>NC_141696.1:382979687-383689392 GCF_964263255.1 Lissotriton vulgaris
TACCAGTGGGTGTGAGGGAGCAGAAGGAACACAACTGCAGTGTAATATAATATGTATAAAGACAACAATTTGATATATATAAAATGCTATATAAATGACAATGTCTGGAGTTAAGCTCTATGTGCATTGGCTGTACACAGGATGATCTTGCTTTTCTTGTGCAACATACTGCATGAATGTGCAAAATGGGCAGAAATGGAACAAGGTGCCAATGCAACAATAATTGTACAAATACGTTAAGAACACTAAATAACATGTTCTCAATATAACCCTTAATTCGAGATAGTTCTGATCACTAGTGCAAAGATATGATTGTGCAAATACGCTGAGCTAAATCATCACATATATGTAATGATCACTGTGCAAATTCGCTAAAGGATAAGAACTAAAAGTAAACCTTGAAAAAAAGAAAAAAAAGGGAGGTTTTATCGTATATAAGATAACTATGGCATAGATGGCTAAACTAATCCTCTCCTGTAGTTGATCAACATGTACCCCTGTGGCGCCTCTCTTGTGAAACAACTTATATGATATCCCATATGGTGATGAATATAATCCCAGTGCTAAAGTGTTTAATAAAGTGCAAAAGAGAAAGAAATGAGTAATCGTTAAAAAAATAAAATGTGTAATGGAACAAAAACAGCGGAGCCCCTAATTTGCAAAGTGTGTATATATGCAAAAAAAGAGGGGATAACTGCGTATGTGCGCTCTCACTAATCACGTCAACCTTCATAAAGATAATCCCTAAAATGAAAATTAGCTAATGGACCATATGTGATATACACCTGAATAGAAACTATATGGGCAAACCATCATGTAATTCAGTGCATGAAAAGGCTGAAAACTGATGCATGGCACATGTATGCAACCACGTACAGCCAGAGAAATCAACAAATGGTGGGAGATATAGAACATCATCGCAAAGAAATAATCATCATGTATTCTTTCTTCATGGTATGATTCGGGATTCAAAGGTAAATCAGCTTATACATCAAAGAACACCTAAACTGGGACAGGCAAGCGGCGTTGTCTTAACATATGTTCCCCATTTACAAAAAGTTGTAAAGGCCTTCTCCTAAATTCAGCCCCAATGGTGCCTTACTATCTAAATCTACTATATATCGTGACTCCAGCTGGCTTAGGATTTTCTCCCTGTTGCCACCTCTATTAATTGGTGCCACCGCATCAATGACAAAATACTGTAAACTGTTTAAATTGTTGTCATGTGCAGTCTTAAAATGCTGGGCAACCGGGTATGCCGGATCGGAGTTCACAATCGCTCACAGGTGTTGAAGGATCCGTACATGAGCTTGTAACTTGGTGCTGCCTACGTACTACAGGTTGCAGCTACATTTTTAAAACGTACACAGCAAATTCAGTACAGCAGGTGTAATGAGCCTTCAGAGCGATAGGAATGTTGGAAAAAGGGGTCAGATATGAGGCAGTGTTTATGCCGACTTTACAGGCTCGGCATGAGCTGCATTTAAAAAAACCCTTGCGAGGGGACAACCAATTCCCAGTAGAACTAGCCTCTGGGCTGCTCTTCACGAGTTAGTTCCGCATTGCATCGGCCCTCCTGAAGGTAACGGTGGGGGTCGTAGGGACCACCTCTTTTAATATTTGGGCAGTGAGGATGATAGGCCATTCTCTTTTGTTGATTTTCTTAATGTGATTGGCCTGTCTGCAGTAACCAGTTATCAATCTGATTTCCCCAGTGCTAGTAGGGCTAACATCAACTGCTTGTGCATTCCTATTTGGATCCAAAAGGGAGGAACGGCTAAGGGCATTCGCTTTTTTCATAGCTGTCTCCAAGCGTCTAGAGTTGTACCCTCTGTCCTCTAATCTCTTCTTATCTTCCTGTTGATGGTACTGTCTAGCTTTAAGAGTTCTACACGCCCTATGAATTCGTAAGAACTCACCATATGGAATACTAGCTATGGTGTGTTGGGGATGGAAACTGCCTGCGTGCAGCACGGTGTTCCCTGATGTTGACTTCCAGAATAGACAAGTTTCAATTTTCCCATCAATTATTTGGACTTGAATAGCAAGGAAGTTGGTAACTGTGGTGTCTATGTTGGCAGTGAACTGAAGATGTAACTTGTGATTGATACTGTTGAAAAGCAGTCGCCTGATCCTTAGTCTCTCGCCAAACAATGAACACATCATCGATGTAACGCCAATACTTAACAATGTGAGCAGACCATGCTGTGGCATGTTGTATTTGAGGACATGTTCCTCCCACCAGCCTACGTGGAGCCCCGCGTAGCTGGGGGAGAATGGAATGGAATGGAATAGAAAAGGTTTAAATAAAGCGCAGTAGCTACCCGGAGGCATCCTAGCGCTAAGGATTAACGTGTGTGAGTGAGAAATGAGACCGAGATTATCTGTTGAATAACAAGGTTTTTAGCTTTTTCCGAAAGGACAGGAGGTTGGGCTCGGAGGGAAAGGGGAAGGGAGTTCCAGAGTCTTGCCGAATTAACAGAGAAAGTTCGACCCCCGCATCTCGCTCTCCGAATCCTAGGACTTGTGACTCGGAAGGCATGCGCAGATCTGAGCTGCCTGCTTGGATGATAGGGGGAGATCATAGAGTGATTAATGGTTGCTCCTGTTCTCCAGTAGGCACAGTGGGCGATGCACATACTCTTAAACTCAATTTTTTCCCCGGTGGGTAGCCAATGGAGTTCTCTAAGTTCAGATTTTTCGGGGACACAACGGGGGATCCGCAGGAGAGTGCGGGCAGCACAATTCTGGATCACCTGGAGCCTATTAGGGGGCTCCCAGGTAAAGGGCATTCCCGAAGTCTAGCCGGGAGAGAATCAGGCCCTGAATCATGATCTGTCTTGCCTTGAATGGGAGGAGGGGGAGGATCTTGCGGATGAACCTGAGTATACCAAAGCAGATAGCCCCTTCCCTTGAATAATGTCCAATGTGAAGAATTGGCGCGGTTCTTCACTAATAAGATTGAGAACATCTATCAGGACATCCTCAAACAGCACCAGGCACACGCCGTGAGTAATCCAGATCCTGGCCTCAGGGAGGAGGGCATCTCCCTCTCGCCAGATCTGTCCTATGAGCCTCTTACATCCTGGCCTGGGATGGACGTAGAGGGCCTGCAAGATATCCTAGGGAAAGTGAAATCTGGCTCTCCAATCGACCCCCTCCCAATTTCCGTACTCAGACTCTTGGACACTCCACAACTTTCCGTAATCTGCCAGACGTTGAATTTATCCCTCTCCACGGCAAAGGTCCCGTCCATGTGGAAACATGCCATGGTCTCACCGATGCTAAAGTAACCATCGGCTGATCCTAAAATTCTGGCCAATTTCCGTCCTATTTCCCTCCTACCTGCTTTCTCCAAAGTTTTGGAGAAACATGTCCATGGCCATCTTGCTCGGTATACGGAGGTGAATAACATACTTCACCCCTCCCAATCGGGTTTTCGCCCTGGCTTTTCGACAGAGACAACATTGCTTGGGGTGATGGAAAATCCTCGCCTTTTGGTAGATAGAGGAGATTCCGCTTCTCTGATGCTACTTGACCACAGTGCAGCGTTCGACACCATCTCCTACAACATTCTGCTAAAATCGCTGTCTGTTATGGGCATCATGGGCAAAGCATTGGTTTGGATAGCATCATTTTTTACACTAAGGACATTTCAGATCACTTCCAACACCTCGTCCTCAAATGTCCCTCTATCCCCCTATGGAGTCCCTCAGGGATCGATGTTGAGTCCTTTGCTATTCAATCTATATGTAACCCCCTTGCCCATATCGCCGAAGCGGCAGGTCTAAACATGTTCACCTATGCAGAAGACTTGCAGGTTGTCTTTTCACTCTCTAATGGAGGTCAGGACTCCTCCTCTCTCTTGCAGTTAGGCCTTAGTAAAATTGCAACATGGATGAGAGACAATCTGCTCAAACTGAATGGTGGCAAAACGGAGGTTTTAATACTTGGCCCAAATCAGAATCTCTGGAGCCCAAGACACTGGCCCTCAGAAATGGGTTCTTCACCCGCCCCGTCGCACCAAGTACTCAATCTAGGCATTATCATTGATAATGGCCTAACTATGGAACCCCAAGTTACTAACTTAACATCAACCTGTTTCACCATCCTGAGGTGGCTCAGGAAAATCATTTGGATGTTGCCGGATGACACTCAGAAGTCTGTGGTCAACGCTCTAATCACCTCCCGTTTAGACTACGGAAATGTCCTCTACTTGGGGTCATCACAGGCTGTCATGAGACGCCTTCAACTTGTGCAAAATGCTGCTGCAAGATTACTTTGTAAGTGTCACATAATGGAATGCAGGTCTGGTCATCTTAAGGCACTCCATTGGCTAAGAATTGAAAATAGAGTCAAATTTAAGACACTGAGTCTTATGCACAGAATCAAATGGGGCAATGCCCCCAGATACTTACAAGCCCTCGTTCACACCTACACACCTGCTCGCTGCCTGTGATCTTCATCTCAAGGCCTTTTTAGTGTGCCCAAAGTGCATCGAGCTAGGATAGGGGGAAGATATTTCTCCCTGTTGGGCCCCAAGCTCTGGAATTCTCTCCCTCTGAACTTACGCTTGGAAACTCGTTACATCCACTTTCGCAGAGCCATAAAAACATGGCTTTTTAACCAGTAACTTGCTCCTGCCTCTCTCCTGAGTTTTATGTTCTGCTCAATGGCTTAGTGTCTTTCAGCGCCGGGAAACCCTTTTTGGGTAGCTGTCGCGCTTTAGAAGCCCAATAAATAAATAAATAAATAAATAAATAGCTGACAGTTTAACTGCTTGAAAGTTGAATGTGAGTGTCTTGTCCATCCATATTCCCAGGCTCTTGATTGTGTCTTTAGCTTCGGGGTGGGTCCCAGCGAGGTTGGCCATATGGAGTCGATGGTTTTTTGAGGGGAGTTGCCTAACACCATCAGCTCCATCTTGTCTCCATTCAGTTTCAGACAGGACAGAGTCTTCCAGGAGAGAACTGCTTCCAAGCAGCCCCTTAAATCACTTGGCTGGGTTAAGGGATGGTTCAATGTCACCACCAGCTGAGTGTCGTCAGCGTAGGATATGATTTGCACTCTGAAGGGGCGGACGACCTCGGCAAGGAGGCGCATATATATGTTAAACAGTGTGGGGCTCAGGGAGGAGCCCTGAGGTACCCCACAGCTGAGTGGTTTGCTGGGTGATGTAACGTTGCCCTCACAGACTCGGAAAGAGCGGTCTGATAAGAAAGATTGGAGCCAGACAGTTGCTTTGGCAGCTATTCCCAGATCAGAGAGCCTATTTAGAAGGATGTTATGATTTACGGTATCGAAAATCAGAAACATGCCCTCATAGCCACACCTCTTAGTTGTTTAAAGACTGAATTGTCAAACATAAAAACATTATTATGGAGACATCTATCAATCATCTTGATTAACATTTGGTTGTGGCGATACATTTCAATTGGTCTTTTCTCTAGATAAAACTGCACAGCTCTTATGCCATCAACATGGGCAATGCTAGTATATAGGGCAGATATGTCCATTGTTAAAAACAAGAAATCATCAGACCACTCACAGTTACTCAATAGGTGTAAAAACTCAGTAGTGTCTTTGATGTAAGCCGGCAAGCCTCTTACAAATTCCTGGAGGTAAAAGTCAATGTCCTTAGAAGTGTTCTCAAAGGTACTGTTTATAGATGACACAATCGGTCTTCCCAGAACCGGTATTTCTTTTTTATGTACCTTTGGTATGAAGTATATATTTGGCAGGGTCGGGAAATCCTTGCTGCGAAATTTGTGTTCATCCTTGGAGATGAGGCCCTTTCTTTTCCACTCGTTCAAATCTTCTTTATAGATTTTTTGGATCATTTTCACTGACGCCATATTGATTTTCATGTAACACTGTTCATCATTGAGGTGGCGATAGGCCTCTTTTATATTATTCTTTTTTGTCCCAGAGAACAACATTCCCTCCTTTGCCGGATTGGTTAATTACAATAGTGTTGTTATTCTTGAGTTTCTTCATTAGGATTGAATATTGTTCCATTTGTTTACTGGGTGGCCTTTGATGCGCTTTGGTGGTATACTGCAATTTTTTAAGTTCCTCAATGATTCGATCATGATAAATGTCAATGGCATGTCGTGGCATATTGGGAATGAACGTGGAAGTTGGTTTGAATGGACTTCGACCCATACATTATATGCTGATCCCCTCACCATTGGCTGCTTCTTGAGTACTACTAGCACTGGCCTAATTTTCTCTAAGATCATGTAACGTTCGCATTAATGGTATATCCTTGGATTGTAACCCACATTGGGCGATGTTGCTTCTGCTTTCCATATCCTTTTGTTGCTCAAGGTTATTTTTAATAGTAAAATACTTTCTTAATTTGATCTTTCTGATGAATTTGAAAATGTCTATGCGGGTGCTGCAGTAGCCGAAGTTACTTTCGGGGCAAAAGGACAGTCCCAAGGATAACAGTTGCTTCTCAGCCTGATCAAGAACGGTATCTGTCAGATTTACAATGGTATTATCATCACTTAATTTTTCTTTTTCCAGTACCGATTTTGCTGCCCCCTCCCCTTGTTGCAGAAACATTGGCGCCGTTCTCGCCTTCTTGCATTCCGCCTTTGTTTGTTGAGGCGTTTTGATTCCTCGGGCGTAATGTTTGTTTTTGCTGCATCCTGATATATTCTAACTCCTCTGCCAGTGTGAGCTGCCCCAAATCCCCTCGCTTTGCACCGGGGGTACTGTCATCAGATTCTGTTTCGCTTGGGGCCAGACTGGCCTCTGATGTAGATAAGTTAGAGTCACTAGCTGTCAACTCTGCATTTCTCGAGGTGGTAGCATGTTTGACAAATTCACCGCCCTTTTGTTTGCGAAGATGGTCAAATTTGCACACAAATGTAAAAATGGGCCCTCATTCGTAATCTTGCTTATCGCGGGCAAACTTAACTGCTTTCCTAGTTTTGATAGTTTCCTCCTGTTTCCGCAAACGTTCCTTCATTTCTTTGGTACTTTTCTCAATGAACTCCTTTTCATTAGCATATTCAGGTTTGCTCAATTCATTATTAATGCGTGTAATTTCTCCCAAATTTTTATTCCGATCAATCCTCGGGTATTTCACTAGTAGGCACACCAGTCTCATTGATGCCTCCAGATTTCTTTCAGCCCACTCCTTCAAAAGAAGTGGGTTCGGACTATCAAAACTCGGCACCAACATTATCCGCAAACCTTGTGGAATTCTGCCGACTTCATGATACTTTTCTAATGATCTTATCTTCCACCACTTAGTCAACTCACTACGGCTGTTCTTTTCCAACGCTTTCATGAGATTTTTGGCATCACAGTTGATACTATTGTCAGCAGGTTTGCTAGCTCCTCCTCCTGGCACAACTTTCGGCAGATTGAGGAACAGTACTACGCTGCCTTCTTCCTTTCCCGTTCATGGGACATTGCACCACACTTTTTGTTTTTAGGGTTGAGTAGAGGTATAGGGTAGTAAGGAGCTTTTTAGGGATTAGGGGTGGCTAGGGGTATAAGGGTAGGGGTATTTTTAGGATATTTGGGTAGGAATGGGTTAAAGGGAATAAGAGTATGTTTATGGTTTAGGGGTGTGTAGGGATATTGGGTAACAAAGTTATTTTTTAAGGGTTTAGAGATGGGTAGGGGTATAAGCAACTAATGGTAATTTTAGGGGTTATGGAGTGAATAGGTTTATAGGGTGGTAAGGGTATTTTTAGGGTTTAGGGATGGGTAGGGGTATAGGGTGGTAAGGGTAGTGTAGGAAATTAGGGATGGGTAGAGGTAAAATGTGTTAATAGTAGGAAAAAACAGTGAGGTTTGAGAGTTTCTGCCCAATAGAGAAAAAGTAAGCATTCTTTTTTAAAAAAAGGGGGTTTGGGGATTTGCCCCGAAAAAGGAAAACTCATTTTTTTAATTTGTATAGTGATGGCATCTATGCGCTTCAGCTGCTACATGGAGCCTTGTTCACAATGCCGCACGCCCTTTTTAAATTCTTTATATACATATTGTGATACATTGATACATTGACAACGACAAAGGACAAACCCCATTGCACATCAAGGCAGTACATCGTGTAAATTCGGGTGCCATTTTGGAACATGTGATCTCGCATTACATGTTATCACTTTTATATGCCAGTGCATAATATCTTCCTTCAATTTGATTTACTCAATGAATTAGAAACAGAAGATACAATAAAAATGGCAAATTCCTTTTTCTTTTTATAAAGTGCATCAATGCCTAGCGCTCGTTAGCTGTCCATCTTCCTTGTTAAAGTGCCAGTGCGTGACTTTATTTTTCTTTTTTCCATATATTAAAACTCATATACTATTTTCTTTTATTTTTTTATTTAAAGTGCTAGTGCTTATTCCAATTATACTATAAAGTGCTTAGTGTTAAATGGCTTGTTTCATTTGTCCTCCTCCTAAAATTTCAATAACTTTCAGTTAAAAAATGTTTTTTCTTGAATGTGCAAACTTTAAAGCAGTTATCAGCACAGGCATGTAAACAAATCATCATCAATATTTAATCCGTTAGGCTCTTTGCTATCGAACTAAAGTATGTTTTTGCAATTGTTTTTCTCTATTCCCGCCCCTCTTTTTTCTGGGTATCTCAGCTATACAACTGTACCGCATCAGGTTTGGATTGTATTAATGGTTTATCTTGAAATGCCTGGCTATAGGATAACTACTATCTTTGTTGATTATTGCTCTTCTGTGTTGCAGGATTCTTTTGTGCACAGGAAGGTGGTACTCCCTATTTAAACTTTTTCACATTGGCATTTCAGCATGTATATTACAAAACTTAACTTAGAGGTTAGATATCCTTTTATTCTTCTTGTTTTGTTAAAAGCTGTTTCAGACTTGTGAGGTTCTCCCCATGTTGGCAGGCTTTACCTTTAAAACATTTCCTAAAGCCCTCTCTCTGTTGCAGCCAAGATTGATTGCCCGTGTTTTCTTGGTACTCACTTTTAACAATGTGGACTTTCAAAGATTTTGATTTCCTGTATGTTATTTTGGGATACTTTTTAATAATGAAGCGTAATATAGGATATCCTTTAATAAGGTGCCAGTGCTTTTTAAATATAGATCTTACTTCCTTATGTTTAATATTATTGGATGTTTTTAAATCTATGTGTTTTCATTCCTTCTCTGAGTTTTTTCTTTTTCCCTGTTTTTGATGGCTTAAGCAGTACTTTCACCCTGCTTAATTTCTTTGCTTTTTTTTAGGCTTTTTGTATGGTCTTAGAGGGATAACCTTTTTGAATGAAACGACTGATCATTTCTTTCTCCAGTATCTCATAATCTTTTAGGGTACTGCATGTTCTCCTTTCCGTATAACACTCACCGAATAGAAAACTTCGGTTAAGTGGCACTGGATGGGAGCTCCCCCCATGAAAGATTGTATTCCCTGATGTGGGTTTTTGGAAGATCATAGTTTTCAGTTTATCCCAACATCCAGGAAGTCTATTGAGATTTTACTATGGTGTCCCACAAATTTTACGTTATAATCGTTTTTGTTGAGGTCATTGATGAACAGATCTATATCAGCTTCCGTGCCCTGCCACAACATGAAAACATCATCAGTAAACCTCAACCAAATTAAAACATTCTCTGTCCAATGTTCCAGCCTGGGGCCACCAAGCACCTGCTCCTCCCACCAGCCAAGATGTAAATTAGCATAACTGGGGGCGAAGCAGGTGCCCATATCTGTCCCCTGTTCTTGCTGAAACATCTCATTTCCAAACATAAAAATGTTTTTAGTAAGGCACCAATCCATCATTTCTAGCAGCATTTTGTTATGAATTCAAAATCTCATTGCTTTAGTTCATAAAAATTATTCTGTGGCCCTTAATCCATCAGCATGTCATATACTGCTATATAATGTGGCAATATGAAGAGTTATTAACACCATATTTCGGTCCCATTGCACATCGTATATGTGTTTCAAAAAATACTTTAAGTGTTTTATATGGGATGAAAGTGTCTTCACAATTGGATTAAAAAAATAATCAATATACAATTATTTTTAGACTATTGCACTATGAAATTGTAGGCCTCCCTGGTGAATTGTTAATATTCTTGTGAACTTTTTGGATCATGTAGAATACCGGAATGACTGGATTCTCTTGCTTCACAAACATGAACTCATCCCAGCTCAAAAGTTCTTGTTCCTTCCCGCTATTTAGCCCTCAAAGATTTGATCATTTACTCTTTCGTAGTCTGCTCTCCCAATTCTTTTATAACATTCTCTGTTATTTAGTGGTCTTAATGCTTCGTTTTTATAGAGATCTCGTCCCCAAAGCACAACATTCCCTCCGTTGTCTGAGGTTTTACTAAAACTCCTTTTTCTATTTGGATTTTACTTATAACTTTATGGATTTTTACTTCTTTTGGGTCTGTCCTCATCTTTTGGTTACCCATGTTGTAATAGAATAATCGTAAATCCATTATCACATTTTCAGAGACGATATCCAGATTATCTCTCATCATCTGTGGTATAAAACGTGACCGGGGACGAAAAGAAGTAGGATCTTCACTCTCCAACCTCAGGTTCATAGAGTCAAATCTACATTTTCCATTTAGAGGACGTCTATTGTATAGATTTCATTGTTGTTCTTATTCTGTAGTAACCACATGTCTTAAAGAATAGGTATATATATATATATATATATATATATATATATATATATATATATATATATATATATATATATATATATATATATATATATATATATATATATATATATATATATTATATATATATATATATATATATATATATATATATATATATATATATATATATATATATATATGTCAAAAGACTTTGTCCTTTTCTATCTCGGCGTGGATGGCACTGTGCTAATCCTATGCTTAAAGACTTTGATAGAAAAGCAGACATTTGAGGTGAGCAGATCTACAGTGTCGCGGGTGTTGAGAGTGCTCTATACAGGAGCTGCTTTCCATCTAAACATGAGAACTACCCAGAGTTCTCTGCTTCTTTTTTGCATAACTTATTTGTCACTCTATGCCTGAATGGGTACTTTTTTAACTTATACTGGGTGCTCCGTTGTGTCTGGACAATGCTATACCTCTCTGAAGACTCTAATTAGAGCACAACACTGTGTCAGGGGTTGCTTTTACTCATTTCAGGTTGGCCTGGTTGGTATTTTACCAATTCAAAGCTGTAATACTGTGCCTGGAGTGGTGAATGGCTTTTGTCATTTTACAGCTCGGCAAGGACAGCACTGTGCTAGTCCTATACTATGCTTAAAGACTTTGCTGTAGAAATGGCAAAAGACTTTGTCCTTTTCTATCTCTGCATGGATGGCACTGTACTAATCCTATACTTAAAGACTTTGATAGAAAAGCAGACATTTGAGGTGAGCAGATCGTGAGTGTCGCTGGTGTTGAGAGTGCTCTATACAGGAGCTGCTTTCCAGCTAAACCTGCGAACCAACCAGAGTTCTCTGCTTCTTTTTTGCATAATTTATTCATCACTCTATGCCTGAAAGTGTATTTTTTTACTTATACTGGGTGCTTCCTTGAGTCTGGACAAATCTATACCTCTCTGAAGAGCTCTGATTAGAGCATAACACTGTGTCAGGGGTTGCTTTTACTTAATTCAGGTTGGCTTGGTTGGTATTTTACCAATGCAAAGCTGTATTACTGTGCCTGGAGTGGTGAATGGCTTTTGTCATTTTACAGCTCGGCAAGGACAGCACTGTGCTAGTCCTATACTTTGCTGTAAAAACGGCAAAAGACTTTGTCCTTTTCTATCTCAGTGTGGATGGCACTGTGCTAATCCTATGCTTAAAGACTTTGATAGAACAGCAGACATTTGAGGTGAGGAGATCTAGAGTTTCGCTGGTGTTGAGAGTGCTCTATACAGGAGCTGCTTTCCACCTAAACTTGAGAACTACCCAGAGTTCTCTGCTTCTTTTTATCATATCTATATATATATATATATATATTCAGAAACAATAAAGTCACAGAAATTATTCAAGTTTGCACGTGACAAACGTGATTATGAGACAGGAAGAATTTTCACGTTTGCCCAAAATTTTGACACAGCCAAAAGACAGGCATTAGTGTCCAGAAATCCAGAAACTCCTGCGAAAGTATATCCAATATTGTGGTGTGAGAGGTTGATGTAAGCTCAGCCGCAAGTATTACTGACTCGGATGACAGTGGGTCCAATATTATGCAAACTGAGATTCCTACTAAATATACACCATCGGAAGAATTGGGTTTTTTAATAGAAGACCGCCGTCAAACTTTACGGCCACGACCACAACAACAGCAGAAAAATGCAGGAGAAACAAAAGGGCACAGGCAACAAAAGAGAAAATGCAGGCGCACTAGGATATACCAAGAGGGGCAGAGGGAATAAATGGTAACTACATCTGCACAACTAATTGCTCCTGACAACACAGTGGTGAATTTATCAGACACAGTCCTCACAAAAGCAGAATCACAACTACTATCTTTGGGATTATCTTTTTGTCTATGCAATTCGTTTAATTATGTTCAATCCCGCATAGACGTCTTCAAGTTTATTCGCAAGCTCAAATTAAAGAAACTTTTCAAGTTGAATAAAGCACATGAGCAGGCAACTAACATTACCAATGTCAATCGACCCACCCGCAATTTTCAAGTCTCTGATACCAAAATTTTACGAACTGTGCATGCACTTAACAGTAGTGATGAAGAATCTCTAGGATCTACTCAAGAGGATCTACTGACAATGGGCATCAAAAGTACCCTTCCCTGTAGCAATCCTTTTCGGCCACCTTCAACATTTATTCTGCTAATGCCAAAAGATGCAATAGACAAGTTTAATGATGTTGTGATCAAAGATTTGAAAACTTTTAATTACAATTCATTACATAATTGCAAGAGATATACATTTATGGAAATACAATATTCAAAACTCATGCAAAAACTAATGAATGATTCCAATTTGATTATCAATAAAGCGGACAAAGGTGGAAACATCGTAAATTGGCCATGAAATTTATGTATGGAAGAAGCAGAGTGACATCTGAGTGACAATACTTTTTACAGGAAAGGCACATTTAACAATATAAGAAGTATAAAGGAGACTGTGCTCAAAGAATTGGGCCAGTGGAAAAGGGATGGATTATTGAGTAAACATGAATATAATTAAAATAAAATAAATTTTCCAGTAACTCCAACTCTATATTTCATCCCGAAAATACACAAACAAGTAATACCGATATCAAGGCGCCCAATAATCTCAGCCCAGCAAAGCCTCCTTGAACCATTATCAAAATATGTGGACCATTTCCTTCATGAATTTGTGGAAAATCTTCCATCTTTCGGTAAAGATACACGTCATTTCTTGTCTAAATTGAATACCATCAGATGGGAAGATGAGTATGAACTCATTGTAATGGACATCTGTACCATTTACACCAGCATCCATCATGTGGACGGACTCAAAGCAGTAAAATACTTTTTAGATAAACGGAATATCAACTACCGCCAACATAATGAAATGATTCTGAGAATGATAGAATTATGTTTGAATAACAACTACTTTATGTTTAATAGGGAAGTCTTTCAACAACTTCATGGTGTCGTGATGGGGGCATGTTTCTCCCCTAGCTAATCATGCTTGCATGTGGGGTGGTGGGAGGAAGATGTCCTCAGGGGCACCCATGGAGTATTGTTTGACTCCCATGTGGTGGCATTTTGGCGTTTTATCGATGACGTATGCATGATTTGGAAAGGGTCTTGGGAATCTGCTAATGAATTTGTGAAGATTATTATTAATGAGAACAATCTGCAGTTCTTATAAAGACCTTGTTGAATGCCAAACTCAAGCCCAGAATAGATTTATTGCCAGAGGATATTGTCCAAAAATGCTAGAAATGGCAAAAACTAGGGCCAATAGCCATACGAGAGAGCAATGTTTGGACACTACCTTCAAGTCAAGAAAAAAGGAGATGGGTGGAGTGAATATTGATCTCCACCAAAGTGATGACCAGGTAAGACTGATAACCACATTCAGTAGTGAAGAGAAGAAAGTCAGGGGCATTATTAACAAGCATTGGCCCATACTCACAACTGATGTAACTTTATCTCAGTTTTTACCAGACAGTCCACTTATTACCTTTAGACGGGCACGGTCAATGAGGGATGCCCTGGTTAAATTTAGCCTGGAGGTGGTAGCCTCTACTAACTGGCTATCTAAAAAAGCAGACTTCCATAAATGTATTTCATGCCGGGCCTGTAAATTTGGTATCAATACAACAGAGTATTGGAGTGCATTTGACCCAAATCCGGTCAAAATCAAGGGGCTGTTTACTTGCTGCACGGACTTGCAGTATGTGTACTTGAATGTACTTGTAAATTGAAATATATTGGCAGTACCAAGTTACAACTATTCAACCAAATTTAACAGCACTTACGGGCGATAGTTAATTCAGATGAAAGTTATCCAGTAGCTCATCATTTCAAACTAGTGCACAAAAACAATTTGAATGACTTGAGCTATTTTGTTATTGACTCAGTGCCCAGAAACCTTAGAGGAGGGAACAAGGAGAAACAACTAAGACAATTGGAATCAAAATATATTACACTACTTGACACTAGAATTCCCAAAGGTTTAAATATGGAGGAAGACCTTCACAATTTGTTATAAAAAATTACAGGGAGGTACCTAATTTCATTTGTCTAGCTATTCATATATTCTGCGCTTTGTTATTGGAGATGGAGCTGTGGTTGGGCAGCCTTTTACGGCCCATCTTGGAGATTGGTTTGGGTCTAGTTTTTACCGTGATTTTAAACCTTGGTTTCGGTCCTGGTGACTGCGAGTACACTTGCTAGTTTTTAGGATGGTGTTTTTTTAGGCTGCTCTGAACACTCTTTCCTATTCTTAATGATTAATTGATGTTTTATCTATAATTGTTGTAAAATTGCAATGAGAACTGTTTTCAATGGTGTCAACATAATGAATGTTCGTGACCCGGATGGCTCACGTAGGTTATTTCCGGTGTTAGATTGCTTTCTATATAAAATTTGGGTTAATGGATTCATCCATTTATTAAGTATTGATGTTTATTAAGTATTGAAATGAAATTCACGATTTTAGTGCACTTGCACTTTAGTGAGCAGAGAAATTATTCGAGCATCGGCCTTTCGCCTTTTATTTCTCTTTTTTACGTATATATCTTGGAATAGATTTGATTTTAATATCTGTCACTGATGGATAACCTTGCACTGTTTTCACAGATCAAGAAATTAGTTTTCTTGCACTTGCACTTTATTTAGACATGTATGGTCTCATTAGGACAAGGGCTTTCTGTCAAGATATGGTTCTCTCGGGTGACAAGAGGCAGAGTTATAGCCACTTGGTTTTAAATTAGTCAACATTTTTTATATTTTTCTAAACTTGTTTTTAAGTGATATAAAAAATATTTAAAATGTATTGCTTATTACATTGCACTTAAATGATATGATCCGTATTTTAGCATACTACATTATAGTATGTTTTTTAGCTCCATTGTTAGCCCTGTTTGACGTGACTTTTGTGTCCAGGAAATCACTATAAAAACTATTTTGGTTCCGGGTGTCATGTGATCAAGGCTGTGGCAACACAGCCGAAACGCGTCATGCTGACGGAATTGGCAAAATAAAGCACTTTATTGAATTCTGCACACTTGTGTTACGTACCTGCATTTATATTACCAGTGGAAGAGGTATATATATATATATATATACATATTCTCCAAAACGTACCAATGTTCACGCTCTCAGAAAAATGCCACTCCACACCAGAAAGTAACTCCAAGGGTGTTTATTCACACCTACACCATGTTTCGGCTGTCTTTCCGTTCCGTAGTTCGTGCTGTAGCTGTGCCTAAAGTTCCCTATGAAAATTCACATGGAGAAAAAGCATTTTGGGACTCCCCTCTTTCTCAGCTCCCGCTTGAGGAATCACCCACAAACTTTCAACACAACAGCTGAAGTGAGTGGGTCATTAGTTTTGAAAATGTTACGAAGATTCGTAAAACTAAGCCAAAGATATTGGCAAAAGAAAAAATGCTTTTTTGAATAAAAACAAGGTCCTAACTATAACTATAACTACCTACTGGCAACCACCAGTAGGTAATATATCATGAAAAAAGAAGAGCCCAGCACCGACTTGCTGACAGGTTGACATTTATTCGTCATGAAAAATAAAGGACAAACACACTCATATTCCTCACAAGTTTCCGCCTTAAGCCGTGCTCACAGGTGAGTGCACTATTTTATATGTAGTCCAAGTGGTCATATGGTCCGCTTTTCCGAACACCAGCCCCAGAATGCATCAGTTTTTTTTTTAAAAAAACAGTATGACCTGGCACGCTATCCCATTTAGCTTAATAGCGTATTCTAGCAGCCAATGCCACAATTAATCTTTTTATGTCTGTAGATGCTTGCTGGTGTTTGAAAGTTATTTTCAGCACAGTGCAGGTTCCTCCACATTTCTGTAATTGCTGCTTGTCATGCAGTGTTTCTTGGAGAACCGCAGTATTCAGGATCTCCATTCCTGGCTCTGGAGCCCGCCCTGCATGATTGGGGCCCCCGGCAAAACGGAGCTTTGTGTTATTTATTTTATTTTATTTATTTTAGCTGTTTTATATCGCGCTCATATACTACCAGAGTGTCCTGGCGCGTAAAAAGAAACATGTATGTGGCCAGAGGGAAAGAAGAGAACAGAAAATTTCCTTTTTCAATGAAGAAATTAATAAGCAATTCTGAAAAGATAAGTTTTAAGTGCCTTCTTAAATGTCACAAAATTTTCAGTTAATCTCAGGGGGAGGGGGAGGGTATTCCAAGTCCTGGCCGCGGTAACAGCAAGAGATTGGCCTCCCAAGCGAACTCGCTGAAATCGGGGTACTCTTAAAAAATTGCAATCTGCTGAACGCAGAGCCCGAGTAGGGACATAGCGGGAAAATCTGTCTCTCAGATAAGAGGGGCCAAGGTCATGAACTGCTTTGAAAGCTATAGTAAGAATTTTAAAGGTTATCCTCTGCGCTACTGGCAGCCAATGTAATTCTTTCATGTGAGTCCGAGTACTTTCTCTATATGGCACATTGCACAGTAGGCGAACAGTCGCATTTTGGATAATCTGGAGCTTTGAGACCAAAAAAGCCGGAGAGCCACACAACAAAGAGTTGGCATAATCAAGTCGTGATAGAATAAGGGCTCTTGCGACCGACTCTCTTGCTGAAGAGGGCAGATAAGGAAAAATCTTCCTCATGGCCTTTAGGGACCCGAAGCACACCCCAGTGAGTTTTTTTATGTGTGCCTCGAATCGCAAATCCTCCCCAAACCAGACTCCCAAATTTTTAGCAGGGATATTGACGGCGCCTGGCTGGGGAAAATCAGAAGGCCATAGAGTTTCTCTGAAATTGGACGGAAACTGGCCATATAGTAAGATTTCTGTTTTATCTTCATTGCACTTCAGCTGTGCTGCTGCTAACCAATTGAACACAGCGGAGAGGCATGAACGTACTACCTCAGTGTCAGTGTTCGCATCTGGCCACGTAAACAGGAGCTGCGTGTCATCCGCATAAGCTATTATTTTTGCTCCCATTTGTTCAGCTAAAAAAATAAGAGGAGTGAGATATACATTAAAAAGGAGGGGGCTCAAAGTAGAGCCCTGGGGCACTCCTGTAGTAAGGGATTTGATTGAGGATGAGTAAGGAGGAATCGAGACCTGCTGAGATCTTTCTGTAAGAAAGGATTTCACCCATTCCAGAGCAGAACTTACTATGCCGATATCGGCCAGTCGTGCCAAGAGAAGTGTGTGAGGAACGGTGTCAAACGCAGCAGAGAGGTCCAATAAAATTAGGACCGCTCTGCCGCCACTGTCCAAGCACCCTCTAATCGCCTCTGTAACCTCCACCAGCGCTGTCTCTGTGCTGTAGGCTGCACGAAAGCCAGATTGGGCAGGATGTAACGCCTCAGAAGTTTCCACAAAGGCATTAAGCTGAGAGAATGCCAGCTTCTCACCAATTTTAGCCATAGCTGGTAAAAGGGAAATAGGTCTATAGTTATTCGGTACAGCAGGATCAGCGCCTGTCTTCTTTAGCAATGGCAAAAGCTTAGCCTGTTTCCATGTTTTCGGGACAGTAGCAGTGGAAAAAGATAGTCCTATTATTTGGGAGATTTCAGAAGCCACAACTTCGGCTGCTTCGGCCAACACCCGGGCCGGACAGACATCCCCGGGAGCACCAGATTTTAAAGATTTAATTGCTGCCAGGGTATCCTCGACCGAAGGAGGGAAAAGTCTCTCCATGATGATGGTGGGAGGAACCTTAGTTTCGTTGTTATCTATCATCTTATCGCCTCCTCCAACTGTTCTCAAACTGTGTTGAATATTAGCAATTTTCGTTAGGAAAAAGGAGGAGAGCTTTTCACACCATTCAGTAGAAGGACTCATGGATACCTGCTCAGCACAGGGAGAGAGAAAGCTCTTCACTATCGAGAAAATTTCCCGACTGTTGTTACTAGCTCTCTCAATTCTTTTAGAAAAAAACTCAGTTTTTGCATGTTTAATGCTAGTATAGTAATCTCGCTGGGCTGCGCGAAACACTGTTTTAGCCTGTGGACAGTAAGCTGATCTCCATGCTCGCTCCAGTTTTTTGCAAGCAAGTTTCAGAGTACGGAGGTGGGGCGAATACCAGGGTTGAGAAGGAGTCATCCTATTTCTGCCTGGATCAGCCTTCTTCGAAGAAGAAGTCACCGCTGCATTCATCCAACTGTCAAAAACCTGAAGCGCGGAATCCATATCTGCCCCTAGGATGGGTCTGTTCAAATCAAGGTAGGTCATCAAATTGCCCACGTTGATTTTTGGGGGGCCCATTGTTTTAGCAGGCTTAGGGAGGTCTCTCAAGGCGGACCAAGAGAATCTGATCAGCTGATGGTCGGACCAAGTAACTACTTGTGGGGCCTCGACCATCAGTGGGAAATTAGTGCATACAATGTCTAAGATATGGCCGCCAGAGTGGGTAGGGGAGGAAACCCATTGGGTAAGGGAGACCAAATCAAAGTAGTCATATAGCAGCTTTCTTTCTCGGCAGTCCTGGACATCAACGTGGATATTAAAATCACCCAGCATTAAAAAGCGAGAGAACCTCAGTGCTCGGGGAACAAGAGTTAAACACATATATATATTTATATAAGAAATTAAGTTGTCGGAACGCGTAACGAGCAATAAAGAGTTTCCTTTGTAGCACCGAGAACTTTGAGAGTGCGTTCATTTGGAGAAAGTGTTGGAATTTAATAGCCGGGTTCGGGCATACCGGCTTCCCGCACCACCTGACCACGGGCTCGCTCCCGGAATGACCCCTCTCTGTGGATGTTATATATATATATGTATATTGTTTCAAACAGTTCCCAAAAACAAAGACGCACTCAAACAGGAAAAACTCATCCGAGTTCTTTAATTGCAAAGCAATACCTGGCATTTGTCCTCAGAGTCAATTCATTCGCCTTACATGTTTCGGGCTGCCTGGCCCTTGCTCACAGGCTTTGAACAGAAAGACTTTGCACCAACAGTCTAAGGCCACTTTCCCATGATTTATTTTCTTTCCGTGGGGCCTCTCAGGTGAGTCCAATTAACAGCATGCACCCTGGGATTTGTGTATATATATATTGGATCGGAATATTCTGTGACCCGCCACCGCAGCTTCTGAGGTGCCATGAATTGGCTGATTACAGCGGGCCTATATTGTGCGGAGAAACGCCGGTACTGTACCTGCGCCTCCTCACTAGTAACCTACGGAGGTTGGTGGCTGAAAGTTGGGGACATTAAGTTGCCAACTTTTGAATTTTAGCGTGTTTCCCCACTACACTGCATTGAAATACCAGTGTGTTGCATTTTGGGGCTGGTAGTTCTTTTCATTTACACATGCAAGGGTAATCAAGTGCAGGTGAGCCCACCACCACTGGGGAAGGAGGGGCCTATTTAAAAGAACTGCAAGTGGGTTTTCACGCTGCTGGGATTTTGACATTTGAAAAAGGCATTCCGCCGAAATCGGTCATGCTCATTTCCCATTAAAACAACTGATGAAGCCCCGCTGCGTCCTGTGTTCTCTACTCTGAGCGGAGGAGAAGTTGTTTGGATATATATGTGTGAGCAAGACGGTTTCATCCGTCAAAACGCGTCGAACTTTGCACTTGTGATAAATAATAAAACTTGTTCCTGAATGAGACCCCACGGTGTCAGCGCCTGTTTATGATCGTGTAAACACAGGAGTGGAGAGTATATATATATATATATATAATGATACGTGGGCAAGGCATGCATAGTGAAGGCATGCTTGGTAAAGTCCTACATTGTTCCCCTGCGAGAGAGAGAGAGAGAGAGAGGTGTGTGTGTGTGTGCGTGTGTGTACGCAGTGCCAGTTTTAGCACTATTGGTACCAGGTGAAACAATCCTTTTTGGCCCCCTATGACCTCGTTCGCTACAGTTTCCCTCACTACCACCTTCCAACAGTGCCCTCATTTCTCCTTAGTGCCTCTTTCTCAAGCATTTCATTTGCTTAAAAGCACTACTCATAGCAGTGTACAGTGTCATAGCACTTTACATAACGCACATAATATACAGAGACAATGTATCATAAGTGTGTAAAACAACTTATACAAATTATTGCATAACAAAATGAGGATTACAAAGTGTAGGAATCACATGTCATCCATACACAGGTCAAATATGTTAAAAGTGTTTGGTTTGGAGAAGCACATACCGAGGGTTTAAAATGTACCACAATGGTTGAGGTTAGTTTCACTAATAAGAATATATTTCTACCCAAACAAACCCTTTTTAGCAACATTAAGATAATTGAAAACTGGGGATTATTCATAACATTCCCATCCATTCTTTACAGTTTGCATGCAGCTCTCTGATGGCAGGTCATATGTCACTATGCTATAGTTGGAACGTAGCTTTTAAGCTGCAAGTAATAAAAGGATCTCTGTGAAATAAGGAGTAACCTACTACTGAGCTATCCATATAAAATACTGCATGATACACGTTCTTTGCAGCAGGCATCTTAACACTCTGGGCTAATTTATGATGAGTCAAAACTGCCACTAGACAAACCTCTAATCTATCTCTAGCAGGATTTTCACCAAAGTTACCTTGACATTTTTATTGTTGCCTAAAAACTACGGGACTCACAAGGAAGTCTTCAGCAAGTGCTCTTAAACCCATGATTTATTTCTAAATACAGAGCCTCCCAAATCAGAGTTAGCTGTGGCTTCAACAGTCACACTGCCCTAAAGGGGTGCGTGTGTGTGTTTGTTGGGTGTCGTCTTCTTCAGATTTGCAGTGCAGAGCTGGATCACACCCATTAGCATTCACTCTCTTTATTTCTGGATGCAATTCTTATGAAGGAAATGTGCACTTACTGTGTTTGAGTGGCTGGTCAGTAAGCGGTTGCTTTGCAGGTGTGAGTCACGCTCTGTGGTTAGGACACAATTACTGTATTTAATATCTCTCTTCTTATCTTATAAACCCGTTGCTAACAGGAAATAGCTTTTACTGGTCGAGTGAACAAGATATTTTTTAGAGAAAATAAAGATAAATTAAAAGCTAAAATATTATGAAAACATTGATTAAAGTGGAGGAGTATAAAAGAAAACATATATCAATCATTAAACAAATATAAATAAAAAAGAATAGTCAGTTAGATTATAGACTTATTTTTACTTTTGCCATTGAGATGTTACAGAATAATATTTTGCAAATATTAATACAGGCAACAGCTTTATATATATTTAATCAACACAAAACTATTTACATGATGTGTCTAATATTATTGAGAAATTCGAACACTGATGACAAAAAACTGTGCATGCGATCAAGTTCATAGATGTAATGGAAGCAGCCATATGAACATAAATCATATGACTATGTGACTGAGATAAATTGGTAAATATATTGGGCTTATTCATTACAGTTTAAATAATACAACTATTATTGGTTTTATGTAAAATATGAGGAGGATTTCTTTTCTTATTTAGGTACTAAAATTTGCAACCTTATTTAATCATTGTTTGACCTGACATCCTTGCAGTGGTCGTCCCCCTAACTTTTTCACTTCCGACCTCCTTTTTTTCTGGCCTTATGACTCTGCACACTTTACCACTGCTCACCAGTGCTAAAGTGCATATGCTCTCTCCTTTAACATGTTAGATTTGCTTATACCCAACTGGCATAATAAATGTATTGTAAGTCTCTAGAAAAGGGGTACTACATGTGCCTAGAGTCTGTAAAGTAAATGTTACTAGTTGGCCTGCAGCACTGATTGTGCCACCCACTTAAGTAGCCCTATAACCATGTCACAGGCCTGCCTTTGCAGCTTGTGTGTATGCTGTTCTAAAGTGCCATTTCAACCTTGCAAAGTAAACTGACTTTTGCCAGGCACAAACCTATCTGTTTAGTACATAAAGGGAAGACCCTAGACAGGGTGCAATCTATTTAAAACTTAGGACATATACTTTTAAGTTTTACATGTCCTGGCAGTGAAAATCTCTTATATTCATTGTTTACCACTGCAAGGCCTACCTCTCTCACAGGATAACATTGGAATTATGGTATTACCTTTTATAAGTGTAATTTTCAAATGGGAACAGGTAAGCAATTTATGTTTAGTTGTTTGGTATCTCTGGAAATGGAATTTAAAATCCTAACTTATGGTGAATTTTTGAAATATTTTGAAAATGCCACTTTTAGAAAGTTGGTCTTTTATTGCCTTGTCCATTTAGTGCCTGAAGCCTGTTTCTGGCCACATGACTGGGTGTGGGTGATAGTTGGGCTTGTTTACTCCTCCTAGACAGCCACACACAATGGGGAGCTTAGTTGAGACTGGATGGGCCATCACTGGCAGTATAGAAGGGGAGAGTTGGGCCCAGCATCACTTCCACTTGAATGGGCTGTATCCTGTCTCCAAACAAAGGGCTGCATATCCCCTGTAGTTAGTCTGGAGCCAGGGCCAGGAAATCAGGGCACCTGCGAGCTTCAAAGCCACGCCTCTCGAAGCTACTCCCAACTTCAAAGGCATAACTGAGTATAAGTACTTATAGGAGGCCGGCTCTGTATATATTATGCCAAAAAGAGGTATAGTGTGCATAGAGTCCAGTGAGTGCCGAAAGGTATGGCAGGGGTTGAAGTAGATAATACCTTACTCTCAATTTAGTGGTAGCTGGCCTGAGCAGTTAGACTTATCATTTGGTAGTCAGAATGCATTTGCTGTACACACTCATACAAGACAGGAACACGCAATCAATGACTAACTCCGAACAAGGTTTTGCAAAAATATTACTTTAGTTACTTTATTCTAGGAACCAACTAGCACTCAGTTACTGGTAAGTAATACTTTCAGTTACAGGCACAATAAATACTTTACTGTCTTGTATATACTTTGATATTGTCAATTCAGAACAGTTACATTAGTACTGGTAAAAGTTAGACAGTAGGTATTCACTAGAATGCAATGCCGTCCTAAGGAAGGAAAACAGGATTATGCATCAATTACTTTTCCAGTCTTAGGGGTTTTTAGACTGGCCCTGGGCAAGGGTCAGTTTATGGTAGGCCCGGCACCACCAGCTGGACTGGGGAGGCTGGTTGCTGAGTTCCCTGAACCCCAGGGTAGTCATCAGAGACCTGGGGTACCCGAAGAGAGGCGTAGTTCAGCATCTATGCTGCAGCCGTTGATACTGGCAATGACCATTGTGATTATCATCAGCTAGTCACTGTTGATCAAAGAGTGGCACAACCAGCCCAGCTGTCGCAGTTGTGGGTATGAAAATGCGCAAGTGATGGAGGAGTTGCGCTGATGTCGGCCTGTTTAGGTGAGGCTGCCGTCAAGCTGCGGGGCTTTCTTCTGGCAGGGCAGAGTTGCTTCAACACAGGGGTTGGTCCTCTACCGCTGTGGTTTTGGGGAGTGTTGTTGTAGTAGTGAGTCGCATCAACACAAGTGTCGGTCCTCAGCTACTGTGTTTCTTGTAACGGCAGACAACAGGTACTAGAGCCTCTAGCCCAAGGGAAGGTTCTTGGAGAATGGTTGAAGACTGGAAGCTCTCGAGGGCTTCTTGAAGGCCTGGCCGGGTTTCTGGAAGGAGAGCAGGCCCAGTTGTTGAATCGGCTATAGGCAGCGGGGTTCTCGCCAGGCTGTGTCTGCAGCAGTTCAGTTCCTGGCCTTACAACAATCTTCTTCCATCCTCTTCTTTGCTCCATCAAATCTGAAGAACAAGGTTCAGGGGAGCCCTTAAATACTAAACTTAAGGGTGGTACTGAGGTCAGGGGCAATAGCCAATGACTGCCGTACCCTAGGGTGACGACCCCCTTTGAGTGCCCCTTCCTTTGGGGAGAGGGTACATCCCTGTTCCTATTGGGCCTAATTTCTCCAATTCAAGATGTAGAATTTCTAGGAGAGTTTACCTCAGCTCCTGGCACCCTAGGGGTGTGCCAGGCTGAGGTGGACATTCGTACACTGCTTACTAATTTCCCCACCTGTCCTGCCGGCAAACGTGGGCCCTTGATAGGGGGGTGGGTATCTCCACAAGTTGGAGCTGACCAAATCAGCACACCACATGGGGAGAGCCTCGGAGGCTCACCCACAAGTGTTGCTTTCTCTGCCAGGGGGAGGTGTGAAACACCTCCACCCAGAGCAGGCCTTGTTGCTGACCTCCGTGAGCACAAAGGCTCTCACCTCATGAGTTCAGAAACGTGTTTGGTGGTGACTAGCTGGTGGGGACCAGTCAGCCAATACACTAAAGGGCAGTAGTTTTTCAAGGAGCATCTCTGAGATTTCCTCAGAGTGCATTTTATAATAAATGCAAAACTGGTATCAGTGTGGGTTTATTATGGTACCAAACTTCCCAGTTTTCAATAAAGCCATCATGGAGTTGTGGAGTTGGTAGTGACAACCTCCCAGCTTATGCTGCAATGGCTTCACTGCACTTAGAATGTCTGTGAATGGCACAGACACTGTAGGGGCATATTCTTCATGCAGCTATGCCCTCACCTGTGGTATGGTGCACCCTGCTTTAGGGTTGTAAGGCCTGTTAGAGGGTAAACTTACCCATCCAACAGGCAGTTGTGGTGGGCATGGCACACAGGAATGGGTGCCATTTTGAATCTTCAGTTTGGTTTGCACCAAAACATGCAGTCTGCACTGGCAGTGTGTGGGTGTTCAGGTGAGACGTCTCCGAGGGTGGTATTCACCTCAGGTATCAACTCTTCAGTTCACATCTGGACCTGTGGATACTCTGCCAGGAATAAGTACTACTGTGCTGCTTCAAGGACTGCCACTCTGCTGGACTGCTGCTCTGAAGGAGTGCTCCCTTGCTGACCTATTTCCTATTGCCCTATTGCCTGGGGGAGAAGGAAAGGATCTGCATTGCTTGAACTCAGAACCCAGAGTGACTTCAAAGGCTAGTTGTCTGGCCTCCAGATCTGAAGCAGCAGAGACATAACAGGCTTTCTATAATGTTGCATCCGCACTTGGACTCTGCCACCTGTGATTCTACCCTGCCAAGTGGTGCCACCTCAGTTCTGTATCCTTGCAGTTGGCTTAAGGCACTCTGTCAGCCTGTAGATACATTGGAACCAATGCATCTCCCCTGCTGCATGCCGCAAACCTGAGCAGAATCGCTGCGCCTCCGCTGCTGTGTGGATTGAACCCATTGCATAGACCCTCATCACACTCGTAGCCTCATCAGAACCACCACTGCACAACGCCTCTGTGGTGCAGGCCCTCGCTTCCTTCATCAACGGCAGCCCTGACAACAATTCCGGACTTCACAGCGCAGCCTCGCAACTTCTCTGAACCAACACATTGTCCGACTGCAAGCCGCATCCTCAATGCCGGACTTTGCATCACAAACCCCCTTGACAGGATCCTCAATGATGACGTAGGCCCTCTCATTGCAGAATCACCACATCTCTGAACCAACGCATTACTTTGATTGTGCGAGGCATCTTTGACGTGGATCGTTGCAACGCTACGCAAACCCTGATTAAAGGTACTTTGTTCAGTGGGCTTAACTTGTTCTCTGTAGCCATCCTTTGCTTGAACACAATCAGCCTGAACTTGGGACTTTGTCCCGATCCGGTGCAGCTAAATATCCACAGTTGGCGCTTTGTACTTTTTGAAGCTATTATCACTCAAATCTTTAAAATTGCATATCTCTGGTGTTATGAATCGCAATGAACCGCAATATAGGCTTGGGTAGTCGCCCAACCTTTTTACCTACATTTACCATGTCATTGTACTACTTAACAGTTTTTGGTCCTGACCCTTTACCTAGTTAGGTGCTGCATGAATGTTGTGTGGTTTCCCCAAAAACTGGCCTCATTTATTATGCATAAGGATTTTCAGAATCACAGGATTACTAGTCCAGTCCAGTCCAAAATAGCTTTATTCGATGCTAAAAATTCAATGCTAAAAATACATGCAGTGCATTTGCATGCACAAAGCGGCAGGCACCGCGCGGTGCCTGCCGCTGTGTGCAAGCAAATGCAGGGGGGTACCATAGGTACCCCCATGTGCACCCCCCACCCCCTGACACCCTGGGGGCCCGCAACGGGCCCCCAAACAGAAAAGACCACATGCTTTTCCACGGCGGAAAAGCCGCCGTGGAAAAGCATGTTTCCCAATGCATCCTAATATGGCTGGCGGTGTCTGATAGACACCGCCACCATATTACAGCTTTTTCGCCGCGGGACCGCGGCGGAAAAGCTGCGGACGGTCTTCCCAACCCCCCTGCCATCCTAATCTGGCGGGGGAGGTTGTTTCTATCACCGCAGCGGTGAATCCGCATCCTCCGGGCCGGCAATGGCTTCACCCGGCCCGGAGGATGCGGATTCATCACAATCCTAATCAGCCCCTTAGATCTGAGCAAATGGAAGAGGTACAAATTTATTGTCAACAATTTCCTTACATTAAAATAGTTCATTATGACTGGAGTTAAAAGCAATTTAATATTTAATCAATGACATTCTATGACCAAACTGGGGAGGCTAAGCGTATTGCTCAACGCAAAATTACCCAGATATTAGTTTCAGCCTTATTACCCACAACCATCCTAGGTATTTGGCTACTGCTATTGCAATAAATAGCAGAGTACTGGTGCACATCAGCCTTTCAGCTTCAGAACTCCTGTTTGTGCCAAGTAGTTTGCACATAGGGGTCAGCCAAACTCGCCTAGGGATGGCATAGGCAGTACAGGTAAAGAGCATGTGGGTGACTGTTTCGTTGTGACTCCCACAGGCTGGGCAGGATTACTATCTTCTGCATAATAACAGTGTATAAGGTTCATCACCATCATCATCCTCGGTGACATGACACAGCAAGGTAGAAACCCTAAGGGTATATAAGGGTATATAAGCACCATATCTGTGCTGGGGCAGGCAGAGGAGAAAGACTTCCAGGCTGACACACTGACGCGAGACGCTGAGGTTTCTGCATGCAGACACTCCAGCACACAGTGGTCTGACATCCCTTGCATGATGTCTATCTCGAGACCAAGATGGGGTCCTTCGCTCTCCCACATCAGGTAAAGAGGTATTTCTATCCTAAGGGGATTCTTGGCTATACACCTACATACATGCTAGGTACATTTAGACACCTCTAATTAGGGTTAGCATCGTAGGAGTACGCATTATTAATGTCATGTATTTGTATGCCAGCATATATCCATTCTTTTAGCAATATGGTAGAATTCTACCATCAATTTAATCTGTTGGTGCTTATACCAGTACACATCTGATTCAGTCATATGGTTGTTGCAGCACACATATTTTACGCTAGAATGACGCTGGTTCAATAAATGTTTATTGAATAACGTCCCACATTGTTTATTCTGTGTCTCTCCTGAAGACAAAGTAAGCATGAGTGAATGAGCGAAAAGTACTGTACTGTTTCCACTATCCCTGAGGGGACAGGGTTATGTTCGATAGTTGCCAGAAACTATTCGCTCCCTGGTAAGAGGAGTTCATACTGGCACTGTGGGCTAGCTGGTATACAGGCGAACATATCCAGTGGGGGTGTCTGGAATCAGTCTTGACACCGATCTCACAGTCTATGTTGTCGAAACGCGCAGATCCTTGTAGATTTATAGGAACTACACAACACTGGTTCTACTGATTGGACGTTTGTTCTTTTCTGTCTTGTTTTATTTATTAATTACAAATCTGATGTCAGATCCTTTTGTGTGATGTTCTCACTGAACTACCGTTTGAAGTGTTGCACAAATACTTTACAAAATTCATCTACGTTAAGCCGGACTACTCTGTGTCATGCTACCAGATGGTTGAGCACAAGGTAATTTAGGAATGGATTGTGCCTACCATGACAAGGATTGTGGCTGCTGCTTAACGAGGGCTAACACTGCACTCAACCAACAACCCACTTTCTCACAATCATGATGGTAAGTCACATGCTTAATAGATGAAACAATAACTGAGCGTGATTAGCATCACAAATGTGTGACATTATACATTGTTTTAAATCGATCGTTATTCCTAAAATAGGGGGAGAACTAGATATTTTAACTTGTTACATTGAAATACTGAGCTTTTAGAGCCTAGAGAAATTATGTTCTGGGTCTAAAAATATAATCAGTTTTCATTTTAGGATAGTATATGAAAAAAAAGATTATTGGTGAGGGCATGGGACGGATGTAGAATAATCATCAATACGCTTATACAATATTCGCAGTCCTATGGCATCCAATGACTTAGTGCAAAACAGGCCGGGGAAGAGACCTGATAACTTACTAAACATATGTCATCAAACTTTTCCAAATGGGAGGACCTCCTCTCTTTGTTGCAATTTATCGTATAGGTTTTTTCATAAGGTATTGGCTTGAAAAGGCCTTCCTGCCCAGTTGGCATCTGGGGATTGGTTCTGATGGAGCAAGTCGTATTTTCCGCTGTAGCATAGATTCCTGCTTAGCTGATGTGGGAGATTTACGCACTGAGGTGTATTGCCTTAAATCACCTGGTGTTATTGTTAGAGACACGTCATGAGTATCACTGCTGACAATCCTCATGAGAATTTCGATTGGTTGCTGGGACCACATTGTGTTCAACTTAGCCACGACCTGCTGGGCTGAATAGAGATCTATTTTCTCGGAACTGAATGATTGCGGGTAGGGAGATAAAAGCTCTGTATTTCCCAAAAAGCAGGGCATTGCAGCACAATTCAGTCAGAAAACCAGAATATGAATAAGGGGATACTGGTCAGTTTGTGGTAGGGACTTTTTTAAAATATTACATTGCGGCTCTTAAACTTAGCAAGCAGTTCAGAGAGATTCCTTGATCTTTTCCATCTACAGATAATGTGTCCCAGTAAAAAGTATGAATTATGGCATAGCCACGATCTAGTTTGTTAAGAAGAAGCAGCAAAACAGCAGCAGGCAGTTAACAGCATACCGCACCTGTTGCAAATCAATAACTAGATTAGAAAGTTCAGAAAGATGATGTTACTAAATTGACACATTGGCTGACCAAACATTTGTAAATGATAAACAAGGAAAATAAATAAAAGATGTCTCTGGCATCAAAGCTGGACAAAATATGCCTTAATGAAGCCTCCTGAGGATGTTCCAGTCGCTGCTGTGATGGCAGATCTACGTATCAACCCTATCTATGGAAACCGCCTGCCTCTATTTTACATCAGCTCCTCTACTCAATAGAGTCTAACAATTTGACATAACAAGTCATGAGATTTTTTTCATTGTTCATGGAACCTCTTAAAGGAAAACTTTAGAGCTCTGAACAGCTTCACAATGGGGATCTCAATTTAAGAGAAAGTGTAGCTGACTTTGTCAGTTTCCGATTAGGACTTTGTTATCTGGGAAGAGAGTTTTTACACTGGTGATTGAAGAGTTCTGCAGCAATCTCATTGTGGATTCTTACAAATTGAAAAAAAGAAACTTGGAGCAACTCAAAGCTGAACTGACTGTGTGAGCCTGCTGTATCAACTATAAAACCTTCATCATGCTTCAGTCTGTATTAGTGCATACACCCATCTAGATTGTTTTCATATTTTTAATAATCTTCAAATTGATGACTGTGACAACATCTTTAATTGATCCAGGGATTTGACAACATCATAGCATTCTGCCAGCAAACTGGGCGGATTTTACATAACTGAGCTATCTTTCTAAGTGTGGAGGTAACTTTACTCAGTTACCCAATACCTACTGCACACTGGCCTAGTCCCTTTGTGGCCCAGCCTGGTCCCTATACTCCAATGGCTGGTAACCATATTTAGTTGTACATTAGGAAAGTGTACAAACAGTAAACATGTACCACAAACCAAATAAGACACATGTATCCAGTGATTGGAGGGGGAGAGAGTAAATGTGAGAGCAAGCAAGTATGAGTGAGGCAAATTTTGAGAAAAATGGGGTGAACTCCTGCCAGGTTTTACGCCCCAACACTTTCAAAGATCACCAGCCGCCACTGCAGAAAACCACATTACACTATTGTGAGACTGTTTTAAATAGCTGTGCAAATAAATTCCAAAAACGGATGGTGAAGATGTTTCCACATGTTCATTTTCTTTGCCAAGACCACTTCCAGTGAATATCTTGCTTCTGCAGGCCTGCCCCGGCATGAAGTCAGGTCAGTAAACTGGCAACGCAAGGTCCAAATGTTCATTGCTGTCATATTATAAGGCAAACGTAGAAGTATATCCTGCACACCAGGGTTAGGTATGTGGTTAGTTATTCATTTTTAATATTTGGGAGTCGGCCTTAAATAAATAATTTTGAGAACCTAAAACATTGTACTTAAAATGCATACTTTACTCTTACTTTAAAAACTCAGGGTCGTGTGGCGACCTTGTGGCTATAGTAACCTTATTAAGTTTATCGTCCTATCAGTCTAGCAGTAATTTTTGCATTTTCAAGCCCTGTCAAGAGCAACAATAACACATGGAAGAGGCATTACCTGCCCTCATAAAATAACTCTATTGCCTATTTAGATCGGCAAAATATGTTTTTCTGCTAAAGCTTGGGCGCTTTGCTCTATAATTCTGTAGTTGATCCTCCTTTTTTGCCCCCATTATGACAACCCCAAAAAGAGTTTACTCATCCCAATGTTTAAGCATTGTGATGTACTTGCAGGCAGGTTAGCCCTTTTTGCTGTACAGAACTGCCCTGGTATAATCTGCTTAATCTGAAGCAGTTGAATATATCTATCGTCAATATTCACCCCGCAAGGCCATTGTTTATGTTTATGTTTGTGTTTGGGCCATTTTTAGAGCGCGCAAATACCCGGGGGTGTCTCGGCGCTAGAGTACAGAACCATCGCTGAGGTGATACATTATGCTGGGAAGAGCCAGGTTTTTAGTTTCTTCCTGAAACTAAGGAGAGTTGGTGCGGTTTTAATGTGGAGGGGCAGTGTGTTCCAGAGTTTGGATGAAGAGATAGTGAAACACCTGTCACCCCAGTTGACCTTTTTTGTTCGCGGGACTTTCAGCATATGCGCAGTTGAAGAACGGAGAGTTCTGGGATGATCAAGCGGGCAGAGAGCTGCTCTGAGGAACTGTGGGCCCACTTCATTGACTGCCTTGTAAGTGATGCACAAGGCTTTGAACATTATTCGGTTCCTGACCGGAAGCCAGTGCAATTGACGGATGTGAGAGGAGATGGATTTGGATTTGGGGATGTTTAAAAGGACTCTGGCCGAAGCGTTCTGGACTAATTGAAGTTGATTGATAACTTTTTTCTGAGCGTTCAGCAGAAGGGCATTACAATAATCGGTTTTTGAAAAAACCAAGGTGCTAACCAAGGTTTTGCCGGCTGATGATGGAAGGTAAGGGAGCAGTTTTTTAATTCTTTTTAAAACATAAAAAGATGAGGAGACCACTGAATTGACATGATGCTGAAATGTCAATTTATCATCAAATATGACTCCAAGGTTGCGAACCTTGGAGACAGGTTGAGGTGGATCTCCTAGCTCTGAAGGCCACCAGTGGGCGGACCAAATGGGGTCCAACCTCCCGAATGTCATCACCTCTGTTTTGTCAGAGTTTAGCTTGAGACAATTAGATGACATCCAGGAGCTGATGGCCTTCATTCCCGTTTGGAAGTTTGCAGCTACTGATGTCCCGTTATTGTGTACAGAAAGCACAAGTTGGGTGTCATCAGCATAAGTTGTCAGGGCAATACCATATGATTTTATTACTCTCGCTAAGTCCGAAACATAAATGTTAAAAAGTGTCGGACTTAGCGAGGAGCCCTGTGGGACACCACATGGGAGAGTGAATGTTTGGGAAGTAAAGTTGGCCAGTTTAATAGTTTGATGACGATCGGCTAGGAAGGAAGCCAGAAGATCTTTTGCTTTATTCTTGACTCCTATGGCTGAGACACGGTCGATCAGAGTGACATGATCGACCGTGTCAAATGCTGCAGAAAGATCCAGCAGTATGAGTACAGCCGCTCCTCCCTTATCCAGAGTTATTCTGATTTCGTCTGCTGCTTTAAGTAGCGCGGTTTCGGTTCCATGACCTCGTCTGAAGCCGAATTGGGTCTCATCTAATAAGTTGTTATCATCTATAAAATTAGATAATTGCAGATTCATCGCCTTTTCAAAAATCTTTGCTGGAAAAGGAAGACAGGCGATGGGACGGTAGCTGGCAGGGAGAAGAGGGTCGAGGGTCGCTTTCTTTAGAAGCGGCTTGATAATAGCCTCTTTCCATACTGAGGGATAAATACCGGTTGAGAACATAGAATTGCAAATTGACGTTAAGATAGGGGAAATGGCTTCAGGAATTCGATTGATGATGGCAGGGGGGCAAGGATCTAGAGGTGATCCTGATTTTGTGCTTAAAATCAGTCGGTGGACTTGTTCCTCCGTAACTGCTTCGAAAAATGGTAGGGAAGGAGTATCATTATTAGAAGGGGGAATGGTTGAAATGATGGGGGGTGTAAGGGAGAAAGCTGAGAAGATATCAGTAACTTTTTTCTTGAAAAAAATTGCGAGCGAATCGCAAAGGGATTGGGTTCCATTGAAGCTGGGGGAAGGTGGGTTGGAGAGATGAGTGACTACCTGAAATAGTTCTTTAGCTGAATTTTTTGCCTGGGTAATCTGAGAAGTGTAGTAGGATGATTTTTCCATAGTAATGAGATCTTTGTATCTCGTGAGAGCGCTTCTGTAGTTGGCTTTTTCAGATTCGTTATAATGGCGGCGCCATCGTCTCTCGAGGTTTCTACACACTTGACGCTGCAGTCGAAGGGATTCTGTAAACCATGGAGCTGAAGGAGAAAGTCTGGTGTGATGGCAAGTTTTAGGGGGAGCTAGGGTATGACAGGCCTTGTTTAGGCTGTTCAAATAATTAACGGAAGCTAAAGAGGGATCCTGTTCAGTGGTAGTGATACTGTCAAGCAGCAAAGCTGAGAGTTGAGAAGGATCGACATTTTTCCAATTTCTTATCGTAGTAGGAGAGTGAGATGATAGACGTGAAGGCAAAGAAGTCAGTTTTAAAGAAAAACAGACAGCTGAATGGTCCGTCCATAGAAGAGGGGTCACATTTGATAAAGTTATAAGAGGATTAGTAGTGAATAGCCCGTCAAGAGTATGACCGGCTGTATGAGTGGGCAGCGTGACAATTTGCTGTAAGCCGACAGCGGCTAAGTCGTTAGTAAGCGTCCAGGTGTCAGAGTCGGATAAGGCCTCGAGATGAAAATTAAAATCACCCAGTATGTTGAAATGCGGTACTCCTGCGGAGAGCTCGATTAAGTTGTTTAGATTGTTAAGAAATTTCGTTCTAGACCCCGGAGGGCGATAGAGTAGGATCCCTGAAAATGATTGAATATCAGAAATAGTGATGGAGAAGGAAGCAGCCTCACAGGTGCTTTCATTTAAATCAAGGAATTTGACTTTGAAGTGGTTTTTATATATTATGGCAATTCCTCCACCTTTATGTTTCTTCCTATCAAGTCTACAAACGCAGTAATTATCAGGAATGGCTGCTTTGAAATCTGGGCCCGAAGAGTCGTTACCCCATGTTTCGGTGATGAAAAGGAGGTCTAAATGATATGACTCGATGAATTCCAGAATCTCAGTTTTATGTTTGGGGACTGAACGAACATTAATAAGTGCTCCTGCGATTTTAGGAGTGGGGGTAGAGGAGTGCTTAGGGGAGATGCAGCATAGGCATTTATGAGGTCCTATGTTAAGGTCGGTGTACAGTAAATGAGGTATAGGGTGCATCACTTCTGTTAAATAGTTTAGTTTCCGTAGTTGTTCGGAAGTATATGTAAGAATGGGCGATTTGGTACTTACATATGTCTCCCCCATAACAGGGTGGCTAGTCTCTGGCGCAGTCTCGACGCGGACGAGCGCAGACGAGCTTGCCTTAAGCGCGCCTTCGGCGCGCAATCGTCGCGCCCGCTGCGCTCGTCCGCTGCGCGTCCTCTGTCGTAGCATGTTTTATGGAGGAAAAAAGGGTGAGGAGGAGGGGCGTGTCCGGCACGGTGGGCGTGTCCGCTGTGGGTGGAATGGCGGCGAAATAAGTAAACACTCGCCTGCTACAGCGTTCAATCGCCTGTGCAGGGTGTCTATTTGGCAGTAAGAAATGCCCAAAGGGTGAGTGACGATTTAAAACACAGATTCAGCAATTTTAGCAGCTTGCATACATTTAAAATAGTTTGTCACTATCGCTCCCGGCTTTTCGCCTCAGGAGTGGTTCAACAAGAGCGACGCTAATGATTCAGCTCGCTTTTAAGCCTGGGAGAAGGGGCGTGGCCGGCACGGTGGGCGTGTCCGCTGTGGGTGGAATGGCGGCGAAATAAGTAAACACTCGCCTGCTACAGCGTTCAATCGCCTGTGCAGGGTGTCTATTTGGCAGTAAGAAATGCCCAAAGGGTGAGTGACGATTTAAAACACAGATTCAGCAATTTTAGCAGCTTGCATACATTTAAAATAGTTTGTCACTATCGCTCCCGGCTTTTCGCCTCAGGAGTGGTTCAACATTGGACACCTTAGTCCAGGGTTCTCTAATCAGTAGCTCATGAGCTACTGATAGCTCTTCTGCTCCCTGTAAAAAGCTCTCATGTGACCAGCCCAGCCCACTAAATTAAAAGATTCGATTGGTTAAATTAATCCCTGCGTACCAAAAATGAAAAGTGAGCATTCAAGATGAAAATGTCTCCCTTTTCAGAACTCATAAACTGATTTTCTGAGACAAATTGTTGAATTTCAAAATATACTTTAAGCTGAAATTTGATTGATAAATTATGCGGAGTTGGGGAGATTTTTTACTAATATTATTAAGTAGGTGCCAGGGGCCATTAGGGCTAACAATCTTGCTTATAGTTGCTTTGTAAACCTTTCTGATGTAGTCACTATTAAAACTCTAATAATATCAGTTGCTGTGGATGATTTTAATTCAACATAAGTAGCTCTTATAACAGAAAAGGTTGGAGACCCCAGCCTTAGTCATTTCCCCGGATCTTGGAGATCATATGAGCTTCCTTTGCTGTAATATCTGTAAGCCTGCTCTGGATTTTTTCTTTACTTCTCTTTCTATGTGTTACCATTTTGTATCAGGGTCAGCCATATTGCTTGAGGTTGCTTGATTTCTAAAAGGTAGGTGGATTTTAAATATAATGACAGATAGTTTTAAGTCTATCAGCACTGTATGAAGTGCTCTTGTTGATTTGTGATCAAACTACAGCTTAGTCTACTTAGAGATACTGTGCTTTGCAGTTTTATCCCACCCTTAAGGAATATCATTTTTAATTCTGTATTTGGCTTCAATGTCTCATTTTTTTCTTTTAACTCTACATATTTTTTATACTTGACCATGTCAGAGCATTTCAAACACATTCACTTTATGTAGCAACCAGATACATTTAACCTTAATGCTATTTGGGTGGTAAGATTTATTTTAATTATTGGACGGTCATGAATAAGACAAGAGACATTAACACTACAACAAATTCAGAAGAAGCTTGAGTATCCTCATGCTACCGGGGTTTAGAGTATGCTCAACGCTTTAATACCTGAGCATTCTGTTGGTATTGGGAGCAAGTAAGGACAGCCCAAACTTGAGTAAAATCGATTTAGGGCCATCAATGAAGGTTTGTTGGGAACAAATGTCTCTGTGTAAGTGACCATATATATCAATTTGACGGATGGCATAGAGGCTTAGGCATAGTTTGAAAGTGGAGGAAGAATACAGTGGTCGAGCACTGTTAATATAATGAAATAGTGGCTAACAAAGACTGGGATATATCGGCCGTATTGTCCTCACTGCCGTATGATAATAAACGAGCACTGCTGATGTATGATGTTTTCTTTAGAGTGCCTTCTTAGACTATGATCTGGCCCCTGACTGCCTTGAGCTTTAAGGATAAGAATGCCTTCTGGGACACTTATATTCATGCATAGGTCCTACTAAGAAACAGTGAATAGTATTTATTGGTGAGTGTGTTACACTCTTATGAATGATGGAGTGACTGAAGTGTGAGGACTTTAAAGGAAGAAAGTATGATAGAATGGAAGATGGGAGAGAGTAGATCTATTGAGATAATGTGTTAAGATTAATGTATGCAGTGTTCGACTGATATAGTTGCATTGTGTGCAATATGGCGCATGGAGTTTGAAAATAGTTGAGTCAATTTGAGAAGGTATCACAGCAGTATGGGATGCACCGGGGTTTGAGGTTTTGCCAAAAATAAGAAGTGCTTTTAGCTCTATATTTAAAATAATTGTTATATAAACTTTACAAATATTTGTATCATATTTTTCTGTACAGGTTTTATACATTTTATCTTGTGTGTGTGGGAGAATATATGTTTTGTCCTGAAGAAGGTGGCAATAAGTTGTGAAATCCTCCTAAAGGTATCGAATTGTTTGATCTGTCTAATATCTAGACACAATAGATGGTTATTCTCACACTACATCATGTATCATATATAATGATCGAACAGATTGGTCCCACTGAAACAGGCAATTGTTTGCAGCCGTATTTGTGTCTCTCTCTTTTACTTAATGTAACAATTTATTAGTGCGTCGAATTGTGAGGGCTTGCTTACAATGTAATATTTACTTTTTTGTTTTAACCAGTGTTTTTAATATTATGAAGATGATATGATCACTGTATTATTGGTGATACATATATTGTGATAGCTTGCTGTTGAAAACAGTGTTGGTGAACACACCATTAAAGGTTTGTGCTTCTTGATATGGTTGTGGTACTGGTTTTACTTGAAAAGTTCATGGTGTAATATTAAGCTGAAGGGTGTTTGAGAAAGTGTGTGAAGCATACGTATGTGGTATGGTGATTTCCCAAGGGGAAATTTGATATTACGGGACATATTACAAGTGCCATAGGATATAATGCACTTGCAATAAGGTGGACGGGATATCCGTCATGCTTGTTATAGTGATCTGTGTGCCTACTCTAATTCATAAATTTGTTTTCTTACTGTCCATGAACATACCTAAAACTATGTGAACGATTTAAGAGTTGTACATGTGTTCTCTTTATGCCTCTGTGAATTTAGCACACCAAATAAACTGATGGAATTGGGAATCAAATGTGTTCTTAGTGAATTGAAATCAACCACTATTAATAAAAATGTTGACTTATAGTACCACAAAAACGATACATTCTAAATTTGAACAAACTTATGAAAAGAACCCAGTTCTTAAAGAAAATGAGTTGTGATATAATCAAATCAATTCATGAAAAAAGCATAGCTTCTTCAGAAAACGAACTGATCCATGAAAAATAAAGTGATTTACAAATACAAGTAGAAAACTGCATTATTAACATTGTTAAGAATTAACAGAATTTTGCACAACTACTCATCCGCACGTTTTACAGCATTATCGTTTAATTATGTTCTTATTACAATAGCTTGGTTTTTATTCCAAAACATTTATGACAATAAGGAAAATTATATGGCCTCAGATTCACTTTTTTCTGACAAAGTGAACACCACACATTCCTCATATTTTATTTGTCTTTGCCCTTTTAGGGTATATTCCTTTTGTCCAATGAATAGAATTGGTGGCAATCTCAGCCTTATTTCCATAGCCTGTGTGGTTACTTACCTTCTCCTTCGGCTGCTGGAGCAAATCTTGGTGCCCTCACTTTCACTGGTTGGCCATCTTCTAAACTTCCGTCCGCCTGGTCAGAGGATACTCCACTTCCCTATTGAGGACAGGCACAATCGTAAATAAAAAAAAAACAAGGGAAAAAGCAAAAGAGACAAACAAGGCAATACGTACTCCTGAGAGCACCAACTCCACAGCGCAAACACCTGAACTTATTGCCTGGCTCACCTGGCTTGATTTTACAGGCAAGTGTTCGGTCGAAGCATAATTCACCTCTCCCTCCCTCGGGGGGTGTGAGGTGGCTGCTGGTGTTGAGTAAGACTTAAGCTCCTGTCGGAAACGTGCCAGTTCTGCTTTCATTATTATGACGTGATAGAGTGAAAGTGCAGCCAGGCTGGAAGAAATGGCGGTTATTACAATAAGGAAGGCTGCTGAAAAGAGTTTGTTTTCATATGACGAAGCTGGTACCCCCTTGGTGGTGAGCATATGGTATCCCCCAGGTTTCATCTCAGCGTTCCGTAGATGTCCTTTAAAAGAAGAGAAGCGGTGTCATTGCTTGAGGCTTCTGGTGTCTGCCATTCATGGTGCAAGACAGTTTCACTACTGTACGTTACAGTAAGTGCGTGCAATATGGTTGCCAAAATAAACAGGTCATTTCCTGTCATATGGTCTTTGATGGGTTTATTAGAAACTCGTTTCACAGAATTTCACCACTCTCAACCAGTCTTTTCCGCCGCGATCTTTATCGCTTGTGGCTAGCTCGGTCTTCTTACCCTCGTGCCGGTTTTATTTGCATGTCTGTATTTGTTTCTCTCTAAAGTTAACAGTTTTCTGTTGGCATTCTGCCAGCTGGTTTCTTCTTCCCTTTCCTTTGAAAAGGATAGAGTCGCCTCATATATATGAAGTGCTTCACTCATGCCATCTGTGATTTTAATACGTTTTTTGCGTGTACCTTTTACATAATAAATGTTCAGCACCGACACACATAAAATCTCCCTTGGCATAGTTTGAAGATTTCCAATGGTTTTCAGTCTGCTACATCTGGCATTAAATTGGTATATCCGTTAAAATATGTGAAAAACATAATCGTTTTAAAGGACAAAATCAAGACAGAAAAACACATTTCCAGTATTGTTTTTTCAGATAAAATGCCGTTTTTCTGTAATAGGCTACATATTACCATTATTGAATGTCTGGAGAAGCTATAGGCCTTATGTACAGTTTGAGGGCTGGGTACTCCGTCAAAACATGATGGATATCCCGTACCCCGCACTGCTAGAGACAAGACAGTAATGCACTTCTAATATGGCAGAGGGGGTCTCCAACACATTCATGACCATGTATCCCCCCCTCCCGCCACACTCAAAATAAGTGTTACAGCAAACAATTGATGGACGAAATGCTGACAATGCAAACATTCTCCCCCGTCAAAAGATCTGGGTTGAATCCATTGTTCTTTTGCCCACTAGTCACCCCAGTTTGAACCCAGCCATATGCAAATCAGTCTTGACCCTGTGCCCCATGGGAACAGTTCAGACCAAACTGGCCCCAGAAACAAGCATCCTGGGACCCGTTTCAGTGTATTTCACTCTTCTTCAGCCAGGCTAACTTGAATCAAGTGGCACAGTGAGCAAGGGACCCACGTCTGGGCATACCCATCCCACTTAGTGTGAAAAGTGTTACAGCAAACAAATGATGGACGGAATGCTGACAATGCAAACATTCTCCCCCAGTGAAAAGATCTGGGTTAAATCTATCGTTCTGTTGCCCACTACGCCACCCCAGTTTGCCACACTCAAAATAAGACCCAATGTCTCACAACGGGCGACGCTTCAGGTGGACTATGTTGACTGTCACACCCTCATTCCACAATGTTAATAACTAGCATATTATCCTCTATGGATCAGCATTTAGGACAGAAAGTCAGTCAGTCAGTATAATGTATTGATCAAAACGGCTAGCACCATAACAAAATGCAGAATGACACAATGCAGAGATGCAGCAAAATAAAGATAAAAGACTATGATAAAATAAAATGACATGGTTATGAGTAAAGTTCCCTTTGCTATATACAACACTTGCCCCACAAGAAACAGTCCTTAAGTAGCTAAATTATTCTCCTTAACAGCAGAGAGCTTAAAGAATAAATGAATGAAAAGATATTTTTTTGCACAATTACTTAAAACCATTTGCAATAGTTCTTACATTTGTAAATAGAAAACGAGTAAAATTCAACCGAATGCCATGGTAAAACTTTTTAAAAATACTTGTTCATCTTAAAAATAGGAAAGTAATTACTATAGTCGCAATAATAAAATAAATGTCCAAATCAATGTCTTAAAGCCATAGGGCGGCGGAAGTGTGAAACAGAAGTGACATCTATGTGGACCACCGTGTGTCTAAGCACCTCTAGATTTAAGGTGACTGAGTGCCTTATGTCATGTGAAAGTTTGATGTTAAAATTGAAAAGCAAGTTTTTTTCCTGTTGTTGTTGGTAGTTATATGACTCTGGGCACTTTCTCCCCTGCTGATCAGTACTTAAGTGCATGTGCCCTCTCCGGTAAACATGGTAAAATTAGTCTACACCTGTTTGGCTTATTTAATTTATCTGTTAGTCCCTTGTACAGTAGTTTCCCTAAATACCCAGGACCTGTAAATTAATTGCTACGGATGGCCTTGCAGCCCTGCTTGTGCCATCCACCTAAGTAGCCTTTCAAACCCTTTCCCAGGCCTCTACGACTGCAGGGCCTGCACGCGCAATTTACTGCCTTCTTGACGTGGCATATAAAGTGGTTGCCACGTCTGCACCTCCTCTTTTACTACATGAAAGTCACCCTTAAGGTAGGCCCTAGCTAGCCCTATGGGCAGGGTGCAGTGTAGGTAAAAGGTAGGACATGTGCCTTAACTGCTTGGCATGTCTTGGAAGTGACAAACAGCCTATTTGGTTTCTCACTGCTGTGATGCTGCCCTCTCATAGGTATGCATTGGGGATTCCCTGATATGTGCTTCAGTAGTAATTCCTGACATGAGAGGGCTGTATGTTTGGAATAGTTGTGATAAATTATTAGTGAAAGTGGATTTATTATTACTATTTTAGAAATGCCACTTTTAGAAGTAGGCATTTCTGTGTGCCCTGCCTAGATGTGCATTGACCTTCTGGTTCTGACTGACAGGGGAGAGGGGATGTGCATTCCCTCCAGCCAGTCCCTGGGGGGGGGGGGTTGAAGTTTGTCCCGCCTTTCCTGGGAGACTCATCGCTAGACTGAATAGACCTTGGCAGGGTTTAGATTAGAGTTTTCCCTAACAGCTGAATAGGCCCAGTCTGCATTTGGAGTGGTGGAAGGAGTAGGACCTGCAACAGGGCTGTGCCTGCCTTTCCCCAAAGCTGGCTCACCCACTGTGGTGTGTCTGGGGCCTGGGCTGAAAATGTGAATGGGGGTGTTGTACACTTCAATAGTGGTTGAAGTGCCCCCCAGAACAAAGACACTAGTACTATAAGTACAGCACCTGTGACCCCATGAAGGGGAGAAGACACTGTGTGGACTGTATCCATAGGACTGATGTGTGTCAGGAGTAACCACCATTTGGGACTATCTTCTTGTGAGACTGACCTGCTGCCTGCTGGGTGGCTTAAGGGACTGTCACTCTGCTCGGTGACCCTGTGTGTTGTCCTGCCTGTGCACTGTTCTATACCCCCAGTGACCTCCCAGGGCTTCGTGGCCGCCTGGTATGATTTTTACCCAGCTCTTGGTGAGCACTTTGTTTCCCCACCCGGTTGTTGCAGAGTGCATGTGGAGCACTGTACAGGGTCTGGGGATCACTTTTTCGGGTAAAATAATGTGGGCGCTTTGTGAGGCCTCATGCCAGCTGAGTTCTGGGCTGAGTCCCCACGTGACCAAAAAGAAGGCACCAAGCGCAGCCGCTCTTGATGGATCGAGCACCGCAAGAGAACAGGCACTGCTTAGCAACCAGAGGAAGCTGCAACCACGCCAAGCAGGAGACACAGCATTCCCTTAGAGCAGTAAGGACGATCTCCTGACTAAGACTGTGTCTCACAGCCTAGTGTTTTTGCCGACAGGGATGCTCCCGAGGGCCCCAGGTTGAGGGTGGAGTAGCCACACGGCAATGAGCTGTGCCGCCAGGTAGCCTGGCCGGCTCCATTTTACTCCCGGGTGTGCAGGCACTGTGAGGTTGCAGGAACCAGGCCTTGGCAGTGGTGGGCCCCCGCCGTGTATGGCCAGTGCGGGAGCCTACCTCCTTGGTGTGGACGCCTCTCTCCTTGGTGTGGACCTACCGGGGGCATTGTGCAGGATAGTTGGTGATGGAGTGGAACCTCAATGGAGGTCTCCGATGCAGTCCGTATTTTATTGCAGCTGCACCGCATGGTCGTTGGCAGCTGCACTGTAGTCTAGTTCCTATATCCCTGATAGGCTCTGTCCATTGGAATAATATACACTATAGATTTGACATAGGACTGAGGTCAGTATGTCTCTATCGAGTACATTAAACCTAATTACTTGTGTGTGCCAGCTAACTCAGAGGTCACTAGAAACATTCTCGAATGAACAAGAAGGGAATAGTTTCTGAAAACCGCATAAACATGCCAACTTTGTTTCCCTTAGAGTCAGAAAAATATCTTCAGAGTCGTGAAAACAATAGATTACAGTTTCACTCAGTCATGCATGCTTCGTTTCTACAGAGTTGCATAGAAATAGAGAGATGGGCGTTTCAATATAAGGGGTTTATTGAACAGTCTTATTTCTCATGCAAGAGATATGAACTGCTACAATCGTAAGACAGAATGTGAAGTATAATGCATACAGTGTAAACAGTAATATAAAATAATACTGTAATAGCATGGTCTGTTGCTATGACATATATAAAAATACATACATAAATAACACAGGCTAAAATACTCAACTGGTGCTTCTAAAATAATCCTACCCCAGTGTACCTAACCTAGGTCTAGTATGAGGAAAGAAGTAGGTGCTGTTTTAGCTTAAGTTTAGTTTAGTTTAGTTTTGCCAAGAATGTCCAAAAGTTCCTCTAGGTTCTAATCAGCTCCATACCTTAGAGTGAGAGAGGTTGGTATCTCTTTCCCAGGACTCGATCTCTAACACCCCGCAAGGGGAATCAGAAACACTGGAGCTGGATTCTCGGCAAGGAGGATGTCAGCGTCTGGTTAGTGCGTCAGTTGGAGAGATGACCTCCTTCTGGACTTGCTGTGGCGAGCCGCGTCGTGCAAGTAGCTAGCCGAACCGCACCATGCCTTGCCATAGCAAGTGAAGGTATATTTATACCTTGAAGGTGTTTAGGAATGCCAGTATTGACGTAGAAGTCGGGCATATGATTGTTATGAATGAACCCCTAGGAAATAGATGTTCATGCATAATAAATGAGTTCTTGGAGAAATCAATATTCAAGCAAGGGAAAGTCCTAAAGGCTTAAGAGTCCGGTTTTCCAGGAACTCGTTGTGACGTAGATGAACGGATGTAAGTAGCCATGCCTGTATTTGGTTAGCATGGACAATGCCCAAATAAGGACTGGATTTCTATGCCTATGTAAGGGCAATGTAAAATGTACCTATATAAAGGAATGAATCGGGAGATTCATACGGAATCTAAATCGATACACAACACCCACTCCACTTTCGTATGTATGACGTTACTAAATTCTAAACATGTTAACATATCTAAAATGTATTTACCCATGAAGTGCTAAAAGCATGTTTCAAACATAATCTAAATAATGTATCCAAACTAGTTGTAAGCATAAAATTGCATTGGTGCTGTACACATTAAAGCAATGTTTCATTCTAAGCATATGTTTACATTTGAATGCTAACTGAATGAATCATGAAAAAAACATTTATGAAATGGCTCGTAAATACAGAAGAAAAAGGGACGAAACCATTTCATGTCAGATTACATAAAACTGTTTGTATGTGTACAAGGTCATATATTGTCTCTGGAAGTAGTCAAATAATTATTGTTCTCTATGAATAGTTCTACTATAAGCAGATTACTTGTGCCAAAAATAAAAAATACAAATTTGGAAGAAAAAAATTAATCATAGGAAAAAGTTCCATAGTTAGTTCCTTGTTTAGAAAAATGAAGGACAAATTCAGAGTCTCTCAGTACACAGTGTGCCAACATCAAAGGTCAGTGTTAGGGTTTGGAGAAAACATGAAATCTTCTATGTCTGTAGACAAAAAGTCATCTACCATTGTAGGTGAAAGTTGGATTACCTCGTTTAGAAGATTTACTGCACATAGATGTGAACTATCGCCTTCAGCATTGGTCGCATCAGCAATGTTCGAATCGGATGTTATTTGCGTGCCTGTTGTTTCTTCTCGTACCTCAGCAGTTGCAATTTGCGTCTGTGAGATCTCAATGAATGCTGTCATCAGAATTGGTAGCCGCTGGGGACAACACAGAGCATGGGCCATTAGGAGGTCCAGCAGAGTATCAACATCCCTTGGCAAAACTGATGGGAGTGTTAGACAGATGTCTAGCACGCATTCTTCACTGCAAAGCAGGCAGCGCAGAACAGGTAAGATGCAATCTTGCAAGATTGGTCTGAATGACTGAAATCATGTGGTATTTAATTCTCATAGATGAGGTAAACCCAAAATGTGGACGATGTGCTCACGACACTTCATCTCCTGCAGAGCTCTCTCCACAGTGAATTGGGTGTCGCTGGTGATTTGGATTGCCATATCGCAGCAGTAGGAGCAAAAATAGCATACCTGCAACGAGTCCCAAAAGGAGGGGCAGTCGGCCAAACATAGAGTGCACAAAGTTTGGATTTATTCAAAAGGACTGCTTGAAAAGGTGCTAACAGTCCGGAAAACACGGTCTTAAATACCGCTCGTATCAGACATGTTTAAGATACGACTTAACATTTCTGAGAAATGTATAGGGCAGTTTGTATTCAAAAGTGCATGTATCTCGGCAGAAGTCCTTGCGACTTGTAGATCATAGGTCTCTGTGGCCGAGGTCAGTGGCACAGTTTTTTGCAAAAGAATGGTTTTCATTCTGCTTAGAGTATCAATTCGTATAGAAGAAATGTTAAGTGAAGGCAATAGAGGCGACTCCCTGGCTGTCTTGGTTTGTGTAAACAATACTTGCATACAGCAAGTGACCCTGGATGGCACAGTTACTAGATATGGAATACCTGGCAACATGCCACAGCAGCTGTGATTGTTCAGCATGAGGTAACTTCCATTTGAAAGTTGTCCAATAATAGGATCAATCACTGCAGCTGGTGAACCTTGCAGGTGACAGGATAAGTTGTTAGAGGAACCATCGCATGCCCCGTGTAAATTAATACCCTGACAAAGGAGAGAACCGCTTAGTGCGTTTCACAGTTTGAACCATTAAGAAACACTTCACACCCCCCACTCCAACATCTGTGTGTGTATGGTAAATCCCAGAATGTCTTGATGTATTCTTTTCCCAACATTTGCCTGCTAGTATGTGTTTTAGGCAATCCTGAAAATGGAAAATTGTAACCGGCAGAGTGATTGTTCCATGTATTATCTATTCAGTAGCTGGTTTTTCTGCCACTGTAAATGGTAATCTTTCCAATTTTTCAATGCTCAGCACCGCATAGTCTGCTCCCCTTTGTGCCAGTTTGATCTTTTTATCAGTTAGATTGAATTCTGAAAACAGTGACGTATTATTGATTAAACGCCAAGGCACATAGCCTGAACGCAAGTTTTGGAGCATCCAACCTAAGAGCAAGATAGAACGTAGTTGAGACTGACCATGTTGCAACATGACCAAGTCCTGATCCATGATGTCTATGGCAGAAGACACAATGCTGTCCAAAGAATATATCCTGGACGACAAAGTTGTTAACCCATTGTCTACCACAGAGAGAGATTTCTCTAAATTAATATGATCAATTTCTCGTATTTGTTCTGCAGTCTCTGATTGCGTAATCTTCCATGTTTCGTTATATGCAGCATATATACCGGCAAATATGAAACATATTTGACTCGGTTTTCTTGGTCCTAGCAAGAATTCCCTAAGGTCTGCGCCATCTTTAAGTATAGATAAGTGTTGTTTTACATCCTGTAGTGTAGCTTTCTGTAGCCAATCAAGGCATAGCTTCCCTACACTGTATGTTGTTATAAACCCAGGATGCTGTCTTTGAACATATCTTGAGTCCGGCCTATTGACTTTGAAACCTTGAGTTTTGTTCAGGAATCAATCTTGACAGCTGTTTGTTTCTATGGGCCAGAGCAACCATTTGTTCCAATCTAGATCTGATCTGTTGTGGTGCAAAATAATATGTACGTCGACCTCCCCCTGTGTAGAGCTATTACTCGCAGCTGTTGGTGTGGTCAGTGGTCAGTGTGTTCATGTTTTTGATCTTGGCTAACCCAAGGCCAGATGTTTGTTTGACAGTGTCCTTCAAAAACATAATTTGCTCAGGTATGATACATGCTCTAAACAAAGCTTCTACCCCCTGCACTGGCCAATCTTTTGAACCCCAGACAGTTTTTGTCTCAATGTTGTCTTTCCAAAAGTCAAAATCCTGTCTAGACAGTTGGGCATAAAAGGCTGCAGAATAAATCTGTTTTGTATTGGTTAACATACTTTTCATTACTGTTCTGTTCACATTTCTAAAGTAAAATGTTTCTGCATTTGATACATTGAACCCTGAAAAATATGGAAACTTATTCACAAAGGTTTTTGAGCTACCCTTTGGAGGTGTAGGACAATGTTCTCATTGGTTATACATATACATTTCTAGGCATTGCAGATTTGTGCAAGAAATGATGACCACATACCATAAGAAGGAATTTTCCGACCTTATTAAAGATATCTCCCTTCCAATGCTCTCGGACACTGACCACACATTTATGGATAGTCTTCTTACCTCGGACAAAGTAGCTACTACAATAAATGCTCTGCACTCTGGAAAAGCCCTGGGCCCAAATGGTATCCCTATCAAACTTTACAAGCTCCGTTCAGATAAATTGTCCCCATATTTAAAATCCATGTTCGAAGACAGCCTTAAGCAAGGATCACTGCCATGTGACCAGAGAATTGCAACCATTGTTACAATCCACAAAGAAGGGAAACCCAAAATTGACTGCGCCTCTTATCGGCCCATATCCTTATTAAATGCGGAACCAAAAATCTTAGCTAAAGTGCTCGCCACTAGGCTGATCAAGGTTATAGGGGACCTAGTACATGCAGACCAATCAGGATTAATGCCTAGAAGGAACACTGCTTTAAACTTGCGTAGATTGCACAGGGTCCTGGGTATGGTACAGACGATATGCAAGGATACAATTATAGTCTCCCTAGATGCCACCATGGCATTTGATACACTGGAATGACCCTATCTATTTGCTGTACTTGCTAAATTGGGGCTTGGACCTACTTTCTGCCGCTGGGTGCGACTGTTATACACTGCGCCGATGGCTCAAATAGTCATGAACAATAGGAAATCAGAACCCTTCAGACTCAGCCGGGGGACCCTCCAGGGGTGCCCCCTCTCACCCTTACTATTTGCTTTGGCCCTTGAACCTCTTGCGGCATGGATCCGCAAAGATGTCATGATCCGTGGCATGCAGTGGTCATCGGAATGGGAGGATCGAATCTCTCTCTATGCAGACGATATTCTTCTGTATCTCACGACCCCAAAGAGATCTCTGATTGCAGTATTGGATATACTTGACATCTTGGGTAGATATTCTGGATTTCGCATCAATTGGCAGAAATCGCTGGTGTATGTCCTCTGGGGGGGACAACCCCTTTACCCAGAAACTGCCCTATACCAATAATATCAGAAGGCTTCAAATACTTGGGCATATTCATCTGTCTTGCCCCCTCTGTCAGATACGCCATAACTGCTGGCTCCCCCCTGCAGAGTCTCAGAAGTGATATAGCAAACTGGAAGTCACTCCCGCTTTCATTATTGGGCAAAGCGGCCTTATTTAAAATGATGTCCTTACCCCGTTTCTTATATGCCCTGCAGAACTCGGGTGATCCTGTTCCAAACTTGTATTTTAAAGAAATTGAAGGGCTTCAGCGAGACCTCCTTTGGGGAGGGAGGCCACGTATTGCCTTGAAGAAGCTCACACTCAGGTGGTATGATGGTGGTATCTGTGTACCCGACATTAAAACATATTACTAAGCAGCGCACCTCACAGCCATAAATCACTGCACCTATGGTCACCCTGACAACCCGGGGCTCCTTATGGATCGCTTGATTCTTCCGAATGGGGCCTATTCCCGTGTGCTATAGTCTAAAGCAGGCAGATATCCACTCACTGGCCCCACAAACCACACAGTCAAAATCTGGCACTCTGCAACTAAGTATCTCGACTGGCATAAGAGGTTTACTCTCGCCACACCTCTGTGGGATACACAAGAACTTGGACATTTGGGGAACACCAAGGGATTTGACAAATGGGACCTAATCGGTATTTCCCATGTTAGGGAACTTTGGTGCACCGAGGGCGTGAAACCCTTCAAAACTCTCAAAACCCAATATGCCCTGGCAAATCCCAAGTTTTTCCGGTACTTGCAAATCCGACACGCTCTGCAAACAGCGTTGTCCAGTACCACAACTCCACCGGATGCCTCCTTATAAGAGGACAGGCTGCTAGACGGCCACCTGCCTGAAAAGGCCATTTCCCTAACATATCGAAAGCTTATTAATAATATGGAGGAACCAGTGCTGACACTACAAGACAAATGGACTGAGGACGGAATAGAACTAGGCGATGAAAGTTGGCAGACAGCGGTCCCCCCCCCCAAAACTATGGCGGTCCGAGCGCACGGCTCAGACTGGTACAACTAAAAATCCTTCATAGAACCTATGTAACTGGTCCCCAACTGTTGCATATGGGTGGGCTGACGGACGGATCTTAAAGGCAGGGATGCACACAGGTGGACACGTTCATACACATACTATGGCACTGTTAGCCAATCCAGGAGTATTGGCGTAACATACATGCAGTCATGAGCGAAACACTGGAGGTAGAAATCAAACCAGAAGCGCCCAGCTGTCTCCTTAACATTTGAGAACCTACCGATCTCAACACTTATTCCATGTGGTGGGTCACACTTGTCTGCATGGTCGTCAAGAGAAATATTGCGCAACTCTGGAGAGCCCCGCATGCACCCACGGTTGCAGATTGAAAGAAAGACCTGGACTGGTGTATGCTACTGGAGAAGACAGTTTATGTGGCCCGGGGCTGCCCCCGAAAATGGTCTAAGATGTGGGCCCCCTGGAATGCATTCCGTGGCGATATTTGTACCCCTCCTCGAGATGCTGAAAGTGATGATCCCCTCCCCCTGAATTCCGACGAATTATGTTGTTTTATATGTATGCATATTTGATTTCGCTGTAAATCCCTTTATTGATCATTGTGAAATTGTACCTCTATGACAAGACTGTTTAATAAAAAGATTTTTTTTTTAAAGAAATGATGACCATAATGGTTATAACAATACATTTGTTCATATTCTGATGAACCTTCTAACTATTCATAATTTGTGAATACTGCAGACATCTCTAGATCAGACATATTATTAAAAGTCTCGAAGTCCCAATCAACAGAAAAGATAATCGAGGTAATAAAGTCACTTAATGAAATCTTGAATAAGTGTGGAATCCTCAACAGCTCAGATGGGCCAAAAATGTCATATTCTGTTTTGTCCCAAGCTACACCATCAGGTATAGGAACGGCTGTGATGTTCATGATGGGATGATTTGTGTGGCTTGAGGAGTAAGTTGACTTTCTTACTTGCTGTGTCCATTTTTACATATCTTCCATTTATCAGCATACCCAAAGTTATTATCAGAGCTAACCAAAGTAGAAGGAAAAATATTCCCAACACAATCCAAAGTTCATTCCATGGTGAAACCAGATAAGTCTTTTCCAGGTGATGAAAAAAGTCATTTGCTTGTTCCTAGAAAGCTATTTTTGCTGGCGTTGTTTCAGGTTCGCTGGGATCCTCAGAAAACGTATCAAAGTTAATGAAATAGCCAGAGGCAGTCCTGTCAATGGTTGGGATTGCATCCAGATTTGTTGAAATTGCTGGAACCACTTGATCACTTGTTACTTCATTGTAGACAGGTGATTCAGGATGAACTGTTATTTGGGTCTCAAGAGGAACGAGCTCCATAGCTTTGTTGCTTAGACCTTCTTTTTTTACTGTAGATTCTTCAATGGTGATGAGTCTTTCAGTTTGAACCTCTTAGATTGTAGCTAGAGGAGTGCGTTTGTCCACTTGGCCTACTGCTTAGTATCGGCCAAACAGTGTGTTTTGATCAGGTCGATAGATACAAATCGATTCTCCTTTTTACCAACAAGGGGCAACAGTATCACTGTTCTTGTTCCTTGGATAGCTAGGACGGTTACTGGTTGTCTGTAAAAAGGCCCGAATTCCTTCTTCCTTCTTCCCGAATTCCTTCTTTTCTCTGACTAGATCACCACACTTTGGGATCCAGACAGGCCTTGCTGGGACGGTTAGTTTTTTTCCAGTGGTGGTTGGCTTCAGGAACACTTTGCATTGTTTTGTTCTTAGTTCATTTAAGTCCTGTAAAACAGCCAAACGATCTTTGATTCAACAAAAGAGAGGGGGGGGGACCGAGGAGCCAATAAATGTCCAGTGTCCATGCTCCTAAATCAAATCTGTTCACAAAAGGAGGACAAAGTTCCTATACCCGGGTGCAAAAGTCACCCACGTATCTGGGTGCAAACAGTCACCCATACATTAAAAACAGGGAAGAATGGGGAAAGAGTACTCCCTGATGGGAGAGGGAAAGAAATTACACTTCCTCTGCTGCCCTCACACACCCCGGGGGATGTCATGCTTCATCATCGGGCAATTTGCGCCTCGTAGGGCCGGCGCTGCAATTCCCTACGGGTCCCCCGAAGGGTCACTTTGTCGGAGATCTTTTTGAGGATTAGCCGGATGTTGCATGCGGGTGTGTGGGGAAGGGTAAGGGAGGGTAAATCAATAACGTGCAAACATGATAGTGTGGTAAAATCAAGGGTATGTAAGCAGCAACAAGATTGTCTAGGTAACCCTTGGCAGTTAAAGGTACTGCTTAAAAATGACTGACCCCACAAGGCCCACTATGCCTGGGTGTCACTAGTCGAGGTCAACATGTTTCGCGCCTCTATCGCCCATAGGTCATTGGCACTTCGTCAGGACCAAAAACAAAGTGAAGTGCATGTGAACAAAATACATAAAAGTTAAAGTGAGAACCCTCTTATCTCATCCAGAGCGGGTCAAGGGACCTGTGTCCCCACTATGTGGTTGTAGCTGCTACATAGAAGATGCTCCGGGATAATACCTAGAGAAAAGAAAACAAAGTAAGCCGTATGTGAGCGTCAGTAACAACTTGATGCATCACAAAGTGTCACTTGTGCATCACAAAGTGTCCACAGCGCTTCAAATTGTTCACGTCCACTTCACTTTGTTTTTGGTCCTGACGAAGCACCAATGACCTATGGGCGATAGAGGCACGAAACATGTTGACCTCGACTAGGAAGTATAATGTCTTTCCCTCTCCCATCAGGGTACTTTTTACCTAGGATTACTCTTTCCCCATTCTTCCCTGTTTTTAATGTATGGGTGACTGTTTGCACCCAGATACGTGGGTGACTTTTGCACCCGGGTATAGGAACTTTGTCCTCCTTTTGTGAACAAACGATCTTTGATATCAAATTTCTTAGTTTCCACCACCGCTGTATGACAATCAAGGTCCGGGACCAACATTCTTGTCCCAAACAGGACCTCATATGGAGTGATACCCACTAGAGAACTTCTTGGCAAGTTTTTAAGACTACGTTGAACCCCAATTAGATGTTTGACCCACCCGTCACCCGAACCCAGTTTTTTCTTTCCACAACCAAATTTCCCTCAGGATGGAATGGAGAAGAGTACCGCAATGCAAAGCTCCATCTGGCCAAGGCATCTTTGTAAGCTCGAGAGCGTACTTTTTCTAGGATATTAATTATCAAATGAAGGCAAAAGCCTGGCAGCCAACATTTTCTGAAAAGTGCGCTGCTCCAACCACCAAAAATGCTGAACAACTTAGTCGATTATGGGTTTCCTGAACTTCAGAAGAACTTACATTCTAAACTACGCAGAAAGAGTTAAACCTCTTTACGAATTAATTAAACCTGATTTTAAATAGTACATTGGACACAAAAAACACACAGAAATTTTGCGTTCACTCCAAACAGACATGTTAGCAACTTAACATTTACAAACACGCGTAAATGTACGCATCTTAGTGATCTGAATCATTCCGGGTCAATGTGGATTCACCTACTTAACTTTCAACTAAGGTGAAAAAGTACCAATTGCATACAAATCACATTTGTATACACAAGCAGAAATGAAATTCACTTCTACAGAAAAAATTCTGACAGCAGTTCAAACCGCTGTAGCAAAAGAGAGAGCTCTAACACAGGGGAAACGCATAATGGTCGTAACTCCTGTACCTGTCTTAGAGACAGTGACAAAAGCGAGCATTCCAAATGCTAAAGCTTTAAATCCGAGATGGATTAAAGCTTTAAATCCGAGATGGATACAATGGGTTAATTCTCTTGCTGCAACTGATGTTGAATATGTTTTTGATCCTTATTTGAAAACACAAGCATTCCTGCAATACGAACAAGAATGTCCTGTGCCTACTGAAATTATCCCTCTAGACCAGTATGAATGTATAATTTATACTGACGGATCAGCACAACCAGCTATGGGGGGTAAGCAAGCTTATAGTGCTGCATGCGCGATGGCAAATGTAGACCTATGGTCACAAAAACCCTATGTGTCACTGTGGAGTGGGATCAAGGAGAGACCGTAAACTAGGACGTGGTAAATAGGGTTTTATTTTTATGAATGTCTTTTTATAAAGAATGGTTAGTCTATCTGTGTTAAAGTCCCTGGGCTCCGTGCTGGCGTTTGGGGCTCTCTGTCACTTCTTGGGCTTCTTGCTTTTCTTGTGCCGGGAGTCTTGCTTGTCAGATGTACTCCGCCATAAACAAAAAAAAGAAACTATCAGTTATGCCGCTTTTATAGGGTTATACCCTTTTTGGGACCGGGGGTGCTGGGATCACCAAAGTGCAGTTTATGCTAAACGACTTGTGAGGGAGTTGGTGCCGATGGGTGCAAAACGGTATCACTGTGGGACGCGGCTGGGCTACTTTCCCCGCTTCCCGACCCAACCCGCCAAACGTCTCTGTACCTGCTGCAGCCACACTCCTCCCTCGGGAGTGTGGCACTGCGGAGCGTGTCCTTGGTGGCCTCCTGGCTTAGTCGGCTCTTCTTCGGGAGTCTTTGGCTCTTCCCCGTCTCCGGCTCTATTCCGGCAGTGGCCCACTGGTGGTGTTAGGGTTTCTCCGTCCTGGGCTGATAGACTTGGCGTCTCCTCTCCTTCCGTGGCTCCTACTCCACTCGGTCCCGGTGTCCACTCGCTTCTTCCTGGGTTGGTGATGTCACACGTCAACACCTCACTTGCCTGCGATTTATTTGGCAGGAATTCCGCTCTTGGCTGTGCGTCATCTGTATGGGGTGGAGTCTCGTCCTGGACTGCTTCCCAGTTAAAGGGGCCGTCTTCTTTCCACAGCTCAGAATCCTCAGTATACCAGTCGTGCTGAGGATTGGGAGAGGGAGGGATGGTTAGCCATTCCATATTTACCAGTGCCGGATCGGGTCCCTTTTTACAGTCACTTACACCGAATTAGGAGGGGGAGGACTTCCTGAACTCCCTTCACAAACTCACTATTTAAGACAAAAGACAAAAGTCGGGCATTTACACTTGTAAATCACTGGACGAGGAATGGCTCCCTAGGGAATTCTATAAAACCTGCAAACCCCTAGTCATGCAGATGCTCCACTGGACCTTTTAGGAGGGAGAGACCACTGACTCACTGGGCACCATCTCCAATAAGGCTATCATCATCCTAATGCGGAAAGACAGCAGGGACCCCCTGGACTGCAAGATTTATCAGCCCATTTCCCGGATCAATGTGGATGCTACGATTCTGGCCAAAATTCTGCCAACCAGACTGTGAAGAGTAAACCTATCACTTATTCACCCATCCCAAGTCGGGTTTGTACCAGGTCAGTCATCCAGGAATCACCTTTTGACCCTCTCACAACTGTTATGGACTTTTAATACATCGGATCAGGAGACCTTGGCTGTCTCTTTGGATGGTGTGAAGGCCTTTCATCGCATTTAATGGCCTTATTTGTTTAAGGTTCTTCAGAAGTTTGGCCTGGAGCAGCAATTCATCGCCAAAGAGAGATGGCTGTACCAAAAGTTATAAGCCAAGTTTAATTTTAGTGGTTTCCTATCCCATAGCTTCCATATCCACTGTGGGACACAGCAGGAGTGCCCTCTATCCCCATTGTTATCCTTACTGGGCTTCAAACCCCTCACCCTGGTGATTAGAACCTTGCCTCAGATACATGAGGTGACACTAGGTGGTGTCATCGTCAAAGCCTTCCTATATGTGGACGACATCCTCCTGATGGTGACAAAGCTGGGGATTCTCTTCTAGCCATATTAGTCTCCTGTAGTTCTTCGGTCAACTGGGATAAAAGTGAGGTCATGCCAATAACCCGGGTGTCTACCAGAGCCTGTGCCATGGGCTTTATCTTTCAACGGGTGCCCAAAGGTATGAAGTACCTTGGGATCCGACTGAACGGGAGTCTCTCCCACATGGTAGATGATAATTTGCTCCCCTGCTTGCTAAGACTCGTACCAACTTTGCCAGCTGGTCGTCACTTCAGCTCTGTCTCCAAGGCCAGATACCAATTGAAAATGGTCATTGCACCTCACTTTAATTATGTGTTTGAAATGTTCCCAATCTTGATTACGAAAGACATGTTGTCTCAAACTGAGTCTACTATCAAGTCCTTTTATGGGGTGGAATGCGCTCTCATCTGAGGTTAGAAAACGCTATGCCCACACAGAATCCGGAGGTCTTCTTATGTCACACATGTCCTCAGCCTATATGGAGCATCATCTCTCCCAGCTCACTTGTTGGCTGTCTTGAATCCCAGACCCGCCTATTTGGTTTACCATGGAGACGAGTCTTCTGGGATGTAATAGATCCCCCTACACCCTCTTGAACTTCAAGGAAAACACATTGCAGCCTGACAAACCAGTGATCGGATTATGCTGACCATATGGTGGTCCTCCCACACCCTGCTATCGACCAGCCCACGCCTCTGCTCCGGTTTGGCATAATCAAGGAATGCACATTAGTGGCTACACTGTCTCCTACCCTCCCTGGAGGGCGGCAGAAATATTGAGGGTTGATCAGCTACTAGATGGCCAAAATGTTAAGCCTTTCCTAGCCTCCGAGGTGAATTAATCCTAATATTGGTGCTATTTCTAAACACACTGCTGTCTTAGAGAACTTTGAGGGTACCTTTCAGGATGTTCCCTCCCCATAAGGCTTTATCTAGAAACTTGGGGGACGCAGAGCAGGAGGGTTTCTGGTCTGTAAAACTTAGATGTAGAACACCAATTCTTCACATCAACAAGGAGGTAGGTTTAGTGTTAGATCTGGATTCTTTTGGTGTAATTTCCCCTGTGTTTTTGCTTCTGAACTCCTGTTTTTGACCATGTCCTACAGGTAGTTTGTTGCATGTTTCATAACTCTGGACACTTTACCACTACTGACCAGTGCTAAAGTGCAAGTGTTCTCTGTCTAAATTGTATTGGTGATTGGTTGATCCATGATTGGCATATTTGATTTACTACTAAGTCCCTAATAAAGAGCATCATGTGTGCCCAGGGCCTGTAAATCAAATGCTAATAGTGGGCCTGCAGCACTGATCGCGCAACCCACATGAGTAGCCTTGCAAAGATGTCTCAGACCTGCCACGTGCAGATCTGCTCAGAGTTCTGACTTGCCATGGGGTGTCAAATCCAGTTCCTGGGCCCTCGGATGTGTAACCTGGTGATCTAAAGTGGCAATCCCAATGTATCGCTGCACAAGATCTAAGCATCGATGCTGCCTGCACCAAAGCATGGTTCCAGCTGGAAGCATCAACCACAGCTTTCACCACAGGCTCCAGCTCACCATCGCAGCACGTCAGAACAATTTCACCAGTGTGAGTCATGAGCACCATGTCACCGACATCCATGGTACCCGCTCCGACTCTGACGCAGCTGAAGAATTTATGCAGACCCTGCCTTGCGGCTGCAAAACTGATGCAGCACCTACATAGATGTTTCTGCACTGATGAAGCGCATCTGGATTTTTGGTGCATTGTCCCTCGACACCGACTCTTCATTGACCGAGGCTGTGTGTCCAGAAACCATGCATCACCTCCGCTTCCAGTAAGGAACCAACACATTGCCTCCCTTGACAGTAAGGAACTGACAAATCACCTCCCCTGCCTATCAGTAAGGAACCAACACCTCATCTCCCCTATAGTAAGGAACCGACTCATCACTTTCCCTGTGGAGAAAGGAACAACTGCATCCAGCATGCAGCGTCCAGCAACTCACCTCCCCTGTGCTTTGCACCGCCTATAAGTTTTAATGCATCTAAGATATACTTTGTCCTAAAACAAATGCATCCATTGATTTCTATGGACTAAACTTGCTTAATCTTTTAAAAGTGACATTTTGACTTGTATATGTTAGATTTTTGTAGTTTTGGTCTTGTTTTACTCTGATAAATATTGGCTATTTTTCTAAACTGGTGTGGACTCCTTTTTAGTTTTTTCACTGTGTTGCTGCATGTATGAGCAAATGCTTTACACATTGCCTCTGAGATAAACATGACAGCTTGTGCCAAGCTACCAAGGGGTGAGCAGGGGTTATCTTAGCTGTTTGACTTTCGTACCCTGACTAGAGTAAGTGGGTCACTACTTGGACAGGGTGCATACCACTGCCACTAGAGACCCCATTTCTAACATTCTGCATGAGTGGCAACTCATGCTAGCCAGGGACCATACTGACGATTACTGGTATACTCTCCTTCACAAGCATGACACTCTACGAGAGACTGATCTGAAAATGACTGCTTCAAAGTATTGCATGGTTGGCATTGGACTCTCCAGAAGCTGCAGTGAGGTGGCCTCTTACCATATGCTTCCTGCTGGAGGAGCAGAACCGGGGACTCTGCCTCCTACACATACTCTGGGACTGCCCAGCAGTGGCCAACAGTTCAGCTATTCTGGTCTGCGTAGTGGTCGACCCTGACCACTCAGTGACAGATCATATGCCCTTCAATGCACCTGTCTCTTCTCCACGACATGGCGACTGTGCGATGCCCTCCAAACACACAGAATGATGGCTAGCGACACCCCTTGTATCAGCCAAAGCATACATTTTGCTGCATTGGAGATATCCCTCTCTCCCTACTCCTTTGGAGTGGCTAGTAGAATTGGCCACGGTGGCAGACTGGGAACGTTTAATTTGATAACTTAATGATCACATGTGAGAGGACAAGGTTTAAAAGAGGAGGGAAATTGCTCCCAGGTGCACACAATAGGTTGCACTAAATGTGCAGCGATGACTCCTCTAAGCTTAATAGAATATGCATGATTCGCGTTGTGGGCATTCGGTTGACATCATAGTGTTGAATCATTCCTGACAGGTCTGTTAAGCCCCATGTAACATCTGGTTGCTGAGGGAACCTGCTTTTTTAGTTGTGGATGGACAAAGGGGATTGCCATAGTCCACTCCTGTACACCCACACACAACCTTCAGAGCCTAAGTTAAGTTTGGACCAAGACCTACACCAACTTGGATTGCATTTTGGGCCTGTCTGCAGTAAAACAAACAGGAAGTACTGCAAATGTGGGTAGGTCAGACCCTGGGAACTTTTTTACTCAATTGGTCAGAAAGGATCTAGGAGTGTCTTAGGTGTCCCCCAAACACAGACTGAGAAAGCTGGACAGTCATCCAGCTTTCCTCAGAACACTGTTAAACTTTTTAAAGGATTCCAGTTGTACTGAACTCGCTGCACTTGGCATTGGTGACCTTTGAGGACCTGTGGAGTTCGGACCCCCTTCCACTTGAAATTCAAGGATAGAAAGATCTCTAATAATCATAAGGCTGATGGCAAAGGTGGCTCCAGAAGCAAACAAAGCTGGAGGTCATTTGTGTGAAGAATTACTGCTGACCAGTTGCAACTGGACCTGGACTGGACTTTGCTGCTGCCCTCCACCTGCTTCTATGAGAGTCTCTAAGAGCTCCCCTTGGGTACCTTGGAAGTGGTTAAGCCTGTCAGCCTTAGGGTGGTCATCCCAAAACCTTTCCCCTTTTCTCCTCCTGTTTTGTTGAATTTATTTTTGTTGGCCTTAGGACTCTTTGCACTTTACCACTGCTAAAGTGCTTGTATTCAATCCCTAAAAATTATAAAATTAGTTTACTCCTGATTGGCATATTTAATTTGTTCATAATTCCCTAGTAAAGTGTTAGCCAAAAAAATTTAATTTCATGAAAATTATATGTATAATATACTTACTTATTTGAGATTTCAGCCAGTCCTCCTCATCAATTGCTATGTTATTGTATCATTCACAGTTTTATTCTGCCCATGATCCATTGTATTTTATGGTGTCATTCATATTTTCATTCCACCCATTACAGCACACAGCGTGGGGAAATGGGTTGGGCCACTTCAGTCATTGTCTAACTTTATGGTGAGTGATGGCATTCCTACCTTTCATGAGGAGAATATCCAAACACAAAGTTTTTCCTCGAAGTGCAAGGGACTACTTACTTTGGCAATGTGTGCTATTTCAGACAAAAAATATTTTTGCTTTTAGACAATGTTTTTGTTTAGATTGATGAACGGTCTACACCTTTCCCAACAATACATTTTATTTTTATTTATTTATTACTATATTTTATGGAGCGCAAACTTGACCCGTTAAGGTATCAGAGCGCTTTACAGGAAACATAGCATTGTACAAACAGGCATAGAATCACCAAGTTAAAAAAAAAAACGGATAGTAGGGGCCGGGGTGTAGGATACATAAGAGATAGAAGGACACGTATTTACAAATTACATTTACAGTTATTCAAGATGTGACACGTATATACAGATTACATTTACCATTACTCAAGACAAGATCCCAAGTTTCTGGGTGGGGTAACCAGGTAATCCGAGGGGAGGCAATAGACAGACATAGATCAGGGCCATAGCGGTGGTTGAGGGCAAAGTTTCAACGAGGAATTTACTCATAAGGAAGGTTTTGGCGTCCTTTTTGAAGTGGGCCAGAGAAGGGATTTTTCGGATGTCAGGTGAGTTCCATATTCTTGGAGCGGCTCCAGAGAAAGCCCGATTGTAAGGTTTTTTTTCCGAAAGCATGCAGGTTGGAGCAAGAGGTCTCTGGCAGCCCGGAGTTTCTGATTCTTCCAGAAATCACAAGTTTCCATGCAAGATATGCAGGGGAGTTTGAGTATAACACCTTGTGTGTGATGCATGCTTGCATGAGCTGTATTCTTGCTTCAAAGGTAAGCCAGTTCAGAGCTTTCAGGTGTGGGGAAATATGGTCGAATTTCCTTGTGCCGGTAAGTAGCCTGGCTTCCGCATTGAGGCTGGCTTTTAAAGGTGCCAGGGAGATCTTGGGTAAACCCGAGAGGGTAGAGCAGCCATATTCCAGTCTAGAGATTAGTGATTGGACGGCCTTTTTCAAGTCAGGAGAATCAAGGAAGGGTTTCAGTTTCCTAAGGTAGCACAGGTGGAATCCAGCTGATTTGGCCATCGAATTGATATGGTCCAGCTTGTTCAGGTTGATGTCAAGGGTAATTCCCAGGGACGATGGTCAGTGGGCAATTTAAGGCTGTGATAGCCCTAATCCATGTTTGAATCTCGTGGTTGGTATTAGGAGGGGAAATTAGGAGAAATTCAGTTTTCTTAGCATTGTGTTTGAGATGATTGGAGGCGAGCCATTGCGAGCCATTGGACAGTGAGTTTAAGGGCTTTGTTCAAGGAGAGAATCTTTTCAAGACATGAGGTTTTGATACAGATCCGAGTGTCATCAGCATACATATGGTAGGAGATATTTGCAGTGCATAGTACTTCGGCCAGCGGTTCTAGGTAAAGGCTGAAGAGGGTGGGGGACAGGGTTTTATTTATTAAGTTTGTAAAGCGTGACAGCTACCCAAAAGGGTTTCCCGGTGCTAAAGGCAGAAGCAACAAGGCACTAACAGATCACAGGTTATTGGTTAAAGAGCCAGGTTTTGACGGCTCTGCGGAAGCGAGCATGACAGTTCTCGGAGCGAAGGTGAAGGGGAATAGAGTTCCAAAGTCTGGGCCCTAGGCAAGAGAAAGAGTTCCCACCCATTCTAGATAGTCTGTACTTGGGTACGCAAAATAAGTTTTGCGAAGATGATCGGAGTGGACTAGAGGGAGTGTAGTTTTTAACAAGGAACTGCAGATAGGACAGGGCAATCCCAGCCTTGATCGTATGCATGTAGCTCAAAGCCTTGAACTTTGAGGGTTGAACCTTGAGGGACTCCAACCGTGACCAGGGAGGGTGCAGATATGTTGCTGTTGATTAGGAATCGCTGTGATCGGTTTAGGAGGAAGGACCTAAACCATTCTAGAACAGTGCCATCCAATCCCATCCTGACTTTGAAGCGTTCAAGTAGTTTTTCATGGTTGACCGTGTCGAAGGCCAAGGACAGATCTAGGAGGATTAGGAGACATGTTTTACCTTGGTCAAGGGCTTAGAGAGCGACATCAACGATGTGGAGCATGGTGGTTTCAATGCTGTGCCCAGGTCTAAATTCGGATTGGAAGTAATCGAGTGGGTGGAAGTTGCTGATGTGTTGACTTAGCTGCTGTTGCACACACTTCTCCAGCACTTTGGCTAGGAGGGGGTGTTGGAGATGGGTATAAAGTTGTCAGGGGAAGCTGGATCCAGCGACGGCTTTTTCAAAATGGGGAGGACTTGGCAGGCTTTTAGAGAGTTAGGCATCGATCCCTGCCGGAGAGAGGCATTAATTATTGCAGTCCAGCTAGGAATTATGGATTGGGCGATGGCAGTAAGACAGTTGGAAGGGAGCGAGTCATTAAAATGGTTATTAGGTTTTAAGGAAGATAGGATTTTAGAGACGGAGTCTTCGTCATAGAATTTGAAGTCGGTCCAGAGAGCTTGATTTTTAGGTGGAGCCTGTGGTGGCATCGTGTCAGGAGGAGGCAGGTCAGAAAGTGGTTGAGAGTAAGTGGCGGAGCTGAGTTTGATTCCTAGGGTTTTGTTTTGTCAGCAAAGAAAGAGGAGAATTCCTCAGAGGATTTAAGAGACATGGGGGTTTCTTTTGATGTTTTGGCCAGTTTATTAGATTGGTATTTGACCAGTTCACAGAGCTTGTGGGGTCTGTTCTTGGCCTTCTCTAATTCAGTTCTGAAAAATTATTTTTTTTAATTGAGGATGTTCCAGTTATAGACATTTCTGCCCTGGCACAGAAGTTTTAGATGTGCGGCAGAGGGGTGCTTCCTCCAGGTTCTTTCAGATTGCTGGAGTGATCTCCTCTCATTGTTGAGGGATCCTGTGAACCAGGGGTTTCTGTCTTTGATTTGGGCTCTTTCAGTTTTAGTGGGGCTAGATCATCCAGGATTTTCGATATAGTCACAGAGTAGTGATGTTGAGGCCACTGACCATTGTGATATGCGAGGGGCGAGGTCAGATTTGCAGCGAGTCTCAAGTTCCCTGAGGTCCAGGTTCACTGGTTGGCGTGCCCTTGTCTTATGGGTGCCAAGTAGGAGGAAGGTGATGGCGTGGTGGTCAGACCAGTTGCATGGGTCTATATAGATGAGCTTGATTATTGATTCTTCAGAGATGATCCAGCAAGAGTGGCCCCTTTCGAGTGAGTTGGGAATGAGCAGGCTTGGGTCAGGGCTTAATCGGTCAGGAGATCTTTGATGGCGTTGACATGCGGAGCCTTGGGATCATTCCAGTGCAAGTTAAAATCACCAAGGAAAATATCTTTAGTGTTAGTGGAGATCTTGGCTGTGATGATTTCCATGAGGTAGTTGGTGAAGGAGTCGTTCATGCTTGGGGGTGGTAAAAGATGTGCAGGTTGCACAGTGGGGTGGAGTTGCTGCGGATAGCGAGGGCAAGGTATTCGCAGGATTCGGTGGTGTCTGCCAGAAGTTCAGTGACAAGAAGGTTAGAGCGGTAGGTGCAGGCGATGCCTCCTCCTTTCTTGTTAGATTGCCTGTCCAGCCTTGCAATGTTGTAGTTGGGAGGGACTAGGAGGTCCAGGCATGGATATGAGGATTCATTGAGCCATGATTCTGTTAGGATTTCTAAGTCGAAATGTTTGTATAGGATAAGATCTGCAATATCGGCAGCGTGCTTAGATGCCAATCGACAGTTGATTAAGAGACCAGACAGAGAAGCTTTGGTGGGAGTTTCGGGAAACTGGATGGACAGGTGAACAGGCACTAGATTACTTTTGATCACATTTCTGTTGTGGATGGTTGCTATTCTGCTGGGGTTGATAGTGATCGTGCGGATGGAATGTTTGGCCTTCACGTCTAGAGGATAAGGGGAAGGTGGGGTAGAGTTGTAGTCCCGGAGGATGGCAAGGATTTCCATTTCAGTGAGGTCAAGCGGACTAGGAATGGCAAGAGTAGAGTTGTAGGAGAGGACAAGAGCAACGGTTTCCTACTCTGAGAGGTGGAATGGTTGCTTGCCAGGGCGAAGATGTCTCAAAGAAAGTAGAAGAGGCTTTTAGTGAACTCTGTGGTATGAGGGGCGGTGCAGTTTGGCCGGGGCCTTAGGTTGGCGAAGGAGAGTTCAGCGAGGTGAAAAAGGTTCATTAGGTCCAGAATGGAAATATGAATGCTCTGGGTTAGTTTGGCAGCTCTGGAGTGCAGGGATTCGAGGTCCATATAAGATGGAGGTGCTGAACTTTATTGAAACCCCTTAGCAGGTTGGTTTGAGGGCTGGAAGGGCTAGCTCGACCTGTATCATAGGTCTTTGGAGGCATATCAGTGACACAGTTGACTTGGGAAGCTAGATGGGAGAAGACCAAAGTTCTAGGGACAATTCCATTGGTAAGGCCAGGAGGTGTGCTGGGGTGGTTAGGATGGTCAGTGTTGGAAAACCTTAGAGGGTTTTGTGAGTGGCTAGACATGCTAGATGGGCGGGTCAAAGGCTCATCCAGGCGGGAGTTAGTTGCCCTGCCAGTGTCGTGCACATGGTTTCTTAGGAGGGTAAAAAGGTCCACAAATGTATTCAGGTTTTTGTTTGAGACTTGGATCAAGACAATGCCGTTTTTGCAGAGAGTGATGGTGAGGTCAGCTTGCAGGGTTGGGAAAGGTGCTATTGATAGCTTAGTGCCGTATGGAATGTTCCTAGCTGAGTGAACATTGAGGAGATGAGCAAAGGTTTTGCGCCAGGAGGAGGTTCTTCTAGAGTAGAAAGTGAGGTAATTAATGTGCCATTGTCTGCCCTGTAACACAGGTCAGTGATCCGTGTCTCTGGGTGACTTTTGAGGGTGGAGTGCTTGAAGAATTTTGCAGCGGTGTTGGAGAGGTTTGGTTGGTAAACCAGAGAGTAAAATTTTCCCCAGTAGCGGACAGGCCAGGGCTTGCCATGTTGGCTCGGGTGGGGTACTTGAGGAACAATAAGGGACAGTTACGCAGAAGAGTGAAATGCCCAACATGCGGGAAACAGAATTGTAGTGTGACAATACCACAGGAGAGCGCACCGTTTGGTTAGGGCCTGGTTAGCAGCTCTCGAAAAATAGCTAGCGAGCATGAGGATAATCAGGTTGTCTAAGTGCTCCGCCGTTTTAAGGTCAGGCAATCAAAGTCGATCATAATGTCTTCATATCGTCGCCATTTTAGGGTCAGGCAGTGATCAGTCTGTTAGTCATATGGCTACTGTGAAGGACATCAACAGTATATCACAATCTCTAGTACTTAACAGTGTAGCCTCCCGAAAGCGAGAGTTAATCGTCTTGTTTGATGAATGATCCCGTAAACAACCAGGGAAGAACAATGCTCTCCATATTACCAAGGTGCCGCCACCTCGAGCGCGCACTAGTATGCGCACTAGTATGACACAAGCTCTTCCCTAAATCTTTGGGGTGTTCCATGACGAGGATGTTTGGAGGCTTTCATCACCTTACGGCCTCACATCGCCTTGTGAGTTAGCATGCTTTTTGATCGGGATCCATGAGGAGGACACCGAAAAGTGGACAACAGTTTATTATTGTGTATCACACATCCCCTGATGAAGGGTTCAGGGGAACCCGAAATGCATTGGGAATGAAATTGAACTGTTGATGCAAACACAGACAGCATATTGATGCTAGTTTATTTTCAAGTGCTACATTTTATAATGTTTTCAACAGTTTGTGATTCAGTTTAAATTGCTGAGAATGAGAATAATTCTGTATACAAGTTTTGTGTTGTTTAATTCAATGCATTTATTAGTGGCATGAATTGATAAACTTTATGTTTAATACTTTGAAAGTTGGTTGAAATTCTTACAGACATTCATTTGTCTACAGCTGTGCTTCACGTAGGCAGTGGCTTTCCACTGCCTCCAATTTTGTGACATTTTAGGTCAGGCATGCCCCTGTTCTTATTAATATTTAATAGAAAAACGCAGGACAAAACAACCAGGCGCCGGCACTTTCACACTCACAGAGGCTGAGGGGCAGGGCTCCTCGTTCAGCTCATTAGAGACATATTTGTGTGCTGAAGCTCCCAGGAAGAGCTGAGGGAGGCAGGAGCCACCGCTGACCAACGCTGGTTCCCAGGGAGGTCGCAGTTATGGAGTTGGTATCCGGGGGGCTCTCTGGATCACACTTCGGCAGGATGCAACCATCAGAAGACTTCCAGGCAATACAGGGAGGCAGCGGCGATTTGAAGTGCCCCGGAGCAGCTGCCGGGCTCAGGTCAATTCCGCCTGCACGAGGATCACCGGCTGCTGGCAGGAACTCCTCAGCACTTCATTTGGGCATCGCGAGGAGTGCTGAGCAATGGCGCCAGTCAGGAGTGATGAGCTCGGCACCAAGCAAGCCCGACCCTCTGCACGGCGCCAGCATGGAGAGTCGTTTTTGGCACCGGACAAACCAGTGGGAAGGCAGGCTGACGAACGGACGACTCAGCAGCTAGCTAGCGGGCTATGGTCAGATCTTCCTGTGCCGGAATCGCCGGCTGCCGGCAGGAACACCTCTGCATCTCACCTGAATATCGCAATGAATTCTGAGCAATGGCACCAGCCTGGAGGGTCAAGCTCGGCACCAGTCAAGCCAGAGCCTCTGCAAGGCAGGCAGAGCATGGATAGACGGATCAGAAGGTACAGGACAACCAGGGCACGTTGAGGCTCAGATCAGCCCCAAATCAGCGGACTGATCCGGGAGCACTGGACCAGTCGATCAGCACTGGTGATCGGGCAGAGAAGCTGCGGACCTGGGTCGTCGTGGAGGTCAAACCATCAGGTCAGATGAATGGCCAGTTTATCCTTCAAAGGTGTGCATCAGTAGAGTTGTGCAGTCTGATCCAGGTGTAGGCGGGTGGCGGGCTGGTGGGACTGTTTATACAGGGATAACTACCAAAAGGAAATCCCCAAACAGGGAGCCCCTATGGGAGGCTCCTACTCGGTGGCCATCTTGCGTCCATTTTATGCATTGAAATACATTTTTTCAAAAACCATGGCTTAACAAAACAAGCATTGACTGGCAAGCAATGCCAGACATTTTGACTTTGCCAGTTCTTATAGTTTGATGAAGAACATCTTGAGTATGTTTATTGCTTGCTTGCATGCTATAAACTTATACCTTACTCCTCAAGGGGCAGCTGGAGTCTTCAGGAGATTAATTCATACAGCATACCCTCTTGTAAAGCCCATTTGAAAAATGGGTTGGTCTGAGGGCTCTCTCTTTGAACTCCACAAATGAAAAAATGAGACTAAGAAGTATTTGCTGAGTTGTCATTACATGCGACACCCGCCTAGGAGGAACTACCTGTACAAGAAAAGGGAGAAGACACTTCACTTGGCTCTGTAGGCTCAATATGATAGGAAGTGGGGCAGAGAGCATTGCACCGTTTATCATCCATTAAAGTTCCTGAGCAGGGGAAACAATTCCGCAGGAAAGAGAGAATTCATCTATTATGGCGCTTTTAAGGCAGGAATCAAGGTACTTGGAGTCTGATTCCTAGATTGGGATAGAAATCAAGAAGGCAGCAGCATAGACGCTTCACGTCAGAGCTCTCCCGAGGTCCCCGACACCCTCTTGCTCCCACTGATCCGGCACACAGTTACCTGCAGATTTCACTCGCCATACGGGCGGACAGTTGGTGCTGCTTTCCCCGCTCCTGTATGGCCACAGCAAGCAGATAGAAGGCAGGATCGGGAGCTTGTGCTCTGCTGTGTTCGAGCCTGCTGCACGATGGTTCCTCAGCATTCTATGGTGGTAGGCGGGGCTCATCAAGGCATTTCCCTGATTGGTGGCTGGCCTTAGCTCTGGAACTGCCTCGGTGGTTACCTGCATCGAAATGCCACCTAAACCAGCAAAGCCACAGAAAGATAGAGGAGAAGCACTGATAGCATCCAGTAGACCTGCGGCTCGCGCCCTAGCTGTCAGATAGGACTCTTCCCTTGAGCAGCCTGCTGCAGGGCCAGGTAAGCTAGCTGATATCCAAGTAGGGAAGAACGGGTGCTGGAAAAAGAAGGAACCAAGTCGATACCAAAGGTACCAGGGCAGAGGCTGGCATGGAGGACAGAACAGTGGGTCTTGGTAACGATGCTCAACCTACACCGCAACTGCAACCTGCATAAACGGAATTCTTTGCCAGCAAGCACTCTGGTAATGTGCCAAGTTTTAGGAACAACACGACAACTTTTGCATTTCGTGTAATTTGGGCACGTCGTGTGTGGACCTTCTGCTCCGATTGAGCAGTAATAGCCGAAGACTCCTTTCCTTTGATATTAATGTGCCAAGTCAACCAGGCCCTATAGAGAAATCAGGTGGGCTGGGCGATTCGGATGTTTGCGCCACTTTGGCTACTGTAGCATCGGCAGGGGAGGCTTCACCAGCAGACATAGACTCAGCCGTCCCAGGTGGGACTTTGACACTTGAACAGGAATCGATTCCAGCGGGGTCAGACGGCAGTAAGGAGGGGTGCAACAATGAACTTGGTATATAGCAGTTTGGAGCCACAGTAGTAGCAGTAATGGACATTATCCTGGATGGGACGGATGCATTATTTTCCTTGACAGATGGCTCGGAGTCTGAGGTACCTGACTCATATAATAGCAAATCCAGCTGAACAAATTCCTCAACTTCAGAGTCCAGCATGCTGGAAGCACCTGAAACTTAAGCGCCCGAAGAAACAAAGGGCCCTTACATGCAGTACTGAACCACAGAACCGGAGAACAAAGAAAATAACCGGCAGTAGCTTGAAATTTGATTACTCCCATACAAAGATGGTTGGAACCCTGCCGGAAACACTAGCTGTGAATGAAATAGGCACAGCTGCCTCACAGTTAACTGACACCATGCCCTTAAATCCTGAGCTAAGCATAATACTGTAGTCTATTAAAGAACATCGAGCTAAGACAGGGGAAGATTGTTGAAGGGCAAAGCATGCTACGAAAAAATTGGGAGGTTCTGTTTGGAAGGTGGGTAAGGCGTGTTCTTGAATCGGGGACCACCTGAGCCACATCGAGGACAGGACCGCCGCCTTGGAGGTAGTGGTCACAGAAGTGAAAGAGCAAACCAAGATGCATGAGTCCCAATTAATCAATGTACAGTAGAAGCTGGAGGACATGGAAAACCGACAGCGCAGGAATAACTTGTGGTTCCTTGGGATAGATGAAGGCATGGAAGGGGATGATATACGCTCTTCAATGCTGGGTCTCTTGAAAACATAATTTCCTGAACTGTCAGGATGGGATAGGGCTGTGGAAGTTCAAAGAGTACACAGGTTCCCGATGCTCTGACATAAGTCAGCCCAGGATGGTAGAAACCCAAGGCAATCACCGGCTATCCTTGTATTTTTGGGGAACTTTCCGCTTAGCCAGGATGTTTTTGAAAAGGCCCATCCGGATGCAAGACGGACATACCAAGACTCATCATTTTTCGTTCGTCCTGATTTTTGCCATATTACGGTCAAATGGCGGTGGCGTCTTCGGCAGGTCATTAAGCCATTCCAAGATGCTAGCTTCGAAGCATATCTCTTGGCTCCTGCCAGACTGAAAATTATTGTCCGTGGCTCAGTTACATTCTTTACATTAGAAATTAGGACCAAAGAATATTTGTGTCAGTTTACGATGGGCAGTGGCAATGCATAAATATGGGAATGCTAGCTAAGATGTCGCTAAGAATTGACTAGAGCCTTTGTAATACTAGTGATGGGTTTCTTAGGGTCCTTTTTTTACTTCTTGTATTTTTCTTGGGGCACTGTCCTATTGCGGGAGCGAGGGGACTAATGTCTGAGAGGGGAGGTCTCCGCGTTACCGCCCTCCTGTCTCCATCAAACAGAACAGTTTGGTCTGGATGCTTTAACTAGAGGGGGAGGTGGGAGGGGGTTGGGGGTAGGGAGGGGAGGGGAGGCGGGCCTGGGGGTGCGCCAAGGAGGGGGTGGGGGTTGGGAAGGGGGTGGAGATTGGTGGTGTGATGGTGTGATATTTAATATATAGCAAGTGGATGTATTCGTAACTGCAATTGTGCTGATGTATTTTTTGTGTCAAAAGAACAAAGGCACTGTGCACTTGGACATGCCCTGGGAAGTGGGTATGTTGTAGTTAGTGGTGCAGCAGGCCTTGAAAGGATTGAAATGGGGAAAGAGGTATTTTCTCTACTTGGATGGTACTCCATAGTGGTGTTGACAGCCTCTAACAGCTATGGCTAGCTTGTGAATCGCATCTATTAACATCTGTGGGTTAAATTATAAAGTAAAACGAAGGCGGGTACAAGAAGAGCTAAGGTTTTTCAGAGCAGATGTGTATTGTTTACAAGAAACCCATGTTGGCAGAAAAGATAGGTCCCTGCTGAATACACTTGGATTAAATGATGTTTGTAATATGTCACAAGAAACTAGGATAGGAGGGGTTGCGATCCTAGTGAAAATGGATTTGATTACCCCTGGTCGTTACACAGCAGACAAGCAGGGAAGATGGGTGTTAATGGAATGCAAGGCAGGTTGTGGCTCTTTCACAGTATGTACGATTGATTCCCCAATAGTAGATGACCCCAGTGTGTTTAACTTCCTGGCGGCTGAACTTTCATCATGGCCTGGGCCACTTTTCGTTTGTGGGGACTTTAACCTAAATGGCTCAAGGGGGGGAGCTTTGCAATAATGAAGAGAGTTACGTGGGGCGTAAGCTGCAATCGTTTAACTCCTTGGGTCGCCTACGGGAGGAACTAGGGCTAGTTGATGTCTGGGCGTCACTAAAGGCATACTTATTACTCGACTCCCCATGGCAGTTTAGCCAGGTTGGATTAATTTTACGTATCACCCATAATGGTTAAGGGGGCACGTGCTGAATTATTCTAAAGAGCGGTGTCCGATAATAACCCGATTATTTTTGAGTTTGCCATTACAGGGATGGCACGTCCACCTAGAAAGTGGACATTCGAGAGGGGTTTGCTGCTGGATCTGGACTATGTTAAACATATGAAGTCCTGATTGTGAGGTTTTTTTTAGGGAAATAAAGGGAGTGCTGATGCAGGAATAGTTTGGGACTCATTTAAGGCGGGTGTAAGGGGAGAAACCCTGCGTTTTAGTAACTCTAAACAGAAGAAGGAGCGGGGACTCAGCAGACAGCTTTATCAAATGCTAGAGAGCTTTATCAAATGCAAAGCAGCCTGGAAAAAGTCTTAATCAGTACTGTTGAAAACGGAAAGACTTAGCTACTGTTTTAAATCTTGACAGCTATTACTAAGACACATCTAAATGAAACTTTTGCAGAGAAAACAGCTGTGAAGTACCTGTCCAAAGAACAGGACCTCTACGAGTACAGGGAGCATCTTGGGGAGTTTTTGGCAGTAAGGGCACAGCATCAGAGCACGGTTGGCCGTATCACTAAAGTTAAGAATCTGCTTGGAAACATAGTTACAGATACCATCAAAATTACAGAGGCTTTTAGGGGTTTTTATGCTGATTTGTATAAAGACTCCTCTAAGCATGGATAATGAGTTGGTAGATCAACCCGGTACAATTACGAGGAAAGGCTGATGCTAGGAGGAGTAACATTACCTGAGGAGTTACAGATGGCTATGTTTGCCTTACAATTGGAGAAAGCTGTTGGGGCAGATCACATCCCTTTGAAATTTTACAAGGTATTCTTTACAGAAATACAGCAGAAATTGCTGTGTCTTGTAAATGAAGTTAAAACTGGGAACCTGCCCCCTAGGTCATGGGGTATTGCTTATATGTTATCTTTTTAAAGAAAGGTAAAGACCCCGTAGCTTTCGGCTCATATAGACCAATCATATTGCTTAGTAGTGATGTGAAGGTATACTCTAAAATCTTTTCCACCCGATTAGCTAGTGTTATACACCAGTTGGTATCTGAGCAGCAACATGGGTTTATCCCTGGCAGAGGGACAACTGATCACGTTCAGAAGGTCATATCTCTGTTTGATGCAACTGAAGTTCTGGCAAAACCAATGGGGTGGCCTTACTGGATGCTGAAAAGGCCTTCGACCGTGTGTCGTGGGCCTTTCTGTGGAAAGTTCTGGAAGACAATGGCCTGGGAAGAAACTTCATTGGTGCAATTTGTGCAATGTATAACAATCCTATAGCCCATTTGCAAATAATGGGAAAAGAATCAGAGCCCTTTTCAATAGAACGCTGTACGAGGTAGGGCTGTTCCATTTCCCCTCTGTTATTTGCTTTATTTATTGACCCTTTTCTCAGGAGGCTAGAGTCCTCGCTGGATATTGTACCCGATAGTTTACAGGGCTGGAACACGAAAACCCTGGCCTAGTCACCAGCGAACCAGACAGGGCTCTGCGGGCAGTTGAGGAGATTGTGGAGAACTTTGGGAGTAGATCTGGATTTTTGATAAATAAGGCCAAAAACCCAAGTCTTGATAAACAGGCATACACTCGCCTCTGACAGTAGGATCACGAGTGAAGCTACTGTATATGTATTACTGCTAAGGTGGGGCATATAATTCACTTACATTTGGTCCCCATTCTTGAGAAAGCCAAGCAGGATTCTAAAAAGTGGAACATTCTGAGATTGTCTATAATGGGAAGTTGTAACCTAGTCAAGATGATTTTCCTCTCTAAGTTGCTTTATTTGTTTCGTTCTGTCCCACTGGAATTCAACAGTGATTGGTTTGAGAAAATTGATAGATTAGTAGGAAGCTTTATTTGGGCATATGGGAAAACTAGAAGAGCTAATATCTTCCTGTGCTTACCCAGAGAAAGGGGGGGTTGGCGCTTTCTAACTTCAGTCTATACTATCTTGCTGCTGCTATGCAGTGCTATATTATTTTGTTTAACAGTCAGGCAACGAAGCACAGCGCAGGCAATCGTGTACCCTCCATTTATGAGCTACTGATCAGCAACGCAGGCTATCGATTCTTATTGAAGTTTTTGGAGCCAAGGTACTTTAAGCAAATCCGATTTATGACTATGTATGCTGCATATAGAAACCGGGCGGTGGTTCAAAAGAAAATTAGGGTAGGCAGATATAGCAGATGGATCACTGACAAAATATAGAATACAAAAATATAGATTAATAAAAATATCGAAGTAAAAATATAGAAAGCAAAAATATCGAACTCCTATCTACAAGCAGGTAAGTACAAAAATATTGAATCAAAAATATCGAAACAGTATATATAGTCAAAATATCGATTTTTTTTAAATGTCTTAAAAGTAATTTAAAATTAATGAAATAATATCTATAATTAACTAAAACATACTTAAAAATACTTAAATACCTTTAAAATTATTAAATAATTAATTTAAGTAAAATAAAAATACAATTTAATTTTTTAGCACATATATATATATATATATATATATATGTATATATATATAAATATATATATATATTAACATAATATTCATTAATAATATATTTTTACTGTAGGATAGCGGGAGGGTAAAATGTACTATTAACACTCCAGCAACTACAACAGTAGGGTAAACGTTGGGTAGCGTAGGTGTAAAAATGACTATTCCCACTCCAGTGAGTGCAACAGTAGGGAAAGTAAATACTTCATATATTAATAAAAATAAATTAATTATTACTACCAATAAAAAATGTATTAAAAGTAATTACCAATTTAATATAATATAATAATTAATCAATTTAAAAAATACAAATACAAATTAATTATTAAAATTCATTTCCTATTATTACAAATTAATTACCAATTAACAAAAAAATGAATTACCAATTGAAAATTAGTGAACAATGAATTCAAAATAAATACCAATAAATAATTTAAAATAATTAATTATTTAAAATTAAATTACTTCCCACCCTTTTCCCCTATAAACCCACAACCCGCTACAAGAAATACATTTATAAAAGTAACATAATTATCAGTTAATCAATTAATAAAAATGAATTACCAATTAAAATTTAATTAATTACCAATTAAAAATAATTACTAAAAATTCAAGATAAATACCAATAAATAAATTAAAATATGTAATTAATTATAATAAAATTACTTCCCACCCTATTCCCCTATAAACTCACAACCCGCTACAGAAAATAAATTAATTAAATTAACATAATTATCAATGAATCAATTCAGTAAAATTATTTGCCAATTAAAATGTAATTATCAATTAAAAATTAATTAACAATTAATTCAAAATAAATACCAATAAATAAATTTAAATATTTAATTAATTATAATTAAATTACTTGCCACCCTATTCTCCTATAAACCCACAACCGGCTACAGAATTAATTACGCAAAAATTAAATAACAAAATTCATTACTTAAAATAAATTATAAAATAAATATACACTTTTCACACATATATTAACATACAAAACACTTTAAAAAATTTGCTATTATTAAAAATTCGATATATTTAATACCTATATTACATACTTCGATATTTTTACTTTCTATATTTATGAAAATCGATATTAAATTACTTACCTTAAATTCGATATTTTTGTTGACTATATTCTGTCCATTCAATATTTTGTCCATTCTATATTTTGACTTCGATATTAGTGCTATTCTATATTTTTGATTCGATATTTTGTCTGTATACCATAGCAGATATACTTCCTTGATCCAGAATGAACAACTGCTCTGCATATTTCACGACAGCTGCTTTGATAGATGGGGCAGCTGTGGGCTAGTCACGTTGGGAAATCTCTTCACTGGGGGGCCGATTCACAGAATTAATCTGAGACAAAATCTTAAACTGACTACTTTTGGCATTCACAGAACGCATTTAGAAGTAGTAAAGTTAGTATTTTGTCTTAAGTTAGTATTTTGTCTTAAATTAGTACTTTGTCTTAAATTAGTATTTTGTCTTAAGTTAGGATTTTGTCTTAAGTTAGGATTTTGTCTTAAGTTAGTATTATGTCTTAAGTTAGAATGTTGTCTTAAGTTTTGGTCTTAAGACAAAATCCTAACTTTAGACACAATCCTAACTTAAGACAAAATCCTAGGTAACCCTAGGTAGTTTGGCACGAGCAGTCAGGCTTATCCTGGAGGCAATGTGTAAAGCGTTTACACAACACACACACACAGTAGCAACACACTAGGCACACCACAACAGGAACTCTACACAAGGTAATATCAAAAATAGCCTTAGTATTATCATAAAACACATTAGATGGTAATCACACAATATACACTGTGCCAGCAGGCACTGGGCAATATTTACAGGGGAATATATACACATGACCGGGCCACATGGACCACTGTCAGAATCATCACTTAGTAGAAATAGTGAAAGTAAGATTTATCATAAACGTAGACCACGACCAGTAACTACTGGGGAGATTAAGAACTTAGCAGTAGATCCTGCTACAGAAATCACCTTATGCAGTAGGCATAATATTTAGCCTAAAGCACATTCTGCGCCAACCTCATGGATATAAATCACATTCGGTAATGAACTACATTAGGTCCCAACCTCTTTAGCATTACGCAATAGGCATCACACCAGGCATTACAAGCATAAATACATTAGGCAATAATCATGAGACAGAACACATTGGACGTCACATTAGGGCCTTGTGCCCTACCAATACTCAAATGACCTCTTGGCCAACTGGCCTTCCAATGGGGCTCAAATGCCCTATGTCCAGAAATGTCAGGGCATAGGTAGGACTACTCAATTAGACCTAGGGCCATGAAAAGCAGCAAAGCCAAGGTGCGCAATGGCGCTGGGCATGGAGTGTACTCACCCCCCTCTCTCTCATGAAGAACAAAATGCCCCAAAATGTTGCAGCTGCCTGCACTCGCAGGGCAGCTGGGGATCAGGCCCAAATAAGCACTGGCACTACAGTGCCTGGGGAGCCCTAAAAATGCTCCCAACTCAGCACCATGTTGCAGTTGCCCGCCACAGCGGTGCAACTGAAGACCAGCAAAGTACTGGCATGTTGGGAGTCCCCTCCGGGACCCAGAAGTAAACAAAAGAAATGCCAAGATGTTGCAGTGGCCCGCCACGGCCGTGCCGCTGTGAAGATTCACACAACACTGGCACTTAGGCTCACTCACCGGTCTCCTCAACATGCAGGGCTCTCTAACCACCCGGAGCCCTGCGTGCGTTGCGCTGCTTCCTCCTGCGGGCCTCAGGGTTTCAGGACAGACGGCCTGCACGCATGAGTCTCTGGGGCTTCACACATTCTCAGGAGCCCCACTGGGCAATGTGCCTGGCTTCACCCGGTCCCTTTTCTCGGGACTGGGACTTTGTTCCGCAGCCTGCGAGGCTCCCAGACTGCTTCCTCCTATGTGTGCAAGCAACAGGCAGGCGGAGTAGGCTCCTGCCTGGATTTCTCCTTCTGGGCTGGTCTTGATGTGGGGCATACGCGGGGCTCCCACCAGCTCACGGGAGCCCCCGCTCGGGACTCAGCAATTTCCTGGTTCTGGTGCAGGCCCCGCCCACAGTCAGACGGCGCCCGCCTGACTTTCTTTTCGGCTGCGCTCCTTTCGGCAACTCAGGTTGCGGCGGAAATTCTTTTTCGGTCTTGGCGGCAATGCGGGGTGGGCACCCGCTCGTCACTTAAATAATCACGGTGGGGTAGGCACCCGAAAAAAGCATAACAAAGCAGGGTGGGCTCCCGCTAACTAAATAAATTCAAATGCGGGATGGGCTCCCGCCAAATGAGCACAAAAGTGGGGTGGGCTCCCGCTCCTCCTCGCCGGATTATTGGGGAATCCCTACGGCTGGGATTACTTCTGGAGGTACGGCAGCCGCACACTGCAAGGCACAGGTGCTCCCTTTTTGGAATAAAAGCAAAAGTGCTCACAAGGCATTAAAGTCCTCAAGGTTTCAGGGGCACAGCTGGGCCCAGGTAGGCCAGCATACAGGGCCCTCCAGCAGGGAGGCAGTCCCTCATGGCGGTTCCTCCTGGAGTCCAGCAGCAGCAAGCCCCAGCACAAGAAACAGCACAACAGAACATTTTCATGGGGTCACAGCCCCTTCATTTATACACCCTTTCCCCTTTGTCTGTAAGCACAGGGCTGGTGAAACCAGATGCAACTGGTTTGGGGGAGCTTTGGAGCACTTTGTTTTGCTCAGCTCCTCTCTCCTTTGTCAGGTGGGGACTCAGGGATCAGACGCACTGCAGGGGACAGAGCCGGCATTGTGGAGGGAAGGCACAGCCCTATTCAGGTGCCAGGTGCAACTCCTCCCTCCCATCTGCATGCAGATCTCTCACCACTGGGCTCACTCACCCTGTCTCCTGGAGCTACCCACATCATCCAACCCCTGTCACTCACAAGCCAGAGATGCAATTCACATCAGGCAGGCAGACACACAGCACGCAGAAATGCCAACTTCTAAAAGTGGCATTTCTCCACCAGTCACCATAAATCTGTGCACACCATTGTGCAGCATTTATTCTCATGAGTTCATACATACTAAACTCGCCCCTGAACTCCTCTCATACCAGGAATTACCAGGGACACACATATCCCCCCATGTATTCCTATGGGAGGGCAAGCCAATCTCACCACACGCACTCAGAGCGCGCACACACTTTACACTGGGCCACAATGCTAAAGTGTGCTGAGGCCAAAAACTACCAATATCAGGTCACAGAAAAGGCAAAAAGTTTTGGGTTCAACCTGCCAAAAGGGCCAAGTCCAACTGAGACCATCCAGGACTGGGACTCCCCTAAAACTAAGACTGAAGTGTGCCCTTTGATGGGCGTCCCAGGCTAATATAGTAGGTTTGCTAAGGGTTATGGCACCATGGTTGCCCCTTCACTAAGCTGATTAATTTGTAAGAAGCAGCTCTAGAACATGATTTCTGCCAGAAACCGTTTTATACCCTCAGGAAGGTCATGTGGACAGCACCTGTGCTTAAGGCCCCTGACCTTTCCCATGATTTTATTGTGCACACAGACCCTTCAGACCAGGGTGTAGGGCTGTGCTAGCACAGTTAAATGAGGAAGACCTAGACTAACCAGTAGCCTTCATCCGCAGGAGGTACTTCCCTGAGAACAAAGGTGAAGTGTTATTAAGAGGGAAGCTTTGCTGTGGTCTGGGCATTGAAGAAGCTGAGTCCATACCTGTTTGGGACTCACTTCTGAGTTCAGACAGACCATAAAACCCTCAGGTGGCTGATGCACATGAGGAGTGAGAAACCCAAACTGTTTAGGTGGTTCATCTACTTACAGGAAATTACACTTTATAGTGGAACATCACTGTGGCTCAGACCACTCCAATGGTGATCGTCTGTCCAGGTACTTCCATCTTAGTGATGAGAAATCCAAGGAGGTAGGGTAGTTCTCCTCACTTTCAGCTGGGGGCATGTGTTAGACCTGTCAGCCTTAGGGTGGTGTGCTTCCACTTTTTGCCTTCCTCCCTCCTACTTTCTCTGATTTCGTTTTTGTTGACCTTAGGACTCTAACCAGTGCTAAAGTGCTGGTGCTCACCCCCTAAAACATTGTAACATTGTCTTATACCTGATTGGCCTATTTAATTCACTATTAAGTCCCTAGTAAAGTGATATATCACATACCCAGGGCTGGCAAATTAAATGATGCCAAGTGGGCCTGCAGCACTTATTGTGCCACCTACTTAAGTAGCTCCTTAAAACATGTCTCAGGTCTGCCATTGCAGCTTGTTGGCACTTTTAAACTGTCAATTCGACTTGGCAAACCAATCTGCTTGACAGACCTAAAACTCCCCTTATTAATACATATACCATCCCTAAGGTAGGCCCTCAACAGCCCATAGGGAATGGTGCATTGTAGTTAGAAAGCTGAACATGTACTTTTAAGTTTCACATGCCCTGGTAGTGAAAAACTTGCAAATTCATTTTTCACTACTGTGAGGCTTACGTCTCCCCTGGGGTAACATTGAGTTACCTTATTAGATTTAATAAGTGCTATCCTTTGATTGGAAACAGGTTGGAATGTCATGTTTAGTGCCTGAGGAATTGTGATTTAAATCTTCTTTACTGTTAAAGGATTATTGTAAGTCACAATTCTGAAAATTACTCTTTTAGAAAGTTGCCATTTTCTTGTCATAACTATTTAGTGGCTGCTGCATATATCCTCGGTCACATGACTAGGTGCAGTTTGCAGTTGTTGTCAAGTGGTCAGGATAGGCCTAGCAGATTGACATCTGCGCGGTGTTACGGAGTACAGGCTAACAGGAGACGGTGTGCCTATGGAACAGTTGTGTTCTCTGGGCATCTCCCTGCCGGACACCAGTTCGGGTTTATGGATCACATAAACTCGTGAATGAAGTCCCGCACCACAGGGACCAGTCTCCACACATAACGTAGGAAGGGTACGGATCCAGTGGACCTGCCCATCCCTTGGGATCCATCGTCCGAATTACGGGAGGACCCAGAGTGGCACTGATTGCGACAGTCCTGAAGAAGACCAAATTGACCCTTAGAGGTACATAGTTAATGGTCGAAACATGTTGACTTTAGCAGTGGTAGGAGGGAAGCCTTGAGATTCCTAATTTTCTCCTTAAGGCATTTCCCATCCCTTTCTTACTTTTTAATCCTGATAGGGGTACCAAGGAAAGTTGAATAAATATACTTGTTTGGTTGGCACCCCTAATCAGTTTTAAGCACTTCCCTTGAACTGCACTTTTGGTCGCACTTACAGTTTTGGTCACTGGGTGTTTGCACGGCTTTCACCGCAATTTATGTTATGTGTTGACCTATGTTGAATTTTTCTGGTTGTACGTCCTGTTAAGTGGAATTTATTATTTCTCCCCCTCCCTTATGCTCTGTCCTGAGTGTGGGTACACCAGGGCGTATTGTAAGCAGGCCCAATGATGAAGCATGTCACGTACTTCGGTATGTGAGTGAGGGCAGTTTTTCCAAACAGAGCGATTTGCCTGCATGGGGTATTTATGTTTTTGTGTTTTGCTTGTGTGGTCTACTCTATACACCCATTTGTGTGTATACATTTGTGATTCCTGGGGGTCAGGGGTGGTAGAGTCCAAACCTATAGGACCCTCACCCCTTTTCTGTGTTGAATACTAGCAGATTGACTGACATTTACGTGCATTCTCTTTTACTAACAATGACTTTTGACATACATTTGCGTGCGTGTCAATGCAGGATAACATTCTCTGAATCTGCGTTGCTTACATTTCTATTTCGTGGGTACATTAGCATGACAGCTTGAACATTTAGTATGAGGGAAATGTTCACTGGGCAAATGTCATTGTTGTTATTTGTTCAGTTGGCGACACCGCTATCCAAACCTGCCATATGGAAATTGTGTAAATTACAAATGCTTTAAATAAATTAACAAAAAAGGTCGCTGCATCTCTCCTGCCTCCCGGTTTCTCTGAGGCCTCAGCAGGCTCACACTCTGCCATTCCAAATGAAAGCAACCTTGCACCTAGCTGCCCTTCCCTGGACCTTTGTTCAGAAGGGATGAATTGCTTGCAGAGTTTTTGCATGGGCAGTATATTTCCAGCATAGCTGGAATCTTTTTATGTCAAACAGGTACAAAAAGTGTATTTTGAACTTTGTTGATATACACATAAAAACAGTGTAAGATAATCTATTTCTTAACTATATATAGGGTTTAGGAGTGGAAAGTGGTAAAGGCACTCTCTGAAGGGTCACCCCAAACTCTTTGCCCTACTGCTCTTTTTTCATCTTCTTTTAGTTGACTTTGGGACTCTGAACACTTTACCACTGCTGACCAGTGCTAACATGCATGTGTTCTCTCCTCTAAACCATGGTATAACTGGTTTACACCTGGGTGGCATAATTGATTTACTTGTAAATCCCTTGTAAAGTGGTATGCCATATACCCAGGGTCTGTAAATTAAATACTAGTAGTGGGCCTGCAGCACTGATTGTGCCACCCACAGAAGTAGCCTTTCAAACCTGTTTCAGGCCTGCCACTGCAGAGCCTGTATACACAGTTTACAGCCACTTCAACATGGCATTTAGAACTAGATACCAAGCATGAAACTCTCCTTTTATTATATGTAAGTTCCCTCTAAGGTAGGTCCTGGGTAGGCCTAAGGGCAGAGTGCTGTGTAAATGAAAGGTAGGACGTGCAGTGGTATGTTTTGCATGCCCTGGCAGTGCCGAACAGCCTCTTTCATTTTTCACTACTGTGAAGCCTACTCCTCTCATAGGTTAGCATTGGGCATTCCTTAATACACCTTTAAGCTGTAATTCCTGATCAGAGAATAGTAGCTGTTTCATGTTTCATATGTTTGGGATGGTAACTACAAATCCTCTTTACTGGTTAAGTTGATATTGCATTACTATTATAGAAATGCCACTTTTAGAAACTGGACATTTCTCTGTGCTTATAACTTTGTATGCTTGACAGCCTCTCTTCAAGAAATGTCTGGAGTGGGTGACAGCTACACTTTGCACATTCCCTCTAGACAGCTATAATACCGGAAGGATAGGTGTGTCTGAGTACCCATCTACATACATCAGCATTCTGATGTCCTAGCCAGGGCAGGATGAAAGGGTGAGGCTAACACTTCTCTTGAATAGGCAATGTCCTATGCCCACACAAAGGACTGATTACCCCCACAGATAGCTGGGCTGACAGGACTGGGTTTAAAGCGACCCTTGTGCACATCAGAGAGCAGTTTTGATATCACCCCCACATCAAAGGCACATTTGGGTATAAGTACTGGGTCTCTGACCCCCTTAACCCCTTCGACGCTCATGACGGAATGGTTCCGTCATGAGCGCTGGTTCGGCTGTGCTTATGACGAAACCGTTCCATCATGACCACGCCTGTTCTTAAGAACGTTCAGCACAGCGCGAAAATTCGCGCCGCGCTGATGTGGTTAAATCAGGTTCTACTGGACTTGTAACTGAAGCTCTGACAGAAAAACTGCTGTGCTCAACTGGATCGCTGATCTGGAAGGCCTGCTTTTCTGGTTGTTACCCTGGTGCTCTCTGACTCTGCTGAAGGAGAGCTGGACTCTGCCTTCACTCCAAGTGATCTCCAAGAGCTTATTGAGTTGCCGCCTGTTGCTTGACACTCTGGGATATCGAAGTCTCTACCCCTGTTTTACACTAGGTTCTGCCCAGCAGTACTCCTGGATTTTTTGCTTTTCTTATCACTCTGTTTTTGGACTATTTGCTGTGGGTGAGCCTCACTACCAGTGTCTCACCCATGGTAAACACATGGTAAATGGACTGCATATGTTTACCACCAGTGTCTGCCTTTTAAGTTAAGGCCACTGCGATGCAGTAAGGGTAAAGGGCACTCAGCAGGTTGTGCCTTGTGTGTACTGCCTGAACATGTGAGACTACTTTTGTGCAACCTCCGGTAACAATGCACAGGCACCCTGGTGCAGAGGGGACTCTACATGGTTAGGTATTCACCTGGGATAGGCCTCATGAGGGTAGGGTACACTATTATGGAAAGTCAGTATACTCTACTGTTCAACTAAAGTGGCAATCCATTATACACATAGGTAGGAAACTGCCTTAGAATGTAGTTTCACTTTCCCAGGGCCTAACGAGACCATTGATGCCTTGAATTAGAGAGTAAACTATGCAGAAATATCAAATCTTTAACTTCCAAAATGATAACTGTACATCTTGTGGTCCATTCAGAATTTCCATATTTTCCTGCTCTGCTCAGGATCAGAGACCAGGCCTTGTGTCACCCTGCTGTGTCAAGTAATTGCATTTCCTCCAGCCGCAGGAACCAAGGCTGCCATCAAACAAAAGGAGCAATTAGCAGTACTGCTCCCAGATCATGAGAAAGAAAGGGATGGGGAGGAATCATTTGCATCAATCACTTAGCTGTCGTACTGCAACAGGGAAGGGCCAGCCCAAGCCCACTGAACAAAGAAGAGAGCACAGACATCTGGAGCCAACCCAGTGGGGGGTCCCTCCTTTGAAATTCGAGTGCGCAAGTCCCTGGAAGTGATGTCAGGAAGGGTAGGGCTGAGACTTCAGAAGTTGATGTGCGCAGTGACTCCTTGATGGCGCCATTTTAGATTTTCCCCTCATACTTTGCAGGAGGGTTGGGACAGGGGTGGATAGGAGATGTGGCACCCCAGGATAGGTTATGGGTGCCTGTCTTCTGGAACCTTTCTCTCCCATTTATGAACTCTTGCACAAAGGGAGACTCTCTCTTGCCTGCAAATTTTCTACCTGCTTCTCTGCTGGATTCTGGGACTACCATGGAGAACTGGAAGGAGGAACCCCCTGATCCTCCACGCAGGACCCAGTACTCAGTCCAGTTGACCCAGGACCAGTGGGTCACTCCAAGGGCCAGTGAGGCTGGACCACTTAATCCCCCTGAAGGACCAGTTGGGGGAGCCCTGGGCTTGTTTGCGCCCATAAACAAAGCCACAAATGCACCTGGTGGACAGAGCTCATCACCAGGAGTAAAATGGGCCCAAGATCGTCTAAATTCCAAATGGGCCTGAGTTATTCCCTTTTAAAGTTTGGAGACCTTTGAACTTTCCTTCGTTGAGCATGTGAGGCTATGCTGCTCTTTGATCTATTTCAGATGTCACCTGGTGTAGACCAGGACCCGGGGATGGTGTTAGAAAGCTGTTTTTGCAACATCGGGGAGAGGGCATGTGTGGGGTTCTCCCAGAGTGCAAAAAAACGATGGATTTGGGCCCAGATCTCTGTACTGGGGTGAATGTATGACATTGTTCTGCACTCTGTCCATCAACTGTGGTTTTTGCATTTGTCACCCCGAGTGGGATGGGTATGCTCAGAGGTGAGTCCCATGCTCTCCACACCACTGGATTCAAGCAAGCCGGGCTGAAAACGGCTGGAATGCCAGAAACCAGTCCTCGGATGCTTGTTTCCGGTCCAGGGAAGGCATGGCTTGGCAGTTCGGGCTGGACTGTTCCCATGAGGCACAGGGTCAGACTGATTTGCATATGGCCATGTCTGAACTGGGGTGGTGTGGAGTGCAAAAAAATGATGGATTTTGGCCCAGATCTCTGTACTGGGGTGAATGTATGACATTGTTCTGCATTCTGCCCATCAACTGTGGTTTTTGCATTCATCCTGTAGCCAGCAGACACTTTATTGCGGTCGGCCCGAACTTTTGCTTTGCCCTGGTTCAACGTGACCTAAAGTAACCTCTTTAGCTCTACTTGCTTCTAAGCGCTTTACTGCATTTATAACTTTAAAATGCAATATCTCAACTTCTATACATTTTATTTTTGCAATTTTCGTCTTGTTTTGTTTATAATATAACAACCTATTTTTATAAACCTGTGGGGAGTCTTTTTGTGGTGTATTCATTGTGTTGCTGTGTGTGTGTGTGTGCAGCACAAATACTTTACACATTGCCTCTTTAGATAAGCGTGCTTGCTCTGTGCCAGGCAACCAAAAGGGTGAGCACAGGTTATCTTTTAGTATGTACATAGCTTAGCCTGGCTACAGTGGTTCCTGCTTGGAATGGGTGCATACCCCAGCCAACCAGGAATCCCATTTCGAACAGTTGGTAAGGGTACATTTAGGGTTTAGTGGTGGGTAGTGGTAAAGGGTTATTTTCGGGTTTCTGAGTGGTAAATCGAATTTTAGGCTTATGGGGTAGGTAGTGGTAAAGAGTGTTATTTTTACAGTTTTGGGGTGGTAGTGGTAAAGGGTGAAAAGGATAATTTTTTGTGGGAGGTATTAGTAAAGGGTGGTAAGATTAAATTTAGGGTTTAGGCTCAGGCTAAATTTAGGGTAAAGGATGGTAATGGTAATTTTAGGGTATGGGTTGGTAAGGGTAGTTTTAGGGTTTAGTGGTGGATATTGGTAAAGGATGGTTTGGAGTACATTTAAAAAAAAGTCGGGTTTGGAGGAGATTCCACCCCAAAAACAATGTAAAAATATATATTTATATGGGTTTTACTTACCTTATAAATATTCACAATGCATGTGTAAAGGTATCTGTGCTGTAAAGGCATGCTTTATATTGACATACAATTGTTCTCGTTTGTCCTGCTGGAAGATATATATTTTCTTCATAAAAGTTGCAGTGAGGCCACCATTGTAGCCAGCAGGAGGTAAGTTAAAACAAGCGCATATGTCCCAGCCAATCAGAATAAACACCCCTTTTTATCAATTCATTTATTTCTGAATTTCCCATCCAGTCACACTACACACAGGTTCCTTTACTCAGGACAGTTTATTTGCTATATAGAACTGCATCCTATTTTGGGTCCTTCTCCCCAACTACATTTTTGTCTTGTAAATAACTTAGGCTGAACATTTTAAGTTTTTATTTTCCATTATTATTTAGCAACCTGCCACACAAATAGTACATGGATTTTATTCTGAGAAGGCCATGCTGGTTGGAACAAGCTAACAAAGTGGAGCCAGGGATTCCACTTAGTAATCTGTATCCCTTCGTGAATCAGATTTGTGTGCTTAGTGTGAGTTTTGTCACAGCTCACATTAAAATTGTGCCTCATACGCAGAGCAATCACTTCCCTACAGAGGACTGGTGGGTATTGATATACGCACACGGGAGGGTGTCATGCTGCGTTGGACGCCTGCATACACAGATTCGTGCATGGCACCCGAAACTCTGAATTAACACATTTTGAAACAGTTTTCAGTCTCACCGGTAAGAGGCAGGCTACCCACAAAGCTGAGAACTGCAAAGAGCGGGGATGTGTCAGAGATATGAACGTGGCCCGCTCAACAGACAGGGTGTTGGTTAAAATATATTAGAATGAGATATGTCCCTTTCTTAAAACACTCTTGTGGCTTCATCTATAACAAAGTACCTTTAATTCCTACGAAAATTGCAATCATATGTGATGGTGGATATACCTTTTGTTTTTGCAATGTAAAATCGGCGCCTTTCGTGTATATGTAGTTTCAATGTACACCTGTAGAAAAGTTTTGAGAAGCAGTTTGGAAATCCATGAAATGAATACCAATTGTTTCTCCCCACTTTCTTCACCGAATGTATTTGAGGCATTTAGAAAGTCTGGGCAAACTGCATGGTATTATAGTGAAATTCTTATAGCTCATTATCACTAGTGCAATTGAGAAAGTTACTTGTGATGGATACTCTTACCCACAATTTACTCGCCTTTTAAAATCTCAAGTGGCAGGCTGGATCTGATGTACTGAAGTGGCTACGGTCTCTGCTCTGAACATGACGACACAGAGCTAGGATAGGTAAGATCCTACAAACTGAAGTTTGTTACTCTTTTTCTAAAGCCTTCGATGCAGACCAGAGTTCCTATGGTGTTTAGGAAAATAAAACGATTTCCAGCATTCAGTGGCGTAGCAAAGTCAGATAGGATCCGGTGCGGAACATTTCTTGTCACCCCCCCCCCAACATTGAAATTATTAATGGAAGGAAAAATAAGATACTGAAAGCTTTGGCTTTCTGTTTTTTTCTTTGCTGCGCACCACTCGTTTTAAATATGATTTATTCCCCAAAAAAGTGTTGTTAGCCCCCCAAAATAATTGTTATTTTAAAAACACATATTTTTTGCCATTTAGTCACACCCCTCAGTGATGACACCCAGGGGTGGCCTGCACCCACCGCCCCCCCCCCCCCCCTTCCTACGCCCCTGCTAGCAGTGCACATCATCTTTACTGGCATCATCTCGCACATCCAGAGTGTCAGGGCTTAAACGATGCTGTGCATGTCTTTAGCAGATGTAGATCTCTGACCCACATAAAATGTTCTTCTGGTGAGTAGGCCACAAATACGACTGCAGTTTCTGTGACATGGGCTTTCATTTACTTATTGTCAATCAAACACAGGGAAGCCAAGTGCTATCCGGCAAAGGTCTGCAACGAATGGGGCTACTCCAAATAAATGTTCCCTTTTTTAGGTAGATGACCCAAAAAGCAATAATTCAAGAACTTCCACCAAAACATTCACACAGACATCCTCCACGAGGCATCTTTCTAACTCTGGGGGTTACAGGAAGACAAGGACTGCACTACAAGACCTTTCCTGGGAGACTCCTACTCAGTAAGAGTGTCTGAGAAGTTGGTCCTGGGTTCCCATCATTGACTGCAGACCTGCAGCAGGTTGTGGCCTTTACTCAGTTATGTTCTGACGCTTCAAAAGTTTGCCACCTCTCTCTTGTCTGCCTGAGTACCCCTTCGGTACCCTCAAGTGTGCCACCTTTGGTGGATTTGTCCTGGACACTAGTCAACCCACTTCAGGCCACCCTAAGGTTGCTAAGCCACTATGGGCTATTTTGATTGTTTCACCAAAAGACTCGCTGTTGGTCAAGGCTCCAGCAAAATCTCCAACAACAACAGTACAGATGCCAGAGTCAACTATTTCTGGACCTCAAAAGCAGTTTACTGTGCTTCAAGTAAAATACAATTTAAAAAAAGAACTTTTGGAAATTAAGTTGTTGGTTGACTGGGGTGTGAGCCCTGATCAAGCAGCAACCACAATTTTTGTCAGGGAAGATCAACCTGTGCTCAATCCTCTGGTAGCTTTTGCATAGAGCTGTCAGACTTAACTTAGAGACAACGTGCAAAGTATTTGTGCAACACTTCAAATAGGACAACAGTAAAAAGACCACACAAATAGATCCCACACCAGGTTAGAAAAATAGAGTAAACTTTAATAAATAAACAAGACCAAAAAAAAAATCAAATCTGTAGATCCTGAGATATGCAATTTTAAAGGTTTTAGTGAAAATAGTACTAAAAAGCACAAAGAGGCAACTGTAGAAATCTGGCCACAGTGGACCCGGGCAAAGCCACAAATTCAGGTTGACCATGATGGAGTGTGGACTGGCTACAGGGATCCAAGTTAGGCCCACAGAAGAAAGTACCTTAAATCATAGTTTGCTTAGTGTTGCAAGGGTCCGTGTCAAAGATGCGTCACGCGGATGAAGCAATGTATTTGTTCCAAGTGCAGCAAGGTTGTGGTCCGAGGGCCTGCGTTGCCGTTGAGTATCCCGTCGATGAGGGCTTGTGATGCGGAGTCCATCATTGAGGCTGCCATTTAGGGAAGTGAGAATCTGTGTTGATGATGTATTGCACAGCAGCGGTTCCGCAAAGGCTGCATGCTGTGATGAGATGTGGGTCTTTGGAATAAGGATAATCCACGCAGCAGCAGCGATGAGTCAGTTGTGCTCGGATTTGTGCAGTGGAGCATGGGAGATTTGCCAGTTCTGCACAGAGGCTGGGAGAGCACCTAGACCCACTTCAAAGGGTTCCGGGGTGGGGTGGCAATTCTTAGCAGGTTAAAGTCACTGATGGCAAAATCCAGGTGCTGGGTCCAAGGTTGTTGAAGCCTTCTGTCACTGAGGTTCTAGTAAGGTGGCCAGCCAAATAGCCTTTGGGTTACCGGGTTCTGCAGATGGAAGTGCAGTCCTTCTCACAGGTTTGTGCTGATTTCACAATTGCTCACGAAGGAGGAGTTTGTTGAAATATACAGTATTTGGAACCGTTTGTGAAGTTCGAACAGCGCCGTGCATGGTCGCGGTGCGCTGCCAGACCCTCCAGTAATTGGGACTGGTTTGCAAGCGATTACGATATACGCTAATACTTCAAGATACTTCAGGTTGGGGCCAATTAAATTACCTTCAGCCCCCACAATCGGGTAGGCATGGGACCTATCTGCGGAATTTTGCGAACTATCTAGACTGCATATTGCTGCAGGAAAATACGTTGTTGCCCAAAGTCCTGAAGAGGCCTGTAATTACTATAGGCTGAAACGCGTCGACTGTTGTCTATACTGGCACCACCATAGAATACAGAATTGAATTAAAAAGACTGTTTGAGAGCCTCAAGTAAAAAAGAAGTACACAGGATTTTGACCTTCCCAGGCTCCATTTAAATGCGATGTCGTGACCAAGACAAAAGAATAAGGTCTTATAATTAAGTGCCTTAAATTTCCTTGTTTGATTAATTGGGCATTAGAACCACAAAAACGGTTCAGGAGAAAATTTCTTTGCTCCTTTGTGTTTGTCTTTATGTTTGTAGATATTGTAGATATTGTACAAATATACATGTTCAAAAGTGTTAAATATGTTTATATATGTATGAAAAAAGTAAATGAGAATTAGAAAAAGAGAAAACTAATTTTCCTTAAGAAAAAAAGATATGGTTTACTAAAATATGTTATATAAACCAGCTTTTGTTTGTTGGATTTATTGAATTGTTTGGATGGTGACTAGATGAATGAATACAAAGTAGATTTTGAGATTAATTCACGGAGTATTTAATAAACCGAGGACAGATAATTTATGGTATCGGTCTTACATTAGATATTTCAGAGAGTATTACCATAGGCATCATTTTTGTAAGTTTAGTCCTTCTCACTAAGGCAAAAGGGAAACAGGCAGCAAGTCAGCACAGCAGGGCAGCAGTCCTTCTGAGCAGCAGTCTATTCAGCAGCACAGCAGTCCTTACTGGCAGAATATCCACACAGCTGGGTGAAACCTGTTTGGAATGTACTGTTTGTCAGTTCAGAACCCCCGTTCCTGGTCGAGTGAGACAGGACAGTAAATCAGGAACATTGGCATCGATATCGGTCCTCCAGCTGAATGTTAGATCACTTGGTAAACACCATCTAGAAGTACTGACGCTTATTAATGAGGAATCTCCGGATGTGTTCTTTATATGCGAAACATGGCTACGAGACGATGACATGACAGGGATAATTAATCTCACTCTTCCGGCAGGTTACCTAATGAAGGCACTAAATAGGGAGACTAGAGGCGGTGGTATCGCGGTAATTTATAAAGCCCAGTACCCCTGCTCCTTTATTAAGGAAGAGATATGTGGAGGGGAATGTGCTCGTTTTAAGATTACTATCAATGCACATTTTACACTTTCAGGACTATATATCTACCGTCCTCCAGGGCCTGCCTCTAAGTTCATTGAAGCTCTGCTAGATACAGCTAACTCGATCGTGGTGAGGTCTGCCAATTTAAAAATTCTTGGGGACCTGAACCTGCACTTTGATCTGGCCCAGGACCCAACTATTCACAGTCTACTGGCAGACCTAGTTGCCTTACAGTTGGACTCGCTGGTGAGAGGGGCTACGCACCTAGCGGGTCATACCCTCGACCCAGTGTTCTCTAGCATCCCAGAAATGTCCTTAGCTATCCCGAAACCTATGGGCTGGACTGATCACTTTTTGATAAGAGATAGTTTGGAGATTTTGGCGCCTTTTAGGGTGGAGGAGGCGAAGAGGGTCCTGAAAAGACCTTGACATAAGCTTAAACTAAATTACTTCCATGCATTTCTTGGAGGGCTCTCCTTGGATAATATGGCAGATCCGGAGACGGCGTATACCGCCTTCTGCGAATGGATTACCGAAGGCTTGGACGCCTGTATACCTATGAAATGTACAAAGGGACGTAGATCCACTTCCAATCCATGGCACGATGATGCTCTAAGAGCATTGAGGAAGGAATGCAAGAGAGCCGAACGGTCATGGAGGAAAGATTATAAGGAGGGGGACAAAGCCATTTACCTGGCTAAGATGAAGGCGTATCATAAAGCAATTTGTTCTGCTCGGGCCTCATTTTATGCGGAGGAAATACAAACCAGCTCAAACCCTACTAAATGCATCTTCAAAATTTTGCAAGAACTAAAGAACCCCAGAACTACAGCATCTAAAATATCCTCGATACAGCACTGTGAGGAACTAGCCACTTTTTTATTGAAAAAGTGCAAAAGATCTATAAGACCTTCCCACAGTATGTATCAGGCCCTCAAATCCCCGGTGAAGTTAGGGTGGATGGCCCCATTTTGGAAACCATCCCTAAAATCTATGATGTTGAGCTAGGTAAACTCTGTAGGAAGGTGAAATCGGGTTCCCCAGCGGACCGAATGAGGCCCGCGCAATTTCTGGAGTCCCTGGAGCTCTTCCAACAGCCGCTTGGTGACATCATTAATTTATCTTTTTCCTCTGCTAAAGTACCTAGAGCCTCGAAACAGGCTTGGGTCTCTCCCATTATTAAAAAGCCCTCTCTAGACCCTTCTAAGCCAGAACATTTTAGGCCCATCTCTCTCCTTCCATGGGCTGCAAAGATTGCGGAAGCCCATGTGAGTGACGTGCTGTCCCGTTATCTGAACAACAATGATATCCTGGCTCCGTCTCAAAACGGGGTCAGGTCGGGTCACAGCACCGAGTCTGCCCTACTTGCTACAGCTGAACATCTTAGGATGATCCTTGACGCCTGTCGGAGTGCAGCACTGATTTTATTAGACCTCAGTGCTGCCTTCGACACAGTATCTCATGACATCCTGTTGTCTCGGCTGGAAGCGATAGGGATCACGGGATCCACCCTAGAGTGGTTTCGATCATTCCTTGAGGAGAGATCCTTCCGGGTCTCGGCTCCACCATTCATCTCTAAACCTCACCCTATCGGTCAGGGGATCCCACAAGGCTCTGCACTCAGCCCATCCCCTTTCAATCTTTATGTGCAACCCCTGGCCGATGTAGCAAAAAAGTGGGGCCTCACGCTGGTATCGTATGTAGACGATACCCAGCTGGTCATCACTTTATCCGAAGGGCCATCTGCTTCGGCTACCAGGTTTAGAGATGGAATGACAGCTGTTGCCCAGTGGATGACGGACAACTATTTGAAGCACAATACCAGCAAAACCAAGGTTTTGCTGGCAGGGAAGAACACCGCCCTCTGGAATGAGCACTGGTGGCCGTCATCGCTGGGCGAATGCCAACACCAACGGCTCTTGTTAAGAACCTGGGAGTCTGGATGGACTCCTCACTAACTTTTCAGACCCATACTAAGAGAGTGGCAGCTACCTGCGTGGGCCTGCTGAGAGGCCTTTAAACCCATCCTGAAATATTTTGAGCCAACGGTGCGGCAGATCATCATGCAAGCCTTGGTATCCTCACGCTTGGACTATGCTAGTGTGTTGCTCCTGGGTGCTAATAAAACTGAGATCCTACGACTGCAAAGAGTTCAAAATATGGCCGCGAGAACTCTGATAGGGCTCCCTCGATGGTGCTCTGTCAGAGCTACAATGAAAAAACTACACTGGTTACCGATTTCATCTCGGATCCAGTTTAAAGCCCTGGTGATGGCCTTTAAGATTCTTAAGACTGAGAGCCCGGCCTTATTACGCCCTCTATTGATCTGGTATGTTCCGCAGCGTAGTCTGCGCTCGCTGGGGCAACATTTGGCGAAGGTGGTGCCGCGCTTTAAACTATGCCGCATGGGTGGCTGTTCTTGCCAGGTGCTGGCAGCTAAACTATGGAACTCTCTGCCGATTTATATCCGTGGCATTGAGAATTTGCTAGACTTCCGGAAGTCCATTAAAACCTTTCTGTTCCCATCATCATAGTTTTCCCCCTTCAAGTTTTCTGGATGGCCTCCGCTTTTGTCTCTTGATCTGGTAGCGCTGGGACGCCACTTTGCTGGGCCAGCTGTTGCTCTTAAAAATCTCTTAACATAACATAACAGGCCCAGAAGTGAACTGAAGAATTAGTGTCTGAGGACCAATATTTATACCTGCTTCCCTCCCTCTGGAAAGTGGGAGAAACTTCTAGAAATCAATTTGAAGTCCCCAGGCATCCTGCCTTTCCTGGCCTTGCTCTAAGCTAACTACAGGGGGTATGCAGTCCTTTGCGTGGAGGCAGGACACAGCCTATTCAAGTGTAAGTAGGACTGTGCCACAGCTCTGTCCTCCCATCCTGCCAGCGATGGCCCATCCAGGAACCCCTAAGCTCTCCATTGTGTGGGGCCATCTAGGGAAAATACACAACGCCCAACAACAGCCAGTCATGTGACGCAGAGACAGGCTACAGATACTAATGCTTAAGGCTGAAAAATGTTAACTTTCTAAAAGTGGATTGTTCAAAATTGTGATTTAAAATCAGACTTCACCATGAGATAACAGCTTAATAAATGCAATAAGGGAGCTCCAATGTTAGCCTATGAGAGTGGTAGGCCTCGCAGTAGTGAAAAACGACTTTAGGAGATTATACTACCACGACATGAAAAACTAAAAAGTACATACTCTACTTTTTAAACACGGCACCCTGGGATCAGGGCTGCCTAGGGCGTACCCAAGGGCTGACATATGCATTAATAAGGAAGGTTTGGGCCTGGCAAAAGGTCTATTTTGCCAGGTCAACATGGCAGTTCAAAACTGCACACACAGTCTGCCATGGCAGGCCTGAGACATGTTGTATTAAAGTGTTAATTAAGTGGGTCATGGGTGCTGCAGGCCCACTAGTAACATTTAATTTACAAGTAGTGTCCCTTTAGTAGGGACCTACACGTAAATTAAATATGAGAATTGGGTTTCAGAAAATTCTAGTGTATTTATAAAAATGAGCAGAATCAATTTAGCACTGGTTAGCAGTGGTAAAGGGCGCAGATTCCTAAAGCCGGCAAAAACAAAGTTAGCAAACAGGAGGGAGAAGGCAAATCGATTTGGGACGACCCTGCAGAGAGGGCCTAGTCCACCTAGAACAAAACATTTTTTTTTATGGATGTCCCTCTTTGTCAGCCTCTACCTCGGGCTCAGATGTTTGTGCGGATGGAAGCCTCCTGTGGCTTCAGTTCCAAGATCATTTAGACAATTTCCAGGATGTATCACACACAGAATGACTACAGCAAGACAAACAACATATGTATATGTGTGTGCAGTGGATACATGTTTAACTTAAAACTAACCAAAAAGGCAGAGGATAGCTTCAGAGGGTCTAAGGCAGAGGCCTACTGGTGAATGATTGGGGGTAGCTAGGTTTTGAGAGCAGAAGTGAACCATTACTACACTGTGGTGTATTTATATCTAAAGAGGTGTGTCTTTAGATGTTTCCTACAATCGTTCAGGGTTGATGCACTCCTGATGGCTAAAGGGATGCCATTCCAAATCCTGGATGCATATATATAGATGCCACTTGCCTTGTTTTCCCCTTTTTTGCACTTCGTCTGCACTCTGCACTGGCTGCACGTGCTGCACGTGTATCTGGAACAAAGGAAGTAGCAAAATTGTAACATAGATAGGTAGGGGGCCAGTTGTCCTAGTTGTTTGTAAAATGCAGCTGGTTTAGAAAAATATATGGGTTGACAAAGAAAGTCAATTGATTTATATCAGGAGAGGGATTGTCATATTTCATCAGGTCCCTGATGAGGCATGCAGAATGCCATTAATAGGGGCCTTTGTGGAGACTGAGAGGCAGAGAAGCAGGGTATTGCCACAATTTAAATGGAATGGTATGACAGTTGAACAGAAATTCTGAAGTCACTTTCCTGGGAGGAATGTTTGGTTTCAAGCCCTATTGGTTTACATATCAATGTGTCACTTGAGGATGAGATCAGTATTGAGATTGATAGCGATTAAACTGTGGATGAAAGTTGGTGTTCATATTGGTCCAGGTACTTGAGTCAAGTTTGGGCAAGTTGTTGGCTATTATTCTTGGCAAATAGCAGGAATTATTTCTTCTCCATCACAACACTGATGAAGGTCTCTGCTCTGACCTGCAGAATGCCAATGGACTAGACACATCCACTGAGCTGGAGCTCACGTTTCCCTCTAGTCCACTGATGGAAGCACTACTTTACTGCAGTTATCCACAAAGCAACAGTACTACTGAACCTGACACTTCTGGTTGAAAAGTCCAAAGCTAATTTAATGACAGATTTGCCATTTGACCTCTTAATTTTGGGAGCCTGCACCCCTTTAATGAGGCTTCAATACACTGAGGTCGGGCAAGCCCAAATACATTCCTGTGATAAGCCTTCAGGCAGCTCAGAACTACAAACCTGTGCCTGGTAACCAATCGTTTTTCACGGCTTGCCAGTCGCCCAAGGGGTTTGTGGTGCAGGCTTTAAAACTGAACCTCAATGTGTTCCTAACTACTCTGCCTGATCAGGAGTCGAAATGCATAAATGTTACGCTAGAAACTGGTGTTCTTCTCTGGCACGTCGGCCTTGCGCCCTTCTAATTCCACTTGCCACATTAATTGCAAGTGCTATGAGAAATGGTACACCTGGTTACATCCAGCCTCCCAAAATGCAAATGTGGTCTCTTACGCAACTAATCAGAGATAGACAGTATGCGTTAAAGAAGACTGAGACCCAATCTGGATACTGTTGTCTTTTTAGCCAAGACCATGAGTGTGGTCATCATTAGACACCAAGTCTGGGTGTGATTTTTAGGCACAGACTGCTGGTGTCTGATCCAAGGGCAGATTGCTGGCGTCACAGAAAATTGGTGTGCCATTATTTCAGAGTTTGGGTCTTCAAAATTGTGGAGAAAGGTTATACCCTTGTGTTTCAGGATGTTCAACCTGCCCCTGCTCCTGTTTGCTGGCCACCTTAAACTGCCCAGGCCAAGATTCTTTCAAGGGAGATGTTAAAGATACTAAGCAAGGGAGCCACAAGATAATTCCTTTGATGAAAAATGGCAAAGATTCCAAAATGTTTTGGTCTCCAAGAAGGACTGGAGCTTTCGAGCTATACTGGATCATCAAGTAATAAAACAACTCCTCAGCACAGATATATTTAAAATGCCGATCTTTCAGCCCTGCAGGAGGTTTCTGTGATTTGTTGTGGAGTCCACTCACTGTCAATTCGTTTACCAGTGGTTTCGGCTCACCTTTATGGGTGGGGATACATCTATTCTAGTATCTCAATGAGTGGTTATCACTCTGAAGAGGTCTTCCAGGACCTGTGGTCAAATTTGGAATAGGACCATTTGACTTGTGAAAAACCTTTGATCTACAGCTAGAGATTGTCTTAGTCATAGGCAATGCTTCTTCTCGGTGTAGGAGTGGCAACTCGGGTAACAATGAGATTTAGGGTATTTGAATCCTCCCTCAATGTGAAGGTACCATATCAATCTGCTTGAGTTATCAATGATTTGGATTGCCCTCAAAGCATTTTTGCCAGCAGCCTGGGGAAAATCTGTCCAAGCCCTCAATGACTACACAACCTCAATGTGGTACACCAACAAGAAGGGCAGCGTGGACTTTCTTCCCTTGTACACTGAAAGTGCCCTACAGTTTCAAGTTGCCAGAGGTCTTTTGGATGAATTCCACATTTGGTGGGATTTAGATCTGCAATGCATATTCCCACCACATCCACTGGTTCCGAGAGTTCTGAGAGAGTGATAGGACTGAGGGCAAGTGCTTCCGATGGCTCCAGACTGGGCATATTGAATCTTCTATTCAGGGCTACTGTGCTTTATTGTCAGACCGCCTTTTCCTCTTAGAGAGGATGTTGTATTAGAGCAAAGGGGGCAAGGTGCATACGCAAAACTTCTCAGCCTATACATTCAAGGCATGGAGATTTAGCAGACTCTCTCAATTGGACTTCCGAGGTTGTGTGAATTATTCATGCTGTATACCTCTCAGCATCATAGAGTTGTTCGGAACGCCAGTTGAGCATAAGCAAACCACGGATCCAGATTAATTCAGGACACGCACAGCGACTTTTGTGATTGTGAAGAACAAGCTTTCCCAGCAGCTTCAGATTGAAAGGACTGAGGCATCGCGCAAAAGTTCAAATAAGAGCCTTCAACCAGAGGTCTTTGGAACCAAGATGACTTTAAGGACTTCAAACTGGTGTCCTTAAGAGATATTTGTAAGAGTCAAAAAGAGTCAGGAGGTCCTGAGGAGAATTCCTGGTTTCGGAAATTCGAAACAGGTCAACCACATCCTTCTGTTAGGCCAATCTAACCTAATTATCACCTGTGAGAAAGTGACACATTTAAAGATTTATTGTTAGATTGTTTGATGGCCTATTGTTCAAACAAGCTGATTTGACTCATGTATTTTTAGTTTCTTGAAAACTAATGTACAGTTTCCAGTGTGTACTCTTATCTGACACCCCAAAGGGGCATTGAAAGTAAATGTATATAGGAGATATGTATGTATGAGCTGTCACCTGAGTATGGCTGTAGTGGGATTTGAATGTCAAGGAAAGATATGAATGTTTTGAATCAACGAAATCACAATTTTGAATGTTGAGAGCTTGTTAAAATAGATTGTTTTTTGCAATGTTTGTTTCTTACGTGTTGTCTTAGAAATTATAACGATGAATTGACCCAATTTTGCGCAAAAATAAATTGATTTATTCTAACTGAAAAAGCGGTTTGGAAGGGCTAGTTTTATTCAATCTCTTTCCGTCTCAAGGTGTTCAATGAATGGCAGTATTGGCATTTGTAGTTGTTTATTATCTCGTATACCTTTCCTTAGCAAATCTGTTTACTTCGCCTGTGTGTCATTCTTTCAGTTTTGGTTTGCCAAAGAGAAAGACGATGTGCTTAGACATAATTGTCCGATGTTTGGCAGTTCGCACTCTCTTTGGCTGGGCAAGGCTTTGCACTTGTCCTGGTTGAAGATTACCCATCGGCCTTTTCTTCCTTTATGTTTGTGCCTAATCTGCCTTTGTTGTTTTTTGAAAAGGCGGACTCATGTTTTCTACTCCCAGGTTTATTGTGCCAGAAAGGGGCTTGAATTCAACTCTTCCTTTTTAGGTCTCGGCTCTAGACTGCGCGCATGCGCAGTCTCGAACCGCGACATGCTGTATCTTCTTTGTGTTTACAACAAGGGGTGGTGAGGGACAGAGTCTCTGAATTAAACAGAATACTCTCACCCAGTCAAGAGATCAGGGCTAGATCCAACACCGTTTTTTAGCTCACTGCACCATCCCAGTTTCAGAACCTGGCTGTATGCAAATTAGTCTGTTCCTGTCCCAGTGCATGATGGGAACAGGGCAAACCAAACTACAAAAGCCAATTCTTACACTGGGAAGGAAACAAGCTACCGGGGACCGGTTTCTGGCATTTCAGCCTCTTCGGCCCGGCTTGCTTGAATCCTGATGGTGCAATGAGCAAGGGACTCACATCTGAGTATACCCTTCCACGCTTAGGGTGGACAAAAATATTTACAACAAGGCCTGATCTTTGGACTGGGTAAGAGTGGTCTGCTTAATTCAGACACTCTGTTCATTACCACCCCCTTTTCTGTATCGTTTTTGGCCACTATAGGTGTGGCAGGGTATACTCAGACATGAGTCCCTTTCTCACTGCTCCATCAGGATTCAAGCAAGCCGGGCCGAAGAGGCTGAAATGCCAGAAACCGGTCCCCGGTAGCTTGTCTCCTTTCTGGTGAAGAATTGGCTTGGTAGTTTGGTCTGCCCTGTTCCCATGATGCACTGGGCCAGGGACAGACTAATTTGCATATAGCCAGGTTCTGAGCTGGGATGGGGCAGTGAGATAAATAACGGTGATGGATCAAGCCCTGATCTTTGGACTGGGTAAGAGTGGTCTGCTTAATTCAGACACTCTGTTCATCACCACCCCCTTTTCTGTATCGTATCTTCTTTGTGGGCTTCCACCCGCCCCTAGTCTTCACATTTGCTGGTACCATTGTCTCTCTAACAACCTCTCTACCCATTTTTCCATGGCATGCATTTCCATGTCTCTTCCTGCGTTTTCCCCTCGATGAGAGATCAATTAGGGAACTTCTTTTTGCTTCGTTTACCTGCTCTCCTCAGGATCGCTGCTTTTCTAATTAGCAGAGAGTGTTATTGTTTTATCTCATATCCTGTGCCCAAGTGTCTTCTCCCTCCGTATTTCAGATTGCTGATGTCCCGCAGTTCACTGTAATCAGTGGCCTTTGTTGTCCCAGGATACGTGTTCACAGTTATGTTATAACTTTTATAAAGCGCACTGCTGCCCCTGCAAAGGGGCGTCCCAGTGCTGGCACAACTGTTTAATAACAGCGTACGACTCCTTTGGCAGATGGTGCCAAGACGTGGGCCTCCAGTTCCATCATGCGCTGCTGACCTGAGCTACGCCGATGTGCTATGCAATCCCTTAAGCAGAAAGTACACAGTGGATGATATCGTCCTAAGTGGCGCATATTCCTGTGCCTGGAGGTGAGAAAGTGCTCAGTGAGCGTGTTACAAATAAAGAAATCGTATGTTTTGTGCCCCGTACATTAGTTATGTAATTAATGCGCTCCCGACTACTGCATCGGACACGTTTTTGGAGCTCAGCTGCACAGCATTGAGTGATGGCGTGCGCTGTGCTAGTAGAGTGCTTTCTCACTTGTTTTAAAGTTTACACAATGCTGTACAAAATAAAGAAACTCTGGTGCCCCACAGTCTATTCAACCATCAATCAGAATGTGTTGGTTATTAACAATTCCTGACCCAGCAGACAGTGCCCCCGCGTGGACCTGGAGGCAGCGCCTTGCTAATGGAGTAATGAAACTTGAGGTCCCCTCTACAAAGTACTTGCAGGGGAGCACCCACGCTCCAGACCCAGTCCGAAGCTCTATGGCAAGGGGCCTGCCAGTGCTGGAGGAGGCCCCCAGAGCTCAGAGGGCCCACAACACAGGGGATGTGGGGGCTTGGGCTCCACCACTTTGCCTTGCCTATTGTTTTCCCTCAAAGTGCCTGCCTAACTGGGACCTTGCTGCAGGGTCTGATTAGTCTGCAGAGCAGGTAAGGCTCATTAAGTCCAGAGGCTGGCCTGCATGGGCGATCTCAGCAATGAGGAGATCATAGATCATGCTCAAGTGTGGCACAGTCTCTGCAGGCAGTATGTTTTCATCAAAGTTGTCCTGCAGCCACAGCCCTCTGAGTAGCTCCCAGCACTGGTTCACAATCACCTCTGTCCAGGAAGGCCCAGTCCCTGTGAAGTCTGAAATTAAAATAAACTTCACCTATGATCTTCACATGTGTTGTAGGGGCCGGGTGTTACTGTTTGACTGCAAGCAGGATGTTTCAAAGTCTGTAGCAGGCCGAAGGGTTAGGGCTCATTTTGTTATTCTCCAGGGGCTGCTTTAATGTATAGTTGTAAAATAACACAGCCTAACCTCAAAAGGACAAGAGCATAATATGCTGGATCTATCAAGACCTAAAAGCTGCTGAAGAGTACAAGGTATGTGTGTAGGTGTGTAGATATCCGAAGACTCCTTCTGACTTTTGCGGCCGCCCAGCCTTGAGAGAATCTAACACTTTTGATTTAGATGAGAAGGCCCCGTGTTTTTTTCAAGCTAAAATGAATCTAGATTTACCCTTTTGTTCGACCTAACAATTCATCAATTCGAAAGCAGCTTAATATTTAAATTACATGCCCTGCCCATTTTACCTTGCAGCATAACGGAAGTCCGTGTCAGGCATGATTTTCTTAATGTATATTTTAGACTGAGATGCAAAATGCATGCCTGGAGTTACTTATTTCACACAGATAACAAATGGTTTTTATGTCCTAATTGCCATGAATGAGGTTTAGCAATTTTCAGATCCATGCGGGTATGGAGGCCAAACTGTCAGCATCTCATAAAATATTCTTATCAGGTGCCCTGCGGTAAAGCCAGACTTAACTATCTGGTTGTTAGAAATGGTAGTCTCTAGTTGGTAGAGATAGGTACTTTCTCCAAAAAGGGACCCTTGCTTCTAGTCAGGGTAAGGGGGATACACTCTTTAGATAACCCCTGCCTACCCCTTTGGTGGCTTGACACGAGCAGACCGGCTTATCCCAAAGGCAATGTGTAAAGTATTTGTACCAACACTCACAGTAACACAGTGAAAACACCACAAAATGGACACCACAACAGTTTAGAAAAATAAAGTATCTTTACCTTCACTAAACAAGACCAAAACGACAAGAATCCAACATACACAGTTTAAAATATGACTTTCAAAAGATTTCAAGAACTTGTACCATAGAAAACTACGGATGAGTGACTTGTCACCAAAGTACCTGTAAATGTGTCAAAGTTACAAAAGCCAAACAGCCCCAGAGCCCGAAAATAAAGATATGCAACACTCCTGAGACCTTGGGGAGGCATTGAGACAGTTCTGCGACACGCAGAGGACGAGTTGTGTTGAATCCGGTCTGTATGGGGAGTGATACGCCGATTCTTCGTGATGGTTCCGGTTCGCAGTTGATGCTTCAGGGAAGCGTGCCGCACAAGTACAATGCGTGGAAATCCGGGATGCGTCAGCATTCGATGTGGTGGCGTAGAGCGGCTCTGCATCCGTTCTTCTCAGCCGTGATCCCTTGATGCGTCGATCTTAGCAGTTCTTCATGTTTCTTCTTTCTTCCAGCTCCCAAACAGTAGCAACAACCTCCAGAGGCCCAAACCTGGCACAGGCACCTCTTGGCAGGATAGAGCTCACAGCAGGAGAGTTCAGAGGAGCTGGGGTGAAGTCTGTGTTCCTGAGACTTTCAGAACAGGAGGCCAGCTCACTTCCGGCCCTTGGAGATCTCCGTAAAGCTGGGACACAGAACACAGCAAAGTCCTTCTTTTCTTGGCAGAAACAGCAACTGCAGGCCAACCCCAGACACACAGCAATAGCAGAACTTCTCCTCAGTCTTTTCTGGCTCTTCTCCTTGGCAAAGGTTCCTCTTGAATTCTAACAATGTTCTAAAGTCTGGGGTTTGGGGTCTGATACTTTTAACCAAAAATGTCTTTTCTCTCTTTGTGCAGGGGGCCCTGAGCAAAGTTCAAACCAGTTCTGGGGGGGGCAAGTGCACAACAACATCTATTGTCAGTGTTTGCTTTGGCTCCAGATACACCACAGGGAGGCGGAGCCAGCATTGTGGAAGGCAGGCATAGCCCTATTCAGGTACAGGCGCTACTCCTCCCACCACTCCAAATGCAGATCAACCTATTCAGTCTAGTGCTGACTCATCCAGATTCCTAGAGCCACTGCACCACCCCAGCCCCTGTCACTCCAAAGCCAGACAGTCAATCCACAAACAGGCAGAGGGGCACTAGATGGTTGAACAAGAAAATAACTTTCTAAAAGTGGTATTTTCAAATACACAATTTAAAAACCATCATTACTAAAAGATGGGTATTAAATCCTGAGTTCAGGGATACTAAACTCAATTTTTCTATTTTTATCCCTATGGGAAGATTTGCTTGTAAAATGTTACATAGCATTCCCCATTCTGTCCTATGGGGCAAGATAGCCTTACAGTACGTACTAAATTGACACAATTGCACTATCAGGACATGTTACACAAACCAGTACATTTCCTACCTTTCACATATACTGCACCCTGCCCAGGGAGGTACCTTGGGCCTACCAAAGGGGTGTCCAATGTGTAAAATAAGAGAGGGGTAGGGCCTGGCAAGTGGGTGCACTTGCCAAGTAGACATGGCAGTTAACAAACTAAGCACAGTCACCACAGTGGCAGACCTGGGACATCTTTTCAGGGCTACTCATGAGGGTGGCACACTCAGTGCTGCAAGCCCACTAGTAGCATTGGATTTACCAGCCCTGGCACACTCAGTGCACTTTACTAGGGACCTAATGGTAAATCAAATACCCCAATCATGGATAACTAATCACAATAACAATTTACACAGGGCATATGCACTTTAGCACTGATCAGCAGTGGTAAAGTGCCCAGAGTCCTATAGCCAACAAAAACAGGTCTGGAAAAAATAGGAGGAAGAAGCAAAATGTTTGGGGATAACCCTGCAAAAAGGGCAATTTCCAACACTGGTGAAATTTGTGTCTATGTCAAAAGGCCCCAGTTGGCTTCAGCTTCGACTGTTCAATTAAACATTGTGGCATAGGTCTCCCAGCAAAACAAACTACAAAATTATATTCTATAACTTATTTCATTCTTAGATAACTGCGTACAAGATAACCACACACCTAAATGAAACATAATAAATCATACAAGGTAAACACATTGATGTGAAATGTATTCTTTATGTTAAAGTTAGGAAGTGTAAATTGGATAATGCAATCACTGCAAACATTTAGTGCACAACAAAGAAAGAAACAGAACTGAGCACTGGTTGACGCAGTGGGAACTAGTGAGTTAAGTATTATAGTGCTATGATATTGCAGCCTGCAACTGAAAGCACTATGAATATGTACATTGTTTTAAAATTGTAATACACCCTGTATGGGATAGTTTGCAGCAAAGTGTGCAGCGATGTAATGTTATAAAGTAAGTGTTAACCTTTTCATGGGTTTTGCACCCATTTCTAGATATTTTAGAGCTTCACATTGCTCAAAAAGGTGCCATTTGTAATATGTGTCTTTCTATGCACTTCAATGCTTGGTTTTAGTCATGTAAAAGTGCCACACAAACCACAGAAATGTCACATAAGCAATCTGAAAACTTGGCAGCTGTGGTGTAGCAATTAGTGTATATATATATAACCTACTGGCGGTCGCCAGTAGGTAGTTATAGTTAGGATTGGCTACCATAGGAAATCCGCAACATTCTATTGGGAATAACTCTGGTGCCGGTTGAGAAATTTGTGTGTCATTTTCCAAAATTTTGGCCAGCTCCGCTGCGCTCCTTCCCTGAAAGTTTCTGGGGGAATAGTGAAGTGGGGGCTGAGAAAAAAGGGGGTCCCAAAACGTGTTTTCTCCATGTTAATTTCCATAGGACGGTCTAACAAGTCTACAGCCCGAACCGCTGAACGGAATTATGCCAAACTTGGCAAAATTGTAGGGACTGGTACGCAGATGTGCCTTTGCTATGTTTGGTGAAAATTGCTTCAGTGGTTTTTACGAAAATTAACTTCAAAAACACACATATATCTATAGGCGCGCTCCGAGCGCTCACAGGTGCGCCTACTGGGGAGCGCACTACGGGAGTGCGCGAGAGGAAAGCTGATTGGCTGTCGGGTGTCTGTCAACATTCTAAACAGTCCGGAGAGTCCGCCATCTTGTGTCTCTGTAGAATCGAGACACAAGAGGTGAGAAAGAAAGGGGGAAATGATTAAAAGGGGGCAGAGTAGACACCCCCTGACCCCCTAGGTTTTCTGAGGGGGGCCTAGAAGGACCTTGAAGGGCAAAAAAAGTTAGTTTTTTTGTTGAAATTTTCGCGGGGTAAGCGCTGGCTGCACTCCCCGGTACGCTCTCCGGTACGCGCACCCTGAGCGCACCACGGGGAAAAACAGTGTAAAAAAATAGAGTAAAAAAATAATGTAAAGTGTTTAGAGGTAAGTTAGCTCTGAAAAGAGCTGTTGTATTAAGTGGGTGTTTTTTGTACCTACAAGTAGGTACCAATGCAGAGACTTATATTCAAGAGGAAAACTCTATTCCCCTCATCTGTAAAATGCACACCATCTCTCCTATAGATGTCTTGCATGTTGTAACGCAAGTTGTTGTGGAAAATGGAACCCATACCATAGTCTCTGAGGTAAGCAGAAACAGATTTATTTACATGTTTCCTTGCTTTCTCAATCTGTGGACAAAATTGGTTGGACCAGTTCCATTTTTGCCTTTGGCATATATTAGAAAATACCAAGGCAGTTTTGTGAAAAAGTGACATCAATTGCCCAAAGATGTCCTTTAAATGCATTTCCAGACCTACCCCAGTCAAAGTGCCCAAGTAATTTCCACCACAGTGCACAATTATAGGGTCAGGGTGTGGTAAATGCATAAAGGATTTTACCAATGGTATCAATTGGTGATTCCTCAATCCTCTCTGTCCAATCCATACAATGTCCACATTTGGTAAATCAAGATTGTAAATACCTCTGTTAGCTGTGTAATTTTGACTCCAGTGGACACAGCTATGACCCACAAACCAGACTTTTGTCATTTTGAAGGTGGATGTGCTTCTAGTCAGATGAGTTGTGGAAATGAAATGGCAGTTTGATTATGAAAAAAAGTGCTTGGGAATCAGTGCAGTTGAATAACCAGAAATGATTGGTGCTTTGTTAAAAATCTCCACTTAAAATTAGGGTGAATGCTTTTTTTGTAAGACGTCATTTCAATGGTTGAGAAAAAGTCATTTAAAGAAACATTGCATTTCATTAGCTAGTAGATTGAGAGGTCAAACAGCCTTGAAGGATTGTTTTGCAACTTAGTATGCTGAACTTGTGAACTGTGTGCTGATTTAAGAGGGAGTTACCATGATTACTTGGTGAATGAGTACTGGGGGGATGGGTGAAGGTTATGTTAGTTTCAAAGTCTAGAAATGTACAACCAATTAAAAAGTGCAGTTTGGTTTTGAATTTGTGTGGGAACAATTTTTATTGGCTATGTACAAGAATATGGCTCTAAAATGAGAAAGAATCTGTGCCATTATTGAAAGGCTCCAGTAAAGGAAGCATTGTTCAGAGATTCTTGTTAAGAATATCTGTTGACTGTGACTGACACAGTTTGACATCTTCCAAAGCATTGTGAGTAATGATTCTTTTAAAAAAGATAGAGAGCTTAAAGATATTTGACTAGTATCTTAGTGAGTGTCTGTGTGAATTAAGGAATTATATTTTTACCTTTTTCCATAATGTTAGCTGTGTGTTTATAAGGTAGACTTTTTATAAATAGTTTTTTATGCTTGGATTCAATGCTGGTTTAGAAATTGTGTAATGGTTTCATTGGACTTGTATATATGCTCCTTTTTTTGAAGCGCCTTGTGCAACCTTTAGCATGGGTGGAAGCAGTGAATGTATGGAGAGGGATAGGAGTAGCAGATAAAAAAACTATAGGAAATGGTGTGGGAGATGCATAAAGTATTTCAGTAATGGTATCAATTGAGATGGAATATAAGATAAAGAGGGGCATATTTACAAGACTTTTGCGCAATTTTTGACATGAGTACAAGCAGAAAATCCAGGCAGAATAATAAAATATGCACCCAGACAAGAATATTAAATGCCATGAGAGATGTTTAAAGCTTTTTTTTAATGGCATCAATTGAGATAGAATGTACAAAAAAAGAGAAGCATATTTACAAGCTGTGTGCGCAATCTTTGACGTAGCTGTGTGTTTATAAGGTAGACTTCTTTATAAATTGTTTTTTATGCTTGGATTCAATGCTGGTTTCGAAATTGTGTAATGGTTTCATTGGACTTGTAAAAATGCTCCTTTTTTTGAATCGCCTTGTGCAACCTTTAGCATGGGTGGAAGCAGTGAATGTATGGAGAGGGATAGGAATAGCAGATAGAAAACCATATGAAATGGTGTGGGAGATGCATAAAGTATTTCAGAAATGGTATCAATTGAGATGGAATATAAGATAAAGAGGGACACATTTACAAGACTTTTGCGCAATGTTTGACATTAAAGCTGATACAGAGATTGTGTATTGGTTTCATTGGCATATTTACAAGCTGCGTGCGCAATGTTTGACATTAAAGCTGATACATCCACATCTATTTAAAATCAAGCTTCACTCACAGTGTGATCTTAGGCACATGTCCACGATATTACATGTAATCTACCATCTCTGTCTCTGCAAGCAGTATGTGTGTCTCTGCACAAATTATTTCTCTGTATCTACAGGCCACCTATATATAAACAAGTTGTAACATTAATTAGTAAATTATATCTAACATTGCGCAAGCGGCTTGTAAGTATGCCAATGAAACCTTTACACTATCTCTGGACCAGCATTAATGTCAATCATTCAGAATTTATGGGAGATGTGTGACACATCTGAATGCCTTCTTGATGGAACCAAAGTAAACAAGCATTGAAAATGCAATAGATCTTGCCCTTGGTGTCAGACATGCTGTTGGCAGTGACAGACATGGTACAGATCGTGGATGAAGCATTTAAAGTAAAAAATAAATTGTTTTGTTTAGTAATGAATAGAATTCATACACTTGATAAGATATTCAATGTGTTTAAATCAAAATGTAAGCAGAGGAGAGTAATTAATCGAACTAATTTCTGTGATGTTTTTTCTGGAGAATGGAAGCATAGTTCAAATTTTGAGCCATTTTTTAATGAAGAAAGTTACTTTCAGGATAATGATTTGGTACATGCAGTTGACATCAGTGGTCGAGCATATGAGGTGAAGGATGGTTGTCCGGTTGAAAAAGAAGAGATTGTGCCTAGAAATACAGAAGAGGTGTTAGCTGATGAAATTTTAGGGAGATGTCCTAAGGCTCCAGTATATACATGGAATTGTAGTAGTATTTGTAGTGTCCGACAGGAATCAAATGATTTGTTTCGCACTTTCTTACGGAAATATACTAAGAAAAGTGTGAAACAAAAAATGAAAATTTTAAAAGAGTTAGATCCTTGTAGAGTGAGGGAAAAAACTGGTTTGCATGGTCATTCACTGGCTTGTCTTTCTAGAAAAGTATGAAAGAGTGTTTTTCACCATTTTAAGATGTTAGCAGTGCATCATAATAAAGTGAGGAAATTAGTAAGAAGGTTGTACTATGCAAAAAGTCCAGCACTTAAACTAAAACAGTTAAACAGTGCTCTTTTGCATGGAACTGAATTAGATGTCAAAAACATTTGTGATGAAATTGAATTGTGTTACTTTGGTGAAAAAGAGGTTAGTCGAGAAATTGATCCAGTAATGGAAGGTAATGTAGAAGAGAATGTAGAGATTTTAAGTACAGAAAATTTTGAAAATTAAATTATAAAGTTTAAAGTCAATTCAAGTGGAAGGCCTAATTTTTCTTGTGTTTGTTGTCGACTGACTCATTATAAGCATCAGACTAGATTAGTTGATTTGTATGTAAAAAGCTAAAAGATAAAAAATAATGAGTGGAAGGATTTTGCAACTTATTTGTTGGTTGAAAATTGTTTTGATTTGGGCTCTGATCAACGTATTTGTACATATTGCTATAATAAATTAAATGAAAACAAAATGCCTGCTAGAGCTGTTCATAATAATCTGGAATTGGTAGACATTCCTTCTGAATTGATGGATTTAAATAACTATGAGTCTATTCTGATTCAATGTGTGCATCCTTTTCAGGCTATTGTTAGCATGGAGCCTAAGACAGGGAAATTGCCTCCTTCAGATTTACAGAGAGGATTAAAGGGAAGAGTTGTTTATTTGCCTCTAGGTTTTAAGAAAAATATTGATACAATTGATGTTGAAAAAGTAGAAGAGGAACCTCTGGTTATTCTAGTTAATGGTGTTCTGACAAAAAGTAAGAAAATCTGGCAAGAATTAGTGGATGTTAGAAAAGTCAAAAAGGCAACGTTGTATCTGGTAAAAAATATTTAGTACTATTAAAATGTGTATGTGGGAGATGAGGAAACAACTGTACAAGATGACACTGATGTCTCTCCTGGACAAATAGAAAAAGTTGATGTCTCTAGAAGTGAAGAAATTTACGAACATTATAGTGTTCATCCATTGCATTCCAAAGAAGTAATGGGGAATGCTATTGACTTGTTTCAGATGAAAAAAGCCGAAAAAAGTCCCATTAGTGTATGGGAAGAAAGTTATTTCCAACAGGTGAAGGTGGACGATAGGACGACGGGCCTGTTCAAATTCCTGCATCTGAATACCGGACTTCAAGATTATATGCAGAAGATCCAAGGTTTCATCAATGCATTCCATAATTGTTCCATCTACTGTTTGAGAGTGACTGTCTGGACTTTCCTATGCAGTAAACCATATACTGAAAAGTGGAACACATCTACAAAATGTTTCAGCAAGGGATTTTATGGATAAAGTGAAACTGCAAGACAGTGTTTTGGAATCTCAACTAATTAATCTCATGGCATGTCAGCATGGTACTAATGGGTATTGGTACCGTCGTCATGGGGATTTGAAATGTATGCTAAGAAACTTAGGAACTCCTACATGGTTCCTCACTCTTAGCTGTGCTGAGTATGCTTGGGAAGACTTACTTGAATTTCTACGAGAGGCAAATAAAAACATTGAAAATATTGAATACAAGAAACCTGGAGAACTGTGCTCGTTGTATCCAGTTAATGTATGCAGGTATTTCAATCATAGGTTTGAAGCTATGATGTCTTTTATTACAAACAAAAAGGTGAGGTTTTGGATTTCTTTTGGAGAAAGGAGTATCAAGCGAGAGGTGCTCCTCATATACATATGCTGCTATCGTTTAAAGATGCACCAAAATTTGGAACAGATTCAGATGAGAAAGTGATGAGTTTCATTGAGCAGTATTCTACATTTGCTGTTCCGAAAAGTACAGAAGAAAACAATATAAGACATCAGGTTTTACGCTTTCAAAGCCATCGTTGTGGGAAATACTGTCGTTGAAAATACAAATACAAGGACAAGTTCTACACGAAATGTCGTTTTGCATTTCCACGTCCAGTAACATCAAAAGGAAGAGTCAACAATTTTATGTCTTCTCTGCGACATACTGTGACAAGGAAATCACCCAAAAATACATACAACCTAAGAAGAAATGAGGAATCCAAATACATAAATCACTACAACCCAGTCATTTTATCCATGTGGAATGCTAACATGGATGTTCAATATGTGGCTGACAACTCTATTGCTGTGGCTCGATATGTGACGTCTTACATCACAAAATCAGAAAAGACGGAACTGAAGGAAATGTGGGAGGAAATTCCACATGAAAAGAGTCTAAGCAAGAAACTATACAGGTACAGTCTGAAGATGTTGTCGCATCGAGAAATTGGAGCATATGAATGTTCTGACCGGTTGTCATCAGCAAGTCTATATGCCAAATCTAGAACCATCATTTGGGTGAGTCTAGGTCTTGCTGCAACACGAAACCGAGTTTTGAAATCTGTACAAGAAATTGAGTATTTGGCGGAGAAAGAACCAGACAGTACAGATATTTCGAAGACAAACATGTTGGATACATACTATTCAAATAGAAGTACTCACCTTGAGAACGCTTGTCTCTATGAAGTTCTGCAAACCTACATTTTTAAAAAGAACGTCACAGAAGACATCAATAAAGGTGTATATGCTGTAATTGGATGTGAAGGCTGTCTAGTAAAACAAAGAAAAGGCCATTTGATTAATCATCGAAAATTGAGTTGTGATTCTCCAGACAAAAGGGAATGTTATTACTTAGCTATTTTACAACTCTTTAAACCTTAGCGTACAGAAGAGGAACTACTTGGAGATTTTCTTACTTATGAAGATTCATTCAATGCAACCAAGGATACCATAGAATGTCCTGTTTTTTCAAATATCTGGAAATGTTGAATGAGGAAATACAGCAAGAAGCTACAATTGCAGCAGAGATTGCTAGAGACAGTTCTCAAGACAGAGTTCTGCTTCATTGAGTCAGGATCCACTAGGAGGACCAATTATACAAAATGAAGCTGCCACTGCCATGGATGAAGTTGAGAGAGCCATGGAACAAGCTCATGAGGATGGAGTTGACTTAGAAGATTTGGAAAAAGAACTAAACGTTGAGCAGAGACAAATATATGATCAAGTCACACAACAAATTGAGCATGGTTTATCTCATGAGAAAAAAGAGTGCTCATGTACATCATTTGTACCTATCCGACTGTATGTGAGTGGAGAAGCAGGAACTAGGAAAAGTTTCCTGATTAAAGTGATTGCAACATATTTGAAGAAAACAACGGAATCATCGCTCTCTTGTGTTGTTACTGCTTCAACTGGGTTGGCACCACACAACATTAAAGGGATTACTTTACATCGCTTATTGATGTTGCCAGTGTAGCATGATAACAAATTACAATACCACAAGCTATCTGGAGAAGTTTGTTGTGAAGTTTCAAGAGTCTTAAAGAAAATGAAACTTCTTATCATTGATGAAGTAAGTATGGTGTCAAATGTAATGCTTGCTTTATGCATTTAAGAATGCAAGCAACTCTTGAAACAGACTATGATGTGTTATTTGGAGGCAAACACATCATTGTTTTTGGAGATCTACTGCAACTAACTCTAGTGAAAGGACAACCAGTGTTTAAAATGCTTTCGCATGAAGATACCAGGAAGTGCTTAGGAATCATTGGAAATGTTAACATATGGCTAAATTTTAAATAAGCAGAACTACTTCAAAATATGCGACAGGCAAAGGATGAAGATTATATAAATATTCTACAAGATGTAAGAATTGGAAAAGTAAGTGAGCATGGGAAAGCAGTTTTACATGCACAATTAATTTCAAATTTGTTTCCAAAAGAAAACATTCTCCCAGAGAATATGTTTAAGAAAATTCCTGAAAACAAATCTGTCATATGCTTGATGCCAACTCTGCAAGAATGTTCAATCTTCAACACCAAAATGTTAAAGTTGGAAAATCAAGAAATTGTGAAACTGGAAGCTATTGATAAAATATAACATGAAGGAGCAACTATTATTTTGTCAGAGAAGTTGAAATCAAAATTAGATTCTTTAGAAAAGACAATATCTGTAATTTAGATGTGGAAAGAGGTTTAGTAAATGGAGCAATGGGTCATGTTGTGGATTTTGTGAATTACCGAAATAGAGATGGAATTGAAATTATAAAAATTAAATTTGATGGTATTAAAGAAGTACAACAAATCTTTCGTTGTTCTGCTAGTTTTTTGCTAGTGAAAGATTTATATGTACGCAGAAAACAGTTTCCTGTTTGTTTGGCATATGCAGTAACTATTCATAAATCTCAAGGTTTAAGTGTTGATAGTGCTTTGGTGAATATTGGAAATTCTGTGTTCAAGGAGGGCATGGCATATGTTGCTTTATCTCGAGTCAGAACTTTATCTGGATTGTTCTTGATTGATTTTGATGAGACAAAGATTAATGCAGATCTAAATTGTGTAAAAGAATATAATAGGTTTAGAAGAGAGTATGCTCCAAATTTACCTCAATATCCTGTGTTTGAAAAGCACGTGGTAGGCCGAAAAAGAATAAATGAGAAAAATTGTAGTGAAGTTGTAGCAAAAAGAAAAAAGTAGATGAAACAGTAATTGTAAGCAGAAACGAAATGGATTCAGTTAAAGATGTTGTTGGATTTCAGTTTGAAAATAGTTCTGGTGTCAACTGCTATGCTAATGTAGTGGTTAATGTTTTTTTTCCTCCAAACTGTAAAAGAACAGATTGCTGAAAATCGTGATCAAACACTTTGTTGTTTATTAAATTCTGTATTAGAGAAATGTAGCAGTGACAGAACAAAAATACAAAGTGTTTCTGAAATTCGAAAGGTTTTAGACATCTATTCTGGTCTAAATCAATTTACACAGAATATTCAGCAAGATTGTCAGGAATTTCTAATGTATATGCTTGTTGTTTTGCGAGGTGAAGGTGTAGATGAAGAAAATCTTTTTGGCCTTTCTTATAAATGGCAACATGACTGTGACAATTGCTCCTTTTCAAGTAGTACTACAGTAGACACTGAAAGATTTATATATTTAACTTTACCAGACTGCAAATCAGTGTCTTTTGATAATGTAGTTAGAGCAGCAAATCAAAACATGGTCTGTAGTCAATGTAAATCTGCAATGCTATCAACTTTATCTTTAAGAAGATATGGACAGTATATTATTTTAATGTTCCAACGATGTAGACCTGATGGAACTAAATTGACAACATTAATTATACATTTTGTGGCTTCTCAATTATCAATTTCAGGAAGAACCTTTACAACTGCAGCAATTATTTACCATGATGGCCCTTCAACAACATCAGGACATTACACATGCTACTTAAAATGTCAAAAAGGGTGGAAGCTCTGTAATGATACTCAATTGAGTTTCAAACAACTTTTGCCTTCAGACTTACTAAATTCTTACCTAGTGTTCTTACAACCGAAGTTTTAGGGAAGGTAATCGGCCTATGAAGATTGCAGCAGTTAATATAACTTAATTTGCTCTTCAAAATTACTTTCTGAATGAGAGTGATGAAGATAATAAAAAGCATGTATTTTTCATAGGGATAGTATATTTTTATCATATAGTGTGTGCTGTGAGTATTATACAAATTATTTATAAAAAGTAAGGTAGAGGTGGAAGTAAAATTCTTGTTTCATAATGTAAAAGGTGTTGGAGCTTTTCTTTCAAAAAGTCGGGTAAATGAGACATTAAGAAAACCGTGGACTAATTTACATAGAAAAGGACTTTCCATATACTATTTGGCCTTGTGGAAAAGTGGATGGATCAAAAGTTAGTTTAGATATGTTTTTTAAAATTTTACATTATTTAAGAAATTATTCAATGGGTTTTTTAAACACAATCATTTTGATTGTGTTTTTTTTTTGCCCGCTGTTATATGATGAGTACTATTGAAGTCACTGTTTTAAGTGAAATTCAATATATTCTGAGAACAGCAAAAATAAACCATTTAACATGATGTTGAAATAATTTTGTAATATCAATTCTCGTATGCTCACTCACCTATTTCCACCTTCTATCACTCCTCTTAACTCACCCTCACTGGCCTTTTTTCACTCCCTCTCACCTCTCTTCCCATATTCCACTTTCTTAACTTATTCTCATTAACCACTCCTTCACTGCCTTTTCCCTCTCTCCCATTCACTATTTTCGAGCTATCAATCAGTCTACTTCACTTTCCTTCCCCTTGTTTTCTTTCTTTGTTTCCTCAATTCCCTTTCTGTCACTCACCTTATTACACTTCCCTCACTCCTTCTCTCACTTTCTCTGTCCTCTCACATCCTCACTCCCTTTCTCTCACTTCCTGTCTCTTAGTTTCAGTCTTTCGATCCTGTTATTCTCTCACTCCTCTTTCGTCATCCTTACTCCCTAAAACTCACCCACACTCCCTTACTTATCTTTCTTTAATCTCTTACTCAGTTTCTTTCTGCCAGTGTTTCCTTCACTACCTCTATGTTCTCACTCTTTCACTTCCTTTGTCTCAAGCTCATTTGCTTGTATTGTAAAATATTTATTATAAATATTCTAATTTTTTTTGTCTTTTACAGATATTAAATTTAATGGAAATATAATATTACATTTACATTACTAAGGTAAGTTTGATGTACAATATTTATTTTCTCTATACTGTTTTCCATAACCTCACTACTCTTCTTTGATACTCCCACACCTCTGTTCCCTTATTGCGCTTGCCTCACTTATTCTGAATCCGCACATTTACTCTCTTTTTTCACACTGTTCTCTTACACTCACCTTACACAGACACATTTAATCAGTCACTTATACAGTCAGTCACGCACCTACTAAATCTTTCATCCAGACACTCATACATCCACTCATTCTTCAATATGTAAATTATTAACTTTAACTTAATTGTATTTTAACTTTTCAGAAACACACAGACACTGGATGATGTCATCAGTGATGTCACTGGCCATGTCATAAATGATGTAATATGTGACATCATCAGCAGTGGATTGCGGGCGCGCAAGTTATAGTGAGTCCACCTAACTATAACGTGGGAATTTCAATGGTTTTGTATGAGTAAAATGTTCAGCTAACTATAACTGGTGTGAAACCTATGTTTTTTTCAGTGAATTTCAAAGGTTTTTTAAATGCTAATTCCTAACTATAACGAGTGTGAAACCTATGGTTTTTTCAGTGAATATATATATAAGCAAGAGGAGAATTGTTAAAATATAACCCTAAACCCAGTATAACACAGAATGGAGATGCCAATCCAGTAAGATTGATAATGACGTACTCAAAGCAGGAAAAAGAACTCAGGAGTATTGTCAGGAGAAATTGGCATTTTGTTCAAGATGACCCACTAATTGGAGAATTGATGCCCACTAACCCGTCGATAACCTACCGTAAAGGCTTGAGTATGGGCAATATTCTTTCCAAAAAGAGCCAGGAACATCTGGGTAAAGGACCATGGCGGCCAATTAGTAGGAGCTTCTGCAAATGCCTGGCATGCAAGGGGTGCCAACATGGTGTGAACACTAAGAAATACACTACTGTAATTCCAAAGACTACTAGGGAAATTAAACAACATCTTACCTGTAGGACTGAGTATTGTGTTTACATCTTGGAATGTGATTATCAACTGAAGTATGTAGGAAGTAGTAAGCTGCAGATCCATAAGAGGATTTTGCAGCACCTACGCGCCATAACGAACAAAGATCAAAGCTATCCGGTTGCAAGGCACTTTAAGGCATGTCATAATAGTAGACCTCAGTGCTTAAAATATTATGCAATCGAATCTGTCCCGGCCACAAAAAGAGAGGGTGACAGAGAGGCTTGCATGCGTAGGTTAGAGACTAAATACATTCTGGAGTTCAACTCCAAATGGCCTGGAGGCCTTAATACCACAGAGGACCTCCAGACTTACTTATGAATTAGGCCAGGCACACTGTAGTGAGATACATGGTAAATAGACATGTATTAACAGCACTTTAGTCAGACCGGAAAGAGGAATTGGACTAATACATTGCACAATTTGCACACTTTGTATTTATACATATTTATATTGTGTAAATCATATTGTTTTTATTGAAAACATATTTACAATTGCGATGTATACGATAGACATAATTGATTTTAGCCGTCTTTTAGATATTAGGGTAGTTTTATCCAAGTGTCTTTTAAGATTGCTGGTTTTAGTTATGTCACCGATATCCTTTTTATATTAGGTCGATTTTATAGTGTTGTTGTAATTCGTTTTAACGGCATGATTAATTGGATGCCGGTCTAATGAATTTTAATATACTGTTTATCACATTAAGTACTGTATGAATTTAGGTCATAAAATTGTGTCTTGAAATAGATTCTACTGACACTTATGAAAATGTCTTTTTCCTTCTCCCCTAGTCGTTCATCTCATTTTCCCTCGCTGTCAAGTTTCTGAAATCTCTATGCACCAGTCACTTTGAATAAATTGCACTATAGCACGAGGTCACTTTATAAGCTACTCAATGTATGCTACCCTCGTGGTAATGCATGATATGCAAAATAGGTATATAAGCAAAATACGGTTATATGATGAATGTTGAGATAATGATGATCGTTTAGAATACGCATTGTCAAGTATACTAGTGACTGGAAAACAATTTATAATGGAACATATCTTCTGTATAGTTCTATGATATTAGTTGATCATTTATGATTTCATTTATTTTAATGTAACAATGGAATATACTAGTTTTTTTCTTAGTTGTGATTTAGAGCCGTATTGGTGAGCACGTGTTTTAGTTTGGATTCTAAGATATGTAGTGTCAGAAGGATGTGGATAAAATAACTTAGATATGTTTTGGAGATTGTATCCAGCATTCATGCAGGTATTACGTAATAGCGCTATGTGATTGTAACACGCTATTTTTATTCCAAAACACTCTATAGACATTTTTATTTATAATATATAAAAATGTCTAAAATTATTATAAAGTGTTTTTGTATTTATACAGCTAGTAATGTAACTATAATTACAAAGCATATGTATTTATACTGATAGTTTTTCTTCTATATCCATCAAATGACATGTGACTGCATTTTGCACTTTAAATAGGGCTGGGCATATTGTAACGCCATGTGACCAAGGCCGCTGGGATGGCCCAAAACGCGTCATGGCAGTCTGTCTGTTTGACAATAAATAATGTATGCTGTTACAAGTTGGTCCTTGCCTCGTAATTCACCAAAGGTGAGCGCAGCTGCGAGGTATTGCATAAATATATACATAGATATATATATATATATATATATACCAGAAAGGGTTCCCCGCACAGTGAAGCCACAGGAAAACACAAACGACTCGCACTCCAGGGTCCGTGTTCAAAAATCGTTTATTGGCGATGCGTTTCGACCAGGCAGTCTTTTTCGTTAGCCAGCCACAAGAACACACAGTCACCATTTTAAAGTGCACTAAAGGGGTAGTGGAAAGTGACATAGGACCATCACCCAGTTCGAACTACAGTAGTTACAAAAACTACAACTGATATGGAAGACAGACTCAGTGGTGCAGAAAAAGTGTGCAGTTTAGTGCTAGAAATCAAAATGCAAAAATCGTTCTATTATTTAAATAATTAAATAATCAATATACATTGCATATTTGCATTATACCCCTGATATCAGTTTAATTATGGCCAAGTGGCCCATAACTCTAAGCACTGAGCAAATATTTACATTTGTGCACCACATTGAGTCTTAAATATAAAACAACATCAGGCATAGAGGCCAAGTGGCCATATCTTGTCTCTTGGCATTTACAACTTATTTACATAACTGACATCCGGTCAGTACATTCAATTTGGAGAAAGTTGGGGAAAGGAAAAATAGATTAGGGTTAGACAACAGGCAGACTTTGCCGTACTGGCCCTGTGGCCAAGTTAAAGCAACTATATAACTCTCCATGTGTATGACAGAAATTGCCAAGAGAATATCCAAATTTGTGAGTCCTATGGGAAAGGGCCAGGTTCTGGGTAGTGGGGGGATTACCCGGGTTAAAAAGCCGATCCGAAGGATGGGCAAAACTAGAAAAATAGGTGCTAAAATCGATCTTTTAGCCCTGTGAGTAGTGCATGAAGTGAACCCTATACTATCTGTGGAGAACCTAACAGGACCTACAACAGAGGTATAAATCTGGGTGTGATTGTGCGGTTAAAAAAGTGGGATAGGCTAGTGTGCTAGGGGGAGAATGAGGGAAATTATAACCAAAGTGATATGGTGAAGGGTTGTCCTCAAAGGAGAGTCAGCCCATGTGCCCGACCGGGCGGGTCTTGGCGAGGTCATCTAATCAAAGCTCTTATGTGAAGCTCCTAATCCCACACTGCGACAGAGAGGGCCCTCTCTGAGGGAAGGTGGGAGTCGGATTAGCGCGAACACAACAGCAGGGAAAAGGGGGGGAGGAGAGGAAGGATGAGGATCAGGTACAAAGGTTCAGGTGGGTACAGTCACGGCCTCACATAAGGTTCTTAGCCAATATGTACATGTAACGCCTCATCGTCATTAAGGCCAAAGGGGCTTCTTGAATCCAGACGAAAGATGTACTGGGATTCCAGGACACGTAGTTGTTTTAGTCTGTTGCCCCCTCTTGGGTTCGCTGGAATTCTGTCAATGCCAAAGAAGGAAAATTGATTAACATCGCTGTCATGAAAGCGTAACCAGTGGCGCGCAGTTGCATAGCTCATGTCAACATTCTTTATTGCCCTAATGTGCTCCAAAACACGTTTCTTTATTGGGAAGATGGTGCTCCCAATATAGAACTTCCCACACGGACAAACAATCACATATACACAATAGTCAGTATTAATATATATATATATATATATATATATATATATATATATATATATATATATATATATATATATATATATATATATATATATATATATATATATATATATATATATATATATATATATATATATTCAGAACAACTTGGCAGAGTCCCCCACCAGAGTATCCACAGCACAGAGGGATTCCACAGCAGGGCAAGTCACGTTTTAAAATATATAAATTTTTTCATTTTTTCTTCTCTAACACCAAGTGCAAAAAACAAAAGGGACGGTCGACGCGTTTTGTCGGATGCCTTCAACTGGACCATAGAGTCCCACCATCTAGACTGTCTTTTTAAAGTGATAAAGTGCATAAGATTCCTTGTTTGTTTCCATTAAAAACACAGACTAGACTGTTAACCCACATTTAACTTTCCTTGATATGGCATGTTATTGCTGCCATTCTCTTTCAATTTACTTTTTTTACATTTTCATGTTCAGACATTGTTGGCGGTGTTATCAGTAAAGTACTTTTTTTCTTAAGGTCAAAGGAGGTGGAGGACATTCATATGCAAACACTAAACATGAGGTTATTACAAATCGTATTCATGATCGTATCTATAATCAGATTGGAAAAGATTGGAGAGAGAAAAGGAAAGATTAAGGAATGGAGAAATAGAAGGAGAGATGAATGGAAAATTAGATAGAAAAAGGGGAAGGAAAGATGGTAGGGGGGAAAGAGAAAAGAATATACGATGAGTATTGGAATTTGTATAAGAGGGTAATGTAAAAGGAAGGAGGATGTTTTACAGAGGATGTCAACAGGAAAGTATAAAATAATAGGAACATGTATAATAACAAGCAAGGAGGACAGGGTCAACCTTATCTAAAACTTATCTGACGCTGGAATTCCTATTGTGAGACAGCGAGAAAGGGACTGCAGTTGGACTCAAGCTGAGTTGAAAATAAAACTTAAATTAGATTGTTATTAGAATAAAATGACAATGGGTTATAAAGACCATCGAGTAAGGTAAGTTGTCCCCAAGCGATTTCAATTTCTTGTAAAAATAGGGAGAAAGAAGAAAGAAGAAAAAGTGACATGTGCAAAGTGCAAATTATACGTCAGCAAAATATCAATTTGGATCAATCATTTGTTCCCACTCGGCATGTCTTCAATGTTTAGGCAAGGAAGTTGTAATGGAGTGAAGTACTTAGTACAAACTATACCTTACAAGCCTATGTTTTAAAAGTTGACAGCCTCATGAGACATATTTTGGACCCAAAGGATTAAAGTGACAAGTGCATAGTGCAAGTATATTGTGCAAAATTGCAATTTCTAGGTTAAAATGCATTGTCTTTCTCCAGATAATATTTTCAGTATTTCACATGATCAAAAAGTTTTCGCTTGGGATTTTCCACAGTCTAAATATTCAACATAGATGTTTCTAATGCTGACTCCGTTTTCAGTCTTATTCTCGCTGTCATGATCCTTTCAGGGTTCTCTTACTCCCATCGACCATGAAAAAAATGAAGATTTTCTTCATATATAATGATTGTCAAATCATTCAGTTGGGTACCATGTTGGAAAGATGATTTTCATTTCTTGCTATTATTTCTTCTGTCATCTCTCTCACTCAACTTTCATCCTTTTCATTTTTTCTGAGTTTATCTCTGAGCAATTGGATTTTGAAGGTTCAGACTTCCGTAGTTTTTATAAATGAACATGTATTTCAGCATCCAAGTTATGGCCAAAGGGTTTTTCTGTACCCAGATCTAGTATGAACTTGGACTCTGCTCTTCTGAGTTCCAGGGTTTTGTCACTCCTCTATCATTTTGTTTCATCACTTTTGCTCCAAAGTATTGTAATCCTTGAGTATTCCCTTGATGTTTTTCAGAAAAATGCTTGGCCATTGGGTATGCCAGATCCTTGTTTTTATTGCTCGCAGATGCTGTAGGATGCACAATTGTAGTTTATTAATGGTACTCCCCACATACAGTTGTTTACAGGGGCATTCTAAAACATCTACCACGTATTTTGTTTCACACGTGATATGTGCAGTGATCCATTCCTTTTTTCCATTAGCCAATAAATACGATTGTGTATTAGTTCCATGTTCACATGCTTTGCATTTGGAACATTTCCAAAATCCAGGCGTTGTCAGCCATGTTCCTTCTTCCTTTCCGGGTGTTTTCAGATGGCTCTGTGTTAGGATATCGCCTAGTGAGGCATTCTTCCTATAGGTTATTTTAGGAGTAGGTGGTAACTTCCTCTTTAGTGAGTCATCAAGCAGTAATATATTCCAATTATTTTTGATGATTCTTCTTAGACACCTTTTTTCTACTTTGAAATCCATAATGATCCGAATTGTATCGTCACTATCCGGATATTCTTGCTCATTCAACAATTCTGATCTCGGCTTCTCCATTACTCTGTTCTTTGCTTCTTCTATGACATTCAGGGGATAATCTCTTGCACGAAATCTAACACCTGTTTCTTCTCGATTTTTCTCAATGTCACTGGTTTCTGAACAGTTCCTCTTAATGCGGAGCATTTCCCCATATAGAATACTCCATTTCAGCACGCCGCGATTGTGCTTCCTGCCGCGCCAAGACCCGGCCCACGAAGGCAATGCCGATCGAGACGCTGATGCTCCGTATGGCGGTTGCTGCTTAATGACTGCCTTGATGACCGTCGTTAAACCTCTTACTCTCCTTCCGAGCGAGCGAGTGACCCCAAGCTACCGCAATCCGAAAATCAACCGGATACCGCGATCCCAAAAAATCAACCTGCAGCAGGAGCTGACGGCAGGAGCTGACGGAAATCAGGACAACTGGATGGGGAGACAGGACGTTGACGACTGAGCAAGTTCGTGGAGGTTTCGAGGTATCGAGGGGTATTGAGCGGCTGCCCGTACCTTGGTTTCCTGGTTCCTAGGTTCTTTCTACCTCTGGTAAACAGCAGAGTGAGCCATGAATTTTGAATACATCTTGAATACCTCTTATAGCCTTGCCTACTTGCCTTACTTGCCTTAGCTCACCCTTATTCCTCCACCTGTTGCCTGGTTTTTCGCACCACGAACGTGCCTTATCGTGAGCTTACTGTGAACTCCCCTGCTCCACTGCTTGCACTGCCTGTCCCAGTCCTAGTCCTGCGAGCACGGCGCAGTGCGGTGTCCCTCTGGTGTTGGACTAGTGCTGGATTGGTCCCCCCGCCGCCGTCTATACAGTCATCAAGCGGCCGCCGAGCTGGGGGACCATAGTGTCCAGAAGACCTCCTGGGTATCTATAAGACATTTGCAGAGTCGTTGCAAGCTCTAATAGCCGATAGGTACAGGATAGGTGCCTAATAAAAATAGAAATATTCACGCAGCTGATACCCCGCCATGTCTGCGAGAGCAAAGGGCAAGCAGGTCAAGCTGGAACAGGTAAAAGAACTGTTGAAATCTGTCAATAAAACCCCGCCTGTGGTCAAAGGGGAGAGAAAAAATAGACGAAAGATCCAGCAAAAGAGCGCCCTGAGACAGAAGGACTCAGAGATGCAACCAGGCAAAAACAAATATAATGTTCTGAAAGAACAGGACGAGGAAGATGGAGAGGTCAATGAAGATGACCAGGAGGAGGGTGAGGGGGACGAAGATCCTGAAATCCAGTCCCTTCCTGACCATTCAATCGTATCGAGCTCTGCTGTTGCTGCCACTGTTACTGAGAAGTAACAGTGGCAGCAGTGTGGAAGTGTGGCTCACTGGTTAGAGGAGGCAGACCCGGACGCTGAGATCAGGCCCGGGACAAGGGTTCAATTCCCGACGCGGCAGGGTCTTGAGCCCAAAATGTCCACGGACTCAGTAATTCTCGCTTCGGTGCCTACTCGAATCACAGGTTCACACTCTGCAACTCTGGGCAATAGCTTGCTTAATCTCCACAACGGCCCCCCGCGGCGGGATGCCTGGCTTTCACCTTGGGGATACAAAGTAGGGGCTATCTCACAGGGAAAAACCAGGATGGGTTCCCAATGCAAAGCGCTTTGAGACCTGGCGGTGATATTGCGCTATATAAAAACCCATCCATCCATCCAGAAAGTCGCTGGGAAAGGGGAGAAAGGTGATAAAGGCGAGGTGGATATGGAGAGGAATAACAAGGGAGCCAAGATGGGCCAGGTGGATACAACGCCAAACAAACCATCATTACCCCATGGGACTGGGAACCAACTAAATCAGTACCCCCTTTTCTCAAAACCCCTCCTCCAACAGGGGCAACAGGGGCAACTCTCGAGCACCCCCATGCGGGTGGGACGAACCAGGATGGGAAATACGACATGCTGGTGCAAGAGGTTCTGAGCGCTGGAGGGGTGTCAACTAGTTCTATTACACCTGAGTTACCAGAGACAGCGCTATCGGTAGGGGCTGACTAGGACCTTGAGGAAGTAATATCTGCGGCTCCTATGGTACCTATAGCATCGGCTCTGGACAACAGCGCAAGCCCAAGCCCAAGCCCAAGCCATAAGCGCACCATGGGATCTCCTAGTCAAGAGTTAAGCCTACAGACATCTCAAGCATCTCAAGAGAACAGGTTATTTTCCCTTCTGAATACCACAAAAACAAATTCCATCTAAATATTGCTTGGAACCATTCTCCAGGACTTAAGAGATTTTAAACATTCCCAGGCCCAGGAGATCTCACAACTGCACAGCAGGCTCACAAAAATTGAAGAATATTTTGGGAGTCTTCCTTCAAAGGTCACCAAAGCTGAAACCAGGATTTCATCCCTGGAGGATTCGCTATCAGCAATACAGAAAGATCTGCTGGTAGCCAATAGAGAAAGAGCCCAGCTATTAGAAAAACTGCAGGACCCCGGAAACTATAACAGGAGGTCAAACCTACATCTGGTAGGCATTCCAGAGGGACTGGAAGATAAGGATGTAGTCAAGTGGTCAGAGTCCCTCTTGAAAAAAGCCATACCCGAGCTCCAAGGGGATTTAACAATTACAAGAGCACACAGAGTCCCGGCATATACACCCAATAATCTGAAATATCTGCGCACAACTTTGCTTAATTTTTCTTATTTCAGGGTGAAGGAGAGAATCTTAAACACTGCATACTCTAAGAAATCATTCATCGCGGAAGGTGTAAATAATTTTCGAATCTTTTCAGATATGTCGGCAGCTTCTGCTCACAGACGTAGAGACTTTGCTAAGATGATCGACTCTTTTAAAAGCAAGGGAGCTCAAGCTATGATCGTGCAGCAGTCAAAACTTAAAGTATTGGCCAAAGGGAAGTTTTTTATCTTTATTTATTTATTTATTTATTTTACCGATTTGTAGAGCGCATGGCTGCCCGTGAGCGTCCCAGCGCTAAATGACAAAAAAAACAGATGTAGGTGGACCTCACGGGAACAGCCAAGTTTTAAGTGCTCTGCGGAATGAGAGAAGGTTGGGTTGGGCTCTGATGTCTGGGGGTAATGTGTTCCATAGCTTGGAGGCATTGTATGAGAACAGTCGACTGCCAGAGCGGGCTTTCTTAATTCTAGGAACAGACGCTAAATTGCAGTTTGAGGATCGAAGCGTTCTTTTGGTGGTGTGAGGTGTGATGAGGTTTTGTAAGATTGGTGGGGCCTTACCATGCAGGATTTTATATGTTGTGCAGAGTGCTTTGAATTGTAATCTCTCCTGAACGGGTAGCCAGTGTAAGGCGTTCAAAGCGGGTTTGGCTGAACAGCGGCGATGGGTTCCTGTGAGGATGCGGGCTGCGGTATTTTGTACTGTCTGGAGTTTTGACAGTACTTTTTTAGGAGCCCCCAGATATAGGGCATTCCCATAGTCCAGGCGAGACAGCACGAGGCCATGGATTAGGAGTTTTCGGGATTGTGCTGGGAGTAGGGGCAGAATTTTCCGCGCTGACCGTAGGAGGCCGTGGCACATTCCAGCCGTTTTCCTTGCCTGGGCGGAGAAATTGAGGCCTTCGTCTAGCCATATTCCCAGGCTCTTGATTTCCTGTTTCGGAACGGGAGGAATACCCATGCAGGATGACCATAGGGATTTAGAGTGGTAGAGAGATTTATTGCCCAGGATCATTATCTCTGTCTTGTCGTTGTTCAGTTTGAGGTGGGAAAGATTCATCCATTTAGTTATTTCAATTAGACAGGTTTGGAGGTTAGGGAGGGAGTGGTCTTGCTGACTTAAGGATACGACCAATTGAGTGTCGTCAGCGTAGGTTAGAAGCTTGATCCCAAAAGGGGCGACAACTTTCTCAAGGGGGGACATGTAAACATTAAAAAGGGTCGGGCTCAGGGACGAGCCCTGAGGGACCCCGCAGCTGATGGCCGTGGGCCTGGACGTGAAGTTGCCATCTGCTACCTGGAAGGATCTATTATCAAGAAAGGATTTAAGCCAAGCCAGGGCCGTTCCCGCGATTCCAAGCTCACTGAGCCTGTGGACCAGCATCAAGTGGTTGACGGTGTCGAAGGCCGCGCTTAGGTCCAGGAGGATCACTGCCACTGATCCTCCTGAGTCTATGATTTTCCTTGCCTCTTCGACAACCGCCAATATCGCAGATTCTGTGCTCTGGTCGGGCCTAAATCCAGTCTGGGAAGGCTCCAGGAGTCCATTGGTTTCAAGATGGTGGGATAAGCTGTAATTGACGTGCTTCTCAGCTATTTTACTAATGCCTGGGAGTAGGGAAATCGACCTGTAATTGCCTAGTTCTAGTGGGTCCAGGTGTGTTTTTTTTATCAATGCTTTCACCGTTGCTTTTTTCCAGCTAGGGGGAACGATGCCGAGGGTGAGTGAGCTGTTGATCAGTTTAGTCAGGTAAGGGAGAATGGTGGGCCCAACTAATTTAAGGATGTTGAGTGGTGCGGGGTCAGTAGGGCTACCGCTTTTAATAGAGTTGAGTATAGGAAGGATAGTGTCCATAGTCAGGGGAGTGAAGTGTGACAATTGACATGCTGTTGCGTGGTGTGTGTGACAGGACTGGTCGACAACAGAGGGAGCGTCCGAAGTTGGCGTGGGAGGGAGTTGATGATGTTTGTTATCTTCAAATTAAAGAATTCTGCAAGTTCATTGCAACGGATAACTGATGACTCTACTAGGGGGGGGGGGCTCTGGCACTTTGAGAAGTTTCTTAGCTATTTGAAACGTTTCCCGGGATGAGTTAGTAGATGATCTGATTTTCTCCTCAAAGTAATTGACTTGAGCGGCTTTGAGTGCTTTTTTATAGTTAAGAAGGATTTTTTTATATTCCGTTTTTTTGTGGGATCGAAATTTTTTCTCCAGTCTCTTTCTGATCTCTTGCAAGCTTTCTTTAGGAGCCGCATTTCCTGGGTAAACCAAGGGGAGGTAGCTTTACCCCGTGGTTTACCGGAGAGTTTTTTTGGAAGCGTTTTATCCAGTGTATCTCCTATCCAAGTCGAAAATTCTGCGTCCGCGTGAATGGGGTTGGCATCAAGTTTAGGAGGGGATCGCTCTACATGAAGTTTCCATTTTTCTGGATCTAATTTGGACCAGGAGCGCGTGGGCTTGTTGGGTGGGGTAGTGGGACGTGGAGTGGGAGTTAGCTGCCAATTTAGTGGGACTAATAAATGGTCAGTCCAAGGTAACGGGATAGGGTCCAGGACAGTAAGATCGTTAATATTGGAGAATATCAGGTCCAGCAAATGTCCCAGTGAATGGGTAGGTAGTCGGCTTAGTAACTTTAATTGGAGGATTTCGAGGTCTGCTATTAGGTCAGCAGCTGGTTTGGCTTCCTTTTTATCCAAGTGGATATTCAGGTCACCTAGGATCAAACAGGTGGAATGCGTGGCGGCCAGTGTATATGTGTGTTCCATAAAAGATTCACAAAACTGGCCTAGGGGTCCTGGAGGGCGGTAGATGAGAAAGCCCGACATGGATTTACATGGGGAAACTTGAATTGAGAACAAGACATTTTCACAGTCTAAGAGAGGACTGCCTTGCAGTCGGCAGGAAAGATGGTCTTTGTAGATTATGGCGACACCCCCACCTTTCCCTTTGGAGCGGTCCATGTGATGAATTAGGAAGCCCAGGGGTAGGGAATTTACAATGTCGGGATCAGAGTCCGGTCCTAGCCAGGTTTCCGTTAGGAAGAGAGCGTCAAGTTCATGGTTTTCCAGCAATTGGTAGATTTCTAATGAGTGCTTGGGAAGGGATCTACAGTTGATCAGAGCCATGTGCATTGGGATGGGGGAAGGGTTTTCAGGCACGGTGAGTGTAAATTTATACGGGCAGTGGGAGCATCGGTTATGGGGATGTTCCCCGGATACAGAGTGTTGACAGGGGCCCTTTAACTCTTTATTAAGATGTATTAGTGCATCCCTTGAGTATCTGCGCGTGGGGTAGATGGTATTATCTATAGGGTCTGGCTCTGAGCTCTGCCTAGCGCGGACGAGCGCAGACGAGCTTGCCTTAAGCGCGCCTTTGGCGCGCCATCTTCGTGCCCGCTGCGCTCGTCCGCTGCGCTTCCGGCAGATACACATGATTTATGATAGATGCTCTGGCCATTGGAGGGGGGGCGTGGCTAACAGAGGTGGGCGTGTCTCGTGGCTCCCTCGCAAGCAGGTAATGGCGGCAGGAAGGAGGGTTCTACCCATAACAGCGTTCAATCTGCTGCTCGGGTAAGGCTCAAAGTAAGTGCCAGGGGATCAGTGCAAGTTTCTAAAAACACAGTATTTTCACAAGTTAAAAGCAGTAAAATTCGGCTATCACGACTTCCGGCTTTCCGCCTCAGGAGGTTCTTGGTCAATGCGGCGCTAGTGCTCAGCGCGCACTGTTTATACCTGGTGAGGGGGGGCGTGGCCAACAGAGGTGGGCGTGTCTCGTGGCTCCCTCACAAGCAGGTAATGGCAGCAGGAAGGAGGGTTCTACCTGTAACAGCATTCAATCTGCTGCTCGGGGAAGGCTTAAAGTAAGTGCCAGGGGATCAGTGCAAGTTTCTAAAAACACAGTATTTTCACAAGTTAAAAGCGATTTACAATTGTACACGAAGCCCAGACTTTTTTAGAAGGCCTAGGAGTATAGCTTATAGCTGATTCCCATTCTGTTTCACATTTTCTAGTATATTTAGGAGTATAGCCTATAGCTGACCCCTGTTTTGATTTGCAAGGCGGGGCTAAGGCGACTACAGGAAGCACACAAGGTTGCAATGAAATGGCATCCAAAAAGAAGAAACTAAAGAGAAGGACGGAAGTGGAACACGGGGGGTTCCATCCACTCTAGGGGGGATTGGGGGAGTTGGGGTGGTGAAGGGAGGTGTTGCAGGGGAAAAAAAGAGAGTTCATATATTGAAGAATTGTTTGTTCTATTATTAAGATTAGCTCAGATACGGCATAGACAAGATCATCTGCTCTTAACATGGCTCTAATGTGGATAAGGTTCCGGCATTTTTTTAAAAGGGGTATGGCTGAGGCCCCTGTTTTTTACGCTTTTGTGTTCTTACACATGGAAGGATCTAGACTGATGCTATTAATATGTATACTGCTCATTTGCTTAGTTTGCACAAAGAAAGGGTTTGCTGCTATTAATATCTGCACTGTTTATTTGCCTATTTTGCATAAAGTAAGGGTTTGCTGCTACCTATATTTGCTGCTATTACATCTGTACTAAGTATTTACTTATTGATGTACAAAGAGCTTTTGTCTACTTGCCTATTTGCACAAAAGAGAGTTTTTTTTATATTTATTATATTACTGTACTGCACTGTTTACTTGCCTATTTTGCACAAAGTAAGGGTCTGCTGCTACCTATATTTTCTGCTACTATATTTGCACTGAGTATTTACCTATTGACATACAAAGAGTTCTTGACTATTTGCCTATTTGCACAAAGAGAGGTTATTGATGTTTACTATTTTATTGTACTGTTAAATAACCCTTTTAGCATACATACTTATTATATCCATGCTTTAGCATGTTTTTAACTATGGCCTTTTTAAAAAAGCAAATAGCATGCTGAAGCTTATCTCTTTTAATGCAAATGGTCTGAACAATGTTCGGAAAAAAAACGCTATTGAATGCTGGTTAAAAAACCTAAACCCTGATATTATTTATTTAGAAGAGACCCATCATAGAGACCAGGCCAATGCAGATAAAACATTCAAGAGCTGGGCTGGCCATAAAATATCCTCCTCAGCTGGATTGACACAGAGAGGAGTATGTATACTGATAGGAAAACATCTAGGTTTTATTCTGGCAGGCACAGCCACAGACCCAGAGGTAGATGGGCAGTTGCCCATGGTAAATTACATAATGTAAATATAATCCTTGCTACAATCTATGCTCCCATTTTAGACGATTTTCAGCCAATACTACAGTTAAAGAATGCTATAACTGGCCTTCCCGGGTTAATAGTATGGGGAGGTGACTTTAATTTTTTGCAAAATACAGTATTGGACTCGTCTAAAAAAGATCGCCGTCAGAATAAACCCCAATCTGTTTTGGCGATTGAAAGTTGTAAATTAGACCTTGATATCATGGATTATTGGCGAGTTAACAATCCTCGCAAACAAGAATATTCATGTTTCTCGGCAAAGTATAATTCTGCTTCAAGATTAGATTTTTTTTAACCTCCCATGAGTTAAAGCTACATAACTATGTTCATCTACCAAACGCTTTTTCAGATCATGCGTCAGTCTCCATGGAGGTAAATCTGGGACCACAAGACATAAGCCCTATAAAACGATGTTTTTTTAATAAATCTAACCTTCTAGATCCTCAATGATGTGCAGAAATTGAAGAATTCATTAAGGAGTTCTTTACACGCAATAGAGGTACAGCCCCACTAAACACGACTCGAGATGCATTTAAGGCCACTTTATGGCGGTTTATTACATCTAAAGATATACCAAAACATAAGGCAAGAAAGGAGGAGGAGAGCAGATTACAAACAGATCTTACAGAGGCAACCCAAGTACACTACAGGGCCAGAACAACATATTCTAGCCAAAACTCTCTGAGGCTAAGAGTAGGATGAGGGACTTCTATTATGCCCTGGGCGAAACCAATTCCAATTGCTACGCCCAGAGGATGTATGAGGATAGCGAGTATACAGGGAAGCTCCTGGCTTGGCAAACTAAAGAAAAACAGGCTTGCAACAGATGTGATCAACTAACTGACCCAATCACTAAAATACACGCCAAGACCACAGCCTCAATTGGTGAGTGGTTCCTGAAACATTATGAGGGAATCTATCAAACAACAGAAGAGGCCTCATCTGATTCAATAGGGGAGTTTTTAGCTCAACTTACAATCCCCAAATTAGATGATGAAGAGAAGAAATGCCTCATCGAGACCTTTTCAGAGTCTGAGTTAGACGAGGTAATCGGCCCCCTCCCCAATGGTAAGGCCAACGGTGACGATGGTCTTCCAATTGAATTTTTAAAAAAATTTGAAGCAACTCTACGTAAAGAACTTTTAATCTTAGTAAACAATTTGCTCCAAGGAGGATCCCCCCGGATTCTTTCCGCTCAGCTGTTGTAGTTAGTATTTAAAAAAAGGGAAAGGATAGGGAGAATATAAACTTGTACCGACCCATAAGTCTACTAAGCACAGACTATAAAATATTTACTAAGCTTTTAGCAAATCGATTGAATAAAATAGTGGGAAGTCTGGTAGCTAATGATCAGTGAGGTTTTATTGCAGGTAGGCAGCTCCATACAAATACAAAGTTTGTATTGGAGGCACTAGATTTTTTTAAAACTAATAAAGTGAAGGCCCAAATCTGGTTCCTAGATGCGGAGAAAGCCTTCGATCTAGTGTCCAGGGACTGCCTATTTGCTATATTTGCTTTTATTTCTCTTTTAAAACAACTATATTTGAACTCTAGGGCACAGATTATCATCAATAATTCTAACATCGGTACATGCAAGGTCACTAGAGGTACCCGACAAGGCTGTCCCCTATCGCCAATATTATTCTTATTATTTTTTGTACCTCTAACGATCGCGATTAGAAATATACGAACTAATACAGTCCTGGTAGCTGGTATGACTAATATAAAATTATAGGCCGATGATATTGCCCTGTTTTTAGATTCCAACCCCCTAAGTCAAGCGAACATTTTAAAAATATTTTCCGACTTTCAAAAACTAGGGGGCTATAAAATTAATGTTAAAAAGACGGAAAATATTTTATTAAACTGCACTGTAGACACTTTAATACCAGAATTTAGGCAAATTTATAACCCAATGCCGAAGAGATATCTGGGAATATTTATATCGGACAATTTAGATGACTTGTTCTCACTTAATTATTCACCGCTGCTAAAAAAGGTTGAGTCCCTTTTAGAACGCTGGAATTTATTACCGCTGTCCATATTGGGCCGAGCAGCATTGATACGCATGTCGATCCTACCTCTTTTCAATTTTTTATTTAATGCAGCACCCTGCGTTATTCAGGTCTCCTTTTTTAAAATAATGGATTCTCTAATATCTTCATTTCTTTGGGCCAAAAAGTCTCCTAAAATTCGACTTAGCACTTTATATCTTCCATTTGCACAAGGAGGGTTATCCCTCCCAAACATAAGAGAATATTATTTTGCGTCTTTTGCACACCATAGTTTTAGGTTTTTCTTTTTAGACACGAACGATGCAGACAATTTTTTTATGAAGAAGATGTTGCCAGAGGTAAAAATAATCGATCCAATTAGAGTCACTAAAGATCCAAAGAAAATCCGCTGCAAGTCTCGCCAATGGATTTTTAGACAGACACCCCAGTTTCTGAAATCCCATTCTATTCCTAGGATAAGTAACACAACCGATTTGAACAACTTCAACCTAGGGGAAGAGGGATGTATGGACAGACAAATAATAAACCTCTGGAAAGAAAATGGTTTTGATAAAATCGATGACTTCCTGGCTGGTAACTGGTGGAAGACATGGGATCAAATTGCCAGCCAGGTGAGCCATTCTCATTCCATTCTGAAATGGACTTTTTTCAGCCTGGGTCAATCCTCAACGGATCCTCACATGATCCCCACCAACCCCCAGCATGAACTAAAATGTCTATATTTTAATGCCAGATAACTACCCAAGCATGCACTCGACATATGGGACACCTTAACCTCCAAAACGCCAGATCTGGTTTTTGTCACCGAAACGTGGCTATCAGATGCCAGTGCCCCGGACCTAGCCAACGCTCTCCCCCCCAATTATAAAATAATAACACAAAACAGACAAAGCAAGAAAAAAGGAGGCGGAGTCGCCGTAATTTTTAGGGACCACCTAACTTGCCTAACGGATACAACTAATGCGGAGCCTGAACATGAGCTACTACCATTTAGAATTCTCGTTGAGAATCATGTCATGCTAGCGGGCGCAGTCGTCTATAATCCACCTGGACAACAAATTAACCTCAGTGCGAAACTCCTGAATCAAGTACTCCCTTTGTGCCTAAAACACAAAAACTACATGATCATTGGAGACTTTAATGTCCATTACGAAAACCCCAATGCCCCTGGAGTCGCTCAGCTTAAATACGACATGGAAATCCTCCAACTGAAACAACTGGTCGATAGCCCTACGCATATAGCAGGGCACACCCTGGATCTCCTTTTTACGAACATCGAGTCGACCACTCTCAAGGAAACTCTCCCCCTGTCATGGTCTGACCATCTCATGCTCTCATTCCTACTTGAACTTCCTGGCAAACCCGTGAAAATCAGATCCTCCCCCCTCACCTCCAACAGAGCCTGGAAACTAATCAAAGACTCCAATTTCCAAAACCATTTTCACGAGACAGATGTCTCCCTACCAGATAACGAACCTATTGGTAACAATGCCATCCGGCTAGAAACCAGCATCCGCCAAACATTGGACAAAATAGCACCCCTGCGAGAAGTTAGGAAAAAAACAACCATTAACGAAAAATGGTACACCCCATCCCTCAAGAGCCTTAAAAGGGAATGCCAAAAAACAGAACACCTATGGAGACAAGCGAAAAACCCCACAACCAGAGCCAACTACACTGCCAAAAGGAAACAATACATCCTTGCCATCCGAGAGGCAAAAAAGGCATTTTTCGTGCAACGAATCAACGAAAACCACAACTCGGCAAAAGAGTTGTTTAAAATTGTGAAGGAGCTCAGCAACCCATCCTGCACCTCGCAAAACCTCACCCCTTCAACAGAAGCATGCGAACGGATTAGCTCCTTCTTCTCTGAAAAAATCAATAAAATTTACTCAACCTTCACCCCCTCCCATACCGTCCCCCCCTATGTTAACTCTGACGTACGCCCATCTACATCCGACAACGATCGCCTAGACTTGGGCAACTCCCCTCGCCTATCCAACTTCCAACCACTCTCCGAAGAGGAAGTACTAACAGTCCTTAGAGCAATAAAATCCGGCTCCCCTGCAGACCCCTGCCCACACTTTGTATTCTCTGAAATTGCACCGACTCTATGCCCAATCATCACCAAACTTTTTAATCAATCTCTCACCTCCGCGTCCTTTCCAGATTGCTGGAAACACGCATCTGTAACCCCCCTCCTGAAGAAAGCTGGGGCCGATATTCTCAACCCAGAGAACTATAGGCCAATTTCACAACTCCCTTACCTCTCCAAAGCATTGGAGAAAATGGTTAACTCACAGTTATCCAAATATCTTGAGGACAACTCGCTTCTGGACCCCACCCAAACTGGATTCAGATCCAACAATAGCACCGAGGCTACGCTGCTGGCAGTGTCGGACAGTGTCAGATGCATCACTGACCAAGGGGGTTCGGTGGCTCTGATACTGTTGGACCTGTCGGCAGCGTTCGACACAGTGTCGCACAAATGCCTACTGAACATTCTCCGGAGCAAAGGTATACAAGACACAGCGTTGCAATGGATTGAATCCTTCCTGTGCAACCGCACCCAAGCAGTGCATATGGGCCAATTCCATTCAGAACCCCGCCCCATCGGCTGTGGAGTCCCACAAGGGGCTTCCCTAAGCCCCACTCTCTTTAATGCCTACGTATCATCTCTGGCCGACATCGGAAGAAAGTGGGGCATCGGCATTTGCTCATACGCTGACGACACGCAGCTGATGGTGACCTTGGATGAAAGATCGGAAAAATTAGAAACAACTAAAAATAAACTCCACAGCTGCCTCTCCAAAATGGCGGACTGGATGCGTAACCACTGCCTTAAGCTCAATGCCGGAAAATCATTGGAGACTTTAATGTCCATTACGAAAACCCCAATGCCCCTGGAGTCGCTCAGCTTAAATACGACATGGAAATCCTCCAACTGAAACAACTGGTCGATAGCCCTACGCATATAGCAGGGCACACCCTGGATCTCCTTTTTACGAACATCGAGTCGACCACTCTCAAGGAAACTCTCCCCCTGTCATGGTCTGACCATCTCATGCTCTCATTCCTACTTGAACTTCCTGGCAAACCCGTGAAAATCAGATCCTCCCCCCTCACCTCCAACAGAGCCTGGAAACTAATCAAAGACTCCAATTTCCAAAACCATTTTCACGAGACAGATGTCTCCCTACCAGATAACGAACCTATTGGTAACAATGCCATCCGGCTAGAAACCAGCATCCGCCAAACATTGGACAAAATAGCACCCCTGCGAGAAGTTAGGAAAAAAACAACCATTAACGAAAAATGGTACACCCCATCCCTCAAGAGCCTTAAAAGGGAATGCCAAAAAACAGAACACCTATGGAGACAAGCGAAAAACCCCACAACCAGAGCCAACTACACTGCCAAAAGGAAACAATACATCCTTGCCATCCGAGAGGCAAAAAAGGCATTTTTCGTGCAACGAATCAACGAAAACCACAACTCGGCAAAAGAGTTGTTTAAAATTGTGAAGGAGCTCAGCAACCCATCCTGCACCTCGCAAAACCTCACCCCTTCAACAGAAGCATGCGAACGGATTAGCTCCTTCTTCTCTGAAAAAAATCAATAAAATTTACTCAACCTTCACCCCCTCCCATACCGTCCCCCCCTATGTTAACTCTGACGTACGCCCATCTACATCCGACAACGATCGCCTAGACTTGGGCAACTCCCCTCGCCTATCCAACTTCCAACCACTCTCCGAAGAGGAAGTACTAACAGTCCTTAGAGCAATAAAATCCGGCTCCCCTGCAGACCCCTGCCCACACTTTGTATTCTCTGAAATTGCACCGACTCTATGCCCAATCATCACCAAACTTTTTAATCAATCTCTCACCTCCGCGTCCTTTCCAGATTGCTGGAAACACGCATCTGTAACCCCCCTCCTGAAGAAAGCTGGGGCCGATATTCTCAACCCAGAGAACTAAAGGCCAATTTCACAACTCCCTTACCTCTCCAAAGCATTGGAGAAAATGGTTAACTCACAGTTATCCAAATATCTTGAGGACAACTCGCTTCTGGACCCCACCCAAACTGGATTCAGATCCAACAATAGCACCGAGGCTACGCTGCTGGCAGTGTCGGACAGTGTCAGATGCATCACTGACCAAGGGGGTTCGGTGGCTCTGATACTGTTGGACCTGTCGGCAGCGTTCGACACAGTGTCGCACAAATGCCTACTGAACATTCTCCGGAGCAAAGGTATACAAGACACAGCGTTGCAATGGATTGAATCCTTCCTGTGCAACCGCACCCAAGCAGTGCATATGGGCCAATTCCATTCAGAACCCCGCCCCATCGGCTGTGGAGTCCCACAAGGGGCTTCCCTAAGCCCCACTCTCTTTAATGCCTACGTATCATCTCTGGCCGACATCGGAAGAAAGTGGGGCATCGGCATTTGCTCATACGCCGACGACACGCAGCTGATGGTGACCTTGGATGAAAGATCGGAAAAATTAGAAACAACTAAAAATAAACTCCACAGCTGCCTCTCCGAAATGGCGGACTGGATGCGTAACCACTGCCTAAAGGTCAATGCCGGAAAATCCGAAATTTTATTGTTCGGAGGAGCTAAACTATCGTGGAATGATTCTTGGTGGCCACCGGCCCTGGGAACAGCCCCCGCCCCGAAACAATATGCCAGGAATCTGGGCATCATGATGGATGACGCACTATCCATGAAGGACCATGTGCGCACACTTTGGGGTAAGGGATTTGCAATCCTGAAACTCCTCGCTAAGATCTTCACATGGATCCCACTTGACTGTCGCCGTACGATCACCCAGGCCCTCCTAGTCAGCCGCCTGGATTATGGCAATGCTCTATTCGAAGGAATGAACGAGCAGTTGTTCTCCTGCCTTCAGGTTCTGCAAAACCAGGCTGCCAAGCTGGTATGCAACAAAGGCAAACGAGACTCTGCATCGGCATGTCTAAAACAACTCCATTGGCTGCCGATGCGCCAGCGCGCCACATTCAAACTACTTTGTCATGCGCACAAAGCCCTCCATAAAACAGGCCCTACAATCCTGCAAGGGAAAATCGAATTTTACATTCCAAACAGGAATTTAAGATCCATTAACTCAGCCCTAGCAAAACCCAAGCGTATCTACAAAACAAGAACAGGAGGACGAGCCTTCTCGCATTTGGCGGCCAAACGATGGAATGAACTACCGATGGATCTGAGACACACTGTGAACCTTCTTTCATTCCGGCAAAAACTAAAAACACATCTCTTCCCCAAATAATAACCCCCCTGCTCAACCTCAGCAGCCCTTTCTTATTCAGCGCCTTGATATCCCTTGGGATGAATGCTGCGCTCTACAAATACCACAAATAAATAAATAAATAAAATATGTTGAATCCAATACTCAGGGAGCTGGATATTGGAAATCTTTATTTTAAGGAAACTATCTCTACAGCACTGAATAATAAAACTAAAAAAAAAATAACTATTTGGATTAAAATACTAAAAGAGGACAAGAAGCAGGAATCCTCTAGTAAGATTATCGAGAGGTGGAAAAAAAGGGAGGATATTGAAATCAATCAACAAATTTGGGATAAAATAAATACATTTAATAAAACAATCTTCCGCGGCGCTAATTTGAAACGCATGCAATTTTATAATAAATGGTTGATTTACAGAACCCCCTCTTACCTCCACAATATCTTTCCCCTAGTTGCCGATAAATGTTTCCGATGTGAGGAAAAAGGGACTTGGAAACCTATTGTCTGGGAATGTCCAAAAAATTCAAGCGCTCTGGAGGGAAATTGAAAAATACCTCTCCTTTGAGCTTAAAGCTCCTATAATATTCGATTATCTAGTCCCTGTTCTAGGCTGCTCAGCGACCAACACCCAACATTACAAATTTCTTTTCATAACTTCTCTAATAGCTAAATCATTTATACTGCAGTCCTCGAAAACCAACCAAGTACAGACCTTTCAGGCATTAAAGGCTAAATTAATACGAACCCAGGGCAGGGAAAGAAAATATGCGCTTAGATCAGGGGCGCTCAAAAAATATGAAAAGTTTTGGAGTGTTTTTGAATTGTAAAAGATACCTTCATAATCACCAATCTTCCTATATGCACTCTTAAGCACTTTTGCACTTTACAATTACTTCTTGCACTTTATAATCATGTCGTGGACACCTGATCGTTGAATATTTATTTATATCCATATGCCATGTACTGTACTAAAGCTTTTTACAAATGTATTCTGTAATGCTGATCTTGTTTTTATGAACTCTCAATATAAATAATTTAAAAAAAAAGATGTTGTGGGTGTCCGCTATGGGCATGGAGGATGCTGTTGGTGGCCGTGGGTTTCCGATGGATTCTAGTACAGAGCATCTGTTTCTGTATGAACACCTCTACATACAAATAGATTACTTCAGTTTTACTCCAGTTAGACTTGAAGGATAGAATGTAGTTGTTCTAGTTCAAGCTCAGGATGAATTCTACCAATGTCGACTCGTCTCCTTCCCACACTACAAATAAATCGTCGATGTACCTCATCCACGCTTTAATATTGAGCTTGTACCCGCTCTGTAAGATGCCCTCTTCCCAGACCGCCATAAATAGGTTGGCATACGTTGGGGCAAAGGAAGTCCCCATTGTCATACCTTGCCTTTGGAGAAATGTCTCTTCGTTGAAAAGAAAAACATTGTGTGTCAGGCAGTGGTTCAACATGTTTACAATCATTTGTGAATGTTCCAAAAAGCTTAATGATCTGGTTTCTAGGAATTTATTCACTGCTGATAGGCCGTTCTTGTGGCAGATGGATGTATATAATGAGGTCACGTCAATTGTGACCATGATCTGATGGTCATTCCAATGGATGGTTTTCAATCTGTCCAGGAAGGCCGTGGTGTCCTTTAGATATGAAGGTAACTTCATCACATATTCAATCAGGAACACATCGATGTAGTGAGATGTTCTTTCATGGAGCTAACAATCGGCCAGCCTGGGGTTCCGTGGTTGACTTGTGCACTTTCGGCAGAAAGTATATTGTAGGTGTAACTGGGTTTTCCACCTTGAGGTACATTTATTCCTCGAAGTTGATTAGCCCCCTCTACTTCCAGGTCAATAGTTGTGAGTGGTATTCCATGGTCCATTGTTCCATCGGTTTTTTATCCAATTTCTGGTAGTGGTTCTGATTTCTCAATTGTCTGTAGGCCTCAGCAGCATATTGCTCTCGATCCTGCAGAACAATATTCCCGCCTTTATCAGCGGCCTTTATGATGATGTTAGGATTGTCTCTTAGTTCTTTCAATGTTTTTTGTTCTCTCTGTGTGAGATTCCACGATAATTCTTTGTTTCTCTTGTTTTCTCATAGAGAATTGGTTGATCTCTTCTACCACGATCTCATGAAATAAGTCAATCTTATTCCCGGGGGTAGCTGCGGCCAAAATTTTGACTGAAACTTCAATCCACTTTCACCACCTAAATGAGTGTTGATGCCTTCTTCTTGACAGAATATTAAATCATCTTCAATACTAGAACCGGAACTCAAACAATTGTCGGGATTCGAACTCCCAAGGTTGGACACTGCTTTTAGGGCTGGCAAATCTTTTCGATTGAGTAGGGGGATATCCTGAGATTTGGAGGCTGATGCACCTCTTGCTGGTGTTGATTTCTCTTCAAAATATTTTTTCAGCTTGGCTTTGCGACAAAATTTATATAGGGCGATGCGTACATTTGGAATGTCTAAAGTTGTGTTTGGGCAAAAGGTGAGTCCTTTGTTGAGCAGGCTGATATGGTCTGGATTTAAAATCATTCTTGAAAGGTTAATGACCAGATCTTTATTGAGCGATATATTTTTTATTTTTGCTTTTTCTTTTCCTTTTCTTCGCCTCTTTTGGGCCTTGCTCCTTCTCTTGCCACGTCTTGTTGGGGTGGGTTTTGTCCCCTCCCCCTTCCCCATGTTGTTGTTCTTGTTCTGCCTCGTTGTCGCGTCTCCATCTGGGCTAATCTCATTTCCCCACAAAAATCCAGTTTAGAGATCTCTGTATCCTCATCAGCCGAGCTCAAGTCCGAGCTGTCATACATTCCCTGTGTGTCATAACTAATGCATTTATCCATTGCCACTCTATTCCTTAGGGAGTCGCATTTCTTGGCAAATGTATAGATACGGCCATTGGCATAATCAATGCGATCGCAATTAAATTTTTGGGCTTTTCTTTTTTCCGCATCAATTTCATGTTTGGTTATCTTGTTCACCATTGCTTTCATCAGTTCTTTTTTCTTATTGTTATTCAGGAGTTTGTGTAATTCTTCCTCCATGGCTTTTATTCTTTCCAGGGTGCCTTCCAGTTCACGTTCAGCGCATATGATTAATGTTTTCATTAACCTTAAGGAGCATTCATTTGTGTCCATTTGCCATTGTTTAATTAGATCCATGTCTAGATCATCAAGTGTGGGCATAATTAAAATTCGTAAACCCCTGGGTACTCTTTTAAACTTGATGTATTTTTCCAGTATTATTTTCTCCCACCACTTATTTATTTCCATTATTTTTGTCTGTTGTAATTCTTGAACAAGGGTCTGGACAGTTTTTCTCCTCCCATCTACATGTGCACTGTTGGTGCTGGGTGGGTCAGTGGTTGCCAAATTGTCATCCAAAAGCACATTGGCTCTCTGTGCCCGGTTTGGATTTCTTTCCGCCATGTCTTATTTTTATTTTATATTCTTTAATTTCGTAAAGCCTGTTTAGGTTCTTTGATCTTGTTATTTGAATATATATCATGCGTTTGTTTTGTTCAGTTAAATGTTAAATGGGGTTCATTATTATTGTTTCGCACTTGGTGTGTAGTGTCACTTTAAGAGGTTGGTAATATCTTTATTTATATCGAATCGTGCAGAATTCCTCATGTACACCTCGTAGTGTACGAGTGTTTATTAATCCACTGTATGCCTCGTAAAGCTCTTCTGTTTTGTATATATATTATTTCCAATCCCGAATATCAGATTAACAAGCAGGCGCTGACTCCGTGGGATGTGGTGCGTTCAAAGAGAAGTTTTATTCCATAAGTGAAGGACTTTGATGCGTCTGCTTGCTCACATCTGTCAACACTACGGTAAAATGCATTTCATACTTTACTCTCTTAGTACAAACGAAAGTGACTTGTCATGGCAACCAACTCTGTAACGAAGGACATAGAAGAATTGTATGCGATAGAAATAGTGCATGTCATGCTGTATCATACAGTGTTTCTTCTATTCAACGATTCACCGTTATACAATACAGTCTCTGTATATTACATAAATTAGTTAAATAAGCACAAATTTACACCAACTAAATAATGAATAAAATATATATATGAAAATGGAAAACTGTGTTTGACATGTGTTTAGCCAGTGCACATTCTAGTTGTTTAGAACTGGTTTCCTCGGTGTGAGTAATGTTGAGACATACGTACATGACTGTGCGTGATTGGTCTCTGTGGCATATTACAATCTGCCCAATGTCCGTGTGGTACAAGTGCAATATCCACAGCGGTTCGCAAGTGCGAAGACTACTAACTGGGCATGCGGGCGTGTGTGATCTGTGACATACACTACTGGTATATGCGACCGAAGTGGGCAGTGTATCAGCTTGCGTCACTGTCATGAGATGTGGATACTTGAGTGAGGAAACAGTAATATCGATTGGATGGTTAGTTGGTGGGTGAAAGGTTGCTTTCTAGTTGGCAAGTGAGTGCAGTGTGCCTATACCACAAGAGAAAAGAATCAAGATGTGAGAAAAGAAAGTGAGTCAGATATTAGGGAAGGGAGTTAAGGAAATAGAGGGGGCTACTACAGTTATTGCCTGTTTGATAAAGGCACGTTAGAGATGAACACTCATTGCCTCATCAGCGTTCAGGCCATTAGGGATCTTGTAATCAAGTAGGATTATGTATCTGGATTCTAGCTTCCTGAGGACTAGCGGTCTGTTGCCTCCCCTGATGTTCTTTTTGACACTATCAAAGTATGTCAGGTCTTCTGCTCTTCCGCCATGGTGTGTGTTTATGTGGCGGGCTACAGGATATGCAGGATCGTCATTGCCAATCGCCCTCAGATGTTGGAGTATCCTCACATGCACTGGATGAATGGTGCTCCCTACGTACATTTTGTTGCAGGTGCAGGGTAGTACGTACACCGTGAAATCAGTTTTGCAGTTGTAATTCTCCCTGATCTCAAGCAGGGTCTTTCTTAGAGGCAGAGAGAGTTTCTTGGTGTTTGTGCCGTACCTGCAGGCTTTGCACTTGGTGCGTTTGTGGAAGCCTTTCTGGGACTTGAACCAGGTAGAGCCCTTGTCTTGCACTAGTGCAATGGTCACCATCTCTTTTTTCATGGACCTTGCTCGTCTGATGGTTAATTATGGGAGCTTAGTGCAAGAGGGGCCTATAGTGTGGTCACTGCGAACAATTGGCCAGTGTCTGTAGAGGATCTTATGTAGATTTGATTGGTATGTGCTGTAACCTGTGATCAATCTTGGTGTGATGTATGTTTGTTTGTTGGCCTGTTTTGTTTCTTTGTTTGTTGGCCAGTTTACTGGCACTGGTTTTATAGATGAGGTCCTCCCTTTTGGTGGCAATACATTTCTGCGCTGCTCTTTCTAAGGTTTTGGTGTTGTAACCTCTATCTCTTAATCTACAAAAAAGACCCTCTGTGGATTTCTTGAGGCTTTCTTCAGTGCTGCAATTGCGCTTCATTCTCAGACACTCTGCATAGGGGATACTTTCTATGAGACTGGTGGGATGAAAGCTTTGGGCATGCAGAATGGCATTCCCTGATGTCTGCTTTCTGAAGGTTCTCGATTGTACCTTATTGTTACAGATGTACAGTTCCAAATCACGGATGATGGAATTTTTGCTGGTGGTGCAGGTGAATTTAAGATTCAGAGCATTGCTTTTAATTTCATTGGCAAAGTCAATGGCGCTCTGTTGAGTGCCCTTCCATAGAATGAAAATGTCATCTATGTAGCGGAAGAGAACTAAATTTTCAGACATTTGGGTGTTGTACGTCTTCATGAGTACTTGCTCCTTCCACCAGCCCATATGCAAATTAGCATAGCTGGGGGCGAAGCAAGTACCCATGGCTGTGCCTTGTGTTTTTTTGTACAGGAGCCTGTCAAACATAAAGATATTGTTTTCCAGACACCATTCAGTCATCTGTAAAGCATTATTGTGTGTTGGTATAATCCTATGTCTCTGGTGCCCAAGTAGTGTTTCAGGGTATTCAAGCCATCCCTATGAATAATGCTTGTATAAAGATTTTGCACGTCTAGTGTTACAAATAAATAGTCATCATGCCAATTACAGTCAAAGATTTTAGCTAGAAAGTCACCAGTGTCGTATTTTCGAAAAGACCTCAAAGACCGATATAATTGGTCTGCCTGGCGGACATTGCACATTCTTGTGGACCTTAGGGATCAGGTAAAGTTGCGGTGTCAATGGATAATAGTTTTTCATGAATTCAAACTAATTTCTTGAAATCAGCCCTGCTGTTCTCCATTCATACAGATGTGGTATCTTTCTTGGATGCTGACAATGTTAGTAGAGCTGAATGCGGGTGTAGTAGTTTTATACATGTCCAGGGGCCACGTTCCCCTTTGTCAGACCACCTTACAACTATGTCCTTGCAACTTTTTATTTTTTGCATGACTGCTGAATACTCTGTTCTTTGGTTGTGTTTAGATTTCATGAAATCATGACTGCTTTCAATGGCCCAATTGAATCAATGGGGTAACCCAACAAAAGTCAAAGGACCTGGGTAACAATTGGTAAAGAAAACAAGGTGGTTCTTTACATTACTTAATCATCAATGAATGAATAAAATGAACTTATTTTTGCTGTGGTCTTTCAATCCTAAAATGAAAAGGAAAAAAGGAGACAACACAAAACTCAACAGCCAGATATATATACCATTGGTAGATGGTTAAGCCAATTTTATGAAAAATCCATTTTCAAAACATTCAAATGCAACCAATTTATTTACAGCACAGCATTATTTAACACCTTGGCTGCTAGGTGTTTTCCCCTCCTGTGCTGCAGGCCCCCACTTTCCCATTGTTCATGACGAGCTCAGCTCGTCATCAGCACACCTCAACCGTGCATCATGACGAGCTGAGCTCGTCATCAGCATCGAAAGGGTTAAAAACTCATTTCAATTGAGGACAATTTAGAAAAGAACTGCTAGATGCAGCATGAAGGGTGAAAAGGTACGTGCTCAAGTGAGTGAAGAAGAAATTGAACCAATTTTCTAAGAGAAAACTCAAATCCAATTATTCTAGATACATAACAAGGGAGCCTGCCCACAATACAATTCAAAACAAGAAGGTGCGGGAAGGGGCACAAGGGTGCAGGCCCCTAAACACACAGTAAAAAAGGGGGTAAGCGTCGACGTTTCGACCCTGGTGCAATTGAGGGAAGATTAACACCTCTGCTACGGGTCTTCTTCAGGACAGGAGGGGGTGGGACGGAGAAGCGGGAGGGTACCTGGGAAGGAAATTATTATAATATATTAATTCTTTATCCCAGCTTTTCATCCAATTGAGGGGAATAAAACAATAATTAAAGTACTTTACCCAGGTTCAAAAGAAATGCAGATAAGTCACCAATAATAGTTCAAGGCGACCTGCAAACACAAAGTAAAATCTGGCTGAGTGCCTGTCTCCAATGGCACAAAAACAACTAGTCAATCAACATATGTTTGATTTCAAAAAAGAGAGGGGGGGGGCACTCACCGATTAATGGTGTGCCTAACTGTTCCAAATCTTGCCTTCATATAGATGTGCGCATTTAGTTAAAAAATGCCACAAGGTAATTATTTCCGATCCATGTTCTAAAGAATAATCAATGCACCAAACATATAATTACTTCACCAAACAACACAAAACATATAATTACTTCATCAAACAGCACAAAAATGCTGCATATACAGGTCCAATAACAACAAATTCATTACACAAAACATGCACTCACCGAGTCACTACCAAGGTGAGGGCAAGAAGGGGTTAAAAGTGTCCCTTCGAGGTTATAGAAAAACCAGCAGCTGGTTCTGTTGAAAGAAACCACTGTTAGCTCTCTCCAATAGACATCAGGGGCGTTAGTCTCTCTAAGGTCCACAATGCTAAAAGGCATCTCAATTTACCTGAAATGTGTCTGACCGCTACGTTAAAGAAGTCCCTTGGACGGTTTTTAAAAAGCAAGCAGCCGGTTCTGTAAAAAGAACACACTATTAGCTGCCATCAGTAATAGTCAAACGGACCAATCTCTCTAAAGTCCAAAATATTACAAGACTCAATTTACCTAAACGAGCCTGACCGTGGCGTCCTCGAGGGGGTCCGTATTACAAGGCAAAAATTGGCCGAGGCAGGAGCGTCCTGGTCCGCGGTTCCTTGCGATAGCTCCCTCAGTGTTTACCAGTAATTATGCGCATGCGCAAGTGCATCACGGAACGTAATGACGCTACAATGCTAAGGGGCAAAGGTCAAATCTTCAAACAAATCAGATTAAGTAAACTAAAAGGAGGAACATAACAGTGTCCATTCTCCCCTTTCAAAATCGATTTGGCAGGGTGAATGATAGTAAAAATTATGTATAAAGTTCCAATGAAGTCCAAGATTCCACAAAACACGCGATATAGTTAGCGTCATGACATAGAAGTGCATATGTATTCGAATCTAAAACAAGGCTAACTCCATCATCATAATAGCCACGTAATACCCATAATAACTCTAACTAACTAACTAAAGGAAGGCTTTCAATGGCAAGCTCTTTAAGATCTTTAAGCTCTTTAATCACTTCGTCTGCAAAAATGTCAATGTTATCTTTGGGCATGAGTGGAGTGAACACAGATTTAGGTTTGAACGGAGTGGGGATGGTTGTGTAAATGTTAACACCTGATCGGGTTGCCGCTTCACCAGTATTCATGATCCCGATTTCGTCACCATTGTCTAATTCAGCCATGTCGCGCAAAAATGAAATATCGGCTACATTCAGAGTGTTCGTTTTTGTGGACGCTATGTTTCCATTTGATCCTTCGTTGGTTTTGTCTTGCATGTTAAAAAAATGTTTACGCAATTTCAATCTGCGTATGAACTGATGCATGTCTATCCTGGTTTGTGTGTAGTCAAAGTTTGTTTCCCTGCAAAATGATAAGCCAAGTGCAAAAGTTTGTTCTTCCTTAAGTGTTAGAGCTATGTTTGTTAGATTTATGACTATGTTTTCTGTCCCTGTTGTGCCATTCATCTCCTTCTGTTCCGTCTGTAGGTTGGTTTTTCTGTTCTTTGCGTTGACCCTGCTCCATTGCCTGTTTTTCTTCCTTCTGCTCCTTTAATTAATTAATTGTGGGTTTGTAATGCGCTAGAATTGACTCCCGAAGGAGTATCTCTGCGCAGTAGACCGCTGGGGAACCCGTGCTGGCTTTACCTGTGAGATGGTCCCTACTGGGTATCTCCAAGGTGAAACCAGGCATCCCGGGCGTATGTGGGGGGGAAGGCCGTTGTGGAGATGAGGCAAGCTAATGCCCAGAGTTGCCGAGTGTGATCCCTGGTTAGAGTAGGCACGAGATGAGAATTATCGAGTCCGCTGACCCTGGTCCACGACCCTGCCGCGTCGGGAATTGAACCCTGGTCCCGGGCCGTCCTCTGCTCTCTGGTTTGCCGCCTCTAACCAGTGAGCCACACCACTCCACTCCTTGATTGGGAGTCCTGTTTGGGGCTTGATCCTGTCGTGGGGGTCTTGGTCGAAGGCTCATCAGGTGTCCACTCGTCAAAAAACAAACTCTTGGATGGGTGTAGGGACTCTGCGTGTTTGGCTCCCACTTCCCGTTCCTTCAGGGTCGGATTCAATTTCAGAACTAAGGTCAGATTTGTTGGGTTCATTGTATCTCTGCTGGCCACTGCCCATTGCTGATAATTATTAGCAACGAATGTTGTCAAACTTTCTGGCAAAAGTGTAGATTCTGCCACACAGGTAGTCATTCCTGTCACGTTGGAACTTGTTGGCTTTCCTTTCTTTTATCGTTTGATCATATTTTAATACACAAGTCTTTATATCCGTCAGTCCTTTTTTAACATCATCCTGATTAGCTATATTGTCAAGCTCTTTGCATATCTTATCTATTCTGGCCAGTATTCTTTCTCTGTCAGACGTGGCAAATCTGATTATGTCTGCAACATGTTTCGTGATGACTGGGCGCTGTTGTAAGCCCATTCTTGTAGAATGGCAGGGTCTTGGTTTTCGTAGGTCGGGCTACTAGAATTCTTAGTCCCCTAAGTATGCGGCTCACGTCTGTGCAGTCTGTTCAGCGCTTATCGTCCCGGGATGTCTGCTTCGGGGGGCTCTCCGTTTTCCTTGGTTTTCCAAAAACAATCCACATACATACATGTAGGAGGCTGGCTTAGTATATGGTGCACAATTAAAGGAGTGAAACACTTTGCACTAATTCAGGCAACCCTTATGGTGATTTTAGTGGTCTTTGATAACCTTAAAGATCTCAAAGGTATCTGTGAAGAGCAGCCTTTAGGATATCTTGAAGGAAAGTAAAGCAGCTTGTTTCATCAAATTTAATCAATAGTGTAGATTAGATGAGACAGAAACACACAGTGCCTATGAAAAACAAGTATATTTATTAACACAACACAATCACTACCACTTGGTATATCTCCTACCCGAAGATATTAATGATACATACAGGAATACTTGGACGGAATCCGATAGTTGGTGAAATATAGACTGGTCTCCAAGGGGAGACCAAACCATATGCTAAATAAGTGGAATGTGATCTGCAAAGTAGAACGAGACTTGGAACTAAGTACTTAGAAGAGCTCGGTGAACCAGGAACCACACAAGGTAGGTACCTAGGAACCTCCGGAGGCTGTGTGCAGAGTGGAAACACAGCAGCGTTTTCAACAGAAGTCAATGGAGAAGTCACGATTGCAGTTTTAAATAAGAAGGATCCTTTCCAGAGGACTCAAAGAAACCCTTGGAGGACGGAAGGTTGGAGAGCCACCCTACCCATGGATGCCCCAGGAACTAGGTTACATGCACCAGGCAGTAGGGTGCATGGGGGTGAAGTGACGTTGGAACCATCCGTGGATGACAATAGGTGACTCAGGAAGAAATTCCTCTGGAGAAGTCTGTGAAGATGTCCAGTGAAATCCAAGGGTGGATTCTTGAAGAGGTGAACCTGCAAGCAGAAGGGACAGTGTATATGCCTCTTAGAAGTGAACAGGAGGCATGGAAGCACAATTTCCCCCTTTATCGGGAAGTTCAGAAGAGTTCACGAGGACCTGGTCATTGCAGCTGTGGGGACCCGGGGGCACTGTAGAAGGCCAGGAGCCGCACATGATCTGTCCCACATCGGATGCCGGTCAACAAGTGATAAACAAATAGTAGGAGGCGCACTCAACTAGATTAAGGAGACAATATTAATGTTTCTAATAACTTCTTCTTTATTTCGGTCAATTAAACCAGATAGAAACAGCCAACGTGTTTCGTTACAATATGTAACTTCGTCAGGGCAGGTGTTTAGACGTGGCGTATAGTAAGCCAATATATAGATATCAAAATGTAGTTGAGGATATCATATGACGATGGGTCATGAACAAGGTACTTAGGAAAAACGGAGATGCAATAAAACAAAGTGTACTCAAGAAAACATATATCAGTTTCAGAGCGGGGCACGTATTTCCAAAAGCTCTTAGGAAAAACGTAGATCCAATGAAACATAGAATATACTCAAGAAAATATATATCAGTTCCAGAGCGGGGCGCGTATTTCCAAACGCTCTTATTTATATAAATCACTGTAAACGTAGTACCCCAAGTTTTTATTGTACACCTCCTAGTTGTGACTGGTAGCGAGATCGGTCGATGGCATCTGTGTCCCAGCCTGATAACGGGGACGAACCAACAAGTGGTCGGTGTCCGGCGAGAGCACCAACAAGCCTTGGTAGCCTCAACTGGCATGGAAGACGAAAAGAGGCAATCGTAGGCGCCAGCAAGGTCCAAGTGACTCACCACATGCAGGAGAGATAGAGTAGGCCCGGAGCAAGTAGGAGAGCCCTCCACAGCAGAAGAAGACTATCAAGAGGACACACAGGCCAAAGGCACAGGAGTCGCAAGAGGACCTCTGGCAGCTCACCAAAATTGGAGTCCCACGATGCACGGTATGCAGGGAGGACACCGTTTTTCAATGCATGACATGCTGGAGGCTGGAGCTTCTTGTAGCACTGAGATCTCTGGCCGGCAGAGCCAACAAGCCTTTGCAATGACAAGTCGACGCAGTGCAGGGGGGGGGGGCTCGGTCTCAGTGGCTCAAACGAGGGATACTGTCCTCCAAATTGAAGGGAAGACAGGCCAGGCCTCTGGGGAGCCACAGATCCAACATCTATGTTGCTGAGCCTTGGGAGGTTCATAGGACAACAGGATCAGCAGGCCGGTCAGCTTGGATGCGGGGCCTGCAGATGCAGGGGAGTGACTCCTTCACTCCAAGGGAGATTACTTCAGATGTCCTTGATTCCCACAGGTCCCTGGAGATCCAGAGTGAAGCACAGGCACAGACGAGGAAGCATACTTGCAGAACAGCAAGAATAGGAGCAGCATGGGTCTTCTTTGATGCAGTCTCAGTTCCAGGCGAAGTCCAAGTGCTCAGACAGTGAAAGAGGGTCTTGATTTCAGAGATTAGTCTTGGTCCACAATAAATCTGAAGATCCACCCATGGGGGAGCCCTTAAATACCCAACAAAAGGGTTGGAACAACTCACACATCCCTCCCAGAGGAGGTGCTGAACAGAGGGGAGGATATTTCAAAGTCCTTAGACCAGTTTCATGCCAGAGCAGGAACCGAGAGTTCCTGAACTGGCTCAAACCGGTGTATGAAGGAGGGCACTCAATGCGCCCTTCAATGCAGTCTGGGGGTGTTGGAGAGCACCCCACCCCAACCCAGCCAAATACACTAAGTCCTGTCTGGTAGGTGGTAACAGGATACCTATTGTTCTACCTTCCCCTGTTTGAGCTCCGCTCGGAAGAAGGAGGGCAGAACAGTGTCTGTGGTCAGCAGCAGCACTAGCTTGCTGTCCGGCCATGAAAGGCTGTAACTGCGGGTACAGGGCACCTCTAAGAAGCCCCCCGTACATGGGATCATACCTCCAATACCGTAATCAGTGTTGGGGTATGATCCCAACATGTTTTATTCCCTAAAATGAGCAGGTTCGGTGCAGCCACTGTATAGTTAGACATCTCGTAATGACTGATGTCTACTATATGTCTACAAATGGCTGACAGCACTTACAAAGCCTGGAGGATCGACTCTGGGGTTTGTAGGGGTGTCCAGCTCATGCAGGGGCACCCTCACACTTATAACCAAACACCCTGCCCTCAGGACTGAAGGGGCTGCCATAGGGCAACTTATAGGCTTTAGTTGTAGTGACCTCAACTATAGGAAAACATATCTGTTGTGAGTGGTGAAAGCACCAGCTCATACAGACTGAAATGGCAGGCCTGCAGTCAGAGTTTAAGTAGACTCCCATGGGTGGCACTATACATGCTATTTCAAAACAACAAGGGAACCCTCTAGGTAATCATGGATCAGGGGTAACAGTTACTACAAAAAACAAAGGTCCTTAATATAGTACAATGGATAGAGCACTTAATGATTTATAGACAACAATGTGTACTATAAGAGAAATTGTCCAGCCAGACAATAATTTAATCAATTGTAATAATTCAGAAAAATAGGGTGAACAATTATACAATGGGATACAGTCCTGTATCCAGTACATATAATACAAAAGGGATAAAACAAGAACAATACATAAAGGGGGTAATTGGCAGGCAATTCTAAAGTAGGGGGACGCTGGTAATGAGTTAGATTTTAACCAAGCTGACCACATGTAGTAAACACAGTTGGGTAACACAATGGGAAACTAGCATGAGAACTTCATAAACTGTAGACGGCTTTTCGATCCTATTTAAAATAAAGAATCATCTTCAGGACTTAAAATGCATTGCCTGGAGGTTAACCATAACCCTGTAGGGAAAAATACGAGGGGAACAAAAGACAAGGAACAATAGTTTTAGAGTGTGGACCTGCATGGAATGGCATTTGTGGTATAGAGGACCAAGCTTAATGTGACGACCTTCCATCCGTGGGTGAATAGTGTAATGTGTCACTCAACCAGCACAGACAAATGTATACTGTGATAATTGAGTGAAGGGCAAACCAAGTACTAGGGCCGGGTTGATTGCGGGGATTGTGACAGTGACACACGTGGGTTGGTTGGTCTTGGGCGGTTGGTTGGAAGGGGATCTCACCTTCCAATTGAGAGGCAGGGACACAATTTCAAATTGTTGTGGTCCTGGCGGGTTGCTGCGCTTCTAGTTACCCTATAAGAAGGGAACCTGGTTAGAACAGGTTGGCAAGGGGGCATGTAGAGCCACTGTGAGTTAAGGGTGGGACTAACATACCTGGAGGGGGATGTTACAGTCAGAACGTCGTGGATATGCGGGGCGCCAACGTGTGATTTCCGCACGATTGCGGAGGGATTCCAGGGCCTCTCGAGCAGTGAGGGAGTCAATGGTTCCAGGGAGCGGGAAGGGTAGTTCCATGACCTAGTAGTCTGGAGAGAAGGGTTGACGGTTAGGTCTGTGGTTGGGGAAATTATTATGGGATCCAGTGTCAGAGCCAAGTGCAATAGCTTACAGAGGACTCAGGGTCCTATTGCACAGGATCTGGATGGATGTGCGGCCAGCATGGATACATTCCTGGCAGCAGAGACGGTAAAGATTCCATAGGAAAGGGAGGAAGTTAGGATCAAGGGGCTTGTGGTTCCGATTGGCGCGGGGGGCAAAAGGTAAACAGCAATCGTTCCTTACCTTAGTGAGCCGGGTCGATCAGCAAACGGACGCGACAAGGCGCAATGGCTTGTGTCTGCGATCTGCTGTGGCGTGCATGGACTTTAATAAGCGTATACAGGAGGCGTCCATCTTGAATGAGGCGGACGTTGGCGTGGTGGGACAGTGCGGCAGCCATCTTGGTTGTGGCCAGTCGCCCACGCTGTTGGTAAAGGCATGAATTATCATATTATGGGGGGCCGGTGAGCCATTCGGGGGTGCACAATTGGCCATGTTCAGGGAGTGACAGTGAAGGGGGATTTGGGGAGTGGGGCATACGTGTACTAATTAGGTATAGTGGGAGACAAAACCAATTAAGCATGCAGCCCAACAGCATGCAAGGATACAACAACCAAGGTAATTCACTCATTTTTGTTAAGGACAATGGGTTACAGAATTACTAGAAGCAGAGCATAGCAGGGTTACAGGAGGGAGGTCCAATCCTCGTTTCTGTTGAGACCACTTTTTATGCTGTCCATAAGGATGATCATTTTCAATTCTTCCTTATTAGGTAGAAGAGCCATGTCCCCTCCACGGGGTGGCAGTCTCAATGCTTTAAGAACAGTCCATTTAATGTCATTCTCTGTGTGGCCTTCTAGTGTAAAATTATCAACAAGTGGGGCGTTGGGTGTCTCGCATCGGACCCGGCTGGGGTGTTGTCCAATTCGGGTCTTGATCTTCTGTTTTGTCTGGCCAATATATACTTTGAGACAAGGGCATTCAATCAGATAAATAACATCACTGGTATTACAATTTGTGAAGGACTGACATGTTATCTGTACATTATTCAACTTGAATGATTTTCCTTCTATATTGTATTCACAGACATTACATGAACCACATTTTGCATGCCCAACTAGTGGAGTTGGGTTCCAAAGAGCATCAAGTGTTTGACGCTGTGGTGGGCAAGGAAGTGCTGCTCTAACCAAATGATCCTTGAGGTTGGAGCTTTTTCGAAAAGCAAAGACTGGACGTTCAATATCAAGGGTGCCAGCATTTAGTAGGGGCCAATGTTTCAATATCTATTTCCTCAAGTCATTAGAAACCGGTGAGAAAGTCATCACGCAGGCAATTATTTTTGTGCTTGCTTTTTTTCGTTTGGGACTGAGTAGTGCCTCGCGAGGGAAGTACCAGGCTCTTTTAACTGCCCTACGTACTAATCTCTTAGGGTAGCCTCTGTCTTTGAGTTTGTTTGATAGTATGGTGGCTTCCCTGAAGTAGTCTTCTTTTGCAAAACAATTCCTCCTGATTCTAAGGAATTGGGAATATGGTAATGAGTCCCTAAGTGCTCTGGGATGGTTGCTGGAGTAGCTCAACAAGGCATTCCGTTCAGTAGGCTTGCGAAACAATCTTGTGTGGAGTGCCCCCTCAGAGTGATAAATGGTTAGGTCTAGGAATGATATAGAAGATCTGTCTGCTTACAGGTGAATGTAAGGCCTGAACAATTGTTGTTGAGGCAGTGAATAAATTGTTGGAGACTGTCCACACTTTGATGCCAGATGAGGAAAATATCGTCAATGTAGCGTCTCCAAATTGAGACAGCTGAGGAGAATGGGTTTGTGGGGGCAAGTATGGTGTATCTCGATGTAATCCATAAATAATATAGCCAGATTGGGGGCAAAAATAGCCCCCATTGGTGTACCCTTTACTTGCTGGTAGCATTGTTGATCGAAGGTGAAAAAGTTCCTCGTTAGACAAAGCTCAAAAAGTTGGAGGATGAAAAGCGAGGGTACTCTGTGGGGTCTTGGTCTGGATTCAAGAATATTCTGTATTACGAACATAGCCTCAGTTTGGGGTATATTCGTGTACAGATTCCACGTCTAAAGTACACAGTAATTGGTTATCTTCAGAAAAAGGGAGGTCTTCAATTAGGTTGACCATCGCCATACTGTCCCTGACATAGCATTGGGTGATAGGCACAAAGTCTTTTATAAAGAAGTTACGTAGTTACCGAGGGGGCTCCAAAATGGACTTTGGTAAGCCAGGCGGATTTGTGACATTTTTGTGGACCTTGGGGAGGGTGTAGATTACAGGGGTCCTGGGTGCCTTGACGTTAAGAGAAATTCTTTCTGATTGATAACCCCTGTCTCTAGGGCCTCAGTGGTTATCTCAGAGATAAGGCCTTGCAGGTCTTTAGTGGGATTGGTGGGAAGTCCGATACAGTGGTCACCGTTGGTCAGTTGTCTAAGGATTTCAGTGGTATAAGAATCTCTATCCTGTAGGACAGTTCCTCCGCCCTGGTCCGCACTTTTAATGATAAGTGTTTCAACAGATTTGAGAGATCTAATAGCTTTCTTTTCTTCCAAGGGTAAGTTGTAAGGAATTAATTTCTTGGTTTCTTTAAAAGATGTAAGGTCCTTGGTGACCATTTTTTCAAATGCTATGACTTCAGGTGGGATCATCCCCGCTGTAGGGGAGAAAGTGGATGGAGGTCTGAAAGGGGTATTGGAGATACTGAGAGGTGAGGGGTTCAGTTGAAAAAAGGCCGCGAGTCTAACCCTACGAAAGATTCTAAGAATTTCTGTATGAAAGTCCAGAAAGTTCGTTGGTATGGTGGGCACGAAGGATAACAATTATAGAAAAGGAGAGAACACTGCCTCAGGATATATAGGCCCTAGCTATGGGGTCCTGACTGATAAATATGGAGGGGTGATTAACCAAGGGGTTGACGGCACATAGCAGAATCACATGGTCGAATCAAGGGGACTAAACAGCTTCATTTTATGAAAATATATTTTTATTTTTATTTTTATTTCATGATACAGAAAATACTCTTTTTGTGGGGCGATATAAATTTAATTGGGATATATCACAGATGCATATAAAAACAATTAGATTTGAAGGCAAAATTGTCACAACAATTCATCCTACCCAGTAACAGCCTCAATTAACACACATATACTCATTCATTACAACCCTACTTACACTTTCTCTCCTAGTTGCATACACCATTCGCTCTCTCATTCATTCTACTTTCCCTTGCAATTATAGCACATAGGTGGTCAAGTCGGGATGTTCATCCGGGTGGTTGGTTTTAGCTACGGGTCCTGGTGTTATGAGAACAATAGCTGTATTCAGGGGACATACGCCGACGCGCGTTTCGGTGACCGGCCAGTGAGGCCGCACCTTCGTCAGGGCAAGGGGCAGTATACTGGGGCAGGCACAAAGGTATAAAACTCTGTAATAGAGAGCAGAACAAAATACATTTTTACTATTCTGTTTAGTTATGTACATAATCAGACAACTGATCTCTCTCTTTTTTTAAAAAAAACAACATCAATAATAAGTTTTCATCCACAAAGATTATAACAATTATCAAGTGTTTGAGCAGACATGATTCTAATGTTTCCATCAGTTACTTTACACTTCAAACAGTGTTGCAGCAAAAAACTCCTGAATTCGGCCAGTGACCGCCACGCCACGTCAACCCACTTAAGACACTCCCTAATGCAGATTCCCTAGTGAGTGAAATCTGGAAGGCATCATGGTAGCCTTAACTGTATGGACCATGGAGGACATTAAGCACAGAGCGAGACATCTTCACTTACATACAACTGTATTTTTATTTTTTCCACAACACACATTCACTTGTATTCAGATTTATTTCCGTCTTCACCTCGGGTACACGCATGACACGAACAACCCTATAGTTAACTTCCCTGGTTAGTTGGAGGAGGTCCTATTGGCGCATTTTTTAGATGTTTATGATCAAAAAGAACGGTTGGTATATACTTCCTCCGCCATATAGCATTGATGGTTTCAATATTTTACCTGATTATTTATTCAGATCTGCTGTTCAAAGAAGGACCTCATAAGGTGCAAAGATGTTTACGCTGTGATCGTTTCGTAGGACTTCATATTTACTGAATATTAACGGTTAAATTCCTGTAAAAAGCAGATGGAAAACCTATTTTATTTCTAAGCTGGATCACAGTTCGGGTACTTTACTAGAACCTTAGTTTTTCCAAGTTTAGTGTCATGTAGAATTTATATGAACTTCTTTCTTCCAATCCTATCAATTATTCAATAGGAACAGATTTTATAGACTCCTACTTAAAGTGACACCTATTTATTACAGATCACGCTTTAGAAACTACCCCAAAATGCATAAATCACCTACCTATTTAGGTATAGTGGTGTTCAAACTGATTTCTGGGAGGTAGTTCAAGACAGTAGTTGACCGCAACAGGGCCTATCAAGTAAAGCACAGTTTTATCAGTTTATGGTACTGAACCCCCTAAGTAGAAAGTCATCGCTGTGGGGGGATAGAGGGGGCATTTGTTGACACATCCTAGCGCACCTCCCCATGGTAAAACGTTTGATCAGGTGTATAGCTGGGGTACACACTAGGTCCCTGGTAATCAAGGGCATGATCCACCCATCCCTCTTATTTAAATTATTATTATTCACATCCTTGAATAGTTTCAATTACCTTTCAGAGTTCAAGATAGAGTTGGAACTCTAGAATGCCACTCAAGTTCAAATATAGATATTTTCTTTCTCAGTGGGTTCCTGGAGCACAGAGATACACGGTTCCAGAAGGCGCCTATATGCCTGCGAGTAAGTACAATAATTAAAGGCGGCTAGTACCCCTCGTTATCCCTCTTCAATAATTAGTAGTAATAGCTATCGTTTTTACCTCTTTGTAGGCGGGCAGACATCTCGAAAGCGGTTTCAATATTGTTCAATTTCCCTGCTATTTACAAGAGCCTTTCACGCAGTTCCGGGCCGTTTTCGGTTTGCCTACAGGGGGATAATAGAGGAATTTTTTTAGAAGCGGGGAATATCCCTGGTGGTGTTCCGAGATACGCGAGGCTCCCGCATAGCACTTACCTTATTCCAGGACGCCTGTATCCTCAAGATGGGGTTCCGCCGACTCAATCCGTCGGCCAGTTGGGAGATGCCGGTTTACTCGCATTTTCGGCGTCCTATTTAAGTTTCTGCATATCCGCCCTTCGTGGGCGTTCCTTCTCAGCTGGCCCTGATTAGAACGATGGAGACAGAGGACGGACTCTCGCTACCTATGTCGCCATATTGTGTATACTACCGGCAGTCCTGTTAATCATAATCTGAGGGACTGTGGCGGCCATCAGAGTAAAACCGATCGTCTCTTGTCACAATGTCTGATGTTATCAAGCGGAATGTTACCCACCGTGATCACCAACATGTTATTTGTTATCAGCGGCGCTCTAGCTTTTTAGAACATTATTTTTCTCTCGCTGCCTTAATTACCCAAAACGTCATATGGAGTATATCATCAGTCATATTGATAATAGTCAGAGGAAATGTAAAAGCCATCAAGAAAGGACCGATGTTCCTTTTTGCCGCAATGCCTATCATTATATTGTTAGATTCCTAAGGATAGAGTTATTCTCCATAGAAGTTGGCATATTATTTAGTGTCCCCGGCGCTATAGCTTTTTAGGGCATTATTTGATGTAGGTGCACCCGCAGTTAGACTTCATAAGGACTCAATTTCAGCAATATGTAATCAATCAAAGCAGCAAATTGGGCAGTATTCCTAAGATCTGTTATATATCTAAGCTAGTTAGTAAACCTAGTTATACAGTTTCATCTTGACACAATCAGAGGTACATTTAGTTTTGAGTTATTAAAGAAATGTCTGGTGCCAGGGGCACTCCTCATTCAAGCCTTTTTTGACAGAGTCCAGATAGAAGATCCAAAACACTTCCCGTTTCTTTCGGAGGCATGTGGGGTCAATTCCAGGGTTGGCCTTTATCTTTTCTAAGATAAACCAGCGGATTTCCGTGTCTGCATGGCTTTTCTCTAACCAATGGGTCACAATAGGAGCTGCTGTCTTCTTGTTCCTTATATTTGACTTATGCTCACCTATGCGTACCCGGCATTCTCGACCAGTTTCTCCAACATATGGGAGATTGCATGGACACAAAATAAGGTAAATGATGTTATTAGTGCGACAATTGGTTAACGTGGTATTCCTGCTGACAGAGATAGTCCGTGTATTGGTGATAACTGTATCACCCACTATCGCCTGTGGGCAAATGTGGCATGTTCCACATCTATGGTTGCCGTATATAGGCTCCAATCCTGTTAGGGAGGTTTGTTTGTTTGTGGGTGGTTCCTGTATTTTTCCTTTTACCAAATGACTTCTTAAATTCCGGTTTTTCTTAAAGGCAAAGATGGGCCGTCGGAGGTGTGCTTTATTGTCCTCCAGGTTTAGGATATGCCAGCTTGAATTTACTGCCTGCCTGATCTTGTGGTTTAATTCCGAGTGACGGGTGACGCACACCAGTTGGTTCAGTTTCTCCGATTTGTTTTCCGCAAACATAGCTTCCCTGTTAGTATATCTGGCTCTTTTAAAGGATTCTCTGATCAATCTTGGGGGATATCCACGGAATCGTAGTTTTTCTTGGAGTATGTCCGCTTGAGTCAAGAAGTCTTGTAGGTCCGTACAGTTCCTTCTAATCCGAAGGAACTGACTGTAGGGAATGCTGTCCCTCTGACTGCGCGGGTGGAAGCTACCATATTGCAGCAAGGTGTTTCGTGCTGTCGGTTTAGTATACAGCGATACTTTGATGACATTATTTTGATGTTCAATCCAGATGTCTAAAAATTCAATTCTAGACCTACTGGTGTGACTCGTGAATTTCAGATTGCAATCCGCTAAGTTGAGCCAATCAATGAATTCCGTCAATTGTTCTTCTGCCCCCTTCCAGATAAAAAAGATGTCGTCAATGAACCGTTTCCAGTTCATGACGTTCTCGTAGAAGGGGGCTATTTCGTTGAAGATGTTCATCCTTTCGAATTCCCCCATATACAGACAGGCAATGCTGGGGGCACAGCTAGCTCCCATGCTGACCCTGGATGCCTGTCTGTATATGGTGTTATCGAATTCAAAGTAGTTTTCAGATAATACCACTTTCAAACATTGCAAGATGAATTCAGAGTTAGTTATACCATTGTTTCTGGAGAGTACAGTCTCAATTGCATTGTATGCTCCTTGTTGTGGTATGTTAGAGTACAAAGACTCCACATCCAGCGTAACCATAATTTCTGAGTTTTCGAGAAACGGCATCCCTTCCATTTGCTGGATAAAGTGCCCAGTATCTCTTACATATGATTTTAGCTCTGTCACCATAGGATTTAAAAACTTATCGATATACTTCGATAAGGGCTCGGTGGCAGAGCCAATGGTAGAGACTATTGGTCGCATGGGTGGATCTATACTGTTTTTATGACTTTTAGGTAAGCCATATATAATGGGTATTTTGGTGTTGGATGGAGTCAAATATTCTGCCTCAGCTTCACAAATGTGGTCTTGGTTAACCGCTTTTTGGACCATATTTAATATCCGTTTCTTAAGGGCATTCTCGGGGTTTCTGATGACACGTATGTAGTGGCCTGAGGACGATAGTAGATCATTCATTTTCCTTTTGTAGTCAGTGGTGTCCAGAACTGTTATCCCACCACCTTTATCACAAGGTTTGATAGTGATATTTTTATTTGTTTCCAGATCCTTTAAGGCTTTCTTTTCTTTGAAGGATAGGTTGGATTTAGGAAGGGGCACATATTTGGTCACCTTATTGATCTTCTGCATGACAGTTTTTTCAAATATATTGACCTCGGGTCCAACCATCTCCAACGAGGGTGTAAATGAAGATGGGGGTTTACAGCCAGATTTGTTGTTTTCGTTTCCGGTGGGGGGAGCTTCCAGGAAGAACTTCTCGAGGCGTATTTTCCTAAAGAATAATTGTAGATCTTTGTTAAGTTCAAATTTGTTAAAGTTGGAAGATGGCACAAAAGAGAGGCCTCTAGATAAAAGTCGAGTAGCCTCGGGGTCTACAGTTTCATTAGATAAGTTAAATATAGGGAGCCCCCTTATGTTCGCCAATACTGCTGTTGGCGAGTCTGCACGTACATCTGCGGCTGTCCGCGACCCTGATGGTAACTCCTCGTTTGGGGGGTTCTCGGCGGTGGACGGGTGTTGCCCCGGCGATTCCCTAAAAAACGGTTAGGTTGGTAGTTGCGGTCATATCCTCCATTTCTGTTCCCTCTGTTGGAATTGTGTCCCTGATTAGGGTTGTGTCCTTGTTCATAACTTGGGTCATATTCCTCTGGGGTGTCCCCCTCAGAGTCAGTTGTTTCAGAGAAGGTAGTGACCTTTCTTCCCTGTCCCCACCTAGGTGCTTGTCCTCGGGGGGCATTTTCTTCTTGGTTGGTGTAAAAATTAGTCCCCAAGTAGGGATAGGCCCTTTCTTGTGAGAACATCCGGACATCCTTTCTCAGTTTTTCTGTTTTCCTTTTTAAAAGGTAATCTGAGAAGGATTCCAGTTCAAATTGAATTTCTTCAAGTTTCCTTTTTCCCTCATCTACTGGGTCTCCCTCCTTTAACTTATCTTCCAACTCCCTAATTTCTTTCTCAAGAATCTCCATCACAGTTCGCGCTGTTTCCACGATCAACATCATCCAGTCCCTAGAGCAACGGTTAGAAATAAGGGCCCATCGCTCCAGGAACTGTCTGATTTCAATGAACATTCCAGGGATGTTCCGGACTCTGAGCCCAATCGGGATAGTGCCAGCTCGTAAATAGTCTAACATGAACTTAGCATGTAACTCTGTTCTCTTTGATTTTTTCCGGAGATTTAATAGTTTGTTCCAATCTCCATTTAGTCCCTTGGGTACAGTAAAATCTTGGTTGCCATCAACTGGGAGGCCCAACATTTTAGCAAAGTCATCGTCCGTAAAGCCGAACGTTTTTATGGCGTCCATTCTAGTTTTTAGTGAGGAGAGAAAGGGCCGACAAGTGTTTAGCTAGTTAGTAGGGGTCAGTCAAGGAAAGACCACTTCTCTGGGTATGATGTTAATATATTTTTCTTTCCAATTTGTTTGGCCTAAGATGGAATTAGGCACAGGTCATGCGTGTATCGCTATTGAAGTCTCAAACAAGTTATCCCAACATTCAAGCACAATCATTCAAATTCCATTCATAAGTTTTCCCGGTCCATTCAGTTAGAAGAACCCAAATAAACCCCCACAGCTCAAGGCTGGGAATCAACTAAACAGAGAAGGGGGTTCCCCGTGGGTATCTTGGTGATATAGGCAGGTAATAAGGGGGAAGACACCAATTATAGAAAAGGAGAGAACCCTGCCTCAGGATATATAGGCCCTAGCTATGGGGTCCTGACTGATAAATATGGAGGGGTGATTAACCAAGGGGTTGACGGCACATAGCAGAATCACATGGTCGAATCAAGGGGACTAAACAGCTTCATTTTATGAAAATATATTTTTATTTTTATTTTTATTTCATGATACAGAAAATACTCTTTTTGTGGGGCGATATAAATTTAATTGGGATATATCACAGATGCATATAAAAACAATTAGATTTGAAGGCAAAATTGTCACAACAATGCATCCTACCCAGTAACAGCCTCAATTAACACACATATACTCATTCATTACAACCCTACTTACACTTTCTCTCCTAGTTGCATACACCATTCGCTCTCTTATTCATTCTACTTTCCCTTGCAATTATAGCACATAGGTGGTCAAGTCGGGATGTTCATCCGGGTGGTTGGTTTTAGCTACGGGTCCTGGTGTTATGAGAACAATAGCTGTATTCAGGGGACATACGCCGACGCGCGTTTCGGTGACCGGCCAGTGAGGCCGCACCTTCGTCAGGGCAAGGGGCAGTATACTGGGGCAGGCACAAAGGTATAAAACTCTGTAATAGAGAGCAGAACAAAATACATTTTTACAATTCTGTTTAGTTATGTACATAATCAGACAACTGATCTCTCTCTTTTTTTTAAAAAAACAACATCAATAATAAGTTTTCATCCACAAAGATTATAACAATTATCAAGTGTTTGAGCAGACATGATTCTAATGTTTCCATCAGTTACTTTACACTTCAAACAGTTTTGCAGCAAAAAAACTCCTGAATTCGGCCAGTGACCGCCACGCCACGTCAACCCTCTTAAGACACTCCCTAATGCAGATTCCCTAGTGAGTGAAATCTGGAAGGCATCATGGTAGCCTTAACTGTATGGACCATGGAGGACATTAAGCACAGAGCGAGACATCTTCACTTACATACAACTGTATTTTTATTTTTTCCACAACACACATTCACTTGTATTCAGATTTATTTCCGTCTTCACCTCGGGTACACGCATGACACGAACAACCCTATAGTTAACTTCCCTGGTTAGTTGGAGGAGGTCCTATTGGCGCATTTTTTAGATGTTTATGATCAAAAAGAACGGTTGGTATATACTTCCTCCGCCATATAGCATTGATGGTTTCAATATTTTACCTGATTATTTATTCAGATCTGCTGTTCAAAGAAGGACCTCATAAGGTGCAAAGATGTTTACGCTGTGATCGTTTCGTAGGACTTCATATTTACTGAATATTAACGGTTAAATTCCTGTAAAAAGCAGATGGAAAACCTATTTTATTTCTAAGCTGGATCACAGTTCGGGTACTTTACTAGAACCTTAGTTTTTCCAAGTTTAGTGTCATGTAGAATTTATATGAACTTCTTTCTTCCAATCCTATCAATTATTCAATAGGAACAGATTTTATAGACTCCTACTTAAAGTGACACCTATTTATTACAGATCACGCTTTAGAAACTACCCCAAAATGCATAAATCACCTACCTATTTAGGTATAGTGGTGTTCAAACTGATTTCTGGGAGGTAGTTCAAGACAGTAGTTGACCGCAACAGGGCCTATCAAGTAAAGCACAGTTTTATCAGTTTATGGTACTGACCCCCCTAAGTAGAAAGTCATCGCTGGGGGGGGATAGAGGGGGCATTTGTTGACACATCCTAGCGCACCTCCCCATGGTAAAACGTTTGATCAGGTGTATAGCTGGGGTACACACTAGGTCCCTGGTAATCAAGGGCATGATCCACCCATCCCTCTTATTTAAATTATTATTATTCACATCCTTGAATAGTTTCAATTACCTTTCAGAGTTCAAGATAGAGTTGGAACTCTAGAATGCCACTCAAGTTCAAATATAGATATTTTCTTTCTCAGTGGGTTCCTGGAGCACAGAGATACACGGTTCCAGAAGGCGCCTATATGCCTGCGAGTAAGTACAATAATTAAAGGCGGCTAGTACCCCTCGTTATCCCTCTTCAATAATTAGTAGTAATAGCTATCGTTTTTACCTCTTTGTAGGCGGGCAGACATCTCGAAAGCGGTTTCAATATTGTTCAATTTCCCTGCTATTTACAAGAGCCTTTCACGCAGTTCCGGGCCGTTTTCGGTTTGCCTACAGGGGGATAATAGAGGAATTTTTTTAGAAGTGGGGAATATTCCTGGTGGTGTTCCGAGATACGCGAGGCTCCCGCATAGCACTTACCTTATTCCAGGACGCCTGTATCCTCAAGATGGGGTTCCGCCGACTCAATCCGTCGGCCAGTTGGGAGATGCCGGTTTACTCGCATTTTCGGCGTCCTATTTAAGTTTCTGCATATCCGCCCTTCGTGGGCGTTCCTTCTCAGCTGGCCCTGATTAGAACGATGGAGACAGAGGACGGACTCTCGCTACCTATGTCGCCATATTGTGTATACTACCGGCAGTCCTGTTAATCATAATCTGAGGGACTGTGGCGGCCATCAGAGTAAAACCGATCGTCTCTTGTCACAATGTCTGATGTTATCAAGCGGAATGTTACCCACCGTGATCACCAACATGTTATTTGTTATCAGCGGCGCTCTAGCTTTTTAGAACATTATTTTTCTCTCGCTGCCTTAATTACCCAAAACGTCATATGGAGTATATCATCAGTCATATTGATAATAGTCAGAGGAAATGTAAAAGCCATCAAGAAAGGACCGATGTTCCTTTTTGCCGCAATGCCTATCATTATATTGTTAGATTCCTAAGGATAGAGTTATTCTCCATAGAAGTTGGCATATTATTTAGTGTCCCCGGCGCTATAGCTTTTTAGGGCATTATTTGATGTAGGTGCACCCGCAGTTAGACTTCATAAGGACTCAATTTCAGCAATATGTAATCAATCAAAGCAGCAAATTGGGCAGTATTCCTAAGATCTGTTATATATCTAAGCTAGTTAGTAAACCTAGTTATACAGTTTCATCTTGACACAATCAGAGGTACATTTAGTTTTGAGTTATTCCTTGACTGACCCCTACTAACTAGCTAAACACTTGTCGGCCCTTTCTCTCCTCACTAAAAACTCCTCACTAAAAACTAGAATGGACGCCATAAAAACGTTCGGCTTTACGGACGATGGCTTTGCTAAAATGTTGGGCCTCCCAGTTGATGGCAACCAAGATTTTACTGTACCCAAGGGACCGGCATCTCCCAGATGTCTGCCCGCCTACAAAGAGGTAAAAACGATAGCTATTACTACTAATTATTGAAGAGGGATAACGAGGGGTACTAGCCGCCTTTAATTATTGTACTTACTCGCAGGCATATAGGCGCCTTCTGGAACCGTGTATCTCTGTGCTCCAGGAACCCACTGAGAAAGAAAATATCTATATTTGAACTTGAGTGGCATTCTAGAGTTCCAACTCTATCTTGAACTCTGAAAGGTAATTGAAACTATTCAAGGATGTGAATAATAATAATTTAAATAAGAGGGATGGGTGGATCATGCCCTTGATTACCAGGGACCTAGTGTGTACCCCAGCTATACACCTGATCAAACGTTTTACCATGGGGAGGTGCGCTAGGATGTGTCAACAAATGCCCCCTCTATCCCCCCACAGCGATGACTTTCTACTTAGGGGGGTCAGTACCATAAACTGATAAAACTGTGCTTTACTTGATAGGCCCTGTTGCGGTCAACTACTGTCTTGAACTACCTCCCAGAAATCAGTTTGAACACCACTATACCTAAATAGGTAGGTGATTTATGCATTTTGGGGTAGTTTCTAAAGCGTGATCTGTAATAAATAGGTGTCACTTTAAGTAGGAGTCTATAAAATCTGTTCCTATTGAATAAATGATAGGATTGGAAGAAAGAAGTTCATATAAATTCTACATGACACTAAACTTGGAAAAACTAAGGTTCTAGTAAAGTACCCGAACTGTGATCCAGCTTAGAAATAAAATAGGTTTTCCATCTGCTTTTTACAGGAATTTAACCGTTAATATTCAGTAAATATGAAGTCCTACGAAACGATCACAGCGTAAACATCTTTGCACCTTATGAGGTCCTTCTTTGAACAGCAGATCTGAATAAATAATCAGGTAAAATATTGAAACCATCAATGCTATATGGTGGAGGAAGTATATACCAACCGTTCTTTTTGATCATAAACATCTAAAAAATGCGCCAATAGGACCTCCTCCAACTAACCAGGGAAGTTAACTATAGGGTTGTTCGTGTCATGCGTGTACCCGAGGTGAAGACGGAAATAAATCTGAATACAAGTGAATGTGTGTTGTGGAAAAAATAAAAATACAGTTGTATGTAAGTGAAGATGTCTCGCTCTGTGCTTAATGTCCTCCATGGTCCATACAGTTAAGGCTACCATGATGCCTTCCAGATTTCACTCACTAGGGAATCTGCATTAGGGAGTGTCTTAAGAGGGTTGACGTGGCGTGGCGGTCACTGGCCGAATTCAGGAGTTTTTTTGCTGCAAAACTGTTTGAAGTGTAAAGTAACTGATGGAAACATTAGAATCATGTCTGCTCAAACACTTGATAATTGTTATAATCTTTGTGGATGAAAACTTATTATTGATGTTGTTTTTTTAAAAAAAAGAGAGAGATCAGTTGTCTGATTATGTACATAACTAAACAGAATAGTAAAAATGTATTTTGTCTGCTCTCTATTACAGAGTTTTATACCTTTGTGCCTGCCCCAGTATACTGCCCCTTGCCCTGACGAAGTGCGGCCTCACTGGCCGGTCACCGAAACGCGCGTCGGCGTATGTCCCCTGAATACAGCTATTGTTCTCATAACACCAGGACCCGTAGCTAAAACCAACCACCCAGATGAACATCCCGAACTTGACCACCTATGTGCTATAATTGCAAGGGAAAGTAGAATGAATGAGAGAGCGAATGGTGTATGCAACTAGGAGAGAAAGTGTAAGTAGGGTTGTAATGAATGAGTATATGTGTGTTAATTGAGGCTGTTACTGGGTAGGATGAATTGTTGTGACAATTTTGCCTTCAAATCTAATTGTTTTTATATGCATCTGTGATATATCCCAATTAAATTATATCGCCCCACAAAAAGAGTATTTTCTGTATCATGAAATAAAAATAAAAATAAAAATATATTTTCATAAAATGAAGCTGTTAGTCCCCTTGATTCGACCATGTGATTCTGCTATGTGCCGTCAACCCCCTGGTTAATCACCCCTCCATATTTATCAGTCAGGACCCCATAGCTAGGGCCTATATATCTGAGGCAGGGTTCTCTCCTTTTCTATAATTGGTGTCTTCCCCCTTATTACCTGCCTATATCACCAAGATACCCACGGGGAACCCCCTTCTCTGTTTAGTTGATTCCCAGCCTTGAGCTGTGGGGGTTTATTTGGGTTTCTTCTAACTGAATGGACCGGGAAAAACTTATGAATGGAATTTGAATGATTGTGCTTGAATGTTGGGATAACTTGTTTGAAGACTTCAATAGCGATACACGCATGACCTGTGCCTAATTCCATCTTAGGCCAAACAAATTGGAAAGAAAAATATATTAACATCATACCCAGAGAAGTGGTCTTTCCTTGACTGACCCCTACTAACTAGCTAAACACTTGTCGGCCCTTTCTCTCCTCACTAAAAACTAGAATGGACGCCATAAAAACGTTCGGCTTTACGGACGATGACTTTGCTAAAATGTTGGGCCTCCCAGTTGATGGCAACCAAGATTTTACTGTACCCAAGGGACTAAATGGAGATTGGAACAAACTATTAAATCTCCGGAAAAAATCAAAGAGAACAGAGTTACATGCTAAGTTCATGTTAGACTATTTACGAGCTGGCACTATCCCGATTGGGCTCAGAGTCCGGAACATCCCTGGAATGTTCATTGAAATCAGACAGTTCCTGGAGCGATGGGCCCTTATTTCTAACCGTTGCTCTAGGGACTGGATGATGTTGATCGTGGAAACAGCGCGAACTGTGATGGAGATTCTTGAGAAAGAAATTAGGGAGTTGGAAGATAAGTTAAAGGAGGGAGACCCAGTAGATGAGGGAAAAAGGAAACTTGAAGAAATTCAATTTGAACTGGAATCCTTCTCAGATTACCTTTTAAAAAGGAAAACAGAAAAACTGAGAAAGGATGTCCGGATGTTCTCACAAGAAAGGGCCTATCCCTACTTGGGGACTAATTTTTACACCAACCAAGAAGAAAATGCCCCCCGAGGACAAGCACCTAGGTGGGGACAGGGAAGAAAGGTCACTACCTTCTCTGAAACAACTGACTCTGAGGGGGACACCCCAGAGGAATATGACCCAAGTTATGAACAAGGACACAACCCTAATCAGGGACACAATTCCAACAGAGGGAACAGAAATGGAGGATATGACCGCAACTACCAACCTAACCGTTTTTTAGGGAATCGCCGGGGCAACACCCGTCCACCGCCGAGAACCCCCCAAACGAGGAGTTACCATCAGGGTCGCGGACAGCCGCAGATGTACGTGCAGACTCGCCAACAGCAGTATTGGCGAACATAAGGGGGCTCCCTATATTTAACTTATCTAATGAAACTGTAGACCCCGAGGCTACTCGACTTTTATCTAGAGGCCTCTCTTTTGTGCCATCTTCCAACTTTAACAAATTTGAACTTAACAAAGATCTACAATTATTCTTTAGGAAAATACGCCTCCAGAAGTTCTTCCTGGAAGCTCCCCCCACCGGAAACGAAAACAACAAATCTGGCTGTAAACCCCCATCTTCATTTACACCCTCGTTGGAGATGGTTGGACCCGAGGTCAATATATTTGAAAAAACTGTCATGCAGAAGATCAATAAGGTGACCAAATATGTGCCCCTTCCTAAATCCAACCTATCCATCAAAGAAAAGAAAGCCTTAAAGGATCTGGAAACAAATAAAAATATCACTATCAAACCTTGTGATAAAGGTGGTGGGATAACAGTTCTGGACACCACTGACTACAAAAGGAAAATGAATGATCTACTATCGTCCTCAGGCCACTACATACGTGTCATCAGAAACCCCGAGAATGCCCTTAAGAAACGGATATTAAATATGGTCCAAAAAGCGGTTAACCAAGACCACATTTGTGAAGCTGAGGCAGAATATTTGACTCCATCCAACACCAAAATACCCATTATATATGGCTTACCTAAAACTCATAAAAACAGTATAGATCCACCCATGCGACCAATAGTCTCTACCATTGGCTCTGCCACCGAGCCCTTATCGAAGTATATCGATAAGTTTTTAAATCCTATGGTGACAGAGCTAAAATCATATGTAAGAGATACTGGGCACTTTATCCAGCAAATGGAAGGGATGCCGTTTCTCGAAAACTCAGAAATTATGGTTACGCTGGATGTGGAGTCTTTGTACTCTAACATACCACAACAAGGAGCATACAATGCAATTGAGACTGTACTCTCCAGAAACAATGGTATAACTAACTCTGAATTCATCTTGCAATGTTTGAAAGTGGTATTATCTGAAAACTACTTTGAATTCGATAACACCATATACAGACAGGCATCCGGGGTCAGCATGGGAGCTAGCTGTGCCCCCAGCATTGCCTGTCTGTATATGGGGGAATTCGAAAGGATGAACATCTTCAACGAAATAGCCCCCTTCTACGAGAACGTCATGAACTGGAAACGGTTCATTGACGACATCTTTTTTATCTGGAAGGGGGCAGAAGAACAATTGACGGAATTCATTGATTGGCTCAACTTAGCGGATTGCAATCTGAAATTCACGAGTCACACCAGTAGGTCTAGAATTGAATTTTTAGACATCTGGATTGAACATCAAAATAATGTCATCAAAGTATCGCTGTATACTAAACCGACAGCACGAAACACCTTGCTGCAATATGGTAGCTTCCACCCGCGCAGTCAGAGGGACAGCATTCCCTACAGTCAGTTCCTTCGGATTAGAAGGAACTGTACGGACCTACAAGACTTCTTGACTCAAGCGGACATACTCCAAGAAAAACTACGATTCCGTGGATATCCCCCAAGATTGATCAGAGAATCCTTTAAAAGAGCCAGATATACTAACAGGGAAGCTATGTTTGCGGAAAACAAATCGGAGAAACTGAACCAACTGGTGTGCGTCACCCGTCACTCGGAATTAAACCACAAGATCAGGCAGGCAGTAAATTCAAGCTGGCATATCCTAAACCTGGAGGACAATAAAGCACACCTCCGACGGCCCATCTTTGCCTTTAAGAAAAACCGGAATTTAAGAAGTCATTTGGTAAAAGGAAAAATACAGGAACCACCCACAAACAAACAAACCTCCCTAACAGGATTGGAGCCTATATACGGCAACCATAGATGTGGAACATGCCACATTTGCCCACAGGCGATAGTGGGTGATACAGTTATCACCAATACACGGACTATCTCTGTCAGCAGGAATACCACGTTAACCAATTGTCGCACTAATAACATCATTTACCTTATTTTGTGTCCATGCAATCTCCCATATGTTGGAGAAACTGGTCGAGAATGCCGGGTACGCATAGGTGAGCATAAGTCAAATATAAGGAACAAGAAGACAGCAGCTCCTATTGTGACCCATTGGTTAGAGAAAAGCCATGCAGACACGGAAATCCGCTGGTTTATCTTAGAAAAGATAAAGGCCAACCCTGGAATTGACCCCACATGCCTCCGAAAGAAACGGGAAGTGTTTTGGATCTTCTATCTGGACTCTGTCAAAAAAGGCTTGAATGAGGAGTGCCCCTGGCACCAGACATTTCTTTAATAACTCAAAACTAAATGTACCTCTGATTGTGTCAAGATGAAACTGTATAACTAGGTTTACTAACTAGCTTAGATATATAACAGATCTTAGGAATACTGCCCAATTTGCTGCTTTGATTGATTACATATTGCTGAAATTGAGTCCTTATGAAGTCTAACTGCGGGTGCACCTACATCAAATAATGCCCTAAAAAGCTATAGCGCCGGGGACACTAAATAATATGCCAACTTATATGGAGAATAACTCTATCCTTAGGAATCTAACAATATAATGATAGGCATTGCGGCAAAAAGGAACATCGGTCCTTTCTTGATGGCTTTTACATTTCCTCTGACTATTATCAATATGACTGATGATATACTCCATATGACGTTTTGGGTAATTAAGGCAGCGAGAGAAAAATAATGTTCTAAAAAGCTAGAGCGCCGCTGATAACAAATAACATGTTGGTGATCACGGTGGGTAACATTCCGCTTGATAACATCAGACATTGTGACAAGAGACGATCGGTTTTACTCTGATGGCCGCCACAGTCCCTCAGATTATGATTAACAGGACTGCCGGTAGTATACACAATATGGCGACATAGGTAGCGAGAGTCCGTCCTCTGTCTCCATCGTTCTAATCAGGGCCAGCTGAGAAGGAACGCCCACGAAGGGCGGATATGCAGAAACTTAAATAGGACGCCGAAAATGCGAGTAAACCGGCATCTCCCAACTGGCCGACGGATTGAGTCTGCGGAACCCCATCTTGAGGATACAGGCGTCCTGGAATAAGGTAAGTGCTATGCGGGAGCCTCGCGTATCTCGGAACACCACCAGGGATATTCCCCGCTTCTAAAAAAATTCCTCTATTATCCCCCTGTAGGCAAACCGAAAACGGCCCGGAACTGCGTGAAAGGCTCTTGTAAATAGCAGGGAAATTGAACAATATTGAAACCGCTTTCGAGATGTCTGCCCGCCTACAAAGAGGTAAAAACGATAGCTATTACTACTAATTATTGAAGAGGGATAACGAGGGGTACTAGCCGCCTTTAATTATTGTACTTACTCGCAGGCATATAGGCGCCTTCTGGAACCGTGTATCTCTGTGCTCCAGGAACCCACTGAGAAAGAAAATATCTATATTTGAACTTGAGTGGCATTCTAGAGTTCCAACTCTATCTTGAACTCTGAAAGGTAATTGAAACTATTCAAGGATGTGAATAATAATAATTTAAATAAGAGGGATGGGTGGATCATGCCCTTGATTACCAGGGACCTAGTGTGTACCCCAGCTATACACCTGATCAAACGTTTTACCATGGGGAGGTGCGCTAGGATGTGTCAACAAATGCCCCCTCTATCCCCCCACAGCGATGACTTTCTACTTAGGGGGGTCAGTACCATAAACTGATAAAACTGTGCTTTACTTGATAGGCCCTGTTGCGGTCAACTACTGTCTTGAACTACCTCCCAGAAATCAGTTTGAACACCACTATACCTAAATAGGTAGGTGATTTATGCATTTTGGGGTAGTTTCTAAAGCGTGATCTGTAATAAATAGGTGTCACTTTAAGTAGGAGTCTATAAAATCTGTTCCTATTGAATAATTGATAGGATTGGAAGAAAGAAGTTCATATAAATTCTACATGACACTAAACTTGGAAAAACTAAGGTTCTAGTAAAGTACCCGAACTGTGATCCAGCTTAGAAATAAAATAGGTTTTCCATCTGCTTTTTACAGGAATTTAACCGTTAATATTCAGTAAATATGAAGTCCTACGAAACGATCACAGCGTAAACATCTTTGCACCTTATGAGGTCCTTCTTTGAACAGCAGATCTGAATAAATAATCAGGTAAAATATTGAAACCATCAATGCTATATGGCGGAGGAAGTATATACCAACCGTTCTTTTTGATGATCATAAACATCTAAAAAATGCGCCAATAGGACCTCCTCCAACTAACCAGGGAAGTTAACTATAGGGTTGTTCGTGTCATGCGTGTACCCGAGGTGAAGACGGAAATAAATCTGAATACAAGTGAATGTGTGTTGTGGAAAAAATAAAAATACAGTTGTATGTAAGTGAAGATGTCTCGCTCTGTGCTTAATGTCCTCCATGGTCCATACAGTTAAGGCTACCATGATGCCTTCCAGATTTCACTCACTAGGGAATCTGCATTAGGGAGTGTCTTAAGAGGGTTGACGTGGCGTGGCGGTCACTGGCCGAATTCAGGAGTTTTTTGCTGCAAAACTGTTTGAAGTGTAAAGCAACTGATGGAAACATTAGAATCATGTCTGCTCAAACACTTGATAATTGTTATAATCTTTGTGGATGAAAACTTATTATTGATGTTGTTTTTTTAAAAAAAAGAGAGAGATCAGTTGTCTGATTATGTACATAACTAAACAGAATAGTAAAAATGTATTTTGTTCTGCTCTCTATTACAGAGTTTTATACCTTTGTGCCTGCCCCAGTATACTGCCCCTTGCCCTGACGAAGGTGCGGCCTCACTGGCCGGTCACCGAAACGCGCGTCGGCGTATGTCCCCTGAATACAGCTATTGTTCTCATAACACCAGGACCCGTAGCTAAAACCAACCACCCGGATGAACATCCCGACTTGACCACCTATGTGCTATAATTGCAAGGGAAAGTAGAATGAATGAGAGAGCGAATGGTGTATGCAACTAGGAGAGAAAGTGTAAGTAGGGTTGTAATGAATGAGTATATGTGTGTTAATTGAGGCTGTTACTGGGTAGGATGAATTGTTGTGACAATTTTGCCTTCAAATCTAATTGTTTTTATATGCATCTGTGATATATCCCAATTAAATTTATATCGCCCCACAAAAAGAGTATTTTCTGTATCATGAAATAAAAATAAAAATATATTTTCATAAAATGAAGCTGTTTAGTCCCCTTGATTCGACCATGTGATTCTGCTATGTGCCGTCAACCCCTTGGTTAATCACCCCTACATATTTATCAGTCAGGACCCCATAGCTAGGGCCTATATATCCTGAGGCAGGGTTCTCTCCTTTTCTATAATTGGTGTCTTCCCCCTTATTACCTGCCTATATCACCAAGATACCCACGGGGAACCCCCTTCTCTGTTTAGTTGGGCACGAAGGATAAGCCTTTCTTGAGGAGAGACATTTCAGCAGAGGAGAGACTATGCGCTGAAAGATTAAATATAGGAACGATCTGTGAATTTGACCGGTTATCCGTTTGTTGGTTTATCATTGGTAAAACTTCTGGCGAATTTGCCGTTCTCCCGGTGGGTTGTACCATCGTGGAACTCGCTTCACTCTCCCCCACTTGGGTGTCTCGTGCTAGCCTCTGCCTAAAAGCCTAAAAAATTATTGGTAGAGGGGCCTTGGTTCCTACTGGAGGGACCTGGGTTTGCTTCAGAGTTATCTGAACAGTCAATGGATGAGTCAGAAAAACCTACTAATGTCTGATGTTGTTTAAAGCGTCCCCAGGGTTTATTATTACGGGGGTTCGCGCAAGACCTGTAGAAATCTTTCTGTAGGTATGGGTAAGTGGTTTCAATGTGATTGGCCTTAATGTCTTTTTTTACTTTATTAGTTTTTTTATTCTGCTCAATCCTGTAAAAGTCGTCTACAGTCGTTTGGACTTGATCAAGTAGTTTCTTAGCCTCAGGAAAAGGATTTGTGCCCTGAAGTGCCTTCTCAATAGTATCAATTCATGTGGCAAGGGCTGCGAGGGTCTCTGTGGCTATTGCAATGCCCAGTACCAGCCAATGTCTGGAGCATGTAGTCCCAATGTGACTAAAGGTATGAATGTACTTGGGATTGTCGGTAAATATACCGGGAATATTACGGACTTGAAGTCCAACGGGGATTATGTCTGCTTTTAAGTATTGCCTTAGCATCAGTCATTAATTGAAGGCGTACTTGTTTCTTCCGTAATTTCTCTAATTGGGAAGTGTAGATGTAATATTAGAAGGGGTGTTGTCAGTGGAGTCTGAAAAGAGAGAGAGTGTCCCTCGCAGATCTTCTTGATGTATTCATCTGAATACAGTGGAGCAAGGTCGAACATGCTATGCCCTAAGGTAAACGGTTAACACAATTTAAATTACAACAAATAAAACGATATATACGGGAACAGGAAACCCACTCAGGAAAGGAGCGAGATGGAAGTTAATCCCTTGCAATCCGGCGATTGCACATCATACTATTGGATAGAGCACTTAATGATTTATAGACAACAATGTGTACTACAAGAGAAATTGTCCAGCCGGACAATAATTTAATCAATTGAAATATTTCAGAAAAATAGGGTGAAAAATTATACAGTGGGATACAGTCCTGTATCCAGTACATATAACACAAAAGAGATAAAACAAGAACAATACACAAGGGGGTAATTGGCAGGCAATTCTAAAGTAGGGGGACGCTGGTAATGAGTTGGATTTTAACCAACCTGACCACATGTAGTAAACACAGTTGGGTAACACAATGGAAAACTAGCGTGAGAACTACATAAACTGTCGACGGCATTTCGATCCCATTTAAAATAAAGGATCATTATCAGGACTTAAAATGCATTGCCTGAAGGTTAACGATAACCCTGTAGGGAAAAATACGAGGGGAACAAAAGACAAGGAAAAATAGTTTTAGAGTGTGTACCTGCATGGAATGGCATTTGTGGAATAGAGGACCAAGCTTAATGTGACGACCTTCCATCCGTGGGTGAATAGTGCCACTCCACCAGCACAGACAAGTGTATAGAGGTTTGGAGTCCGCCAAAAGCTATGTTGGATATATATATTTACACGTGCATTGCCGTTTGCACGAAGGATGCACCCGCCCCAAGCAGTTCAGCAGGCAAGCGGCGTTTGTGACATATACATATATATATATATATATATATATATATATATATATACATACTATCTTCTTTTTGGTTCCCCCCACTTTTTGCCTGGTGTCAGTATGTTTTGGTTGTAGTTTGTGGGGATCCTGCTAACCAGGAACCCGGCATCTGTACACACTCTCCCAAAATGGCTTTGGTTAGTACTTTGGTACCTCCACATTTGGCTACTGGTGTACGCTTATTAATCCCTACTATATTGTACTAAGGTACCCAGGGCATAGGTACACCTGGGATCTCCCATGAGCAATTTATTGCATCATTATTGATCTGCGGGATGAAGGTGGATTTTGGCTTAAAGTTACTTCCACCGCTCATTTCAATATCTATTTCCGTATTTATTAAGTTCAGAAAGGGATCATCAATAAATGCTTCTGGATTACCCAATTCCTGAACCACATGCAGTGTGTTAATATCATCAGGAAATAGACATTGAAATGAGCGGTGGAAGTAACTTTAAGCCAAAATCCACCTTGATCCCGCAGATCAATAATGATGCAATACATTGCTTCGAAAGAGGGATGATTAAGGAAGTCAAAAATATCGAAAAGAAAGGCTTTAAATGTAAACAAAATGTATCTAAAAACCAAAGAGATGCCATTAAGACCTTGGAAGAACAGAGAGACATTGTGATTAAAAAAGCGGACAAGGGGGGCAATGTGGTGGTTTGGCAATTACAGATGTACCTGGAGGAAGGACTAAAGCAACTGTCTGATTGTACAAAATATGTGGTGGCTAAAAGTGATTATGAGGCAGCTAACAAGGCAGTGACTGAGAAGTTAACTGGGTGGCGGGACCAGGGTGTATTGGAACAAGACGAATACCTGTTTTTAAACTGTAGAGATCCCAAAACTCCGATCTTATACCTCCTGCCCAAAATACATAAAAATGCCACTTCGCCACCAGGGAGACCTATAGTGTCTTCTGGAGGCAGTTCATTGGAGAACGTTTCAAAATATGTAGATCATTTCCTACAGCCCTTTGTACAAGGGCTGCCCGCTTATGTTAAGGATACTGGTGATTTTTTTAGGATGCTTAAGGAAATTGAGTGGAAGAAAGGATACCTGCTTATAAGTATGGACGTGTGTAGTCTCCATACAAGCATCCCACAAGAAGCAGGAGTGGATGCTTGTAGACATTTTCTAAAAGGACGGTCTTTATCATTTCTGCTACATACAGAAATTATATTGGAAATGATAACGGTTTGTTTGTAAAACAACTTTTTCCTTTTCAATAAAGTTTTATACAAACAGACCCAAGGGACGGCATGGGGAACCTGCTTCGCCCTCAGCTTTGCAGGTCTATACCTCGGCTGGTGGGAGGAGCAGGTTGTCCTGAACATCAGTCATTATCATGATCATTTCGTCCTCTGGGTACGGTACATTGACGACATATTCTGCATCTGGGATGGAAATCAAACACAGGCAGATGAATTTGTCCAGACACTGAACCAAAACTGCTTGAATTTACAATTTACGAGTGAGACTAGTGAAGAGAGAAGTGAGTTCTTAGACCTTGACCCACAAATTGTGAATAATAAATTATGCAGTAAGCTACATAGAAAGAAAACTGCCGGCAACAGTTTACTACAAGCCCAAAGCTGCCACCCCAAAAACCTTATCAACAGCATCCCTTTTGGGGAACTATTGCGTGCGAAACGCAACTGTAGTACAGAAGAAGATTATGAAAAGGAGGAACTAGTTATGATCGAAGGATTTAAAGATCGAAGCTACAGTTTAGCTACTATCAAATCAGCAGATGACAAAGTGAGTAAAATATAAAGGGAAGAACTGTTTAGTATAAAAGAACCTGAACAAACTAACAATGAGTTAAGATTTATAACTACATACCATAACCAGGCTTGGGAGGTACGAAGAAGTTTGAAAAAATTCTGGGAGGTCCTTAAAACAGATGACGACTTAAGTGATAACCTTGGGTTATATCCTTCGATGACATTTAGAAGGAACAAATCATTGAAGGATAAACTGATGACAAGTAGTATTAAGGAGACCAGAAAACTGAATCCTATACAAGGTTTTTTCACCTGTACAAAGTGCAAAGCATGCAGGTATAGTCAAAACTGTAAGACGGTAAAATTATGTAATGACAAAGCAGTGTTCAAGATCATGCGACACTTTACCTGTGATACTGAATATGCAGTGTATGCACTGAAGTGCCCCTGCAATTTGTTTTACATTGGGAGTACCACCATCAACCGGGTCAAGTTGCGTATTCTTGAGCACCTACGTGCGATTTCTAAAAATGATAAACAATACCCTGTTGCCCGCCATTTCAGTGCCAAACACAACCAGAACCAAAATCTCCTGAAGTTCTGTGTACTGGATTCGATACCACCAAGAGAAAGAGGTGGGAACCGCACACTAGAACTAAGGAAACTTGAATCAAAAATGATTATTAAATTGAATACACGAGTCCCTTCGGTTTGAACCTTGATGAGGAGATGTCGATACACCTGAGATGAAAGAAATAGTCCATAGTTATACCCTTTTGTAACTGTTCTTTTAAAGTTTTTAACAAGTTTTTGTTTATGTTTTAAATAGGAGTTCAGAAGTTTTGTAACACATATTATATTTGATTTTGTTGCAGAAATGAAGAATCTGAAGAGTGTGGTCAATTCTATATGAACACAATGATATTAGCTCACTTGAGCGTGATTGCAACACCATTGTTCGGGCTAAAATATCGGACTGAATATAAATTTAAACCCACTGTGGTTGAACAATTGAGTTTGAATAGTATAAAGATGATATATATATATATATATATATATGTATATATGTGTGTATATATGTGTGTGTATATATATATATATATATATATATATATATATATATATATATATATATATATATCCAAACAAGGATACAGTTTCACGAGCAATAAAACTCTCTGGAGCCGTGGCCTCAAAGCAAATAGACGGTCTTTATTGCAACGGGTGTCCAACGCGTTTCACAGTTACCTCACTGCTTGTTCACGAGTAAGTTGCACAAGTGCAGTACAAACATTTAAAGGTGTAGTCTTCTGTTCACGGGTAAGTTGCACAAGTGCAGTACAAATATTTAAAGGTGTAGGCTTCTTTTCAGTTTGGAAAAATAAACATAGTAAACATACTATGTGAAAGAGGTTTTACGGCATTTACAAATTGTTCATGGTTGCTTAACATTCCAAAAAATATATAAGGGTATAATTTATAGACAAATTATTATGGTGAAAATATTACGTCTTTCAACCCAATGGTTAAAAGAAAAGTGTATCATTAAATATAAACATGAAAGAGTTACTAGCCCAACATTATAGGCATTATTGGTAATTTACTCTCCTTTCTATTATAGATATAAAAAATGTTGTACCCATAGTTGATAGATGATAATCAAGCTCCAGTGAGCTAAATATCATTGTCCTTTTTATGGAATCAGCCACAACTCCAAATTATTTTTTCTTCATTTTTGCAACAAAAACCAAATACAGCTCATGTTACAAAACATAAGAACTCCTTAAATTTTTTAAAAACCATAACCAAAACTTGTTAAAAACGTATTAAAAGAAAGGCAGTAACGAACGGGAGCAACTCAGAACTGTTCAAATTATCTCAAATGTATCGACATCTCTTCATCCTGATTCAGACCCCAGGGACTCATTGTATTGTACTTTATAATCAATCTAGATTCCAGTTTTCTCAATTCAAGAGTGCGGTTCCCTCCCCTTTCTCTTAGTGGGATCGAATCCAGCACACAGAACTTTAGAAGATTTTGATTCTGATTATATTTAACACTGAAATGGCGAGCGACCGGATATTGTTTATCATTTTTGGTGATCGCACGTAAATGTTCCAGGATGCACAGTTTGACCTTGTTAATAGTGCTTCTAATATAATATAGATCGCAGGGGCATTTTAGTGCATAAACTGCAAAATCTGTATCACATGAAAAGTGTCTCATAATCTTTAAAGGTGCTTTTTCTCTACATATTTTAACCGTTTTACAGTTCTGGCTGGGTCTACATGGTTTACACTTAGTACAAGTGAAGAATCCTTGTATAGGATTAAGCTTCTTAGGTTCCTTAATACTGCTAGTCATCAAAGCATCCTTCAATGATCTATTTTTTCTAAAGGTCAATGAAGGATATACACTGATGTTGTTGCTTAAATCATCATCATGTTTTGAGAATCTACCAAAATTTCGTCAAGCTTTTCGGTACCTCCCAAGACTGGTTATGGTACGTGGTAATAAACCTAAGCTGATTGTTCATTGGTTCGGGTTCCTTCTCCATAAAAAGTTCTTCTCTTTGTAACTTCGCCACTTTGTCAACAGCTGACTTGATGATGGTTAGACTGTAACCTCGATCCCTAAATCTTTGTGACAGGACTAGCTCTTCTCTACTATAGTCATCCTCTGTACTGCAGTTGCGTTTTGCACGCAAAAAATTCCCCAAAGGGGATGCTGTTTATGAGATTTTTGGGATGACAACTTTGTGCTTGTAGTAAACTGTTACCAGCTGTTTTCTTTCTGTGCAACTTACTACAGATTTTATTATTCACAATTTTTAGTTTCAGAGCTAAAAACTCAATCCTGTCTTCTCTTGTCTCACAGGTAAATTGTAGATCAAAGCAGTTTTGATTTAGTTTGGGCAAATTCATCTGCCTGTACTTGGTTTCCATCCCAAATACAGAAAATGTCATCAATGTATCGAGCCCAGAGGACGACATGGTCATGGTATTGACTGATGTTCCGGACAACCTGCTCCTCCCACCAACCGAGGTATAGACTTGCAAAGCTGGGGGCGAAGCAGGTTCCCATTGCCGTCCCCTGGGTCTGTTTGTACAAAACTTTATTGAAAAGGAAAAAATTATTTTTCAGACAGATCGATATCATTTCCAGAATCATTTCTGTATGCAAGAGAAATGATAATGACCTTCCTTTAAGGAAATGTCTGCAAGCATCTACTCCTTAATTTTGTGGGATGCAAGCTACACACATCGATACTCACAAGCAAGTATCCTTGTTTCCACTCAATGTCCTTAATTTTGTTAAAAAAATCACTAGTATCTTTAACATATGCAGGCAGTCCTTGTACAAGGGGCTGAAGAAAGTGGTCTACATATTGAGACATATTTTCTAGGGAGCTGCTTTGAGATGACTTACGTCTCCCTGGTGGTACAGTGGCATTTTTGTGTATTTTGGGCAAGAGATATAAGATGGGGATTTTGGGATCTTTACAGTGCAAAAACAGTGCAAAAACAGGTATTCTCTGGTCCCGCCACCCAGTCAATTTCTCCATCACTTCCTTATTTGCTGCCTCATAATCACTCTTTGATACCACATTGTATTTAGTACAATCAGATAACTGATTTAGATATATATCCATCAATCAGGTGTCCTGGCTCCGAGATTGGGAAACTAGACAGTAAAAATTAATTAATTAGGAATCAGCTTCAAATCGTGTGCTCTCTGCTGAGGCGTGTTTTTTCTGTTTTTCCGAAGCAGTCTCCTGTCACGAGCAGGTGACGACTTCCCTTGCTGTATTTCATTCATTTCAAGTGAATCATGCTCTGTTTTGATAAGCCTGTCTTCAGTGGTAAGGAAGAGAGGCAAGCAAGCTTGTCTTGACATCTTGATGTTTTTATATTGCGGAGTGCCATTCGCTGCGCAGCCTCTATGCTTCCCCTTTGCGTTTTCCATGACAGTAGGCTCCTCCTACCATACTATGTTTTGAACGGAAGAGTAAGGGTGCATTATAAGCAGTACTGTATCAGTTATGATCAGCAAGAGATGCTGTGTGGCAGAGGTTTGTGGGGGGCTGTGTAACCCTGTTGATTTGGGCTCTACCATAATAAGCCGGGACACTGAGTAACCAGAATTAAAAAAGCCAATACACCTCGCAAGAGCTATTGCCGTTGTCAATGTCTTTTAGCCATGATGTATAGCAGCAGGGCTGCTGTTCAACATGTCTGAAATATGCACTATGGCGCTGCTATACAACATTGCTAAAAGACATTGACAAAGCCTATAGCTCTTGCATTGCTGAGAACTATTGCTTATGCTTAAATAGAGGTACTCTTTGAGTCTATGGACAACTGCTCTTTGAGGCCAGTCACTACATTCTTTCTTCTCGCTATTACCGCAGCTAGGAGGCCGAGCAAACTGCAAACTTTCACTCCTCTACCTCTGTTCTGCCTCATTTTGGACAAGTTTGTGCTACAGATTTGGGCTTCTCTTTTGCCAAAGATGGTTTCACACTTTCAAGCAGATCAGAGTATAACCCCTTCCGGTCTTCATGCCTCATCTGCATCCTAATAAGGGTAAGCAGTGGCTGCATTGCTTGAAACAGCAATAAGACCGGATCATTTACACTTGACAGACCCATGTAACACTATGTATGACTAGCTGTTCATGGGTATTTCAAGACACAAAAAGAGCATGGCAATTTAGAAGCAGGAGATTTCCTACTGGATAGCATTTGCCAAAAAGGAACGTAAAGGTGGCAGGGTGCATTCTACCAGCAAAAAAGTGACTTTTTCGTAGCATTGTCCAAAGGTGCTGCTGTTCTGGACATTTGTCAGGCTGCAAGATGGCTTTTGGACCACCTTAACTAGACACTAGTGCCTTAAATACTAACTCTGCAAAGATCATTTTGCCACATTCATAATGCAAGCTTGTTTTGGAATTTTTTTATTCAAATACCCAGTATCTGGTAATACTTCTAGGGTGCTTATACAAAAAGTAACTCATCTGCAGGTGAGAGCATCAATCTGAATTATAAGTTACTTACCTTCTATAATAATCATTGTGGTGGATACTCTTATCCATCTGCAGATTGTTCACTGCATACTCACCTCCCCATACTTAGAGGCCATGCAGATTATTTTGATAAGGCACAAAGATTATTTCTCATATTTGCACACTTTTGTTCTTTAATTAGGTCAGTCTGATTACCGCCTCAGAGGATATAAGTAAAAAAGTTGAGAACTTATGTCAGCCTGAAGTGTGGCGTTTTGTATGGCTCTGTTCATTAAGTCTGTGGAGGGACCAAGACAATGTAGCACCACCTGCTAGTGCTGTGAAATTCTTTCAAGTTTCTATACCCAGTCTGGCAGCTGCAGAACACTGCAATGTATTAGAAGAAGGTTTTGGAACTAAAACAATAAATAACTCAAAATGCACTACCCAGACCGCGTTGTTCAGAGAACAGCATAATCGTGGTGTTCTAAAAACAATGATTAGGCTATGAGGCATTAAATACCAGGAAAAAAACTCCACAGACAATAAAAGGCTGATTGGAGATTGTGAGGAAGAAAGGGTAGGAAAAGAGAGGAAGGTGTGGGATCAAATGTTATCTCTTAAATTTAATAAGAGATACTCGGATCATTAACTACTGCACCTATGGATATAAAATGGCTGCACCAGTCGGGTAACAAATCAGACAAAATGTATTGAGCTCGAGGTGAAACTCAACTATTTTGAAGGCAGGCCGGCCTAAACTTGAGGAAAACGTCAAATCAAAGTTACATGTAGGGCACTAGCAACATGGTGCACTTCCCTAACTATAGACCTGAACTATTTCTCTAAACTCACAAAAGGTGTTAAAGCTGGTAAGGTAAAAATAGAACAATAGACTGAATATTGCACATTTAGAAGAGAGGTGGCAAGCAAGACAGTGGGTGTCGGGGTAACGATATCCCAAGACAACCACTACAATCAGATTTGAAGCAGGTGAATAGTCTAATTTAATACTAAGTGGCAGACTCTATAACAGCGAAATATACGAGAAAACTCAGATGTTCACATACCTTGTTTTTAAGGCTTTGGTAAATATGGTCAGTCATACTGTCTGCACATTCTGTAAGCATTACCTATTTTGTTGGCTGTATACATTTAAAAGCTTTATTTCTGCTACTGTTGTGCACCGAGCAAATTGGGTATCTCTTGTGAAAATAGCTATTGCTTTGATAGATCCGAGGTCTCTTATCAATTTCAAAGTGAAATACATTTGAGGAGCCCCACCTTCGAGCATGTCCACTTAAAATGCATATCACTTTCTATAAATGTGTCTCATTTAATTTGAAAAGGTGTCCTAGATTTCTGTATTGTAAGGTTTACTGCTTTGCAAAAACCAGGAAAAAGAGAGTTAAAGGTTCGTCTTTATTTTAAACATTTTTCTAAATTGCTGGTATTGCGGGCTCATCTGTTCCTTATTTACACATATTGATAAGCAATTTGTGAATGTAGACATTTCACAGCTTTAGAGAGAGTTTGATTATCAGATCCCAGAATACATGCGATAAAGTAGTAAAACAGCAATGTAGAACAAGTTCGAAAGAACACACCTAAAACGTCCAGTTGGCAAATGGAGGAAGAAACGTATTTTGCTTAAACCGTTGTATGGCGAACATTTGGACAGAAGAGCAGTAATACCACGTTTAATCATTCGGCTCCTGTCCAACAACCCCCTTAAAAAGTTAGACAATATAAACAAGAAATAAAACAATGAAAGTTATTGACAGAAGTGAGCATCAGAAGCCCTTATTGCACAGGAAATGTGCTACCAACACTTTATCAGGACTCTTATGGTTACTGCACAAAATAAATTTTATGCAAATAAAAAATATCCCTCAAAGTTCTGCCATTTTGACATGCTACCCAAAAACTATTTCAACTAACTACATGCTGCTAATCGAATTTACAGTAGGCAAACTACTTTGCAGTGACCAGCTGGAAAACAATGTGCAGGTAAAAGTTTCGTTCAGATGAGCACTCATTGAACAATACTGACAGGCCCTTACAATTTAGCATTACAGTGGAATTTATCTCCTATAGGGAGCTATATAAACTTTAATTTGGTAGCACGCTGCAATGAACAAAATACTGCCATGCATATAATCTTTAAATATTTAACCACAGGAGAATTCTAACTTTGTGGGTATTTTTTGGCTTTCACCAACCGTTCAAACTTCCAAAGCTAAACAGATCCTATTGGACGATTACCTATTGCCTAATTGTCAACTCACATTAACAGGTGTTCCAATTTACCAGATTGCACTTCTTTGCAGATAACTTTTCAGACCAGACACCATCATTTGTGAAAACAACATCAAGGCCTACAGATATCAAAATCATGTATGGTAAAAATCAGAACAGTTGTGCACACGACCAACAAACTGCAGAAACAAACGTTTGGATTTTCAGCAGACATAATTTAAAACAGTTTGAAAACTTTCATTTCCTTTGACTGAAGAAAAAAAAAACAGTTTCAACATATAATTAATTTACTGTTTTCGAAAACTCAAAGCACAGTTATCAATGGAAAAAAAATAAGAACGCTAACATTTATATTATTGTTACATTTGATGATGTCTTTGCCATTTCCTCAGGACACTGGTTGCTTGTTACTTCCTTGATAAATTGTTCCAGAGCAGTGAAGTAGCCCTGGCACTGCCAAGTGTCATTGTGAGTTCCATCAGGGAATATTGCCAGCCTCTTAGTCCGAGATGGGGACAGTTCATAGAGCTGCTTCATCATTACTGGAGGAATTAGCTGGTCCGACAGTCCAGAAATGAAAAGGGAAGGCATTCTGCACTGCAAGATTTTTCGATATGACAAGAACTTATTTTTGTAGCACCATAAAGGAAGATATCTCATTGGAAAGAAAGAAAACAAGGTACTGGCCATGTGGGGGATGCTGAGGAAGGTATTCTCTATCATTACAGCAGCAATCCTGTGGGAGTTTCCAGAGGCTAGATGAACAGCCACAGCTCCACCCAAGGAACGTCCAAAAAGGATAATTTTTGTTTTGTCAATGTCTGGCCGAGTCATCATATAATCTAGCACAGCTTCAGCATCAAGGTAGAGTCCTTCTTCACTAGCTTCGCCATCACTTTTCCCATAACCTCTATAATCCACTAGAAGCAGATTAACTTTTAGGTTTACCAACATCAGCAAAGCATTTGGTAATCTATGCCCGATGTTTCCGGCGTTGCCATGAAAATATATAACAGTTGGAGTGTGACCCGGGTTGTCTCCAACATATCTTAACAGAAGAAGGTTGAGAATTATACCATCTTTAGTCTTAATGAAGATGTTTTCATGGGGTATACCAGTAGGCATAGGAACATAGAGGCGCGATGAAGAGGGCTGTTCAGGGAAATAGAGCAGCACATCTTGGAACTTGTACAGGATACCAGCAATAGATAGAAATATTAATAAAAGTAAAAGTATGCCTCCATACATATTAAATGTTAATATCAAAGGTAACAGAGACACCCGGCATAGAGCCCATGACCAGGAAGCTAACAAAAACAGCCATCGTTCAGCATATGCCCAAAACTTCCATGACTTTTCCATAGCGAAGGCCAGAATCAATTATTTTCCATCAGACACCTGGAAAAAGAAATAACAATAAAATCAGTCTCTACAACTTCACATCCACTAAAAGATCACATTAGCATCTCTATTTGCATCTTGAAAAGATGGTTCTCAATTAAAATTCTTTCTAACTTTACAACACAAGATTCAACAGAATGCCGTGGCTGTACCACAATTTGTGGTCTAATAGTGCAGGATTTCCTAATTTGAAAACATAGTTTTAACTAAAAACTTGCAGCAAGGATGACTGCCTGTTATCCTTAACCAGAAGCAAGTCTTATTGGGTGAGACTATGACATGAACAGACACCCTTTCCTTAAATGCTATATACATTTCACACTCCAACAGTCAAACCCCAGTCTTAGATCAGATTATTGATGTACTTAGAGCTAATTCTGACAAAAAGCCAGGACGGTGGCCATGCTTAAATTGGAGTGAGACAGCTTATTAGAGAGTGTGTGCTTGTACTAAAAACGTTATAGAAATAGCTTTCTAAAAGGAGGTTGCCACTAAATGTAAGCCCAACACAATACAAGTGACTGCATTCTTTAAAATAGTGAAACTTTTTAAAAACACTCCCAACAACTTAAAGCATGCCTATAAGGATACACAATTACAGTATGACATTATGATAAAAACATACACTAAATTCAAACACATTTACAAAGTTCCACAAGTCTAGAGTTTGAACAAATGAGTTAGTCCAGTCAATTACCAACACTAAATGGCATTTCATCATCTAAATTTCCCTACCTCACTAGTGTAGACTATTCAAACATTCACATTGCTTTATTTGCCTCTATGTTATTGGCTGAATATGCTTTTAAATACCAAGCTACGGCAATACCGACCTTCACTGACACTACTCTGAAAAGTAAATTAAGAGCTTCACAAACTATTCCTATTTGTTTTTTAAAAAACACTGGTTTCAGGAACCACTGAATATTCTCTAATTTGTTGGGTAAACAAGTATTTGAAGTACTCTCCTATGCATTCGTACCACAAATAAACAAATTGCCTTTTTTCTCATAGCGATGATAAACAAATGAATAATGTCAAGATCTGTCCTACATTTTTATACATTGCTAGAGTAGTATTTTCCATAGCATAAACTTTTTCTATTATATTGTCTGATAAACTACTCCATTTTAATCCAGGCCCCCCTCACTAGAGGCATAGGAGGTTGAATGTCATACGCGGGCGGCAGCATGTCTTTACATCACCCAGATATGACAAAAGTATACAAAAATTGGCTGCAGTTTAAATGAACTGCAGTGACACATGTCAGCACTAAGCGCGCCTTGTAAACTCGCAGAGTAAGCTGTGATTATATAAAAATACAGAACACTATAGAGAAATGCTTCAAATGTACTTCTTAGTTAAGTCATCAAAAAATCTGATTTCAAAATTAAATTAGATTAAAAAAAAAATAAACTAACTTGATATAACTGTACTCTTTCATTCCAGAGTCAAAACTAGCAGTGGCACACAGCAACCCCAGGCCTGAACACTCACTTTGAGGACATTAGCTTGTCTTTAGCTCATAAATGGCAGGTGGGTGTTAACTGCTGACCACTAAGCAGGGATCTGCTACCTGGAAGTGTGCAGAACAGTTGGCAAAACAAAGAGCAGCTTTTAGCACGGCTTCTTCTGACACCTCATACCAGAGATACCAGGCTTCTCGTATTTATTCCCAGTGCCCCTCCAGACATGCCACAGTCACAGTAAAGAAGAGAACAGTTTTGACCATGTCAGGTGTAAATTAAATACACCCTATTGGAAAGCCCCACATTAACCATCGAAATGCAGTTATTTTGGATTTGGTGTTATTATTTATTTACAAATATTTATTATTAGTCACACAAATCTTCTTCTGACAGTGTTCTGTTTAACAATTCACAAATTAGTATTGAATAATCAAATTTAAATTACAGTTGCAACATTATTCCAAAGCACCAAAAAAGAAATGAATAGTTTATAAAGAACTTAAAGACCTCGATGCGCTTTGATGAAACATTTAATGAAATGGCAAAGGCAACTGAATTATTGCTGCTATTGTATTAATAGACACATCCTGTTAACTTCAGATGTGTTTTTCCTACAATCCACTGAAAAAAATGCAAAAATGTATACACAATATTGATTTAAAGAGATTAATCACTTCTGTAGTGTTTATTCAAACATGTAATTGTACTTAACTAGAATGAAGTTAGGACACAATGACAAAAAGTATTTTTCTTACAGGTTGAATTTAACCTAGAGGTCTCTGAATCTACGCAAGACCACTGGGTATAACCGTGAGTTGTACCATTTGTTGCAATATTCCACAGGTTAGGGTGCGCCTTAGCGTGCACACACCGCCGTGGAATTTTTTTCTGGGTCCTGATGAATGCTTTGCTAATAGCACGTTTAAGCAGAAACATGTTGACCACTTCTTAAATATAAATTTGGATGCCACCAGCTACTTTATAGGACTGGTTTGCATCCACCTCACGTTTTTATTAGTATTTGGGCAGCCTTGAATAAAACATTGGATGGGCCAGTTCCAAACACATTTTAATCATCACTTTCATATTTCACAACCTATGCACATACGCATCTGAACATCCTACTCCGCTGTAAATCAGGCGTGGAAGCACACCAGGGAACCACTCAGCTTCTCAGGTGGAACCCTATGATGAAGCATGTCACCGACCAGGTCGGTGAGTGAGGGTTCTTTTTAATAAACACTTTTTGTGCCTTTTCTCTTTAATTGTTCAGAGCAATTATCCTTTAGTTGTCTCTTAGTCACTCTTTTGTTGTTTAGTACTAGTTTACAGGGGGTACAAGAATGCCTTTTTCCCTTTCTCTCTTGTTGTTTAAAGTAGTTTTTGAAGAAGCCACCGTAATAATCTTCGATGAAAAACAGCCTTTAATCAGTCAACATGTGTTTCGCGACTCCTGATGCTTTCTCAAGGCTGAAAAACCATTACAAGTAAAATAATTGTGAACATTCAATAGTGCATCAGTTCTAAACCCTTTTCAGTAATACAGAACTCGTTATGCATTTACAGTATTATATTTTTCCATGTCCCAATATGTATTATTTACCTCAGCAATTAAATATTACGCTTAGCCCTTCGATGCTCATGATGGAGCATTTCCGTCATGAGCATTGGTTGGGCTGTGCTTATGACGGAAGCGCTTCGTCATGAGCACAGCCCCTGGGGAAGCGCTGGTGCTCTTACCCTGGGGCATCGATCTTTCCTCCACATAGGGGGATTGAAGCAGAAGAGTTTCCGCTGCCACCCCGACCCCCCAAGCTTTCCCATGACATCAGCGCGCACAGCGCACGCTGACGTCATCAGGAAGCGCTGGACGCCTGGAAGCCATTTGCTTCCAGGCGTCCAGAGGAGCGAGGTGAGTTTTCTCTGCCCCTGTGGGGCGGGGTGGGGGGGTGAGGGGGGGCATTTGGGGACGCATTGAGGCATCGGGGGAGAGGAAAGAGTATTTCCTCTCCCATGATGTCTCAATGCAGAGCATTCCTGCTTCACGATTGCGCGCAGTGTCGCAATCGTGCAGCAGGAATGCCCCACTAGACACCAGGGATGTCCTTTTTTGTTAAACGGAAGCAACCCCTTGGGCAAGGGTCGCTTCCTGCGGGGGCGAATTATTTCAAAGATTTTTCTTCCCCCCATGGGGACAGATCGGACGTTTTTTGGGCCATTTCTGGACCCAGAGGGAGCAGAAAAGCCCACTAGCGCCAGGGATTATTTTAAAATTTAAATGGAAGTGACCCCCTAGGGCAAGGTTTGCTTCCAGGGGGCCAATTTGCTTGGTTTGGGAATTCTGCCCCCCCCCTCCCCAGGGGCAGATCACCCCGTTTTATTGGCCTTACCACCACTAGACACCAGGGAATTCATTTAAATTGTAATGGAAGTGAACACTTGGGCAAGGGTCATTTCCAGGGGACCATTGCTTTTGTAATTGGAATTCTGCCCCCCTGGGGACAGATCAGCATTTTTTTGAGGCCTTTCTGCCCCCAGGGGAGGCAGAAAACCCCACAAGACGCCATGGACTAATTTTAGAAATGAAATGGAAGTGACTCCTTGTGCAAGGGTTGCTTCCAGGGGGGGATATAGTTTGTGTATGCCATTTTGTTTGCCTTTCTGCCCCCGGGGGAGGGCCAGAATACCCCACTAGGAACCAGGGATTTTGTTTTGTGAGTAATGGAAACGACATTATTGCTTCCTGGTGACAGATCTGCCCCATTATTTGGCCTTTCTGCCCTAGGCGGGAGGCAGAAAACCCTACTAGGCACTAGGGATTTATTACTTTTGCAAAGGGGCAAATTTCTGTCTTCTGTTTTCTGCCCCACCTGGGGGACAGATTGGCCCGGCAGACAACCTCACCCAATCCCTTGGGCAAGATCACCCCCTATTTCTGGCCGATTGACCATTTGGGTAGTAACATAGAGTGTTATAATGTTAATTGTTTTGTTTTTTGTGAATTGCAATTGTAATGCTTTAGTTCTCCTTTTTTGTTTTAGTCTAAGGCTTTTCCTCTTTAGACTGTTCCAGGTTGCAGTTTCGTTAGTGGTGGTGCTGCTGTTTGTGTAGTTGCATGTGTTTGGTGAGAGACTTTTTTTTGTACAATGTAAATGAGTTACATTTCTCTGCATGGATGTGTTTTTGAAAATGGTGTAATAATAGCAGTATGTTTGGCTTCCATTTTTTGAGCGTCAAACATTTTTTACATTTGTGCTCGATGTGTATTTTGTTGCCTTGTGAGTAATTGGTTTTTTTTTTCTTTCTGGTGGGATATTGGTGGTTTTTGCTGTGTGTCTGCAGAGTAGGTGCTGGTGAGTGTAGCGGTCTCTTGTAAGTGAATTGTATTGTTTTCGAGTATATAGATCTTTGTGATAAAGGCACACATTTTTTTACTTACTTATTTTACACAGTGTAGGTTGTTGTGGATTTGTTTGTGTAGTCTCTTTTCTTAGTAAGGATAATGGCTAGCCGCAGGATTACTGCTCAGCAGGTAGTAGGTATGCTTTTTGAGTCTTCCTCTGACCATGGTTCAGAGACTGACTCTGCATCTGAGGCAGAGGAGGCAGGGGAAGATTCAGGCAGTGAGTTTCATCTCTACATGGAATCATCGGATGATGAAGCTACTCTCAGTGCGGATCAAGCTACTCTTAATGCGGATGAAGTGCCAGTGTTAGAGGAGGACATTGTGCCAATAGAGCGGCAAGAGGCATCTGGGCTGCAGCCTGGGACTGCAAGGCTTCCCGTTGGTATAGTGCGGCAAGAGGCATCTGGGCTGCAGCCTGGGGCTGCAAGGCTTCCCGTTGAAGGTGTGGACCTCTGCGTTGCCCCAGGCATGGTGCAGCCGGCATTGCCAGACTTTACATGTGTTCCAGGGTGCAGAGTGAATACTGAAAACTTTTTGCCAATAGATTTTTTTCGGTTGTTTATGGACGATGTATTTGTGGCAGAGATTGCAGAGCAGACTAATTGGTATGTCAAACAGTTTTTGAGGGACAACAGTGACAGCCTTAAGACCCATTCTAGAGCTATCCGGGTGGACTCCCACAGATCTGGAAGAGATGAAGAAGTTATTGGGTTTAACCATTTATATGTAAATAACTTCTACACTGGTGTGCGGTTGTTCAGGGAATAGACCAAAGTGGACACTGTTGCTTGTGGCACCTCCGGGCCCCTACCTCGAGGGACTCCAAGTTGCCCCACTGGGTTGTCCTGGTGTCTTTTCTCTGACCTTGCTCTTCTCTCTGCTGGTGGATCGACAGCGGATCTCCTGGCTCTCAAATTTGGCCAGGGCTCAGAGTACCCGCAGTGACCCACAGCAGATGGCTCCAGCCACTAACCCAGGTGTGAAAAAAAATGTAAATCCGTCTTCGTAAAACGCGAACTACTCAGCCTTATGGATCTTAAGGCCCTGGGGTCGTCGTACAAATTAAGTGAGTTATTGCCCAGTCACTGGTGCTGAGCTGAGCTGCCGCCGGAGCCGGTAGATCATGCCGCTGCTCTGGGTTCCACCACTGCCGGCACCACCTCCTCCTGGCCCTCTGCCGCTGCCCGCCAGGAGCTGCGTCTCAGCCCAAGATGGCCGGTCGGGCCCCGTCGCAGGCCACCCTCCAGAGGGGCCCATTTACGGTCTCATATCACCTCTGTGGCGTCCTCCAGCTCCAGCTGAGGCCCTTCTGGACTTGCTGTTTAGCGATCAGACCCCGGTCTGGGCCGGGAAATTGCTCTGCTTGCGACTGGCTTGTGCCCGGATCACCTTCTCGTCCTTCTGGCAGCAGATGTTTCGCCGGGGCCACCCTCGGTCTAATAGGGGCTCTCCCCTCCTTCCACTATGCTCCGCATGTATTATACTCCGCTTTGGTAAGTCTTTACGGGGGCCAGCGGGGAGGCCGCGCTGGAGAGACTGAGATACACGTCTCACACTGTCGCCATCTTGGCCACGCCCCATAGAAATTATTTAAGCTGTGGAGTCCACAGCTTCCAATAAGGAATCAGCGGGGGTCCCTGGATTCCATTAATGATTTGTTGGGGGTTCACAGAGTCAAAAGGTTAAGAACCGCTGCTCTACAGTGAGCCCATTCCATAAGACCTCCCTGAGATCACCAAAGTGATCTTCATGCACTGGCATGGGGGATTGTGCTTCATCGGCTGGGACAAGACACTCGCACAACAAACTATGCTCTTACATGGCCGACGCCTTTTCCACACAGGTCGTTAACTCGGCTTCTCCTAATGGCAAAAGATTGATGTTAAGACCTTGGGAGACGTCTGGATTGGGGAATGCCTGGCCACTTTAAAAATCTCCACTTTCACCTGCTCTGGACCCAATTTCCCGAATATTTGCAAATTTATCACCCATTTCCAGCCTTGAAATTGCACCAACTGCTTTACCTGAATACAGCCCCCTCAAAGCCAAGATCCTGATGCGAGACATTGGGAAACGTGGCATCTCTCAAATATACCTCACACTCTTTATCAATGCCCTGACTGTCTTGCCACCCTTAGAAGTGGGTCGGTTAGGTGGATCCCCTCGATAATATTGATTGGTGCGATGCCTCTGTAGCTCCCTGGGAACTTGTTTTATTCTCTTGCCTCCAGCTAATCTAATCAAATTACCTGCATGTGTCATATCTGACAAAATTCACCGTACTTCCACTTCCTTTCATATGGTCTGGCAATGCCCCAAAATTGCTGCCTACTTGTGCCAGATAAAGATGTTGTTTACTGGGTTCTTGACGGCCTGTTGATTTAACCCCCAACGTTGCACTAATGGATATCTTGGAGGGTACAGGGACATTGTATGGAAAAGGAAGCCTGCGGACGTGCCTGCTCTTTCCAATTGACGCAGTGTGTGGATTGGTGTGCCCAGCAGGAAAGAACCATTTATCATGCCAGAGAATTCCCCAGAAAAAGACATCAAGATTCGGAGTAAATGGTGGGCCTTCATCAGGACCAATATATAAGTGCTACTGCAACGATGTGAAAAAAATAAAATAATGAATAATAGAAATAATAAAAAAAAAAAGAACGTGAGCACCTGATATCCTAGGTGTCTGTTTCTTTCCTCCGAGTGCATGGCAGACATTCCACCTAGTCTTTACCCATCATACAGATCTCAGGGAGTGAGGTCCATAAGGAGTCCCAAATGATGAAGGGCGGTTTCGAGTGGTGACTGATGGGTATCCTTATCTTTGTAGGGATGTGTCAGGGTCAGATTAATTCTGATCTACAAAAAATGTTTTCTGAAATATTTTCTGATCTCAACTAAGTGTAGTTGCTCAGTTGCATCATAGGAGGTAAAAGGTTTGTCTTTTTTGACTCTAGACCCGTAGACATTTGTGTGTGATACATATATATCTATGGCCACGCAGGATCCGCGCATCCAAAGAGCACCCTGTTGTGCACAAGTTATATTCTAATTGGCTGTCAACACTCCAAATCAGGAAGTGTTGGCAGCCTAGGCACAATAAACCTATCAAATAAAACACGCAAAACTTGAAAATGGGGCAGGGTAGACACACCCTGACCCCCTAGGCCTGTTCAGGGGTCCCACAAGGACCCCCAATTAATATAATTTTTTTAAATTGGCAAAATCCGGGCAGGATGCGCGGATCCTGCCGATTAAAAAAAAAACGAAGTGCGGGCTCCCGTGCTTCAATGCTAATTAGCCCCTGGGGCCAAATCCCGGGGGCATGATAAAATAATATGTGCGGGGGGCCCAATCCCACCCCACACTGCCCCGGGGACCGCCAACCCTGGGACTTTAATATAATATAGGCAGGGGGCTCACGGCCCCCCTGCAACCCTGGGGACCGCCACCCCCCTGGGGCTTCTTTAAATTGGGTGGGGGCCTCTCAGGGCCCCCCATCCCCAGGGACGACCACCCCAGGGCTTTTTAAAATTTGGTGGGGGGCTCTCAGGCCCACCAGCCCCGGGGACCACCACCCCCGGGGCTTTAAAAAATAAATGGCGGGGGCTCACTGCCGCCCCAGAGACCGCCACCCCTCCGGGGCTTTATTTTTTTTAAGAATACCCTGTGTGGGGGGCCAAAGCCCCCCCGCCCCCCACACGCCCAGGGGACCGCCACCTCACCGGGGCACTACAAAATCAAATTGGGGGGTCCGCCCGGGGACCCCCCCGGGCTTTGTAAAATGTGTGAGGGGGCGCACGGCCCCCCTCCTGGAGCCAGGTCGAGACCCTGGGGACCCCCACCCCCCAGGGACTGCTCCTGCAGGCTGGGAGCCTCGCGACTCCCACCCTGTCATTGCAAACTGCTTTGCTATTTTCAAGAGAGAGCAGGAAATCTGCTATCTCTTCCAAATAGCAAAGCAGATAGCCTTTCCACATGGGAGCAGCATGTTAGCTACTCCCCATGTGGAAAAGCAATGCCGGCTCCCGAAGGACGCGGGAAGCCGGCTGGGACCGTGGCGGTGTTGGGGACTCCCGACCGGCCCACAACGGAGAGGGCCAGCCCCGGGGGATGGGGTCCCCGGGGCTATTAGTCGACATGCGGCCCCCTCCCCTACTTGGAAAAAAAATCAATAAATATTAAAAAAAACAAAGGCTGGCCCCGGGGGATGGGGTCAAAGGCAGCCCCTCTCCAAGAATTAATATTAAAAAATGGGGTTCCTAGGGCAGATTATGGCCTCAGGAAGGGGGCCTGCAGGCTCCTTCCAAATGTATACTTTTTTTTTTAGAAAAATTGGGACAGGACCTGGGGGATGGGTCCCCAGGGCCAATAAATTAGAAAAAGAAGGGGTGCCCCCCTTCTTAAAAAAAGAAAACAAAACGGGATCGCACCGAAGGCCACGCCCCCTCCTTGCAATAGTCTTCAAACGCCCCCCTGTCGCATTTGCAGAGGGGAAACAAATTCCCCTTGAATACTAGGGGTCCCTGCGGGCCAACTAGCCCACCAGGAACCTCCAGTATGCATCAGGGGGCTGCGTTGCATTGAGGTGTTCTGAGGCAACGACCCTTTTTACACCTCTCTGCAACACAGCTCTGTAGCGCTTATTGGAGGTAGCTGGTGGGCTAGTTGCACCCCAGGGACCCTCAGTATTCAAGGGGAGTTAATCCGCCAACTTAAAATTCGCCATGGGGTGATGAAGGGAGGGGGCTGGGCCTGAGTTCACATGTGTGCAAACACACCCTGTGGCACGGTTTAATTGGGGGAATTAATTCCTGGTCAATCCTCAGGGGCCCTGGTGGCCAACTAGCCCACCAAGTACCTTCAGTAAGCGCCACGGGCTGCATTGCAGAGTTTTGTAAAAAGGAGCGTGGCTTCTAGACACCTCTTTGCAATGCAGCCCCCTGGCGCATACTGGAGGTACCTGGTGGGCTTGTTGGCCCCCAGGGACCCACAAGATTGAGGAGGAATTAATTCTCTAACTTAAAACACGCCACAGGGTGTGTAAGCAGACATATCACCTCAGGCCACGCCCCCTTCCTTCACCACTGTGCAAACGGGCCCCGTGGCGTGCTTTAAGTTGGGGAATTTTTTTTTCAATACCGAGGGTCCCTGAGGGCCAAAATTGCCCAACAGGCATCTCCATTATGCGCCAGGGAGCAGCATTGCAGCCAGGTGTTCAGAGGCCACGCCACTTTTTACACCTCTCTGCAAAGCAGCTCTGCAGCGCTTATTGGAGGTACCTAGTGGGCTAGTTTGACCCTAGGGACCCTCAGGATTCATGGGGACCTAATCTCCCAACTTAGAACGCCCACACAGTGGTGAAGGGAGGTGACGTGTGCAAACACGCCCTGTGGCGCGTTTTAAGTTGGGGAAATAATTCCCCTTCAATCCCGATGGGGGCCAACTAGCCCATCAGATGCTTCCAGTAAGCGCCACTGCACTGTGTTGCAGAGAGGTGGTCTAGGCTGTGCCCCTTTTTACATCTCTCTGCTACGCTCTGTGGCGCTTACTGGATGTACCTAGTGGGCTAGTTGGACCCTGGGGACCCTCAGGATTGAAGGAGAATTTCCCCAACTTAAAAAGCGCCACAGGGCGTGTTTGCACAGTGGACCGAAGTAAAATCACCCGAACTACGAATACTGATTTAAAGGTAAGGAATCTACAGATAATGCGTTACCGAAGGTAAGTAACTTGTAAATGTAAATGTAAATGTGCATGTAATGTACTCTGTACATGTACACCCTACTCTGTACATGTACAGAGTAGGGTGTTGGCCTTAACTCTACTAACAACTCTTCCCAAACCAATGGGCATCAATTGGAGACTCTGATAAACACCATCTCCACTAAGACTCCTTCCTACAGTAACAGGTGTGCATACCAGAGTGTATTCCAAGATCACCTGTCTCAAAATCCCGCTAGAGTCTCACGAAATCATAACATTAAAAAAAACAAAAAAAAACTGCCTTCTATTCATCACAGTACTTATGTCTTACTTATGTCTCACACACTTCCTCTAGATAACAAGGGCCACAATATGCATTGAGAACTCACCTACTCCTTTTTACTATACGCGATCCTGTATGTGTCCTGCAAAATCTTTTCAAACAATATCCATTTATTTTCATCACAGCAGGTATGCCTTAGAGACCTCCCCTCCAAATCTAGGGGGACATATTGCCTTTCTGCTACCCCCTAATACAGCTTTTTTACTTCATTTCCACAGCGCATGTAATTTTTCACAGTAAACAGTAACTGCGGCCATTTAATTTTTTTACCTATAACAGCCAGCCAATCGCTCGCGAAACTTGCAGGAGCCTTCACACTCCTGCGACAGTGCAAAGGCTCACAGGAAAAACGGGCCGCTTGCCCAATCACAGGGCTCCATTTTATAATTTGAGCCCTCAAGGCACGCTCGTGAGAGTCTTGCAAGCACAACCGTCCACATATTTATATTATTTTGACCCATAACATCTGAAAGACTACTGAACTGATTTACACCAAATCACAAAAATTGCAATCTGCGGACCAAGATCCAGCTTCCTGCAAAATTTGGTGTGATTGTTCAGCAGTTTTTGCTGTAGCCTCGTCTAAAGAAGTCTATGGAAAATGAATGGGGACTTTGTGTTTTGGGTCCCCTCTTTTTTCCCACCCAGCTTGACAGATCACCCTAAACTTTCCAGGAAGGAGCTGAGGTGGGTTAACTTTTTTGGGAAAGTTTTGTGAAGATTCATCAAATGGGGCCAAAGTTATCAGGATAACCAAAAATTGTTACATCTATGGAAAAGCAGACCTAACTAGAACTACGTAGTGGCAATTGCCACTAGGTAATATACATATAATATGTATATGTTTCAAAAGGTATCATAATCAAGTGGCCACATCCACCAGGTGTGCGGGTGCTGCACCACGACCACGATGCCCCACCATCATGGCGTTATATCCAGATTTGATTTATTGCAGCAAAGAAACACCTGTTCTAACACATTTCAACTCCAACACGCCTTTGTCAACGTTACAAGCCCCACCACCATTAAAAATAAATGCAAAAACGTTGTAAAGACTGAAGAAATACTCCCATTAAGTGTTGTACCGATGTACCATTACTATCAACAACTTACATAAAGTTGGTGTACGGTTTGATAACCAGTGATAAATTACACACCATGATTCAAAAAATGTTCACACAAATTACAAAATAAAATGCAAAAAGAATTTCAAAATTTATGGACATAGACAACATACTTATGTTCAGATACAGTCCTATTTATTGTTCGAATTTACCCCTTAAGAGATGGGGCAGACAGTCATTATTTAACAGCAACAAATAACAATTAGGTAAAATGCAATAAGATATGCAGCAGTGTGCAAAATAATCCACAATTAGCCTCATTTCACAATTCTATCCAGACCATTACAGGTTTGGAACATTTATCTGCCAGGTTTCTAGAGAATTATACTCCTGGAAAAGAATATAGCCATTAATAAGTCCTTGATCCTGTACAAAGGACGGCTGCTGTTCATGCAGTGTATATCGAGCAAAAGAGCTTTTTATGGCATCAAGTTGTACATGCTGGGACTGATTCGCAAAGGGCCTGCACACTTGTGGCGGAGTCCCTGCAGTCATGGAGAAGTCTCCGCACTCAGAGGGAAATCTTTGCAATGAAAATTCTCAGTGCAGAGATTCACACCAAGGGCAGAGACTCCCCCACAACTGTGGGGCCTCCGTCACGAGTGCAGAGGATTTTTGTGAATAAGGCCTACTATGTAAGAGCTCTAATGGCCATGTCTACAGCTTGAGAGTGTACACAGTGAAGGAATCCGCTCTAAAGCCTATAGATTGCCCTTCCATGCTAGGAGTCACGGCAAAGATTGTATGGGAGCATATCCAGCCACTCCTTCAAAAAGGTTATCAGGGGTGTGGAATTAAAAAAAAAAATTACTTGTCCAAGGGGCAGAGTGTTACATAAATCTCCTTGTCCTGTAATGAAATCCACGTGTCCCTTTTACTACCTAAATCATTTAGATGAGACAGCACACTTGCTTTATTAATCATCAACAGCCCCTCTGCTTCTGCCCATCAGTTGTAAGCAACCACACAAATTTCCTTATAGCAACCTATAAGCTTCCACTTTCCTCTCACCATATACTAAACTGGTCCCCTTTCCTCTTAATTACAGCCCATAACCCTTCCACAGACTCATCATAGGCTCCATCACCCTTTCCTTCTGATCGTTCACAATGTACGCTTTATCTCCTTACCCATTTCTCTCAATACAGACTGAATAGGGTTTTAACTCCACTCTCTCATTGCCGGCCACACGTTCCATGCCCCTTCATCCACTACACACAATACAGGTTTCATGCTTAGTCCCTTTGCCTCCAGCGCACTACATATTCTATGCCCCTTTCTCCACAGGTTCCTTACCTCTTCCACTCCAATATCTTATTTCAACACCAGATCACTCTATTGTAGTTCTGTTAACTGCTTTAAAACCCTTGCGTCCACACTTTCACAACAATCAACCTGCATTTGTTAAGACTATTTGAGAGTTGTGCTTGGCTAACAAAGGCAGCCAGCAGTCGATACCTCTTCACCAAACCACCCCTCCCTGTACACCATGAGCCCTGCACTCTGCCCCTACAGCAACCACAGTACTACAGGCATACTATAAACAACACGTGTTGATTGAGGCACAAACCTAGATAGCCTTAATGTGACAAGTGCCGGGGTGACAAAATGTATATGACAAAAGATATATTTATGTCCACTAACATTGGCATCAACAAAATCTTAGGCAGAGGTGTGCATTATTCATTGAAACAGAGCAAGTAAATTCCTGCTGAAATAGGACGTTAGCTATCAGCAGGAACAAGCCAAGCATCATGGCTGGAGGCATACTCTAGTGACAAAACAACTAGGTGAAAGGAAGATGGAAAAGCAGTATAACTGTATTCTGGGGGGAAGAAAGCAGCGTAAGGGACAGGCCAATTGCAAAAAGAAGAACATGGAATGGTGAAGCAAGAATAAGTAAATACTGAACCAAACTGGGCAGCTGTTGAAGAGTGGCTATTCCAGCAACTTACTACCTGCATCAGTGAGGGCATGGCCATGAGACCAACATCGGACCATTAAGCATACTTGAAAATGTTGAGCTAGATAAAGGGATAAAGGTAGCAACAGCTATGCACTGATGAATTTGAGGACCAGCAAACCATATGAAAGGGAGTATGAGGGCAGACAGGTTAGGGATAGTTTTAGAGACTTACGAGGAGATCTTGTGGCTACATTGAGGATTGACTTGAGGGATGCGACGTCAGCCAAAGGTCAAGGACACCGAGATAAGGGTGACTCTGTGAATGGGAAAATGCAGTGTCCATAGCAGGCACAGAAATAAACTGTGAATCATAAGAGAAAGTTATGCAGGTCAAGTACAGGGTGTGAAAGTGCAGGAAGTCAGAGAATCCTGGGACAATGAAAGAGCAGGAGACTAAATCCTACCACAGTGGGAGAGACCAGCACCATTGCTAGGCAACATCTGCAAACTAGCAAGATGGCTCAGTAGGTTGGGGCTCACCTGACAAGAAGTGTGATATGCAGGTGGCAGTTCAAATCCTGACAAGGATCCACCTTCCATCGTTCAAGTTCAGTACATGTAGTAACATAAAATTGAGCCCAATTAAATCTGTTAATTATAGCTCTTAAACAGACAGACGTGTGGTATGAATGGCTATATTAACAACATTGAGCGGTTTGGATTGAGGCAGAGGAAAAGGCCACAGAAAATTAATGACATGGGGGACCTTAATGTAAAGGGATGTGAGGTGTTAGGAAAGAAATACTGGAAAGCAATACTGAACAACATGGACAAAACCAGACTGCCTTGAGAAATAAAAACATGAAAATAAGAGAGTCAGATAATATTAGAACACGGAGAGCAAGTGAATAGACTAGGGCACAAACGGGAAGACCGGAGTCCTTGCCTTTACCTCACACAGGCAGCATGAACAGAGAAAAAGCAGAATTCTGTGAACCGGCAAGGTGAGTCCATGTATTTTGGAACTGCCCTGACAACTGGTGTGATCTGCGTGCCATGATTCGAAGTATGATAGATTGCCTGCCATACTCAGAGGTGGATAAATGAAGTGCCATTAAAAACTGGAGTGTACAAAGCACTGTGGTGAAAGCGAGTTATTAGTAATAGTGAAGACCTCGAGGAATGCAAGGATGATGTAGTACTAGGGGGAGTAGTGTTGTCGCTCGTGAGCATGTAGCAAAAAAGACACTGGAGGCTGACTTACTAGCCAGGAGCACAGAGACAGATGGTTGTTGCAATGAGTTCAGCGTGGAAATATGTGGGATCTGAGTTAGAAGTGGGGAGCTAAAGTGATTAAGTAGTGTACAGGACTGCAAGAATGTGTGCAAAGAGGATGCTGGGAAGAGAGGTGGGCAGGTTTGTAGAACAGGAGTGGAGGCACTAATCAGGAAGTGAGTAGCAGAAGGAAAGATGGTGGCGTCAAGAAGGGACTATATAGCCACAAGCAACTGAAATATCCAAGGCAAACAGGAGGCATCAGGATGAGGAGGCATGCATCTGTAAGATGATGGCTTTACTTTTCTTCTCAAGTGGTCAAGGGGCTGTTTACTCTGCGCAGAAAGAGCAATCTGGTTTAACCCCCAATATTCTGGTTTATAGAAGCATCTTTCTCCCCTGCTGGCAGTAGGTGGACACCCTGGAGGCTGAAGAAAGCAGAATAAACAGGGAACACAACAAAAGGGGGACTCCGAAACATAAAACCCAATAACCTGCACATATTTAAGCAAACCACCTCAATCAAGACACAGCCAATAGTCACGGGGTAACAGACACCCTCTAGACTGTATTTTTCCGGGCAAAAGTGCCAAAAAAGCAACCTGAAAATGATAATGCGAGATTCCCCTGCATATTTTGTGTACATTCTGCAGATCCTAGTAGATCACTAAAATATATTGCACACTTCTGCTACTTTAAATATATAGTTTATTAATCAGCATGCACTTTTTTTTAAAAACAATTCAAGGCTCCAGGGTGCTGTGCAGGTACAAGGTAGCAATGCTTACATGGCAAACCGAACACCTATAGCTGCAGAGGGTCAAGATCCAAGGGTATAGGCTCATTTTATAATGAGAGCTGTGCAGAAGGGGACCATGCAATCCTAGGTTAAGTTAGTGTATCGCTCGCTCCAGACATGTGTGATATTTGCATATTTAAACCTCTGTATACCTACTCTCAAGCAGTGAAGTACCCACCGTGTCAAGGGCTCTAGTGCAATGGAGGAAATGTGGCCCCAGGCTACTGATTGAAGTGTTCGTGCTGCTGTCACTCTGCCTCGTGATTCAAACTCAGATGCCAACACACTGTGACAACGACAAAGGCTGCATCAGCCATCCAATGAGGTTGTTGCACGCCTGGTGCGAAAGGGGGTTTGAATCCACTCTGCCAATGGTAAGGGTGCCAACCTTTAGAAAAACGCTAAGGACACCCTGTTTGGAATTAGTGGACGGGGCAGGGAAACAGACTCAAAAAACTCACACAAAAAACCAGTCCGGCTTTATCAATGCACGATCGTCACCAATTTGTCATGAATGTGACAAAGGCTCAGTCAAATATTATTTGTGTTCACATCAACAATATTTATTTCTTGACTTAGGATGATAATTTTCTTTTCTACAAAACTCTAGCTAATATAAAAACCTTATTTTTGCTAAGACGTTTTAAAACACACTTATTCACATCCACATTCATGTCTCAATCAACTGCATTCCTCACACAAAAAGGTTTGATAAATCACAAGACATTGGTTAAATCCTCTTTTCATATGAGTGTGGTTTAAATTAAACGTTTCTGCATCCAACTCGGAAAAGTTGTTCACTGTGGAACTTTGCTTCTATGTTCTTAAAGTATAACAAATCATAAATCAACAACACACTCTGGTCACGACAATTACATACTCTATTTCTTGACAATTACATACTCTATTTCTTTACAGTGTTCTTAGTTCTTATGTTAATGTTATTATATCCTAATGTGGTTAATCAATCTTCCTCGAAGCATGCACAAATACCTTCCTCTGGGTTGCCACACATGTACGACCCCAAAGGCCACCCTAAGCCTGTAATGACAAAATATCACTAAGCCACACGTTCAAATATGAACACTAAATATAAAGTGCTACTTAGTTCCATTAGATTTACAATCCTCGGTCATCAGAAACGTCACGAAATATAAATCACCAAAGCAGAGAACTTGAGAAGACACCTGTGCTTGAATTCACTCTCCTGAGGCCGGTGTATAGGGTTATAGCAGGAAATGGAAAGGTGCTTGACTGGAAACATGGATAGTGCGACTAGTCCAGCGGAACATAGAGTACACCTAACGAGGTGTGTGCAGTCAAACAAGTCTTACTATTAGAACAAAGAGATGAGCGTGATTATCATCTGGCAATCCGGAGGCTCTGAATGTAATTTTCCTTACGGGCCTCTCGGGAACATGATTCCTCGAACAAGGCAAAAGAATGGCCTTACAAGACTAGTCTGCATATGCCGAACTGCACATAACGGAAAGAAATAATCGTCACGCTACCTTGATGTGCACATGTGCACTCAAAACAGTCTTGATTTGCTTCCATGGGTCAGAACAACTGAAGGGAGATTATATTCCTTCAAAGGGCATTTGCATTCTGCAAATATAATTAGCATACATAAATAATGCAGGGATACGAAGAAATGCCTTCTCGTCCTACCAAAAGTTAATGCTGCATTCTGTAGAAACCTGGCACCTATCTTCTGTTGTAGAGGGCGAAAATTCAAAACACCACATCTGATTACCTGTGAGGGGCTCCAAACTCCTTTCTCATCGTAAGGAAACAAAACTCGACCTCCTGGTCCCGTAAGTGTTTATCCATGTGAAAGCCTGAATTTTAGCACTACCCATAGGGCAACAAAGATAAACATGCTCACCCCGTGACCCCTGGAAACTGAAGTTATAAAAATGCTCCTCAATGGCAAAGTGATTGCTGCTAAACTCCCCAAGTTCACTAGACCGTTACTCATCCCTGGAATGGGGCCAACCTTTGGAGACACAGGTAGCGTTTATGATTTAGGTGCAGCAAACTACCTCAAGCAGAGATATGACTTTTCACTACCCCAGCCAAAGGGTCCCTGGCAGCATTTTTGATTGGCTGTGACCCCCACAGTTCGTATATTATTTAAGTGATTTAATGTCTACGTATCCAACAGACAAAAGAGACGTTAAATCTTCTTGCCCTTCATAAAAATCAACACGGTTCGGGCGTCGGGCGATATGATTCCCCCACCCGTGCAATCTGCTCTAACCATGAAGGTTTCCCAAAAGAACTTGTTTGTCAAAAGCTTGTGCGGGGACAGTGCAGTGCAGTGCGTTGTGAGGAGCTTCTAGCTGTAAAGGTTTCAGACAGGAGAGATGTCTACATGCTGACTACCATCCATGATGAAAGCACTGCACCTGTGACTGGGGTCAGGTTGCTGAAGCGCACAAATCTGTGTGCAGTTTGGACTATAATAGGCACATGGTTGGTGTTGACAGAGTAGATCAGAGGTTGGAACTTTACGCTGCTCTTCGTAAGGCTTACATTTGGTATAAGAAGTTGGCTATCCATATTTTCCACTTGGCAACCTTTAATGCTTTTGTCGTGTTCCAGGATTCCTGTCCTGAGTGAAAGATGACTTTTGCTAAGTTTCAGGAGTCTGTAATAGGCAGCCTTGTTTTAGTGGGAAAGGCAAGTGTTCCTAGGGTTGGAGTGGTGGAGAATGTTGCTAGATTGAAAGATCGCCACTTTCCTGATCACATTTCTCCCACACCCTTAAAAGACTTTCCCAGTAGGAGATGTAGAATCTGTTGACGAAGAGGTATGTGGAAGGAGACTCGTATGTACTGCCCCCAGTGTCCTTCTAATCCTGGGCTGTGTGTGCCTGCTTGTTTTACAATGTACCACACAGAAAAAAAAATTTGGGAGCATCCATGAGTGGTAAAGTGAACTGCCTGGCCTCTATTGTTTAATATTTTTTGTTCAGTTTCAAGGTTGCCATTTGTGTAGTGTATTTAGTTTCAGATTGTGTGTTATTAGATTTGTATCTATTTGCAATTTATTTGTGTTTTCTTATTTATATAAAAAAAAATCCTAAATGTGATGGTGGTGTACGTGGAGTGGTGCTTGTCTGGTGGTGTGTGTGGTCTGGCGCTTGGCTGCCGGTGTGTTTGCATTGGCGCTTGGCTGGCGGTGTGCGCGGACTGGCGCTTGGCGGGCGGTGTGTTTGTACTGGTGCTTGGCTGGCGGTGTGCGTGGACTGGCGCTTGGCTGGCGGTGTGCGTGGACTGGCGCTTGGCTGGCTGTGTGCGCGGACTGGCGCTTGGCTGGTGCTGTGTTTTGATCGGCGCTCTGGCTGGTGGTGTCTTTTGATTGGCGCTTAGCTGACAGTGTGTTTGTACTGGCGCTTGGCTGGCGGTGTGTTTGTACTGACGCTTGGCTGGCGGTGTGTTTGTACTGGGGCTTGGCTGGCGGTGTGTTTGCACTGTTGCTTGGCTGGCGGTGTGTTTGCACTGGCGCTTGGCTGGCGGTGTGCGTGGACTGGCGCTTGGCTGGCGGTGTGCGTGGACTGGCGCTTGGCTGGCGGTGTGCGTGGACTGGCGCTTGGCTGGCAGGTGTGGTGACTGGCGCTCGGCTAGCGAGGTGCGTGGACTGGTGCTCGGCTGGCAGGGTGCGTGGACTGGTGCTCGGCTGGCAGGGTGCGTGGACTGGTGCTCGGCTGGCAGGGTGCGTGGACTTGCGCTTGGCTGGCTTTGTGTTTTGATTGGCACTTGGCTGGCGGTGTGTTTTGATTGGCGCTTGGCTGGCGGTGTGTTTGCACTGGCGCTTGGCTGGTGGTGTGTTTGCACTGGCGCTTGGCTAGCGGTGTGTTTGCACTGGCGCTTGGCTGGCGGTGTGCGTGAACTGGCACTTGGCTGGCGGAGTGCGTGGACTGGCATTTGGCTGGCGGAGAGCGTGGACTGGAGCTTGGCTGGTGGTGTGTGTGGACTGGCGCTTGGCTGGTGGTGTGCAAGGACTGGTGCTCGACTGGCGGTGTACGTGGACTGGCGCTTGGCTGGCAGTTTGTGAGTAGTGACTAGCTGCTGGTCACTACACACACTCCTAGCCAAACGCCACTCAACGCAATACGTGAGCTGGTGTGGTTGAAGTGTCAGGAATGTGGGTGTGTGAAAGTGATGGGCCCTTAAATGGGGCAGTCTGCTGGTGTGAGTGTTGTAATGAGCTGGGCCCACAGCTGGCATTGTGAATGGTTGTGTATGTGTCACAATTATGAAAGATGTATGAATAGCCTGTAAAGAGGTTGGTGACTTGTCGTGGCTTTACAGCTCACGAGCTGTGAGTCAATGGTTCAGTTTCTCATCCTTTCAATTAACAGTGCATTTTATTTTTGTGAAATCTCTGGTTAATACAACTGTATATACTGAACCATCACTCACCCTCGTGCCAAATCCAACCAGTATGTAGGTGTGCTTGAGGAATCTGTGGTTGTGTATAAAAATGTGTCTTTTCTGTTTTTGACAAGCAGGGTCAATCAATCATTGCATTTATATAGCGCACTACTTACTCAGAGGGTCTCAAGGCGCTGGGGGGGGGGGGATCTGCTACTGCTCGAACAACCAGGTCTTGAGTTGCTTCCTGAAGGCGAGGTGGTCCTGGGTCAGGCGGAGGTGGGTGGGGAGGGAGTTCCATGTCTTGGCGGCGAGGTAGGAGAAGGACCGTCCCCCTGTGGTGGCTCTACGGATGCGGGGGACGGCGGCGAGGGCGTGGCTGGTCGATCGAAGCTGGCGTTTGGGAGCGTAGAAGTTGAGGCGGCTGTTGAGGTATCCTGGGCCTTGGCTGTGTAGGGCTTTGTGTGCGTGGGTGAGGAGACGGAAGGTGATTCTCTTGTTGACCGGGAGCCAATGCAGATCTCTCAGGTGTCCGGTGATGTGGCTGCGACGGGGGATGTCCAGGATGAGTCGTGCTGAGGCGTTCTGGATCCGCTGGAGTCTCTTCTGGAGTTTGGCGGTGGTTCCGGCGTAGAGGGTGTTGCCGTAGTCCAGACGGCTGGTGACGAGGGCCTGGGTGACCGTCTTCCTGGTCTCGGTGGGGATCCACCGGAAGATCTTACGTAGCATGCGCAGGATGTTGAAGCACGACGAGGAGACGGCGTTGACTTGTCTGGTCATGGAGAGGGAGGAGTCCAGGATGAAGCCCAGGTTGCGTGCGTGGTCTGTTGGTTTGGGTGCGCTGCCTAGGGCGGGGGGCCACCAGGAGTCGTCCCAAGCGGCAGGTGAAGATCCCAGGATGAGGACTTCCGTCTTATCTGAGTTCAGTTTCAGGCGGCTGTTCTTCATCCATTCGGCTACCTCTTTCATCCCTTCGTGAAGGTTGACTCTGGCGGTGGCGGGGTCGTTGGTAAGGGAGAGGATCAGCTGGGTGTCGTCGGCGTAGGAGATGATGTTGAGGTTGTGCTGGTGTGCGATGTCTGCGAGGGGGCTCATGTAGATGTTGAAGAGGGTTGGACTGAGCGAGGAGCCTTGAGGGACACCGCAGATGACTTCGGTGGCTTCAGATCTGAACGGAGGGAGGCGGACTCTCTGTGTCCTTCCGGCGAGGAAGGAGATGATCCACTCCAGTGCCTTCTCCTGGACTCCGACGTTGCTGAGGCGTTGTACTAGGGTACGATGGCAGACAGTGTCGAAGGCCACGGAGAGGTCTAGGAGGATGAGGGCCGCTGTTTCTCCGTTGTCGAGCAGCGCTCGGATGTTATCAGTGACTGCGATCAGGGCGGTCTCGGTGCTGTGGTTGGCCCGGAAGCCAGACTGCGAGGGGTCGAGGGATCCGTTCATCTCGAGGAAGGCGGCCAGCTGCTTGTTGACGGTCTTCTCGATGACTTTTGCAGGAAACGGGAGCAGCGAGATGGGGCGGTAGTTTTTGAGGTCATGGGGTCAGCCGATGGCTTCTTGAGTAGAGCGCTGAGTTCGGCGTGCTTCCAGCTCTCCGGGAAGGTAGCGGTGTCGAAGGAGGTGTTGATGATGTGTACCTTGTTCTTTTTTGTGAATGTTGTAATGTGTTGGTTTTGTGCCTGGTCATGTGAATGGTCTTGTGTATCATGTGAGAAAGGTGTGTGAATGGCCTGTAAAGCAGTTGGTGCCTTGAAGTGGCTTTACAACTTACGAGCTGCGAGTCACTGTTGACAGTGCAGTTCATTTTTGTGAATCTCTTGTTAATAAAATGTTACTTACTGAACCATCACTCGCCCTCATGCCAATCCCAACCAGTATGTGTGTGTGCTTGAGGAATAGATGGCTGTTCAGTAATCTTTGTCTGTTTTGTCTCTACTAAGCTGTACATTTCATCTAAGAATAAACTAACAACTGTAGTTTTTGTTGTAAACTAAACACCCATGGTGATGTCTCTCTTGTGGATCCCAACAAGTTATCTTACCCACAATGTCCTGCAAACCTCAAAATGTGACTGTGACATTTTCCTTGCATTATTGTGCCCAAATGTTCACACTGCAGAAAGTAACAACAAATTTTCACCCCCCCCCCCCCCCCCCAGCATTTCTCCAAGTATCCCAATAGAAATGGTACCTCATTTGTATGGGTGGGCCAAGTACCCGCTGCATTTAATATAAATGCTTATATACTGTGCCAAAAGTAGTATATTTGTTAAAAAAGTCCAAGTACTGTCCTGAGAAAAAAAATAATAGAAGACCTCGCCATCTCTTAATGATACAGATGTGGTGAAAGAATGTTAGCTCGCTTGTGCCCTAGTTCAAATAAATGTACTATTTTTCTACATTTTTACCTTCCCAGCTAAATATACGGAACAATTGCAGCATTAGTACTATCTGTACAAGATGTATAAACTGGGTGTTCTAGTAGCTCCACTACCTGCGCAGGGGGTTTATAAATAGTGTGTAAAGAAATGCAAAAGGATGCTGCTGGTATTTTGACTCAGGGTGCACTGAGGTCTGCTAACCAGACCTCAGTGCCAGCGTTCTAGCCCATTTAAAAGTACATGTTGAATTTAGTGAAGTAGTGTGGCTCACTGGTTAGAGGCGGCAGACCCGAGAGCAGAGGACGGCCAGGGACCAGGGTTCGATTCCCGGCGCTGCAGGTTTCTGGACCAGGGTCAGCGGACTCGATAATTCTCTCGCCTCGGTGCCCACTCTGATCAGCGATCACACTCGGCAACTCTGGGCATTAGCTTGCCTCATCTTCACTAACGGCCCCACCAGACCGCCGGGGATGCCTGGTCTCACCCTGGAGATACCCATTAAGGGACCATCTCTCAGGGAAGCCAGGAAGGGTTTCGCAGCGGTCGAAGCGCCTTGGGACCCTACGGGTAAGTAGTGCGCTATATAAATGCCAATACATTTACATTTACACATTTACAATTTGCTACCCCAATTCTTATATGCCGATTTACTTATAAGTCCTTAGTATTTGATACCAAGGGTATTCAGGGCATGCAAGTTGGAGTGTGCACCCAGGACTGCAGCACTGGTGCCACAGTGGGTCCGACAAAGTATCTAATGCCTCCCAGCCTGCCACTGCCGCCTGGAAGAGCAATTTTAAAACTGCTAGATTGACTGTGCCATTTAACAAATTTCAAAGCCCACACCTCCCTTAACAATATACATAAGTCTTCCCTAAGGAAGACCTGTAGAGCCCTAAGGCAGGGAGCTGTATATTATTAAGTGGAAATTATACTTTCAATATGTCTAAACAGCAAAGCTTCCACATTGTTGTTTCTGCTGTGGAGGAGTTAATAGCCCCATTGGCTTACACAAAGTTACTGGCTGACCCCTCACCCGGCTAACTGCTGAATGGGAATACTAAACTGTGTACTGAAAGGTATCAAATTAATTGTGGCATTAAATCCGCCTTGATGCCTATGTCTAATTGAATGTAACTTTTAGGGAAAGGCAACTTTCCGAAAGTTTCCTCTCTGTTACCCAGTTTGTCAAGTGGCCTCGCGCAGCTGCTGGCCCCCAGACAGCCTTCCGCCCACCTGGGGAGTCATGTGGACGACTCAGCTGCCCAGGAACAATAGAAGCCTGGTACAGAGAGAGATGTTGCCTTCCCCTTGGAAGATGTCACACAGGGTGTTGACCCAAACGGCGAGCTCCAAAGGGGAAAGCCGCCTTTAGTGGGCAATTGGCGATCACACTCATGTAGAGCTGCCGCCTTTATTCAAGGAGACAGGCTGGCAGTGGGAAAAAGAGAGGGGAAACAGATGACGAAACCAGTTTTCCTGTGGGTGTGTAGCCTACAGGTAGCCAGAAATCTAGGGTGGGCTACCAAGCTCCTAACATGCAAGGAAGTATTCTAACATCTTGAGAGCTGGTAAAATAGTGCACTCTGGGCATGCTAGATGCCACACACAGCTGAAAGTAGTCCCAACGCAGGGGGGATCCTAGCAGCCTATTGGCTAGTAACAACATCATCCCCGGGCTCTTTCCTGGGCATAAATACTGCACCTCTGGAGCCCCGACACTCAGATCACTATGGAACTGGAGAAAGGACTGAAGGTCTGCCTGCTGACCCCCTGGACCTGGCAAGAGTGGCTGCACTGACTGCTGGACTGCACCTGTTGCACCATTGGCTAGCAGAGAGAGGACTTAGCCTGTGAACTCCTGAAGCTCCTGAACAAGCAGCTCCGAACCCTATACCACAGAAGTGACTCCAAGGGTCAGTCAGCTGACTCCCTGGAACCAGTACTAGGGCCAGCAAAGCTGAAGTAGCTCATTCCTGCAAGTCAGTAGCTGCATTCTTCGAATCACTGCTGACCACACTGAGCAACCAATAAACTGATTCTCGATGGCCCAAAGTTTCACACGAATCTGCCGGACCCAGAAGTGTAGACGGAGTCCAGATTGATCATCAAGAATGGATACCAGCCCTAACTAAAGGACCAAAGGATACCGCTGGACCCACTGTGTATAGAGATCAATAGTCAAGCATCAGCTGGTATTCTACTGGCTCAAAGACTACTTCAAGGGACACTGGCCCCGGTGGCCAAAGTCAACCCACCTTACCTGTGGACAGAGGAATAACCGCAAGGACACCCCTGGAAGAGGTGTGGTGCAGTGGCCAGGGTGCCTGACTCCAATTCACGGGGTTCACGGTTCGATCCCCAGTGCTTTACAATAGTTCCTTTATTTAAGCCATGCTGCTCGTAGCCCCATCTAGCCAGGATTGAGCTAAAGGTTTTACAAATGAGCCAGACTGGACCCAAGAAATTTTGGCGAGAGTATTACATGGTAAGGTCGTACTTCCATGCCATATAATACACCATAGTCCTCTATTGGCATGAAATGTAAAAAGTGAAGGCAGCAGTGCTATCACCATGATGTGTTCATATTTTGGGAGATAGGTTTAGAGTGTTGAATATCTGTGACATTCAAAAGGCGTACTTAAATGTCCTTCATGAAACTGAGCTAGGTGCCTGAGAAATAAGTGTCTCGCTCCACTTTTAGGCCAGACTTTGATAGGTTTCATATATTGGAAGATGTTGCATTTCAGAAAATAATTTGCGTGCATCTATTTTCCATCATCCACCACTGCACAAAATCTCCTCCTTGTGCAATCCATTTAATCCATTCTGTGTTGCTAGGGGTATTTCTAAAGCATGAATCAGACCTGGGATGATCTGGGCAGAGCAAACAGGGATAAATGTTTGCATCAGTGTTTAACCCGTTCTATGCTCATGACGGAGCCTCGGTTGACGGAGCGGTTCCGTCATGGCCCGCTCGGCCATGACGAATTTCACGCCTGCGCTGGACGTTCCATTGAGCGGGCAGGGCCATGACGGAACCGCTCCGTCATGAGCACAGCTCAACCGCGGCTCGTGACGGAGCGGCTCCGTAACGAGCATGCGGCCGCCGCGCGGCCGCCCCGCCCCCTTAGCACTGCGGCGGAATAGTGAAGGGGTTAAAAACAATTTTGGACCACCAACACTTTACTATAAAATCAGAAGACTGTGACAGCAAGTGCTCCTCGCCATTACTTATTACCGGAAAACATCAAAAGGCAATGCCCCATCAGAGAAACACGTCAAACATATATTAATCAATTCCAGTAACTTAAAGTGGGACGGCTGGAGAAATTTTACCATGAACCAAATTGGCGACCCATAAATGTCATGTTGTTCACAAAGGGAGGAATTTAAAATATGACCTATCTGCGGTTTCACATTTAAAAAAAAACATAACCTAGAAAAAATGCAGCAAGTCACATCCTGTTTAAATGTGGCGGTCCAACCTGTGGTTTGGAGACAATAAACTACTGGTGGAGAAATTTTCTGCAGCGGACAGACCACTTTTAGGCTAAGACATAGATAAAATCAGTAGAGTTTGTCGTGTCACCTGGCACCCACAGCTATTTCCCTGTTGTAGAGGTTGGGGAGAGAGTGATTAGCTTATAAGCCATAACATTATTTTACACTACAGACTAGAGGCCACACAACTCTTTTGTTTAATCACATTGTTTTGTTAGGCAGAAAGGTCAAGCAATACAGTATGCAAGTTCAAATTTCAAAGCATTATTATATCAACAGGCAGTCAACAAATAACAAGTAGAACTGCCAGTGAAATACAGAAAAATAAACATCAGTCAGACACAGCATAAATACAACCCAACCTTGACATTAGACCATGGTTTCATGAATTCCGAGCTCCTACCAAGAGATCAGCAGACATCACAAAACCAAATGTCACCTAGTTGTGGAAGCAGATTTAGTAAGACATGAGGTGACCCGAATGCATATGAAACTTGTACCTGGCTCTTCTTTAGTGCAGTTAACAATATAAACTAGGGTGTGCGCATATGCCTAGGCATGTTCATGAGGATTCTGAGGTCCGGAACAAGTTCTGTAATCTGGAGGAGTGCATCAAACATGGCTCCTATCTGGACATGACACTACTCATGTCCTGCATTACGAACATAAAGCAGTGATGCCAGCATACTTGTTTTTTAGACTATAGTACTGAACAGGCCTTCTTTTTGGTTCAGGTGTTGCGTGGCCTGCCTTGTAAAGTTCCAATATCTGTGACACCCAGACCCTTGCGTATAGATAGATAGATAGATAGATAGATAGATAGATAGATAGATAGATAGATAGATAGATAGATAGATAGAGGAGGGTGTGGTGTGTAACGTTTATATAAGATCTGGATATAACCAAGACTCTCCGGTGGTGAAAGGATGGTTGCTGTAACCTGCGGGACCAACTTTGGATTGCCTGTGGTCAGACATGGCACAAAATGGAGGGTGGAGTAGAGCTGCCCTATTACAGTAGATGTGTACTGTCTACTTTCCTGGAGCTGAAGGGAGGAGCCCAAGACACTGAAGAAACTGTGGGCAATGAACTCAGGTCCACGAGCGGAGGTTGTGGAGATTTGCTAACTATGCATTACATTGAAAACACGGAATTCATGCAAAAACTCTGACTCCACCACGTAGCAGAGTTAGCTACTGCACCCACAACCCTCTGATAAAACAACTTTACCGTAACATGCTAAAAAACATATAACCAATTCACAAAAGTGAGCTTTGAAAAATATCAGGTAATGAGAGAGGTGATGATTTTGGGGTTCCCCCTATCCTAGGGGGAGGACCAAGCAGATGCCTTGAACACAAAGAGCATATCATGCTGAACGATTCGGTGGTGGTCCAATCCTCCTAGGACCACCCCAAACAAAGTTACGGGCAAAAATAAAATGCCAACCAAACGCCCAGCAAAGCACTATGGGGCGAGATTCTAGAGTGCAGTGAATATTATAGTATTAGCTCTCAGATGAGCTGGGAGAGCTGCTGCCCCTTGAGGAATGTTTTGGTATTGCATACTATAATATTCACTGCACTCTAGAATCTCGTCCCATAAAGCTTTGCAGGGCCTTTGGTTGGGATTGCATTTTTGCCCATAACTGTGCTTGGGGTGGTCGCAGGAGGATAGGACCACCACTGAATCGTTCTGTTTCTAATCCCGGATTTCTACCCTGACCATAGTGTGATCTTGGGTATCCCGATCACATTTAATAGGTGTTTCAAGCATATAACTGGGCCATTATGCATATAGAAAAAGATATACGAAGTCCTTGATACTATCGTTGGATCAGTGGACATTTCAACTCAGAGGTTATTTGCACAAACAATACAGGACAAGGATATAAAAATTCCTGTTTAACTGTTAGTAATACCTGAATCCCCAAGGACTGAGAGAACAGTTAGAGGGTAAGATATGAACCAAATGGTATTTGTGGATAGTCAGATGGAGAAGGTATTGACTTTTTGAAAGGATGGCCTAAAGCTTACATTTTACCTCCCTGAATGTGGATAAACAAGATGTTCACTTCTGGTTAGGTCTTCGGAAGTAACAAAAATGTATTGTTGTACGAAAGGAATGCAGGTTGGCATATGCCTATTCATTTATCACGTTTATGTATTAAATAACACTCTTTGGAGTGTATTTAAAAATTAATGGATGAGGATAGAAAAGTGGTATATAAAACATAGAAAATATATACATGGATTGTAACTAAAGGCTATGGGGCAGAAAGTATTAACAGTGGAGATTTTGGTTCATAAACAAAGAGTTCCAATTCTTCCCACCGTAGAAGAAGTAGCTCAGTATGATTTTCTGGGAGTTTTCTTTTTTTATTAAACTACAATGCAGAATTAAAATTGTATGGTTAAAATTCAAGATCAAGATTCAAATAATAGTTCCCTTCTTAACATAAACCCTTTTTTCAAAGTGTTATATACTCCTTTAGAGGAATATTTTATTGTTTGAGCACTTTCTAAACACTTGGCACATTTTCACACCTCTTTTTGAAACAGATGTTCATGCCATGTATTTAAAGTGAGTTTGGAGATATAATATAGTGGTGTGAACTATTATAATCTCTCGATACTCGGGAGAACTGTGGCAGCAATTAGTTGGTAGTACGTCTAACATTAAGAAAAGTGAACAGTAACATTAGTGTTATTATCTGGGAACAAGTTTTGACAGATTGATATTTCTATTTATTTTTAGAGGTTGTGCTACTATAGACTTGCATTCATAAAACAAAAACATAGTAGTAATCTGACATGAGATATAATAATCATAAGAGACCAGTGCAGTTCCCAACATTAATACAAAATGCCATTGATGAACTGTTTAAATTATAAAGGTTAAAATTTTAAAAACAGTAGAGTTATATTTATGAATTGAGTATGAACACAAATTGACAAACAATTAGCCTGATGACTTCACAGATGTTAGATTAATGAGAAGCAGAATAACTTCAGCTGTTTATGTAAACTGACCTATAACAATTAAAAGATATAGAGAAGTTTTTTATTGTAAAATAGTTAAAAGAATCTATAAAAAAGGGCTCTGTCAATTCGTTTTGAAGATGTCCCCAAGTACTGTGTTATAAGGGAAGCATTTAAGATAAAATGTAAGGTTGTATAAAAAAAAAGAATATACATTTTTGGAAGAACATTTCTTACACTCCCTATTGACGTGAGTATTAGAAATGAGGTTATTAATTTGCGACGTGGGTGTCCATACCAACTTAATCATCTACTTTGGTTAGGTTAAAACAAACACCGTGAGATTCTCTTCGCAAACACTGGTACATATGGCACAAGCTGCAAACAATCCCCAAAGAAGTGCATGCTATATTCAAACAGCACCACCAATTTAAAAATAAAGAACATAACACAATAAAATGTATAAGCCAATTTATAAAAAACAATTAATGAGCAAAAGGATACCCAAATCAAGATAGGTTAAGGGGAACCAGAGTAATTTTTTTTTTTTTAAGTTTTGGGAAAAACGTGCTAAGAAAACGTAGGACATCATTCAAAAGTCATTGTTCAAAGTTGACTGGGATCTAGGTGCTATCTGAGTCCTACTGCAATTAAGCAGAATCCTGATACTTTTTTTCATGGAAGTAGAAATTGTCCAAGGCTGTGGCTGGCAAAGGTCACTTCAAATGGGGTACATAATCGCTGAGCTCCCACTGAAGAAGCTGTTTTTGGTGCCAAAATCTTAGAGTGGGATAAACTTAGATTTCGTGGCTAGAGAGGTCGCATTGTGGGTCACAAATATTTGACGATTCTCTACAGGCCACATTTTTGCATTTGTAATTAATTACTTTTTGGAAGTCTGAATATTACAGTGGGGCAAGGCTGGAAGCCGTAGCAGGGTAAGGATCCACGAGGCGCAATACGTTCATCACAATATCCAGCTGAACCTATTTTTCAGTAAGGCAAAATACTACAAGTGGGACAAACAAATTTCGTAGTCCCCTTGGGTGAGACCTTTCTGGGAACTTGTCCAAGTTTTCCTGAGGTAAAAAAAAATTATTACGTCCCACAGTGAGCTCAGGATCTACATCTCTGTATATCCGTCACACTGACAAGGCTGATCCCAAACTAAGGCAGCTTAGTGAGCAAAATAAAGTCGGAGACTGGGATGCGGCCCACGTAATTAACAGTAGCTGAGATTAATTCATGCATTCTAGACATCACTTTTGTATCCTTTTGTTTATCACAGTAAAGACTATTTTACTGGTTTTGCCAATGCTTTGAAAAAGTAACAATAATTGATTTCTTACCGTAAATTATGCACAAAGAGGGCAAAGAACTGAATAAAGCAAACATTGTGATGACGGAGTGTGCACATCAGTTATAAAATAGTCCAACGTGCATTCCAGCGGAAGCACTTCCTCGAGGGTGGCATGATACACCAAACAGCCAATAGCATGAAGTGACACCGTTATATGCACGTTTCTATGGGTCTGATTTAGAAATTGTCAGGACTCCCGTTGTCCCTCCGTGGCGGCGGTTACAAGTACACCGACAACTGACGGAGTACCGCCTGCCATATTTAGATGTGTGCTGGCTGAACCGCCGTCTGCATCGACAGACTGCCTACCAGCACTTAAGTGGCGCAACTCTGTTGACGCGGTGGAACCCATTGCTGGCTAACTGTACTCCATTGCCATCAAGCTGGCTGGTTTGTGCCGAGATGATTTAGACTTCCCAGTTGTGCTGGTGGTGTCCTAGAAGCGATTTTCTGACTGAGTGAGCCCCTGGTGGAGTGGAGATTGGTAAGTACCACTTTTATAATGTGTAATTACACATATAGGTTGAGTATGGTTAAAAAATATATGTTGGTAAAGCGTCATGCCCTTTTTTGTACATATAGCATAGAAAACACATACAAAATACACACACTACTGAATGTACACCCACATGAACCACAAACACAACACCAACAACCACCTCAATAATACAAGCATTGGCATATAATAGGACCAATAGGTCTCGCCTTTGGGACCTTTTAATTGTTTAGTTATCCAGCACAATATCCTCGGTGCAACAACATCAACTGCTGCATGGCTAAACACTTATAAGGTCCCAAAGGCAAGACCTATTGGCTATGCCAACGCTTGTTTTAGGTTTGTGAACGATTGGCGAAAATACAGGTAAAGTAAAGTTCTAAAATTAATTTGTTTTAAAGGAATTGTAGTGAAGACACTACACAGCTTGTAGTGTGAGATGTAGATTTATTCACAGGAATTAAATTGGATTAGAGACAACCCCTTAATGCTGTTGCTACTACCAAGGGAGTACAGAGAGAGAGGGGAGAAGAAAGGAGTGGGAGAGAATGTATGGATGGAAATAGAGCGATTGCGGAGAAGAGGACGGGGCAGGGCTAGTTTGACTGTGTTTGTCAAGGCTGCTTTTGCTCCCCAGTGCAGCCCTCCAATAAGAACGGGAAGGAGACTCCTGTGGGCGTTGTCTGCTTCACATGAGGTCCAGCTGGCATGTTCCCCCGGGTTGAGGCACCTCAGCCATGTGCAGCAGTAAAGAACTGCTCCCAACCTATTACGGGCAATGTGTTGGGATAAATTAAAAATATTTGCTGGTCTTTTGTATAGCACTAACATACAAAGTCTCTGAGAGCGTATAGCAGCCATTGGATGGTTCAGGGACCCAGAGTCCCGGTGCATGCCAGCTGGGATCTGTGCAGGGTCTCTGCCCGGTGCATGGCAGCTGGGACCTGTGCAGGGTCCCTGCCCGGTGCATGACAGCGGGGACCTGTGCAGGGTCCCTGCCCGGGGTTGCAAGATGAGACCTGTGCGGGGTCCATGCCCGGGGGATGTCAGCTGGGACCTGTGCAGGGTCCATGCCCGGTGGATGCCAGCTGAGACCTGTGTAGAGTCACTGCCCGAGGGATGCCAGCTGGGACCTGTGCAGGGTCCTAGCCCTGCCCATGGGATGCCGGCTGGGACCTGTGTAGGGTCCATGCCTGTGGGTTGCCAGCTGAGACCTGTGTAGAGTCACTGCCCGAGGGATGTCAGCTGGGACCTGAGCAGGGTCCATGCCCAGGGGATGCCGGCTGGGACCTGTGTAGGGTCCATGCCGGGGGTTGCCAGCTGAGACCTGTGTAGAGTCACTGCCCGAGGGATGCCAGCTGGGACCTGTGCAGGGTCCATGCCCAGGGGATGCCATCTGGGACCTGTGCAGGGTCCATGCCTGGGGGTTGCCAGCTGAGACCTGTGTAGAGTTACTGCCCGAGGGATGCCAGCTGAGATGTCATGATCGCTCTCGCAGCCACAGCGAGAGGACTTAAGAAAGGTCAAAATGCGCGATCACTCCTGCTGCACTACAAGTCCCAGAATGCCAAGCGGACCGGGAGAACAGGAAGGAAGGTCATTTCTATATAGCTCCGCCTCAGATGAGGCTCGGTGCTTGACAATTGTTTTTGTGGATTCGAGTAGGGCGGATGGTGTTCCCCGCCGGAATTAACTCTCAAGACATCGCCAGCGCCGAGCAAGTGCCAGCGTGGTCAGAGGACATCGCCAGCGCCGAGCAAGTGCCAGCGTGGTCAGAGGATATCGTCTGCGCCGAGCAAGTGCCAGCGCGGTCAGATAATCATCAAGCCAAGTTCCTAGTAGGAATCAGTGTGGTCAGAGAAGTGGAGCAACTTCCAGAGAACCGCAAGTATAAAAACGGAAGAACGGGATCGTTCTTCCCTTTCAGACCCTAGAGATTGATATTGTTCCACGGAAGTTTCCCGTTATTCTTTCTTTATTTCTAACGAGGCTAGTACTAACTCAATCCCAGTGTTATATGACATTTGCTGTATTCTCAAGCGTTATTGAGGGTACAAACGAACGGAGGAAAATACTATTATCAACAGATACCAAAACGCCTTCTAAGGATTACTGCGCTGTGCGTGAAAGTGACTTTCAACTTTTCACTTCAGCCCTTTGGAATAAGAGGAACAGATCGGTTCCGATTAAAGTGCGAGTGACATTAACTTTGGTAAGTGTGATTGCGCGAGGACAGGGAAGAGCAGGGAATATAGGGGAACAAGGCACTTATACCTGTCAATTGTCTTTCCCCGCTGCAGCACATCCTTCCACGGAGGTTTCCCTGGACCCAGACTCAGAGGGCCTCATCCTTCACTCCGTTCTTTCCTGCGCATTACCCTTCCGGCTTCTCGCAATATCCATTCAGAAGGTGCTCTCTAAGACACCCCTGGGTGTGGTGTTTAGGCAAGTCGAAAGGACTTTCGTCTCATCGTCCCTGCTGACCGGATTGCTCAGGTTAGTGGTGCGCGAAGGTATTGGCGCCGCTTGCAATCGCGACAGATTGTCAAGCCCACGAATACTCTTCAGCCCGGACGATGGAAGTCGACGCTACTCTTGCTTCCCTGATGGAAAGCTTCTCGGAGCTTCGCCAGGAGGTCATTACCTCTCGTGCCGGGAATCAGGCCTTATACCAAGAAGTTACGCTGATGCGTAAAGAGATGTCTGACTTATCACTGAAGGAACCAGCGGCTAGACCTATACTTAAACCAGCCACTTTGCCTCCACCTTCGTCCTCTCGAACAGGGGGTTACTTCTTGCCGTTATCGACTCCCGCAGCAGTCCCGGATGCGTTACCGACGGTTCAGGTGATCCAGAACCAGGGGATTCCTTTGGCCCCTCCGGAGAGGTTTTATGGGGATCCCCGTAAGTTCGAAACGTTCCTGAATCAGTGCCGTCTTCATTTCTTGTGTAAACCTGTGGTCTTCCAGGAGGAAGCTGTTAAAACGGCATTCATGATGTCCTACATGGGAGGGAATGCATCAAGTTGGACCATTCCCTTATTAGAACGTAACGACCCGGTATTACATAATTTTTCTGATTTTTGTCTCGAATTGCGTAAGCTATTCGACAGGAAATCCCATATGCTAACCCTTGACAGGGAAATCATGACACTGAGACAGGGGTCTCAAGATTTACTGTCTTATATCACTACATTTAATCGCCTGCTCGTGGAAACGGATTGGCTGGTGGAGAAACGGATTTCCCTCTTTTATCAGGGTTTGAGAGGAGAATTAAAAGATGTGTTGGCCCAGGTGGTGCAACTACCAACCACGGTATCAGAATTTATCGATCTCACCGTACAGTTAGACCATCGATTACTTGAACGTAGAGGAGAAAGACCCAGAGGGGAAAATCGTTTCTACTATCCCCCTTCTCGACCCAAATTTGGAGGAGAGGAAAAGATGAAAGGGGTCGATGAACCTGAACCCATGCAGATTGGAGGAGTCAGAGGCCCCCTCACTTCCGAAGAAAAGGACAAAAGGCGACGTCTGAAACTTTGCCTTTATTGTGGAAAAGGAGGACATTTTATCAAAGAATGTAGAGCCCGTAATTACGTTCCCGGGCGTTCTACCCTTCCCAGGGTCCAAGCTACTCAGAAGGACAGCGAACCGGCGGAAAACTTCAGATCTTAAGTCAGACGGAGGTCTCTGACTTAAGATGCCAGCTTCCTATGATCTCCCCCGTATTGGCCAACACCCTTCATCCAGCGGTTGCCCACATGAACGTACGAGTATCTCTCAGGATTGTCTCGCACAACAAACTACAAATTGATGCCCTTCTTGATTCTGGGGCCACCGGAAATTATATTGACCAGGACTATGCGTTAAGGATGGGCATACCTTGCGAAAAGAAGCTGCGTCCCGAGACAGTAAAGGCGGTGGACGGAACTATCCTGTCATCTGGTCCGGTGGTTTATAACACCTTGTCTCTATTGATGGAATTCGGCGAGAACCACCAGGAAAACATCCAATTCCTTCTGATCGATGCCCCGCAGTTCCGGCTCATCTTGGGTATGCCGTGGCTTACTTTGCATGATCCTTTCGTTAGTTGGTCATCCCGTACGGTCAGTATGACCTCTCCTTATTGTAAGGAACATTGTAGGAATCATGAGATTCGTCCCTCCATTCCGGTGCCCTCGCCTGCGGCCTGTTTGGCGAATGCCTGTGGCACGGAACTGTACTGTTGTGCCACGGTGCTTCCCGTCGAATACCAGGAGTATAAGGCTTTGTTTGACAAACAAAAAGCTGCGCAGTTACCCCCCCATAGGGTTTATGACTGTCGGGTGGACCTCATACCGGGGGCGGATATCCCTTGTAGCAGGGTTTATGCTTTAACGGAGAAAGAAACCCAATATTTGAAAACCTATATTGACGACAACCTTGCTTCCGGATTTATTAGACACTCCACCTCCCCTGCGTCTTCGCCGATGTTTTTTATTGCAAAAAAGGACTGTGACGAGTTAAGACCCTGCATCGACTACCGTGCAATTAACAAGGTTACGATAAAAAACCGCTACCCTCTTCCCCTCATTCCGGTCTTGATGGACCAATTGAAGGGGGCAAAATATTTTACGAAACTCGATCTTAGGGGGGCCTACCACCTTGTTCGTGTGCAAAAGGGAGACGAATGGAAGACAGCGTTCCGAACCAAATTCGGTTTATTTGAATACAGGGTGATGCCCTTTGGACTCTGCAACGCCCCTGCTGCCTTCCAATTCTTCATGGATGAGGTGCTCAGGGGATGCTTGGAAACATACTGCGTGGTCTACATAGACGATATTCTGATATATTCGACAACAATGACAGAACATATAGTCCATGTGAAAACTGTATTGCAGAAGCTTCTACAAAACTCATTATATGCCAAGTTGGAGAAATGTCTCTTCCATGTACAGGAAGTCGCCTTCTTGGGGTACATCATCGACGCCCAAGGGTTCCGAATGGACACACGAAAAGTCGAGGTAATCCTGAACTGGAAAACTCCACAGACTGTTAAGGCTGTGCAGAGTTTTCTAGGCTTTGCCAACTATTACAGACGCTTTATCCAGGACTTTTCGAAGGCCATACATCCCATCACTTCCCTCCTGAGAAAGAACGTCCCATTCGTATGGGAACCTGAAGCAGCACAGGCCTTTCAAGTTCTCAAAGACAGGTTCACCCAGGCTCCTATTCTGAGACATCCAGATCCTCAGTTGCCTTATGTCCTCGAGACTGATGCATCCCAATACGCTCTCGGAGGAATCCTGTCCCAAACACATCCAAAGACGGGTCAGTTGCACCCAGTGGCATACTACTCAAAGAAACTTACACCGTGTGAGATAAATTACTCTATCACCGATAAGGAACTCCTCGCTATTAAACGGGCCTGTGAAGAGTGGCGACATTATCTTCTAGGAGCATTGCACACCGTGGAGATCATCACGGATCACCGCAACCTTTTGTTCCTCAAAACGGCTAAGGCTCTGACCCCAAGGCAGCTTCGATGGACTTTGTTTTTTTCCGATTTTGATTTTGTAATCAAGTATCGACCTGGATCCCGTAATGGGAAGGCAGACGCCTTATCCCGCCTAGGTACAGAAGAGACGGTGGAACCACCGGAGCCTCCGTATATCCTTCAAGGCACAGACTGTTCTGAGGTATCGCTTGCCCTGGTATCCTCCGAAGACTTTCTGGATGATTTGAAAGTGGCAATAGCTGATCAGGACATAACTTCGTGGATACAGGAAGAGCCGGAAAATCGTATGGAAAACGACCTGGCCTACCATTACCAAGCGTTGTATATCCCCCAGATACAGTTGCAACAACAAGTGTTGAAATGGGCGCATGACTCAGTATTGAGCGGACACATGGGCATATATAAGACCACCGCTAATGTGGAGCGTTCTTTTTGGTGGAAGGAGGTTCGAAAGGACGTAAAAGAATACGTCAAGACTTGTGCGGTTTGTGCCCAGGGCAAATCAGTACATACGAAACCATCGGGTCTCCTACGTCCATTGCCCATTCCTCCTAAACCTTGGCACACCTTATCCATGGATTTTATAGTGGAGATGCCTCCCTGCGGCAATCAAACTGTGGTTCTAGTAGTAGTAGACCATCTAACAAAAATGGGACACTTCATTGCCTTACCGGGTCTGCCTACGTCGATGGAGTTGGCTAAAGTATTTCTTCAACACATTGTCCGGGCGCATGGAGTGCCCAGTGTACTGATAACCGATCGAGGCACGCAATTTACATCTCATTTTTGGAAAGCTCTCTGTGCCATCTTGCAAATCGATGCCAAGTTATCAACTAGCTACCATCCTCAGACCGACGGTAAAACCGAAAGGCTTAACCAGACACTGGAGCAATACCTCCGCTGCTTCACCATGCAGAATGCCATGGAGTGGACCACGCTCTTGTGGATGGCGGAATTTGCTTATAACAATGCTGTTCATTCCACCTTGGGGTGTTCCCCCTTTTTCTGCCTTTACGGTTTCCATCCGAATATGCTTCCCTTCGACTGGCCAGCGGAATCCTTGGTTCCTTCAATACATGAACATCATGCGCATTTAAGGGCCATTCTTATCGATGCGCGACATTGTTTGCAGTCGGCACAGGCGGCTCACAAACTGTTTGCAGACCGGAGGAGGTCGGAGGAGCCCGAGTATAAGCAGGGGGATAAGGTGTGGCTTTCCACACGTAATATCCACTTGAAGGGAGTAAATAAGCTTAAGCCTAAGTTTATTGGTCCCTATAGTATCAGTGAGGTTGTGAACCCTGTAGCCATGAAACTGTCCCTGCCTGTGGCGTGGTCCATTCATCCGGTGTTCCATGTGTCTCTCCTCCGGCCTTGTCCGTTGAATATGCGCTTGCCGGAGCGTCCCCCTGCTCTGGAGGTGGAGGGCCAGGATGAATATGAAGTGCAACGGATACTAGACTCCCGTTTGGTGCGAGGCAAGGTTCAGTATTTGGTCGACTGGCAGGGATATGGGCCCGAAGACAGAACCGGGGAACCTGTGGACCATTTACATTGCCCGGATCTGGTTGCTGAGTTCCATGAACGATTCCCTGGTAAGCCGGGTCGACCGCCGAGTCGGCAGTCCTCGAGAGGGGGTTCTGTCATGATCGCTCTCGCAGCCACAGCGAGAGGACTTAAGAAAGGTCAAAATGCGCGATCACTCCTGCTGCACTACAAGTCCCAGAATGTCAAGCGGACCGGGAGAACAGGAAGGAAGGTCGTTTCTATATAGCTCCGCCTCAGATGAGGCTCGGTGCTTGACAATTGTTTTTGTGGATTCGAGTAGGGCGGATGGTGTTCCCCGCCGGAATTAACTCTCAAGACATCGCCAGCGCCGAGCAAGTGCCAGCATGGTCAGAGGACATCGCCAGCGCCGAGCAAGTGCCAGCGTGGTCAGAGGATATCGTCTGCGCCGAGCAAGTGCCAGCGCGGTCAGATAATCATCAAGCCAAGTTCCTAGTAGGAATCAGTGTGGTCAGAGAAGTGGAGCAACTTCCAGAGAACCGCAAGTATAAAAACGGAAGAACGGGATCGTTCTTCCCTTTCAGACCCTAGAGATTGATATTGTTCCACTGAAGTTTCCCGTTATTCTTTCTTTATTTCTAACGAGGCTAGTACTAACTCAATCCCAGTGTTATATGACATTTGCTGTATTCTCAAGCGTTATTGAGGGTACAAACGAACGGAGGAAAATACTATTATCACCAGATACCGAAACGCCTTCTAAGGATTACTGCGCTGTGCGTGAAAGTGACTTTCAACTTTTCACTTCAGCCCTTTGGAATAAGAGGAACAGATCGGTTCCGATTAAAGTGCGAGTGACATTAACTTTGGTAAGTGTGATTGCGCGAGGACAGGGAAGAGCAGGGAATATAGGGGAACAAGGCACTTATACCTGTCAATTGTCTTTCCCCGCTGCAGCACATCCTTCCACGGAGGTTTCCCTGGACCCAGACTCAGAGGGCCTCATCCTTCACTCCGTTCTTTCCTGCGCATTACCCTTCCGGCTTCTCGCAATATCCATTCAGAAGGTGCTCTCTAAGACACCCCTGGGTGTGGTGTTTAGGCAAGTCGAAAGGACTTTCGTCTCATCGTCCCTGCTGACCGGATTGCTCAGGTTAGTGGTGCGCGAAGGTATTGGCGCCGCTTGCAATCGCGACATGAGACCTGTGCAGAGTCCCTGCCCGGGGGATGCCAGCTGGGACCTTGCACTATCCCTCCCGGGGGATGCCAGCTGGGGCCTTGCACTGTCCCTCCCGGGGATGCCAGTTAAGAGCTGTGTGGGACCTGTGCAGGGTCCCAGCCCGGGCGATGCCACCAGGACTTACTAAACCCTGACCTTTCAAAGTTCATTTGAATCTGGTAATGGCCGCACCGGTCATTCGGGGTAGAGGTCTCTGTATGGACAGCAGTGACGTAGCAAGTGTGCCACTGACCTCAGAGCAAGCAATGACAACGCCCTTCTACTGTTAATTAGATCATAAATGACACCATTATTCAGAGGTCAATGGGCCCCTCAATCTAGGGTGACCAGGCGTCCCCGTTTTGCCAGGACGGTCCCCGTTTTTAACCAGCTGTCCCAGCAAATTTCAAGAAATTTAGCTCATGTCCCAGTTTTTAGGGAGGGTCGACTGAAAACGGTAGGAGGTGTTTTTTATGTTTTACTAAGCAGGGCAAGTTAGCAGTTGTTTCAAGAAAGCAATTGAATTAACAGGCAAGCTACTGGGTTTAAAAATTACATTTTATGTATGTTTGTACTGCCTGTTCTGTAATTCTCTGTTGAGGAACGCTGTCATCGCTTGAAGTAAAATTGTAGTCCTTCTTCTACTTTTGTGAAATGTCCCGGTTTTTGGCTTTAAAATTCAGGTTACCCTACCTCAATCGTCAGGGACCCGGAGCCACTGCCCCTGCTGCACCACTGGAAGCTGCGCCCCTGATAGACAGATGATCGTGATTGTTAAAACCGACGCTGCTGTCGGCCCCACCCAATGGCATTAATTTAATCGACCTTAGAAGGATGAAAAGCTGCGAAGGTGCGTCATAATGTGAATATGTGAAATGTGTGTTACGCAGCGATCGCCACAGCAGCTACATTGCCCAACCGAGTAGCTACATCAACTTGCCCAAATAAAAGCAGCCGCCTTCTGTGAATCAATTATGCAGGAAACGCATGTGGCCCGTATGTGACCGACCACTCTCAAACTCATTTCAGATTTTTTTTCGAGTCAGAGGTGTCCAGGTGCAGTTATAGAAAATGTTCCTCTCGCATCAAGTTTAAAGCATATTTACACTTTCTCTAACACGACCATATTTTCAAAGTCAACACTATAGGGAGCGAAGGGCCCCAAAATAAATGTATAGTCACCGTGCCCTGTTTGTTTTGCCTGCGTTTAAATGATGCAAGTCATAGCAGGTAAAGGAACTGAGATGTGTGTATAAAATATGAATGATGGGCTGTTATAATCGTAACACATTTTATTTACACCGCTTATGAACACTAGGCCCATCAAACGAAATTCCTATCACACTGGCGTAATCTTGCGTATTTCACATTAGGCAATATACTCAAATTTCACCTCAATTTTAGGTCGGAAACATGACAATCACCTGAACGACCGGAACCAGAGCAACGGTTGTTTTTGGCAGTTGTGTTTTTTGCACCATTTTTTTGTGTGTGTGTGTGGGGGCGGGGGGGGGGGGGGGGAGGGGGGGAAGGGAGTTGCCTAAAATGCACCACAGCATTCCAAATTTCACACTCAAATAGAACGCTAAAGGACAGTTGCTGCATTTAAGTAATTGTGTGTAATTTCGTGAAACATTTGCGCTATTTTATGGACTTACACGAAAAAAAATTAAGACAAGTTTCTCACACTCAAGCGCCATGTTATATAACAAAAATATTACTGTCCTATTGCGCCTATTCCAGTTTACAACACTGCACATTTTACTGGAAGTTTGTCGGTCATTGCATGGGCCTTCTAAACCTAAGACGCGTCTTTAACACTGCCAGCAATCTTAAGGGTAAGTAAGTAATGCAGGATATTTTATGGGTAAAAGAAGTTCAGTCACTAATGTGTGATGTGACGCTGGCGGCACTTTACATGTGTGAGTGAAGCAACAGGGCCTGTGGCATTGAACGTTTACTGTAAACTTAAAAGGCCCGTGACACTGCTCGAGCATCTGAAAACATTGGTGGCGCCGTATGGGGTTGTGTGCGGTGTACATTATGCGGTGTGTGTGACACAGCAAGTGTGAAGTAAAACGCTTTGCACGTGTGTCTGTAAAGCGTGGGGGGGGGGGGGGGTGAAGACACTGCACAGCTGTGTTGTAAAACTTAGTGTTCATGGCACTGCACGTGGGTGTGAAACTTGCAGTTGAACGCTATGCATGTGTCTGTAAATGTGTTGGAAGATGCACGTGTGTCTGTGCGGCTGCCCGAGGCCACCCGGTGGCCATCAGGAGGGCGGGCCCTTAGTCCCAGAGGACTGCCCCCGCCCCTTGTTTTTGGTCAGCCACTCCTCCCCCGGGCAGGCGTTGCCCGGCAGGAGGGTGGGCGGGACGGCGACGCGCGTCCGGGGCGGCAGGCAGGCTGAGGGGGTATATCTCTCCCCCTCGCCATTGTTGTGGCCTCTTTGCCGCTCCGGACGTCGCGCGTAGTACAATGGGACACTCTTTTCAGACTTGCGGTGAGTGAGGGCCGTAGGCCCGTTCACCCTTCCTCCGTCTACTCCCTCCTTCCAAGGAGGTAGAGCCGGGCTAGGCGGTCAGTGTGGCAGCGGTTCGCTGAGGAGGCCGGGGCCTGGGGCAACACCTCGAGTCTTGGTCGATTGACCCACGGAGGGTGGCGCTGGCTGAAGGCTGCGGGGCGGGCTCCGGGATCGCAGTCTTGTCGGGGTCTGTGTCGGTTTGGGAGACGCCGCTTGGGGGGTTCGTCCGATCGTTGGAGCATCCTTCCCATGTCCCACCTCCTTGATCCGGGAGCAGTTGGGCAGTCCAGCATCCAGGTTGGAAATCAGCAACCCCCTTGATGCCGGGGTCCTGGAGAGAGCGGGGTCGAAGCTCTCCCGTTTCTTCCGGCAACTTCGTGGCCTCATTCCCAAAGGCCATCCCGCACACCAGCCCCTCCCAACTCCCGTTCGCGCGTAAATGGTTAATGGGCTAATGATGGATGAGACATCTTGGGCATCCTTTCGGGGCAGCACTGCACCACCAGTGGGCTGGAGGTGCTGAGAGGGGGCTATTGGGTTAGGCACCATGGTTTGTCAAGGGGCCCGTTGGCCGCTATGACTGAGAGCTGAATGGGCGAACGATGGTCGAGGCTTTGGGCGATACGCCATTTGAGGCCTGGTTTTCGGGAAGGCGTGCACCTACATTTGACCGGTGGTGTGTGATGGGGGGGCTTTTGCGTTCGGCACCACCCTTTTGCTGCACGCTTCGTGAAGGACACAAAATCTTGGCCCTAATTGTGTGGTGCCTGATGCGGGCGCCATGGATTACTTGCGGTGAATCTCCCCCCCCCCCTCAACCCCCCCCTTTGCTGGGGCGGTGTGACTTGCCTCAGGGTGGGGCAGATTGCCATGGATTGCTTTCGGGCATGCTTTGGCGGGCCGAGAATGGCATGTATGATCAAGGCGAGCCCGGCACGCCGTGTGAGATCATCTGAAGGTCCCGCGGGCCTGCGGGGACCTTTCGGCCAAGTCCGGCTTTCCTGTGGGAGCCGGGGTAATTTTATCACCCCCGTGGCGTTCGGTTGGGGCCGGACGCCCTGCCTCCGCCAGGCGTCCTAGTCTATTCAACGTGGTCTGCACCCCACCCACGCCCTGTTCGGGGGTTGCGGTGGCAGGCAGCGTGATAGCGGTATGATCTTCTTCCCAACCGCAGGGGAGCAGTGATTCGTCTGGAACAGATCGGCAGGCGAGGTAACTGGATGCTGTTGTATGTTTAAAATGATTACTTTTGTTTTACAATTGGAGAACGCATGTTTGGTACATGCGCCTGGCCATAGCAGCGCTTCGGCGGCACCTGCTGCTCCATTAAAGGGCATCCTGGGTACGAGTGAGTGCTTGCAGTAGCGGGGGAGCAGATTCAGCCAGTCGTGTCTCCTCGCTTGGTTTGAGGCCCTCCTGATTGCCCCCCGGCGGGGTCATCGGGCAGCCGCACTCCCGTCAGTTCTGATTATTATTTATTTTGTGTGTTGCCCTCCGGGAATAGACTCCCTCACTCCCTTGGTGAATTTGAAAGTGATCTGGCACATCGGGGTTTTGTGACGTTTCGGCTCCATGTCGCTGAAAGGACTGGGACGCCATGGCTGTTTGGAGCCTGCGCACCGTGGGCGCTCTGTTGCGACCTCTGGTCACCAGGGTTATTTCACTAATCAACTGGTCTATTAGATAGCACAGGATAATAGGATTGGGATAGCCGGTACTGCGTCGGCCTTACTCGAAGGTTGGCAGATGGTGGTTATGATGTACAGGTTTTCAGTCATAGAGTGTTAGGCGCCGAGAGTCCGTGTAAAATACTTGGTTCCCGGCGCGGGCTGTCTCGGACTGTTTATGCGTTGGCAGTAGCGGTGTTTAGGGCGGCCTCCGCTCCTCTAGTTTGTGTCACCTCGGGCGCAAGTGTGTGCCAGCTTAGCGGGTTTGGAGCAGCTTCAACCAGTTGTGCTCCTTCATTTGCATGAGACCTTTGGTGGGAAGCGCAGTGTGTTACAATTTGGAAGGTGCGCGTGTGGCTTAATTAATTCAGGGCCGACTGTGGCCCAGCTCGGAGTTCATAAATTACATATACCCTAGGAGCGGGCAGGGCTGCTCGCTATCGGGGCTTCATGCGAATGCAACTAAGTGCATTGAAGGGGCTTTGTGTGGTAGGTGGCCCTACCTCACTACGCCTCAGCGGGTCCCCACGCTCCGCTCCCTCTTCACTCTCTCAGGCAGGCTTGAGCTTATCTCCCTGGCCGCACAGCACCTTGGGTCCCTTTAGCCTCAGCGTATCTCAAGTTTGTGACTTTTGTATTCCTTGTTGTTGCTTGGGCTTTTGCTGTCCTTTCCAGTCTGGCTCTTTGGTGTATTCACCGCCGGGTGTGGGATGTGAAGGGGGCATCAAGGGTGGCGAACTGGCAGTGCTGGCATTGTTGCCTGTTTGGCACACTGGGTCGCGAGTGTGGTAGCCACGGCTTGGCACAACAGTCAATTGGGCCGGTTGTGGAGGCCCGGGCGGCTGCAAGGCTGCCAGAAACACTAGTGGCGTTTTGAGACATGACATGGCTTTGTTTATTAGTTTGTCACTTATACTAGGTGTCACTAAGGTTATGCTGAAGCATGCGCTGTTACGGTTATGTGCGTTTGCTTGGGCTAATTACTAGTACGGGTGCTCGGAGTTGATGAATGCGCTGGGGGAGGGCAGTGAGCGCTGCACGGCTCTCCCCTCCCTTAAGGGTTTGCATTCCTATCTTTAGTCCAGAGGTGAAGTAGGGCTAGCAGTATAGAATGCGGACACAGGAACAGACTCCTTCATTGTTATCATGTATTTTCAGCGACCATCTCTTGGCTAATCACCACCACTTTCACACGCCTACACATTTTTCTGCCCTCTCACACGCATGCACCATATGGCTGGAACAGAAGATCTCCGCTAAAGAGCCCCTTTGCGGGTGCCCGTCAGACATTGCAGCACCAGTCTGACGAGGAGCAGGACCCATATGATGAAGCATGACACCTAGCTTGCTGGGTGTGTGAGGGTTCTAGTTCCCAAGAGGGAATTTCCCCTTTCCTCTTTCCCTCTTGGTTTTCTCCATCTACGCTTTACACACACACACTACCTCTTTGTGGAGAAGTGTGGCTCACTGGTTAGAGGAGGCAGACCTGGAAGCAGAGGTCAGCCCGGGACCGGGGTTCAATTCCCGGCTCGGCGGGGTCTTGAGTCCTAAAATGTCCATGGACTCGACAATTCTCACTCCGGTGCCAACTCGATTCACGGGTTCACACTCTGCGACTCTGGGCAATAGCTTGCTTAATCTCCACAATGGCCCCTCGCGGCGGGATGCCTGGCTTTCACCTTGCGGATACCCTGCCGAGGTTATCTCACAGGGGAATACCAGGACGGGTTCCCTAAGCAAGCGCTTAGAAAACGCTCGGTGATTTGCGCTATATAAATTCCTGTACATTTACCTCTTTCCAGTCCTACTGGGGAACTTTGTACTTCTTCTTTGTTACTAGTGTCTTGGAGGTGTACACTGGACCCCGTTAAAAATTGTCCTCCCGAAGTTCCTTCTTTTGTCAAAAAACTTGTTAAATAGTGCAACTGTAAGGTTGGCATCCTATTGGAATGAAGGATGCAGCAGCGGTGCTGAGAAAGAATGCGAATGACTGCTCAAAAGCCTCGTGTCCTAAACCTCTGGCGCGCACGTCAGAACTGCCACGCTTCCTGATGTTAACACCTGCACTGAATGCACAAGTGGAAGTGCACGTGATTCAGGTCACTTTCATGTTTGAGAGGTTGCTGTAATATCAGTATCAGAGTGACGTAAGCCGCCGTGCCCCTGATGGGCTCTGCCCCTGGCACCGCCATGTAATTTAACAGACGGGAATGTGTTTTGTTGGTTCAGTCGTCCGTGTTGCTCTGAGGCTGCTTTAATTTTAGAAATGTTATTTTACATCAATAGTCTGATAGAAAGGGGCGCCCAATAAATAATTTAGTTGCAGAAAGAACGATTGCTTCAGAATATAGAAGTTTGCGGGGGATTATCTGCACTCGATCGGACTGGTGTTATTGTCATTGTGCATGCGATTAATATACATCTTCTCATTATGCGAATTGTTTCATACACGATATACTGCATGTAAAAATCCTCGGCTACGACTATGATTGACTTGGAAAAGAACGCAATGCAATGTTTTTTCAAGGCTGGTAAATATTTGCTGTTGAGTTGGGATGAAGTTTACTTGTATTCACCAAACGAGGCAACTTACCTTTGTACAGCCAAGGCCACAGAATAAGCACATTCGGGCATCAAAACCAATAGTGTTATTGATTAACATGGTGACTAGAAATCAATAATACACTTTTTCGCAAATTTTACATTCACTTGGAATTGTATCCAAGGTGGGCAGCAATGATATGCTCTCTCTGATAGCGTCCATGCATCTTAACGCTGCGTAAAGGCACTCGGAGGAGTTGCCATAGCCTGTAGTCAAGAATTGACAGCTAGAACACCCAGCTGCTTGAAGGCACACGGGTAGCATTTCGGTGTCCTTTACAGGCTGTTTCACAAAGATGGCTCGTTTAAATCGTTTAGGTGTGCTTAGGAGCAAAAGGGTTTTGACTGAAATGTCTGATTAAGAGTGCATTAGTCCACACTCTAACCATCTTCATGCCCTGTGCACCACATGCTAATCTACAAATGAAGTATACTCGGTGGCCAGCATTGGGTGAGAGTTGTTGCAAGGGAGTTATGAGCTCTCTGGTGTAGTGTATGCTTATATTAAGACAGTCATGAATTTATAATAATTTACACGACTTTGTGCCTGGGTTTTAACACATTTATCTTCAGAAGCTGTTTATCTCAATGAGTTTCCACATCGTAGCAACCATTATATGCAAAGGGTTTGCAAGTTTAAATTTGCCTGCTTGCTCCCTGTGCTTCCTGCCACAGGCTGGGTGCTTCACAGCACTAAATATACCGAAGTCCCTAATTTCACTGGCTCTCTGGTTCAGACACTATCCTCTGCAGTGCGTTAAACTATTCACGTTCATAATGTAAGGTGGTGCATTTCCCTCGGGTTACCTCAACTTGAATTTCACTGTTGCACCCTGTTGGCTCAGCTCGAGCAAATGCATTGACTAGCGATGGTACTCTACCAGGCACTACTAGTTCGAGCGGGTGAACTCCACTAGGTGTTGCGCTATAACCTGAGCTTAGCAGCTGCCAGGGATCACCAGCTGACCCCCCCCCCTCCCCACACACCTATAGGGACCTGGCAGGTGTTAGGAGGACAGTAGCAGTGTCTGGTGCCTCACTACACATACTGGGTCTGCTCTAGTTCTGGACACTGTTATCGTATATAATGATTACGAGTCGTTTACACAGTTCTGGCTTGAAGAAATGTTATAGCCTGTGATGACTGCAATGCCAGCTGTGGCATCACTGGGTTTCTAACCTGTGAATCTTCTAGGGATATTCTGAGAGCTCCTATGCAGCTCGTAGGACAACTCTCTGAGTACAGCAGACGGGGCTCACCCCTAAGACGCGGTAAGGAGATCTTTTACGTCCAGTTTTGTCCTATAGCCCCCCCCCCCCCCCCCAAGGGCCAGGCCCTCACCGCTTTTTTAGGAGTTCCCTTGCGGAGCAGCAACGTTACTATTGTGGCCCCCATGTCTTTCACGAAATCACAACCAGGAACCACCTGACACTTCAGGTTACAACCGACCTACGTGTCCTACATGTTATGAGAATCTGGCCTATAACAATTTAAATTCATAACATACAGTAATTCTTGGGTGCTCTGCGCACACACCCCTCTTATAATGTGTGGTTTATTGGTACCGGCATGGGTGTCAGCCATTTTCCAGCTCTTTGTGGGGACAGCACATTCCTACCCTGACCCTTGGCAATTACATGCTAACTTACAAGGACGGGTTACAGGTCGCAGTATGTCATCCACCGCGCCTTAGCCAGGCCAGCAGGCGAGGGTTCTGTGTTGTAAGCAATCAGGTGTGCTGCTGTGCGAAGAGGCGGTACACACTGAGTGGAGCTGTGTGGAGACAGGGTATTTTAGAACATTGGGCATTCCCAAGATACGGGTAGCTGAAGGTAGTTGCACATAAGGTATCCCTCTGGCGCTATCTCAACTGAAGGGTCACCCCCCCCCCCCCCCGCCCGCCCCCCGGGTTCCTTTCAGGGCTTGTACTGGACTGGAAGTGCAGCTCTTGTGGCTGGTGTCTCAAATTTGTTGTTGTTTTGTAGGAGCACTGCGGTAGGGGGGCACACCAAGCTGTTGGCAGGTCATCCCGTGCTGCGGTCCCAGGTAAAGGGGGAAATAAGGTGGCAAGCACGAAAGTCTTGGTATTAGAACTTCTGGCACGTCTAGTGTGCAACAATAATTTCTGTCAGCTGGGCCGGTTTTCTCCTCCCTGGAGCTGCTCAGTGGGGGCAGGTGTAGGCTCCACACCCCGATTAGTGAACATGCCAGGGTGGGGGGTGTATTGGACTTGCCACTCCTGTATGTTAGGCCCACCTCTTGCAGAGGTTGAAATTGGACCTGGGAGATATCTGCAGATTAGTGGGGGAGTGCGAAGTCTGGTGGTCAGAAACTGTGCCACGCAGGGTGTGGCAGGGCGCCATTCTCTTGTAGCAGTAGACAGGTCCAGGAGAAGATTCACAGCGCGATTCACCCAACAGGGGGGTATGGGTTTCATCAGGCATGAAACGATCCAGGACAGAGCAAGGGTTGCAGGTATTCGAGGTAGCGAAGTGGCGGGGGTTCTCACTGATCAATCTGGTAACCTAACACCCCTTTTACTCGTTCTAACTCAGCTGGGTGGTGACTTTGCGCTGTGGGCTCCTTTCAGGAATTGGACTCACGGCTTCACGAACACTTTACGTGTGGTTGGGCTTCCCTGGCTTGTGCCGGAATGGCCTCGTGAGTAATCTTGAGTAACCTATAGATTCTCTTGATGCCCCTCCCATTGGGAGAAGTCGGCCGGATGTTTGATGTCTCCAATTATGGGGGCACCTTGTACCAGTCAAAGCATCCCTTTTGGTGGTAGTCTTAAGTCAACCTTATAGACAAGCTATCATAGTGGTAGCGTGGTCTAAGCTGCCTCCAGACTAAACCCAAGAGGGCAGGTGTAGCCAGCTGTTTTACCTTTACAATCCTGTAATAGCATATGAAGGGACACCACACCAGTTATATATTATAAAATATATGTATTGATCCCTAGAATAAGCCCCTGTGCTCTTTTGTGTATAGCAGCACTAGCGTTTAAACAAAAGCACGGTTTATCTGATTATTCGGAGGTCGGCGTCACAGCAGAAGTTGCAACTTAACCTGGGTATACTCTGCTGACGCTTTGTGTGAAGGTGTATGGTTGGGTCTCAGTGGCATGCACTGGAACTCCTATTGTATAGATCATAGGAAGCACCTTCAGCAGTGGGGGCCCCTCCTCATCACTTGGTCATTCTCCTGGGAGTATGACCTCACGAACCTGGGATGGTTACACTCATGTTGTAGAGGAATATGGTCCCGGGGGTAATCTGCAGATTAGTGTCAGAGGGGCTTTGGTTTATCAGGCAGCTAATGATTCAGGTCAGGATCAAAGGTCACTTTGAGGTGGAAAGGGTCCACCTCTCACCTGCCGGTTTGGACCTGTTCCTCTTGGACTGATGAGAAGCTCTGCAGAGCGAAGGATGCAGGTACTCTAAGTAGCAAAGTGGTGGGGGGCCCGGGCTGCGGCAGGGACCACCGCCCGGGCTGTGGTGGAGTTACAGGGCGATCCGGAAGCAGAGAGGTGCAACACTGTACTTCAGCGGGCACATAGGGGTGCCAGAGCCTAACCTTGAACCTCATGGGTGGTCCAGGAACCCGTGTCTGCGCCCCAGTAGTCCTTCGGGCGGTTGTGGGCCTGTGCAACCGGGGGTTTGCCTAGATACGCCCCGCAAGGGGCGTGAGTAGTGTGATTACCATAATGGCGCAGCAGTTGGGTGGTTCGCCACTGTGCTGCTGCTTGGCTCATTAGGCGGGCAGGTGGCGAGAATGAGGCCTGCCCATGGATCGCCCGTAAGATAACCCACCGTGATTACATAACGTTGTATGTAATAAACCTGCAGCAACTTTTCCCAATCCAACACTTGTGTCTGTGTGTTATCTGCGGGATGTTGGGGCAGGGGATCGCTGTTGCCCTGATGTGACTATGCGGCTGCCCGAGGCACCCGGTGGCCATCAGGAGGGCGGGCCCTTAGTCCCAGAGGGCTGCCCCCGCCCCTTGTTTTTGGTCAGCCACTCCTCCCCCGGGCAGGCGTTGCCCGGCAGGAATGTGGGCGGGACGGTGACGCGCGTCCGGGGCGACAGGCAGGCTGAGGGGGTATATCTCTCCCCCTCGCCATTGTTGTGGCCTCTTTGCCGCTCCGGACGTCGCGCGTAGTACATAGGGACACTCTTTCCCTCCCTACCTCTAACCCAGAGTGTCCGCTATGGGGGGGCTCCTGGGGGAGCTTTAATGTGTTCTTTTTCGTTGCAGGCAGAGTTACAGGGCGATCCGGAAGCAGAGAGGTGCAACACTGTACTTCAGCGGGCACATAGGGGTGCCAGAGCCCAACCTCGAACCTCATGGGAGGTCAGGAACCCGTGTCGGCGCCCCAGTATTCCTTCGGGCGGTTGTGGGCCTGTGCAACCGGGGTTTTGCCTAGATATGCCCCGCAAGGGGCGTGAGTAGTGTGATTACCATAATGGCGCAGCAGTTGGGTGGTTCGCCACTGTGCTGCTGATTGGGGCAGGTGGCGAGAATGCCACCTGCCCTTGGATCACCCGTAAGATAACCCACCGTGATTACATAACGTTGTATGTAATAAACCTGCCGCAACTCTTCCCAATCTAACACTTGTGTCTGTGTGTTATTTGCGGGATGTTGGGTATGTTGGGGCGGGGGGTTGCTGTTGCCCTGATGTGACTATAACCCTTGCAGATGTAAGCGTTGGGGCACTGGATGTTGTGTCGGTGAACCTAACTAGGCTGGTGCATGTGAGCATGTGCAAATCTTGCAAGGCTGGAGGCACTGCAGACTGTATGTGTGTAAAGTGAGTGTGTCTAAAATTTGCAGAGTTGGTGTGTGCAAAACTATCAGATTTGGTGGGACAGCACGTGTTTTAAAGCCTGTGGAGTTGGTTACACTACACCTGTGTCTTTGTGACATTTTCAGGGTTGTTGAGCCTGCACGTAAATTCCAGTAAAGCTCATAAGGTTTGTGTTCCTATACACAAGCTTAGAAGGCTGGTGACACGGCGCATGTGTATCTGTAGAATTTGCAGGGGTGATGCCACTGCACGTGGGTCTGTAAAACTGGAAGTGTTTGGAGGCCCTGCGATTGTATGCATTTGTAAAGTCTATAAGTTTAAAGCCTTGTGGCGCTGAAGTATGTGTGTCTGTAAACCTTGCAAAGTTGGTGGCACTGCACTTACACATCTGTAAATATTACATACCCGATGACGCAATGTATTTGTGTGTCACTGCTAGCACTGTGTATGTGTGAAACTAACGCAGGATTGGAAGCATTGCATTTATATCTACATAGCTCACGCGCTACGTGGCACTGCACCCGTGCCTGTGACTATGAAGGCACGTCCGCAAGGCACGAGTTTGTCGTAAAAAAGAAAACACAGCGTTACTAGTGCTGCACAAGTGTGAACGAGAGACACTCAGAGTAAATTACATTGAATACATCTCGCAAGGTTGGAGGCACTGCATGTGTGTCTAAAGACTGTTGGGCTTGGGTTGTGTGTGTAAATCTTACGAGACACTGGATATGTGCACTGTGAAACTTTCAGGATACTGGCACTGCAAGTGTGTGTATATGTGCCACTGCAGGTGTGAGACTGTAAGACAGGGCTGTTGGCACCCAACATGTGAGCTGCAAAACTGACATAGTTGGTCCAGAGGTTGAAGTGGGCCTGTAAAGTTAGTGGAACAGGTGTCAGTGTAGGCCTGTGTAAATCTTGCAGCAGGGGTGGCACTGCACATGTGTCTGTAAAACGTAACTGGCAAGATTGGTATTCGCGCTCCTGTAAGCCACGCAGGCTCAGCAGCCCTGCACATGTTTTTCTGTGCAGCTCCAAGGTTGGTTGCACTGCTGGTGTGTGTCTGGCAAGCCTGCACGGTGGGTGCAACTAAAAAAGTGTCTCTAAAGCCTCCAAAGGGTATGACACTGCACGTTTTTCTGTGGTTTGTAGCGCTGCACCTGTGTATATATACCTGTAGCTTACTGTGCAATGGTTGCTGGCACTGTGTATATTTTTGTCTAGATTGCATTGTTTGTGGCACCGAACGGGTGTGATTTTATGTGTAAATCTCTGAGGGTTGGTGGCCGTGCACGTGTGTCTGAAACGTGTCTGGACCTTGATAAAACGGACGTGTTTCCACAGCGCTTGTCACTGTCGAGACTGTATTTTGATTCACTGTAAATTACAGGTGCGAAATACCCATAACAGTGGTACACACTTTATATGCTACATGCTTTATTAGTACGTAGTGCTCTGATAAAAATAACAGAAAAAAAGCAAAGCATCTCCTTTGGTGCAAAAAAGCACGTGCATATACGAAAAGTAAAAAAATTAAAAAACATTTGTAAAGTATGGCATCTTACAACTGCACGTAGAAAAGAGAGGATCTAGTGTCATGGCCACAGGTCTCGACCTAGGATCTCGGCTTAACATCCTGTGATGATTCTAGGCAAATCACTGAATTCCCTCGTAAGAAAAAATAAAGTGATCTTGTGTAATGTAAAGAGGTCCAAATACCAACGAGTCACGTAACTCGCGTTCGCTCTATATAATACTGCAAAAAAAGAAATAATAACGAAGCCACCGACGAGAAGCTGTAAAATAAACAAATTAAGATACATATTGAGTGTATACGTAGCAGTCATTTCTTTTCAAATCAATAAATATGGTTGATGTTGCATTTACTAATTTCAATACTATTTTTAAACTAGTGTTTTCGTGACCTGAAATAAGGTAGTTCATTCTGGGGTGAGAGGATGTCACGAGACCAAAGGCCCTGAAGTACTTCCTCTGAATATAGCGGGTCTTTAATTAATCCGATGTTGCGAGGAAGGGTAAGGCGTTTTCTTTTCCATCTTGTCGCTCCCCCCTAGGGTTTGTCCTCATCTTAAGTAGCTCTGCTATGATTAGGAGGAAGGGGAACAAATCTGAAACCACATTAACATATTTGCATGTAAATTCTCTACATTCCTGCATCTCAGGGAGTCTTCACCTGCGGACTGGTCTGCAAAGCACTCCTGAGAGGTGCCATGAACCGCGCACAAACGAGGTGGGGGTTGTTTCTGCCCCACCCTCCACCAGCCCCCCCCCCTGGGTGACACCACGTTCCCTCCCGCCAGGACATCAGCTTTGCTACCCAACGCACAGTGTTTAAACTTAAGAGCCATTTCCATATTGGCTTTTGGAGACATCGCTGTCACTCTTATGCTAAAACGGACAATCCTTTCAGAGCCCGCCTCGCCGATGCTGACGGTGTCAACGAGTCTTTAACCTTACCTTTTCCCTGCCCGTCGTGCTATTTAGGAAAAAAGCACCTCGGATTTCCCGAGCATTTTCCACGAAGCGAGCTAACCCCCAGTAGTACGCAGAGCGCTGAAGGGGCTGTTGTGTGGAAAAAAATATCAGGTTATGTGTCTTCTGCAGAATCTGCACTTTGGGCAATGCTAAGAGTGAGAACTGAAAACAGCCCCCACCTCCAAAAGAAAAGAAACAAGCGAGGCAGGCTGCCGGCAGCAAAAGGAAGAGCGTGCGAGCCTCAGGTGGCAGCAGGAGGGAGGAGGGGGGCTGCGCAATTTTCTTGCGAGAGCGATAATTGCTACCATATGGTGGCGCGCGCTCTCGCAGGGGAATAGCATGTGCACGCGTTGCCATTGAAGGCAATGGAGAGTGTGCACGTTTTAGCCTGAAAAAGCAGCTCGGTGGCTACAGGTCTCTGTCCTATGCAGCAAATGCACGCTGCGTAGACGAGACCTAATAAAAAAAACATTGCAATACAGACGTGTTCATTTTACAATGATGAGTTGGAAAATGAACTCTAATGCATTACTCAGCAGAAAAGAAATTGCATGTAAGGGCAATGTAAAAATACACAAGGCTAAAGGAAATGTTAACACACGATTCATAGTAAGACATGTAAAAAAAGTATAGATCCTGGCAACAACAGAATTGGTTAGGTTCCTGGTCAAGTTGTAGCAGCAAAGGACGGACCTGGACAAGGGAGTTCAAGGCGGTAACGGAAGTGGGAAACAGTAAAAAAGATACGTTTTTACCTCATTTCCTTCAATTCCAGTAGCTCAACTATGGTGGTATCCCCGCCACAGTTGTCCCACAGGAAAGGCATATTGTGATTAGGTCAGTGGTAATCCTGGCTGGACTCCCTCAGACAGCCGTTGTTGTCTATGGCACCGCCTACACAGGAGGGAAATCCTGGTGGATTCAGCGAAACTCAGGCGATCTTTCATCCATGAACTAACCAACATCTAAATCGTGCGGGTAAACCGCCAAGTAGGTGGGCCATGACACCGTCGAGAAAGTGACGGCAGGACCGATTAAATAAAGAATTAAATTAGGCCCGGAGATACTACAAAGATACTCCTGGCCAAAGTGTGCTGAAACATTGTGTGTGGCTATGTCACTGGAAGCAGAAGTCCTTTTTTTAAGGATGGAACCTCCCACCAACCGGAGTTGGTATGTTTCATCAAGGAAAGATGTTAGTGTTGGCTACAGCCCTACTCATAGGGGAGTTCCTAAGGAGATATAATAGGAGGGCATCCCTATGAAAGTAGATTGAGAGAGGTATAACACAATTTTGAGGGGAGATATGTGAAGAAGGAAGTAAGGTAAGAACTGCCTCTTTTGGACTAAAATGTTAATGTTGACCATACACAGCAGGTTAAAAGGATATGGAGGGTTAACAATTCACTTGAAGAGAGCAGTCAATATGTTTCTGCCTGAGCTGCGCCTTCAGGAAAAGTGCAAAGGCAATAGTCAAAACCATACAATCTCTGCTAGTATGTGTTCTAAATAAGTAATACAGCAATTTTTTTATACAGCACCACAAACATTTGCTCTGGTGAGGTCTCTGTACATATATGAGAGATATGGCAGTTAGTTACACAGTTTATAACAAAACAATAATGATAAAGGTACAACACACGTTGACTTGTTAATTCAAAACGCACACAAGTTCTTAGGTTATTGCCTAAACTCACCCTCCAGACCAGGCAAGAGATGCCTAAATGCATAACATAAAACAATGAAAGCAATGCATCAAGTTGAATATAGCAAGAAAAAAAAACGTTCCCTAATCTGATAATGCACACAAAAAAAATCCAGAGGTGCATATCACTGAGCTGAGGTATTGCAATGTTGAAAAAAGAAAAAAGTAGGACGAAAAGCTATCTTGGTAAAAAAAAGGATGCGGTCAAGTATGCTTCTTGATATGGAGGTTTATAATGCTCCTCACCGAGTCTTCCCAACATGTGAGCATTCTGTGCTGTCCTTAATGGGTGAGGAGACACAATAAAGCAGGTGGTTCACATTTTTCCATGGGCCATCTGGTAATGGAAGGCCATGCTTCCATTACCCCCTTTTCTGAATCGTTCTGTCCACCATAAGCGTGGAAGGGTATACTCAGATGTGAGTCCCTTGCTCACTGCACCATCAGGATTCAAGCAAGCCGGGCCGAAGACGGCTGTAATGCCAGAAACTGGTCCCCGGAAGCTTGTTTTCTTTCCAGTTAAAGAATTGGCTTGGTAGTTTGGTCTGCCCTGTTCCCATGATGCACTGGGCCAGGGACAGACTAATTTGCATGTAGCCAGGTTCTGAGCTGGGATGGTGCAGTGAGCTAAAAAACGGTGATGGATCAAGCCCTGATCTGTTGACTGGGTACGAGTGTTCTGCTTAATTCAGATACTCTGTCCATCACCACCCCCTTTTCTGAATCGTTCTGTCCACCATAAGCGTGGAAGAGTATACTCAGATGTGAGTCCCTTGCTCACTGCACCATCAGGATTCAAGCAAGCCGGGCCGAAGACGGCTCTAATGCCAGAAACCGGTCCCCGGAAGCTTGTTTCCTTTCCAGTTAAAGAATTGGCTTGGTAGTTTGGTCTGCCCTGTTCCCATGATGCACTGGGCAAGGGACAGACTAATTTGCATGTAGCCAGGTTCTGAGCTGGGATGGTGCAGTGAGCTAAAAAACGGTGATGGATCAAGCCCTGATCTGTTGACTGGGTACGAGTGTTCTGCTTAATTCAGATACTCTGTCCATCACCACCCCCTTTTCTGAATCGTTCTGTCCACCATAAGCGTGGAAGAGTATACTCAGATGTGAGTCCCTTGCTCACTGCACCATCAGGATTCAAGCAAGCCGGGCCGAAGACGGCTGTAATGCCAGAAACTGGTCCCCGGAAGCTTGTTTCTTTTCCAGTTAAAGAATTGGCTTGGTAGTTTGGTCTGCCCTGTTCCCATGATGCACTGGGCCAGGGACAGACTAATTTGCATGTAGCCAGGTTCTGAGCTGGGATGGTGCAGTGAGCTAAAAAACGGTGATGGATCAAGCCCTGATCTGTTGACTGGGTACGAGTGTTCTGCTTAATTCAGATACTCTGTCCATCACCACCCCCTTTTCTGAATCGTTGTGTCCACCATAAGCGTGGAAGGGTATACTCAGATGTGAGTCCCTTGCTCACTGCACCATCAGGATTCAAGCAAGCCGGGCTGAAGACGGCTGTAATGCCAGAAACCGGTCCCCGGAAGCTTGTTTCCTTTCCAGTTAAAGAATTGGCTTGGTAGTTTGGTCTGCCCTGTTCCCATGATGCACTGGGCCAGGGACAGACTAATTTGCATGTAGCCAGGTTCTGAGCTGGGATGGTGCAGTGAGCTAAAAAAAACGGTGATGGATCAAGCCCTGATCTGTTGACTGGGTACGAGTGTTCTGCTTAATTCAGATACTCTGTCCATCACCACCCCCTTTCCTGAATCGAGTCGGTCCATGTCGAGATTAGCCAAGACACGCTGTGACATGTCCAAGCACTGCTCGTTAGAAAATGTAGAGCTGGTGTATACTGCTGGCGAGGAGTTCAAACAACCAACAGTTGTAATCTAGAAACCATTACTTATTGTGAAGTGTGAGTTTATTGAACAATATTGTCCAAAATTGGAACGGATATAAAGCTATGTATACATAGAAAAAATAGCATGGTTTAAAGAAAAGAAATAAGGATGAATAATAAACAATTAGACAAAAAAGCCTAAATAGTATATTAGGCAGCCGGTCCAAAGTGAAGGGTTTGGAGGAAGACTAAAACGGAATTACTCAGATTATCATTGAGGAGACAGAAGACAGAATGTGTGGTGGTGGTGTTGGAAACTGCACTGCACATGATCATGCAGTGCTAGGGACAACATCCTTATAGCTTATGATGGAAATACAATGATCTGCTTTTTATGTGACCTCAATTATGTGGACAAATCTTGAGGATCATGTACCACGCACAGGGTCAATGGAATCTCATCATTAAGTCTGAGGGTTTTATCAAAGACTGGAAGATTCCAAAAAGGGTCTTTCCATTATTGTTCAATGAATATAATCTTATCATGTGATTTTTCCACATGATCAAGATGCCAGTTTTGTAGTGGTTTGTCTACGCCTGATGTTACTGAAGTGGGAAATTATATGAATTTTGATTTCTCTACAGGTCAAGCCCACATAGAAATGTCTACAAGGGCAGGTGATGAGGTAAACAACCCCTAGACTGTTGTAGTTTGCAAGATTTCTCAGCTCCTGTGGGGTTGGGAGTCCCAAGTTCAGTTGGTTGGCATTGTTAGCACAAAGAAAATGGGCTGTGAACTTGTTGAAAATACAGAGGGAGTTTCTTTGTCTGTGGAGTAGCATCTCTTGGGCCTTGTGTGGCCTAGTAAGTTTTTGAGATTCTTGCTGCATTTGCATACAAACAGGGGTCTGTCAAGTGTCAATCTCACCCCCCCCCCATTTAACAAAAGGTCAGTTCTAAAGAATAATTTCCTTGAGGTTATCATTACTTTAAAAAGTTTTAACTCACACCAATTGAAACAGTCTTGGAATGTGAGTCAAGTAAGTGGGTCTATTAGATATGCAAAGTTGGCAGAAATCCAGCTGTATTGCAAATTGAAGCTAGATCGCTTTTAATGATACAACGAAAACACATATACACGCTGGGGTTATAGGTTCACAGGAGCAAAACCTGTTTAAATAGTTCAATTTGAATTAATGCCATTGCAAACCTTGGAAAATCTGTTTTCCACGTAATAGTGATGTTTTCATTTTATTGGGGGACTGTAGTCAATTGACAGATGAACCAACTGAAAAGAAACAATGAATATATGTATATGTATGTATGTATATATTAAAGTGAAACCATATCCCATGAGCACTAGTTTTTCCCCAGTTGCATATTTGAAGGTAATACGAGCCAACTGTGAGACACAAAAATCAGACAACAATTAAAGAGAAAAGTGAAAGTGTTACTATTTGTGTAAGACTTATTTAGAGAAAGGCGATCAAATACATGAAACAAACACCACTGATTAGTCCCACAGGGCATTTGTACATTAACTATATATTTAGATAGCAGATAGTGATTTATCCAAAAGGAAGAAGACATACAGATAATTCACTTGGAGATCATTGGTAGATGAATTCCAGACATTGCCGAAGAGAAACTGTTCGCATTCAGGGCTGCTTTACAGAAAGTGCCCTTGGGAGCAAGTCATTTGTGCCTGTTTTACACCTCTGGGCACTTTGGTATTAGAGAATTAGAGTTAGGGCCACAGACACTTAGTCGGTGTCTTCTGTAATACCTATTGCGTGGGCGCAGATTTTATGCACCTGGAGATCTCAAGTGGGGGGGGGGGGGGTGGGGGGGGGGACAGAGGCCATCAGGATGCACACTAAATGCGTGTGACACATAAGTACGGCACACAGTCAGTGCCACCGACCTCAAGAGGGCACTCCTTGCGAGAGAGAGCACAGGGTTAGCCCCCTCCATCTGCCATCAGCAAGTGCAGTCGAAAAGAGAATTTGACTGAGGTGGTCTGCATACTCCCACCGTAACATACAGCGGCTTCAAAGTACAGTTCCATTTTTCAATGCAGCGCTATACCAGTGCATATGGGAGTTCAATTGTGCACTGGTGACAGCGTATTTTGTATGTAAAATGGCATAATGCTACACTCTGCACCAGGTGCAGCACAGACAGGGAATACTCTATACATCATGGCCGCTGGTGAATGGTGAACACATCACATTTAACAGTATGGAACAAAAATGTTGTGCTTCTACACATTTTGGAGAGGCTCCCATCAATAACCTGACCTACGTGCATATACAACCTACCAATTTTTTTTTGTGTTTCCCAAGTTTTCATCTTTAAGACTGCAAGAATGCCAATGTAACTTTTAGCATGTTGCACCACATACTACATAGGGCACTTAAAGAGTCATACGGTTCCTACTTTCTCAATAGGACTGTGTGTTTGGGCAATATAAGTGTCAAAACTATGTGGAAGAGAATCCACATATACCATAGGAAAATGTTGAGCTGATTTCTGGCTAGCTCACAGTGTGCAATGTGGGCCCCTAAACTGACAGGGCACCGGATGGTGTCTGCAACCGTAGAACATGACAACCCTAATTCCCCCAAGAAAATTGACGAACAAATCCTAACCTTTCGTTTGTAACTCAGGCATGCCCAAAGAGGTATACAAGAAGTTCACAAGTGTAGTTTTAAATATTTATTGAGGCAGTTGGAATCGTGTGTAGAATATATGCGCTGCAATGATTAATAGAATGAAGCAAACTGATGTCACCAGCATGACAAGAATAGTACACAGGATGAATAATTGAACCAATGTACAATTGCATTTGATTATATGAATACATATAATTGTACTCCTACCAAACTTTGCCTATCCTAATGAGCTAATGTGCTAATCTGCCAGACCCCATAAAGTGATCCAACTCCCCAGTTACCTGTGTGCATGCATCATCCGACAGGTAGGTCAGATGTCGAGCAGGCCGTCATCCTTCTCAGGATCGGGATGGAATCCAGCTGGGTTAGAATTCGGGCACAGGGTGACCATGACAATCCTGTAGAATTGCTCCTCTGCCTAAGCAAGGGCTCATGCGGTTTATACATTAAACTAAATCCATGCATTCCGTGCATGAGCCTTGTCCGGCCGCATCTTGTTTATTCTACTCACCCAGGGCTGTTGCCTACCAGACAACAATCCATAACACATTTTGCGCAGAGTACCGGAGACCTTGTACAGAATGTTCCAAGAGACGAACATGTAAGCAATTATTTCCTGAGTACACTGATGTGCAAGCAAAATGGGTTACAAAAGTCAACTTTGAACGTAAAAATGGATGCGTTTATGCCCAGGGCCTATGCAACCACACGACAGTAGGAACCAGTAGATATGCAATCCTCAGTAATTTCTCAGGTCGAGGCATGACAAAGCTTGGACTCAGGGAGTTCGTCCTTCCAAGTACACTGACTGATAACCCAGATTGATTCTCACAGGCTGTGCATGGCCTCACGAGCAAGGGGAAGACCTCACTTGCCAAACAGGGATGCGATAGTGCAGCAGCACGCACAAGTAGTCCTTTTAGATACTAATTGCAATTACCAAAGACTCGGTAGGAAGTGGAGTTACTGAAATACTATTTACATTCAGTACTGCAACATTGTGATACTTGATAGTTTAATCCTGCATATGTTCTGTCTTCTTCTAAATACGTCTAGGCTGGACTTCTTGCATGTGTTGTATCTGAAGCGATGGGGAGGAAAGTCCAAGAGAATTCCTTGTCTCTGGAATGTGTTGTCCGGTCCCAAAACTAGATCCTTTTGAGATCGAGCCTAGGCATTGCGTGCACATGCACATGCGCTGCTCTGCGAGACATGCTGTATTGGAGTATGGACTTGAAGTCCTGCCCACTCTCCACCCCTACTTTTTATTGGCTTGTGTCATTGTCCTTCATAAATGCTGGCTTCTGATTGGTTGATAGGCTTGCTAGTCCCTCCTTAGTACCGTCTTGTCTTCAATTGTAACCTCCCACTAGGACTGGCCCTTCTACTTTGGTTGTTACATAGTACATCTTATTTAGTCTTTAAGCACTATGTTTTCTAATGATTTTCTCTTAGTACATGAGGGTCTTTCATGCGCAATTGTGACCACCTGCTTGTTTACGCACATGGTCTATTGGTTCTGTGCACGGCAAGGACAGGGGGACGGTGTGTCTCTGTTTTGTTGCAGTGTCCTACTTTACATTTTCTGGGGGCGTGCAGCGCCTCAAGGCAGCAGGAGCAGGCGCTGGTATTGCACCGCCGCCTTCTGCCGGCGCCAGTCTTGTTAACCGTGTCCCAAGCTCGGCTTAACATTAGCTTATTTGATTTAGAGTTTCTTTTGCCTAGTTAGCCTGAAAACACCCTGAGGCCCTGTAGGAAAGGCCACAAGCTTAAAGTTTTTTCATGCGCGCTGAAGTGCTTCTCTGACACAGATCCGCTGTACTTGAAGCCTGTGGTTAACAATTCCAGCATTTATGGACACAGCACACAGGCCTAAGAAATGCGATCACTGACTTAGCTGGGGCAGTCCATGCGCCTCACCCGTGGCTCTGGACTAGACACCACACCCCGCTCACGTGCTGATAGTATGCAGACTTTCCACAGGCTGATTCTGAAGCCAGGTTTTCACAATACACAACACACAACAACAAAAAAGAAACCTCTACTTGGCGAATTCAAGTTTTAAGCAGTATATATTAGATGCTAAAACAGCCGACCATCTGTTTCTGCTTTCATCTTAACTCTCCAAACAGTGGCATAGAGATGGGTTCTGCAGCAGATTTATGCCGACTTTTTCCCTGTATAATCTTAAATCCTACTCCTAGATCACCCAAAACCGTATAGGCAACAAACATTTGCAATGCAAAAGGTCTCGCATTTGCAAGATTTTGAGCTATTGGCATTGTAAATGACAATGTCATTTATGTATGTGTAAAAAACCTGCAATAATAAAAGGCATTGTCGTTTACAATACCAACAGCTCAAAATCCCGCAAATGTGAGACCTACTGCATTGCAAATGCTTGTTTCAGTTAAGTTATGAGACAGGTTCACAGAACAAGTAGTCTTCCCTGCTTCAGTTGGTAAACTGGCATATATTTATTACCTGGAGTCCAAGGGAAACCTACAGTGTGCAACCAATATTTATTGACAACACAGCAATCAAACTAGCTGGAATAGGTGAAGCAAGAAAAAAAACATTTTCAAATGTAACTAAATTAACGTTCATACAAAAGTCTGGAATCAAAGCTCATAATCTCAAGAATCTGAATCGGCGAAGAGCAGAGTTATAAAAGGTAAGTTTTATACAAATTGAAGCATGTTCCATTATCCCTGCATGTAACTGAAAACGACAGCAACTGCTCAAGGGCCACAACATTAAGTCGCACTGCCATCTGCTGGATTACGAGGAAAAACTTTGAGGTTTCAAATTCAAAACATAACATTTAAACCAATACAAAAACGCACGCTACCATCAACTATATTAAATAACTGGCTCCTTTGATTTTATTTCTTTGACTGTACGCAGAGGTCTGTTTAGGTACCTGCAGTACCTAGGGTGTCTATAACGGAAACATGTGCTACCAGTGGTTGCTGTTACCTGACTTATCAACCTGTCTGACCGAGGGAATTGACAATGTATAGTGAGGGGGATGTCATCTTAATATGAGGGAACGCACAGGTAGTCCCAATATCACCACAGGCAGCCGATGAAGATAGCAATCCTCAAGTTTCACAGACAATGATATCTGGATGTTCACCTGCCCATACATCAAAAGGTTTCAACGAAAGGGGTTTAATGTATGCCTTTATAAAGTTAACTAAACATGAAAACGTCTACTTGTCCAGGATCTTCCCAATTCTATCAAGCTATCAACCATTTCAGGATTGTATCTGCTGCTAGTTCCCCTTCATCTTGCAATTCCTTCACTGTCAAAGACCACTTTTCCTTCCTCGAACATTGCTATACCTGCCTCTTCCCTACCTCAGCACGTTCTCTCACTGTTACAACTTCTCAACCTACCTCATCTTTTAAAACAAGCATTTACAATGCAATAGGTCTCGCAGCATTAAAATTTGAGTTATTGGCATTGTGTATGACAATCCGTTGCATAAATGTTTTAGCAAACTTTGAATTGGTGAGCAGTGAGAGTGTGTGCAATCGTATGCTGTTGCTCCCAGCGGTCATTATTCACACAGCTCTGATAATGCACCTCAGCACGGGGCTGCCCGCAGTTATTATTCACACAGCTCTGATGATGCACCTCAGGCACGGGGCTCACGGCTGTCATTATTAACACAGCTCTTATGATGCACCTCAGGCACGGGGCTCACGGCTGTCATTATTAACACAGCTCTTATGATGCACCTCAGGCACGGGGCTGACGCAGTTATTATTCACACAGCTCTGATGATGCATCTCAGCACGGGGCTCACAGCTGTTATTATTCACACAGCTCTGATGATGCACCTCACGCACTGGCTCACAGCTGTTATAATTCACACAGCTCTGATGATGCACCTCAGGCACGGGGCTGACACAGTTATTATTCACACAGCTCTGATGATGCACCTCAGGCACGGGGCTCACAGCTGTTATTATTCACACAGCTCTGATGATGCACCTCACGCACGGGCTCACAGCTGTTATAATTCACACAGCTCTGATGATGCACCTCAGGCACGGGGCTGACACAGTTATTATTCACACAGCTCTGATGATGCACCTCAGGCACGGGGCTCACAGCTGTTATTATTCACACAGCTCTGATGATGCACCTCACGCACGGGCTCACAGCTGTTATTATTCACACAGCTCTGATGATGCACCTCAGCACGGGGCTCACAGCTGTTATTATTCACACAGCTCTGATGATGCACCTCATGCACGGGCTCACAGCTGTTATTATTCACACAGCTCTGATGATGCACCTCACGCTCGGGGCTGACGCAGTTATTATTCACACAGCTCTGATGATGCACCTCACGCACGGGGCTGACGCAGTTATTATTCACACATCTCTTATGATGCCCCCCAGTCACGGGGCTGACGCAGTTATTATTCAGAGACCTGGTAGGTATTGTGTGGTTACTGCTTACTAAGTCAGTGTGTACCAAATTATGTAAGAAAGAAAAATTTCTTTCTAGAGTCCCCTCACTCACCGGGGTTACCCCACGGTGACATGCTTCATCATTGGGGCCATCCCAGTTCTCTACAAAAAGGGGCGTGCTGCGACAAGGCGACTACGCTGGAGCACTGGTTTTGTGAGATGACTATGTGTGGTGCAAGTGTGGTGATGGTGGAGTGGGTGTGAAATTAAAAATACCGTGCTAGTGGGCCTCAACAATTTATTTTGCTCCTAGTGTGGTATAAAAATTAAAAAGGGGTAACACTGTATTCTAACTTTAATTGAGCTAGATCAGTGTCATGGTCAACATGTTTCAAGCTCCCCCAAGCTTTTCATCAGGACCATACAGGGTCCAGCCCTGTATTGCCACTCCTGTATTCAAATGAAAGGTGTTGTAAAAATAAATACTAATTATTTATGTTATACGCTGTTAATAATAAAACATGCGTGTTTTTGTACATACGGTTTGTATTTTACTTGGAATGATAAACGAGTGTTTGATTACACCCCATGGTCTTAGGCAAGGGCAGGAACGCCTCGTGGAAACATTGTTCCTATCGGCAAACCCGCTCGGTACTACCTGATGCTTCCTCACCCGACCGCATACTCATGATGATGCACCTCAGCACGGGGCTCACAGCTGTTATTATTCACACAGCTCTGATGATGCACCTCACGCACGGGCTCACAGCTGTTATTATTCACACAGCTCTGATGATGCACCTCAGGCACAGGGCTGACAGTTATTATTCACACAGCTCTGATGATGCACCTCAGGCACGGGGCTCACAGTTGTTATTATTCACACAGCTCTGATGATGCACCTCACGCACGGGGCTGACGCAGTTATTATTCACACAGCTCTGATGATGCACCTCACGCACGGGGCTGACAGTTATTATTCACACAGCTCTGATGATACACCTCAGGCACGGGATCACAGCTGTTATTCACACAGCTCTGATGATGCACCTCACGCACGGGGATGACGCAGTTATTATTCACACAGCTCTGATGATGCACCTCAGGCACAGGCTCACAGCTGTTATTATTCACACAGCTCTGATGCTGCACCTCAGGCACGGGCTCACAGCTGTTATTATTCACACAGCTCTGATTATGCACCTCACGCATGGGGCTGACGCAGTAATTATTCACACAGCTCTGATGATGCACCTCAGGCTCGGGCTCACAGCTGTTATTATCCACACAGCTCTGATGATGCACCTCACGCACATGAGCCTCTATGTTCTCTGCTGATGTGTGCAAGGTGTATGCACGGAAGTGAGTGGGGTGAAGGCAGTGTCTTCACATGTTCACATCTAGTAGGAATGACTGGGACTCACCTCAACACTAACCTGTCTACGGATACATATCTGTTATTGATGCTATTGCGGCGGCTCGAACAACGGGGGACGGCACCGGGGGCGGAGCCGGGAGCGCGGGGACCGGGGGCATGGCCCACGGGTATGACGTCAACACAGACGCCCGGAAAGCCAGAGCAGCAGAGCGGCTCAACTAATAATCTGCGCATGCTCATATGCGCGTAGGGAGCCCAAGGAACATATTTCAGTCAGGCGCAACGTCATCACCACTTGGAGGCTGCTGAAGTCCGGAGTGGCGGTAAGTGGGCCTTAGTTGTAGGGGGGCGGCGGGGGGGGCTCTCGGTGCGCTCGTGTGTGTGTGTGCGCGTGTGTGTGTGTGTGTATGTGTGCGGCGGCGGGGGGGTGTCTCTGTATGTGTGCGTGTGTGTATGTGCGCTCGTGTGGGTGCGCATGCGTGTGTGAAAGCAGGGGTATGTGTGGCTGTGTGTGTGTTGGAGCTTCCAAGGAGACAGGAGATGGCCACAGCGTGCGCGTTTTCGCGCTCGTGGCCCACTCTGATCCTCTTTTGGAAGATGCGCGTGGCCATCTCTTGTCTCCTGGAAAGCTGAGTCGCTCACAATAGGTCTCTAACGAGACCGCTCTTTCGCAAGACCTAAAAAGGATGGAAAGAAGAACTCCCCTTGACATTCAGTACCTGGCTATAGTCAAACCCACCCATTGCATATAGCTGTCAGTGGAACGCGGGGCTGCTAATGGTATTCTCCAGGGCAGGTTTCAAGCCCCGACAGGGACTATAAATTCCAAAAGCAACCCAATGGCCCTGTATCATTTAGGACACCTTCGCCGAGATCTGACTTGGTAGCTATCCAGGCTGTGTAGGTTTACCTGATAAAGAGCCCCATAGCAAGTACGAAAGCTTAAGCCAGGTTTGACTAAAGGTACATAAATAAAAAAAAATGCCATTGTTAACTCATGATTAGAACCTCGAATGGGAAACTACAAGTACCAGAACGCTCATTACTGGTGGGTAAAAATCCTATAAAGTCGCAGTGGTCTACACGAGTGGCTGGCTAATAAATCTTAGTTTGCAAGTACAGAGTAAACAAAAAATTGCTATCAAGTTAGTAGAAGAGCTGAGTGAGTTCAAACACCACCCGATTATCCAAAGTTTTTAAAATAGTTTAATAAACACGAGGGTGCTAAAATATGAACATAAGTGAACGGGTCTAAGAAAATGCGCAATGTTAAAAAGGCTGGGGCGCAGACCTTGCCACAAACAATGCGTCATGAGGCCCCTGCAAATATACCTTATAGGACAAGCCTCCTCCAGTGAAGCACAAACTGTTACCGACCAACCAGCGCCTCGAGTCCCTGCGGCGCTCTGGACTCAAGTGAAAGGCCGATTATTAATCAAGAAAATAACGAAATGATCGCAGAGAAACAACTCTCTGGAGATAAACAAACCAGTCCGCAGTTTCTTGGAGGCCGCGTAAAATGAAAGGGGAGAAGCGGAGATTAAAGTGTGACCACGTGCCACGCCACCTGAGCAGAATTAAAAACTCAATCACTTTTTTTCATCCACGTGTGCTTGTTAAAGACCTACACCAGCGTATCAAGATATAACAAAACAAAACGAGTGGTGCGCACGCACCACAGAGGAGCGGGGGAGGGAGCACGGCAGCGAGGCTAACATGGAGTGACGGCCGTCGCCGCGCTGTGATTGGCCAGCGCCCACCCAGAAGAAGATGGGACGTCCTCCCGCGGCCCGGGGCTCCCGTGGAGTGTGGAGAGCCCGGGGCCGCCAGCCGAAAGGAGACACAGCTTTGCGGGGCTCCCATGTACTGGAGGGAGCCCTGGCAGAAGAACCAGCAAGCATTGTTGGACAGCGGAGGGGGCGCGAGGCACATTGTCGGTGCCTGCCCCCACCGTGAGAGCCACAGACGTCCTGCCGGCGTCAGAGGAGCCCCCCCTTGCAGCCGGTGAGTGTTTAAAGGCGGGGGGGGAGAAACAGGCGCTCGCATCGTCTCCAGGGTGACCACTAACTAATCGGAGAGGTGCGACGGAGGAGGTGAGGCTCTTTAGGCGGGAGGGCACGATCACACCCGTGCTGAGGGAGACAGGAGAGGTTGAACGCGCGTGCGACCTGATCGGATTACGGCAGGCGGCGCGTGCACATCTCTTGTCGCTCCCTGTACCTCCTTGAAAGCAAAAACGATTGCAATAGAGTCTCGCAGAGACGATCGCTTCGCGATCAGTTCGCAGGAGCGAGACCTAAAAACAACCTCATCTTTTAAAAAACAATCTGCATAATCAACTTATTCATTTCTCATCCAGGCCTCGAATTGCTCTCCCTCAATCCTACTCTGACATCCTAGCGAAACCTCAAAGTTAAACAGCAAAAACTGAGATGATCATTTTAAAGAGATTAACAGACATTTTGAACACAACTTCATGTCAGTATATATATATATATATATATATAAATAATGGACTCCACTATTCCAATCATATTTCATACTATGGTTGTGTATCGACGCCTTACTCTAATCCCTAAGAAAATACCACTGTGAGCGAATACTTCTCACACTATACATTACTAGAAAATCATTCTTATCAGTGTCCTCCAAGAACTTGGTGATAAATGCAGCTTTTCTCACACATGGTTAAGGCAATTTGCTCCATGGGTGCATCGTTGATTATTTAATTTGTTGTCTCCAGAATAACAGAATGCTTTAGTGAAAGTGAGTTTGCATGTGCCTGCCTGAGAGTATATCTTTAGCGAATCGCTGTATTTCTAGCCAGAAAATGGTAGCATACCAATACAAGGATCTGTTTTGTAGATTAAAGTATTTTACACTAGCATGTGGAGATCATGTACTCTAAATCTTCTCATATACCACAAGTTCAGACAGGGACAAAAATTGTTTTTTATTCTTGCAGCCTCTTTCGGAGTACTGTGGTAATTACGAAATAATGTGCAAAAAACCTTTGCAACCAATTCTATATTTATGCCCATTGCAAATAACATTTGTACTCTGTGTTTTTACATGCACAAATACCGTATGGAAAGTACAATACCTTGCAGTTTTACCGGTTGGTAAGACCGAAACCATGTTATTCCCCATTATGACTGGTAAAACTTGGAATTAGTTGGGCACACACACTGCCACGGGATATATATTCCTCTTAAAGAATTTTACACCTGCTATTTCTGAACCACTCAGAATGAGGGGCCTGGGTCCCCATGAAATAACACCGTTATACGAACATTTTGCGCTGAAATACTGTTTTATTTTACAACTGAATTTATTTTAACTGCAATAACATCAAATTCGTTTATAGACATGAGCCCTTGTTTCCGAGGTATTCATCAGCTGTATTTAGGCCTAGGAAACCCATAGGATTAGCATAATTTAAACTCAAACAATGAGGAGGTAAATTATATATTTTCTTTTTCATATTCAAATTTGCATCCTCTCGTTTCCTCCACCCCATGTGCTCTAGGTTTCCTCTCCTCCTCGTACAAATCATGGTGGATCTGTATGGTGCTGCTCCTGACCATATTTACATCACGGTGTATCAGCAGGATAAAAAAGGTCTGGATCCACACCAAGTAATAATGCTTAAACGCTGGTGAAACGTAGATGCTTCCAGCTGGAAAAGACCATTCTGCTGGGGTTTGAATAGCCTTCTGCCCTTGGTACTCCCCCTGCTAGCAGTTCAGTCTGTGAAGAACCTGGTGGCTATATAATTCTAACTTATTTTGTTATCTCCAGGTACTAGGTAAAGTTAAAAGATCTCCTTTGTATCTTTCCAAGATAGTACCCTTCCTGCTACTACAAACTTTGTCTACTTGGGGCAGCAGAATTTTCTGGACTTTTTATTTGTTCAATGGTGTACTTGAACCCCCCTTAAAAGTTCCTCATCAGGTTGTTAAAAACACAAGCATGCAGAAACTGGTGGTAGATTAGAGTTAGAAATTCTACAGGCTCCCCAGAGAATACGTTTTGGATCCGGAGGTCTTTATGCCCTGGAATTAAAATGTGGGTTGAATCAGTAAATCTGTTTGGTTCTCATCCCAATACACAACTAACAACGTTCTCCACCTGTAAAATGTTATCCATAAGGGCAGGGCGGCGGGGGCAGATGGGGGGAGCTCACATGAGAAGGCCAACCTAACTTTTTTCACTCGCCTTTAGGCATTGTGGACATGGTTACCAATAATGCTGCAGCCATCATGGGTCACTACGTTTGTAACATGACGGATCACAGGAAACAATGGAAGGTCCCATGAATTTCAAAATAGGCTTAGTTCCCCATTCAGTGGAAATCGGTGCATGAAACAATCAAACATAACTATTCTTGGGGAAGATGGCGAAGATGGAGTTTGGCAAGGTATTCTGATCTCGTGGGGGGAATATATTTCAAGTATTACATAATTTGGCAGAAATGGCCCGACAAGGTTTATTCAATAAGACTGCCAAGTGCTTTAGGTTCGCTTTTTTCTTCAGAACATATGGCTATATGGGAGTGCCCTTCTTATTATGTAATTTCTTAAAAGATTATGGTCTAGATGAACAAGGTTGTTGTGGGCACAAATGGGTTTTAGACCCGTTTGCGCCCGCAAAAAAACAGTGGCCCATGTACTAATCCTATTTTGCGAGTCGCAAATCAATTTGTGACTCTCAAAATAGGATTGCGATTCGGAAGGGGCATTCCAAGGGCATCCCTTCCTAATATTGACTTCTTAAGCTATGTAAGTATGTTTTGCGACCGCAATTGCGGTTGCAAAAAATTCGCAGTTTACCACCCTACTCAGAAGGGTTGTAAAGCACTTGCAATTAAGCAGTCCCAGACATGGAGATCTGCTGACCCCAGCAGGCCACCATCCCTGGGAGTGCCAGCCATTCCCAATGGGGTCGCAAATTGCGACAGCCTCATTATTATGAATGAGGCTTGCAATTTGCAACCCCATTGCTAACAGTGTCTCAGACACTGTTGTGCATCCCAATTTGCGAGACGCCAGATTTAATGGACTCTGGAAGCGAAATCACTTTTCTTTCGGCAGCAAAGAGAACTCTAGTAAAGTATCCCAGAGAGTCTGAGCATTCTCTGAACAATCCCTTGAGTTATTAGTGTTCTGGCTAGGTGTAAAGTTACCAAATATTTCCCGTATCTTTTCTTGAAAGGAATTAGCTAACTTCCGGTGCAATAGTGTTAGGAGTGTCCAAACTAACCAGTTTTTTTACTGTATTTAATAACTCCTTTCCAGAATTTTTTGCCGATTTAGTTTTCTCAGTAAAATACTCTGATTTCTTTTTAACAATCAGCTACATATATTTAAATAAAAGTTGTTTATATTCTGCTAAATGGGCTGATGCGGCTAAAGCTTTCAGGGTGGGCACAATGTCAGACTATATTATGTTCTGAGCTTTGTTCATTCAATTGTACCTTCAAACAGCTTTACTCAAAACATGCGAGGGAGATAGGTACCCCGGTACTAGGTAAGCTTTGATTGATTAGTTGAAATACTTTTTAAGGACAAGAAGTTGAGCATTACCTCACCAAAGAAAGCATAACATCTATAAAGGGTGACACCTTACAGAGTAGTGTTTTTTAGCATTTGTATAGCCCTTACTTCTCTATTGTGCGGCACAGAAGCTCTTACGCACACTTAAAGCAAGCTGCTCCGTATAGGGTGTTGTTTTTATTTTGAGCTTATATATATGGGAAGTGTTTTCAAATCATGCGTGGGACAAAGCAAGTGGTAGTGTGATCTGTGACGGTATCAGAGATAGACACAAAATTATATTTATTATAGGTACTAACCAAATCAGACTTGATCCTGCTCCAATTGGAATAGTCCGGCCCAAATTGCCAAGCCAGCTCCTCTCTGATCAGCAATACAAGCTACCAAATTCCAGTTTTGGCCTAGTGTGGGCTCTTCAGTACAGTCCTGTGTGGCTCCAGTGGCACAGTGAGTAAGGGACACAAGTCTGGGCTTAACCTTTGCACAAATGGCGTCATACTATAGTCATCACAAAAACAAAATATGGGTGGGATGCTTGAATTAATCTCATAATCACTCAGGTTCCCATCACAGTCATTTTTTTCCCCATCAGCCTCTTCAGATTAGACCCGGGCACTTGCAAATCACCCTTGATTCTGCTCTAATGGGAACATTCCAGCCCATTTGGGTGGCAGGGTAGAAGAGGAATGATGGACTAGAATGCGGGCATGAGCGACTGCTTGAGGCTAAGATTAATTCAAGCATTCTCTCCATCACCTTGTTCTTGATGGAGTTGACGTCATAAGCATGACAGATCTGCCCAGACATGGGTCCTGAGCTCACTGTGCCAGAGGACTCAAGCTACACTCTACTGACAAGCTCCAAGTTGGATTTAACCGGTCTGGGGTTGTGTTTAGCCCTGTCTGGAGGGAGGCTCGCATGGCAGTTCAGGACAGACTGTTCCCATGAGGAGCAGGTTCAGTACTGATCTGCGTAAGGCAGAGGGGCCTTTACCACAGCGGGCAAGTAATTTGTATTTGTATTTGTAGTATTTGTAGGGGTATTTGTAAAGCGCGACGTTCGCTCCGGAAGGAGCATCTTGGCGCTGAGAATCCTTGATGACCGGTCTGGGAACGGAGAGGGATTAGATGGATTAGAAGTAATGATGGAATAGAATGCAGCCTGTGCAATTGCCAGTGGCTTAGATTATTTCAAGGATTCCATCCATCACCTTGATGTTGTTGCAAAATGTGATATCGACACAACTGGCAGAATCAACTCACTATCCCACAATTGTAGGGGTCAGCAAACTTGACAGAGGATGGAGAACAGAGCAGATCCCACCAACCAACACCATCTTATGTGTCGAAGAGGACTGAGTAGGTTCTGAGTTAATGGTTGACTATATTGCCACAGGACGATCAGGTATTTGAGTCTGATGTGTTAGGCAATACAGAACTATTCCAGAGCCAACATATGAACAGAGTACCCCTTATTGACCGAGTAGGAAGCTTAAAGGCAGTTATACATGGGCATTGCTTTATTATGATAGTGTGGGTCAGACCAATGTTATTCTGTGATAAAGAAGAAAGCAAACTAAGTGGAGAAAATGAGAGAACTGAAAACTCTGCACCGCAGATGTTAATGGTAGAGAGGGGGAAACGGGTGCACCTGGTGAAGCGGCTGCATTGCCTATATTATTAGGCATACATGACCAAGACCCACAACTTGCACAATAAAGCTCGTTATGTCATGAGTTCTATACGGGTCCATTGTGGTTTTCCCTAACTGTGCACAGGACAGGCCACATTAGCTTTGCACATGTCACTAGATAAACACGTTTGCTTTTCTGCCACATTATATTTTCATACAGAACCTGCAGTTGTTTTTTAATTCTGTTTTTTTTCTGGTGTTTAGTCTGAACATCAGATAAGGTCAAACAACAATGTCCCTTGTTATTTTGTTCTAGTCAGACACTCGCACCTAGACACAACACCGAAATTCAGCTGTTGTTTATGAACATGTAAACCTTGTCATATAAGTATGCCCACAATGTAACACACAGAAAGAGACAGATATTTTCTGAGAGAAGATCACTACTGTATCTGAGATGCAGAATGTCCATCTGAGTATGCTACAGTATGGGGTCCGCTACTAAGCCCAGAGATCTTTGCTGCATAATCAGTTTGCTTCTACAGAAGGGGACGGCAAAAGGCTATTCTGTCTTATAATATGACAGGGCTTTTCATAATATAGTTTATTGACAATGCTGATGGGATTTTTGCTAGGTAGTTATTTTTAGATTGTGGCACGTATAATGCATTCTAGAGCACGAAAGTTTAAATAAACATTTTAAACTACCTTTGTGTCTCTGTCATGTCTTATTGTGGAGTATGAGTGTGTGAGCGAAAGGGGGGTCCTCTTACCGCCATCCCTTAGAGGGTTAGTGGTGTTGTGTTCCGGGGAGTCAATTCACCTGTCTTTCTGGATATGTGTAGGAGAGCAAGGGAAACACCATAGCTAGTCAGACTCTGGCTCATGGTACTGAGGTGGTATAGTGACTACTGATGTTATTTGGTCCCAAGCATTGTTCTGTTCCTGAGCTGAATCCCTGCAACAGTTGCATACAGGTATGGTTGTTGAATGCAGAAAAGACCCCGCCACCCTATTTCGGACCTCTAGACAGAGAGAGTGGGAGCATGGTTTACTGACAGGCAGAGTTAAAACAGGGCATTTGATAGCCACTATTGACTGTTGTATACAGCTGCTGCCACAAATTCAATGATTTGCAAAATGCTTTATTAAAAATATAATCGGCAGAGCTTACGTTTAAAAATGAAATATGTTAAAAACATAATTTGTGGTAGGCAAATATACTTTTAAAAAACTATAGGCCTGTAGCAAAGAAATTAAGCATGAATTCTTAACTTGACATGACTATAGATGCCATGCATGAATAAGAAGACATTAATACTGAAAGGCTTATTTTTAACAATAAACGACCGTTGTTCAGATGTTTTACTTCCCTTTGCTGCAGACTTTGCAATTTTGGAAGTGACTGTTTATTAGCTAGAGAATAGACGATTGATAGTGAGGTTCTCACCATAAAAGATGCAGATGACAAGGAGAATGATTCATGGGAAGAAGTTCTTGGAAAACAAGAGAGGATGTGCAGCAACATTCAAAAACATATGGTTAAAAGATTATTGTACTCTGGTGAGAAGATGGGGAGTAAACCTGTTCTCAGGAGTGTGCTGAAATATATTGGTCAATACAAAGTGGAAAGAATATCAATGTTGCAACATAGAAGATGTTTATAATAGTGTATGTTCTTAGTCTAGTTAGCACTGTAGGTGTGTGTCCCTTGTCGCAGAATATCTGGGAGACTCTTTACTGAGTTTTCTTAGACATCTGTTTATGACAAGTCTTAGGTTATTTCTTGGTCTGTTGTTATTTGAGCTGAGAATACTTTCCAGCTTATAATGCTAAAGCTTCTCTCATCAGAATCCTTTAAGGCTATCTGAAAAGTCACCTTGTTTCGCTTTTTTCCTTCTCACATCTAATATTTGATTTATTTAAAATAGGGACGTTTCTTTATGGAACACGCTTGTTGCATTATTATTGTATCAATGCCTTATTGATTAATATTCCGATTTACTTTATTACTAAATATCAATTGATTATAATAACTTTTAAAGATGAGACTTCAAAAATAATACTTTAATAAAGGAATGAATAACTAAAGATTTGAAAATAATACCATTTAACTCACACTAAATCTGTTTATTGGCTGAACTAAAAGAAACGATAATTGAGAATGCTTTATATTGACTTCAGCTCCTTCACATCTCTGTCAGCATCAAAGATCCATCGTCCTGGGGATAGTTAAACCTGGTGCTGCAACAAGGTGTATGAAGTAATGGGCAACCAGAGGTTATAAGACTGCATTAGGAAGGCAAGACTAACACAACTGGCCCCAAAGGCAGTTGACATCCTGTGGAAGACGTTTTGGTAACTGAAGTAAAGACTGCAGTTAAGTTAGATAGCAGAAAGACAACTGGCTCGGATGGTTGCGCTGCCGAGCTTAATGCATGCTATAAAGCCCCTTTGGTTCCAGAACTGACTGACAAGTTCCGCATTGTATGGCAGAAGAGGCCCTACTGGTCTTGGTACTCAAGCTGGGAAGGGATGTGACAGGGATGGCATTGTACATGCCACTCTGAGTGCTCAACACACATTATAAAATACTGATCAAGGTCCTGGCAAACAGGCTTCTCCCTCCAATACTGCAGTTGCTGCACTTGAACTAAGGCTTAGAACAGAGCCTCAGCATCCATTATGATTGGATGGTGTCCTTAAATATTGTTTGGAGTGTTGCCTGCAGAGGATGCATGTGCAGACACCACAAGCTTTGGAGCTGGAACTGAAAGCTGCTTGACCTCCAAAACAAGAGAAACAGTTTATGACTAGAGACTTGGTAACGCAAGGGGCTCATGTCAATTAACAACTTACAAGAAGGCAGGGCCTTTAGGGACTATCACGATTTGAAGTATGATTAGGAAATTGACACTGGGCATTTTCTATTATACAGATCTTTGAGAGCTGTGATCCAGTGGGTGTGGAAAATGAAGAACATCAAACCACCAACCCATGGGGGCTTCAGACAATATGCACAATTGAGGAAGTTCTAGAGCTGTGTCCCTCATGCACCGAGTACTCCGTCACCACACTACTTGCTCGTTAGCTAGCCTAGGGAAAAATTAGTGGAAGACATTGGTAAACTGATTGACAAATGTGATTCGGAACACAGTTTGAGTGTTTCCAGAAACGCTATATTTATACAGATAAAATCAAATTATTAGCACAGGACTTGCGTTAAGCCTCTGAGAATCAATAAGTTTTACCAAGGTGCACCGGCATAATGCCCGAGATACAGTGAGGAAGACACAGGACTCTTCCATAAGGTCTGGAGTTGTTCGCACCTAGGGACATACAGGGAGGAAGTGTACGTCTTGTCAGTGAAAAAAAGGGCAAGTGCACAGATCACACACACCAGAAAAATGTTTTACTGGGTCTCTTTCCATGACCCAGAAAAAAAAAGTTATTAGCAGGTTTGTTGAACTAGCATTGGTACTCGTGAAAAGTCAACAGTGATGAACTGGAAGGTAGTGGAACTAGTTTGACTAAAGGGAGCCAGGAAGTGCTGAAATGGGGTTAGTGCAAGAGCACATTGTTGAACATGGAGCCCAGGAGAGGGTTGAGGAAGAAGGTCTTTGAGGATGCGCCAGACAAAATAACCACTGTTTATGGTCAGTGATGTAGATGGAGATCTACCAGACCCCTGAAATGAGTGATAATCTGGTCCCAGGTGCAGATTGTTCGAGCTGTATATGAGTTCAGTGGTACTTCGAGGACTATCTCTGACCAGTACCAGCCCCCCCACCAAGAGAAGCAATAGTAACAATGTGAAACTTCTGTATTAGTTTGTTTATTTTCTGGGGTTGATGCACCGTACCGAACCACATTGTACACAACTAATGAGTAAACAAATGCTGAGGAGATGGATGCTAAATAAAACGTATTTTAAGCCCATTAGAAAAATGTCTGTAAATGATGCATTGTCTAGCGTTGCTTTTGAAACAATAAAATGTGCTTCGCAAATAGAGCTTACCAGAGGAAAAAAATAAAGAAAAAAAAACAAGGATCCCTTTCGAAAGTCTATAAGCTAAAAGATACCAAAGGGTGCAAATCCTTTTTTCCTGAGACAGAAATTCCCAGCACTTTCGCCAAAAGTACATTTACGGCTCTATTAATGGCCTGTAAATGAGTTGGGGTAAAATACGGACGGATCTATTGTCGGACCAATCAATTTTTCATTAGATAAAACTATGCCAACCACTTTCGAAGCCAAACATTAGCTGAACCTTGCATCGTTTATTATAGGAGAAAGAGTTAACTGTAGCCTTTATTAGGAATTAGATTAACATATATGTAAATGTGTCATAATTTGTCAATAAAACATAATGTATTGGTACTTTAAGAACACACGAAAATGAACAAATGAAAGAATTAAGAATTTTCCAGGGTAATAATAAAGAAAGAACATTGTAGACATGCTAATGTTTTTTTAAAAATCTTTTTATTTGCATTTAGATGCAAAACAAATTACAGCACACAAAACACTCAAAGTCAAGTGGGAAGCGAGAGGAACAGTCGGACTAAAGAAGTTGTCTGGGTACAGGTCAGAATAGGGTATAAGATTGTGAAGATGCGCCCGCTCCCTGGCACACCTATCCTGCAGTGTTGGAATTTGAGGATTGTTACCAAGGGGAACTGAGGGGGCAAAGAGGCAGGGCAATCGAGCCCTCTTCCTCAATCCCTCCCGGGCCCATGTAACATTCCTAATGGTGTCTATTTCCGCATTTGGCGTCCCGTAGGGTGCAAAGAGTGCCGTGGTCTGTTGCCAAGGGCCGCTCGGTCTGGTTCTATCGCTATGTGGGGGGGGGGAGGGAAGGGGGGCTGGGGGGGGAGGCATGGGGTGGATCCAGAATAGTAAGGATTGGGCTTGCGCACAGAGGGCATACAATGTCATGTCTGGTGCATCAAGGGCCCCCTGCGTGAGCGGCATGTGAGGAGATCCCATGACACCCATGACTGTTTACCTGCCCAGACCAAGCTGGTCCTTAAACGTTGGAAAAATTGCGCCATACGAGGAATGGGGTTGTTAAGACAAAGGTAAAGGAATTTAGGCAGAATCTATACCCCACAAGGGATGGGGCAGCTCAGTACACATAGGGACCGAACTTCCAACCATGCCACAGCCCGGCCGTAGTTATCACGTCAGAGTTCCTCAGGATCTTCACTGAGCCAAATGCCCAGGTACCTCACCGGATCGGTCGCCCATTTTAGAGGGTACTCCGAGGGAAATGGTGTTGTACTAATTAATCTGTATGCCAGAATGACCGCCCAAACGTAACACTTTTCGCATTGTGGGGGGGGGGGCATGTTTACCTGTGCTGTGGCACAGACATACAGTGTCATATCATCTGCATAAAGCGAGACTATCGGACCCCTAGTTGTGAATCCAATGCCCCGATGTGAGTGATACCTTAGTCTAGCCACCAGCGGTTCCATCGCAATCACAAAAAGAATGGGGACAATGGGCAGCAAATATGTGTGCCAAGTGTAATATAAAAGGGGTCCAACAAGAGCCCGTTCAGGCGAATTCGGGTACGGCCATTTCCAGGTTTCGAATGCCTTGGTGGCATCAAACAGAGCTATTATTGCGACTATCTGGGGGTCTAGATGGGGCATCACTGTGAAGATGGTGCGGATGCTTTGTGACGTCAAGCGGCCAGGATTGAAGCTGGATTGATCGGGCAGTGGCAGCAATCTAGTCGCCAGGATTTTGGCAAATATGTTAGCGTTAACATTGATCAAGGAAAGTGGCCGATAAGAATCACACTGGGAGGCCGGCTTGTTTGGTTTGAGGAGCATGACAATAACTGCCTCTCTGAGCGAGTGGGGAAGGGAACCAGTCCCCACAGAGTCTTTAAACATTGCCAAAAGATGCAGCATCAGCAGAGAAGCAAACTCTTTGTTTGTAGAAGGCAGTAGTAATACCACCTAATCCAGGGGCCTGCTCATCGAGGAGGCTTTGATTAACTCCTCATTAGTTATGGGGGAGTCCAAGTAAAAATAATGAGCCCGGTCCAGCCATAACAATTGGAGTGTATCAAGATATGCGGCAGTTCTGACAGGCCTAGGATAGGCAGTGGCGTAACAAGAGACCCTGCAGCCCCCTTGCTGCAGGGAGGGGGGTCGAAAAAACTCTGGACACCCCCTCAAGTCCCTGCCTGAAACTCCAAACAGGGCCCAGAGTTGGGGGGACCCACTCCATGTAGTTTGCAGTAGAGCCCCCTCTAGTTTAATTACGCCACTGAGGATAGGAGTGACAGTGTATAATTTAGAATAAAAGGAAGCCATCACGTTTAGCAATCCCGGAGGAGACACAAGATTGGAATCTTCATCCAGTAGTTCTGCAACGTAAGAGGACGCCCGCGATGGACAGGGCAGACCGGCTAAAGTCCTGCCCAGGCGGTGGTCCTCTCCGTAGCATTGGACCTGCACAGCCTGGTGTAGGAAGGAGCCTCTTCCATGAATTCAGTTACATTGTTCCGAATCGGGGCCAGCAAGGAGTCCTTGATAGATTGAAAATATGCCGTTTTTAAATCCTGGATATCATTTTCTAGACACAACAGCCTCCCACAGTTAGCCTTGAGCACACCAGATTGCTTTGCAATGCCAGCCCCAAGTATTACCACTTTGAAAGCCTTCCACACCGTGGAGGGCGACCTGAAAGACCCTTATTATAGGCAAAATATTCCACTATCTCCCTGAAATTTCCTCGCGGAATGCCGTGTCCCGTAGCGCCCCTAGAGGTAGGCACCAGCTGAAAGGGCAAGGGGCTGCCTGTGGAATTAGCAATTCCTGCTTGACCGGGGCATGATCCGAGAGGTATCGGTCCAAATGCGTAACACCCAGAGACCAAGTATGGACGCTGTGAGAAACTAGCCAGTAGTCAGTTCTCGACCATACATTTAGGTGCGCTGTAAGGCAAGTGCCCTCATTTGTAGCAGCATGTTTGTGACGCCAAACATCCTGTAGGCATTTATCATGAATAACCGTGTGTAAGATACGTGCAACATTAGGGTGTGGGTGTCTTGAGGTACTGGAGTGATCCAGTTGGTCGCCTAGTGCCTAGTTTTCATGGCAGGTATTTTACGGTTTGACTGAATGTCACCAGTGCTTTAAATGGGCACGTACTGTCAGGTACAGAATACCTGTTGTTAGAAATGGGGTTTCTGGTTGGCTAGGGTATACACCTAAGCCTGGCAGAACCCACCACAATAGTCAGAGTAACGGAATTACACACATAAGATAACCAATGCTTACCCCCTTGGTAGCTTAGCAGAGCAGTCAGTCTTATCCCAGAGGCAATGTGTAAAGCTCTTGCACAACACACACACACAAAATACACCACAAAGGAAACTCCACATAAGGTTATATAAAAATATTCTCTTATATTGTATATAAAACACATAGACCAATATTGCATAAATCAGCCTCAATGTACCAACTAGGCATTCGTCATGAGAAAAACAGTTAGTGCACCAAGTCAATACCTATAGGTTGCACATCATAAACTCCAGCATCAAAAGCCATTACTGTGCATATCATACAGTTCCTGAACATAGCATTTATAGCCAGACAGTAAATACATTTCTAGATTGCATGTACAATGAACTGCTCCTGCTATCGGGAAGTGTGTTCTACTGAGTTCAGCAGAAGCAGGCAAATGGCATCAATCACAATTACTTATGAATTGCAGGGAAAGAAAACTAACAAAATCACAACCTTGGGATTATTACCTCTGTACTATTCGTACCTGAGAACACCATCCCAGTGCATGGGCGGTGATTTGCATGTACTCAATGGAAACCAGCACAAAGCCCCAGGTAGAATTTCTGAGAGGGAGAGATGCGGAACGCTAATGCAGAGTTGAGATCCTTTCCTCTGGTTTCCGGGGCGAGAGGTGCAAGGCCTTTGCTTCTCGCTGCACATCGGTCTGGTGCAGCTGGGGGAATCCTGCTTCCCTCTGTAAGTGTTTGCACTTAGGCTTTTCTGGCAGCTGCAGCACTCATTGCTGTTCCTTGCTCTGTGCGGGACCACCATGGGTTCTTCAGTGGTTGCCGGGGCAACAATAGGGTTCTTATGCATTGGCTCCTGCCAGGCGGCCGCGCCCAGCTGATTTTCAGACCTTTTCCCAGCCCACTTCCTGACGACATGGCACGTCGGGAGGTGGCGTTACTGAAGAACGGAGCTGAAGTGGGCACGAAGAATTGGTGATCAAGGAGGTGAAACAGAGTTTCCCAGCGATACAAGCCCAGGGAGGCTTTTTCAAAGAAAATATAGCACCAGGTGTTTCCAGAAAAAGCATACAAGCTCTTCAGAAAAGCAAAAGGAAGTTCAAATAAGCACAAGGAAGGAAGAGATCGATGTCCCTGAGTCTTCCAAAACTGGAGGTCAGCACACACAGGCCCTTGGAGATTTCTTCACAAGCAGGATACCACAGCAGGGCAAAAAGAGCAAGTCCTTTTCCTCCACCACAGACAGAAGCAGCAACTGCAGGCCACCTCACAACTCAAACAAAAAAGGCAGTGCTCCTCATGCAGCTCGTCTTCTTGGCGGGGTCCTCTTGTTTTTAGAAGTGAATCTAAAATCTTGGCATTTTAGGTCCAGTTCTTAAACCCCATTTTTTCATTGTTCTCTTTGTGACAAGGGTCACTGAGTCCAGTTCAAACCAGTCCTGGTCTCCTTGGTGCAGCATGAATGCAGGAGGTGGAGACAGCATTTTGAAAAGGAGATGCAGCCTATTCAGGTGCTAGTGAAAACCCCTCCCACCACTCTAAATGCAAATAAGGTATATTCAGACTAGCGATGAGTCACCCAGGCAAGGCAGGGCACACCTCAACTCTCCTTGGGACTGCCTAGAGTGAATGCACAAACCCAGCTCTTGTCACTCCAGAACCAGACGGTACACGCACAACAGGTAGGGGCACACAGAATGGTTAAACACAAGTAAATTTTCTTATCAAAAACAGGATTGAAAAACCATCTTTACTAAAAGGTGCGTTATTAAATTCGAGTTCAGGGAGCCTAAACTCCATTTCTCCATCTTGTCCCAATTGCAAGTTACACATGTAAAATGTTACAATGCAATCCCAATAAGCCTATGGGACAGAAAGCCCTTCCACAGTGAAACAAGATATGCACAGTATTTCACTATCAGGACATGTCAGCCACACCAGTCCATGTCCTACCTTTCACCTACACTGCACCCTGCCCACGGGGGTAATTTGGGCCTACCTTGGGGGTGCATTACATGTAAGAAAAGGGAAGGTTCAGGCCTGGCAAGTGCACCCACTTGCCATGTCAACATGGCAGTTTAAAACTGCACTTGCAAGGACTACAGTGGTAGGTCTGGGACATATTCACAGGGCTACTCATGTGGGAGACACAGCCAGTGCTGCAAGCCCACTAGTAGCATTTGATTTACAGGCCATGGCACACTCAGTGCACTTTACTAGAGACTTACCAGGAAAGCAAATAAGTCAATTGTGGATAACAAATCAAATTCACAATGTATACAGGGAGTTCTTGCACTTTGACACTGATCAGAAGTGGCAAAGTGCCCAGAGCATCTAAACCAGCAACGCAAAATCCAGTATACATTAAAAAATGCAGGAGGCAGAGGCAAAAAGTCAGGGGAAACCACGCCAAGGAAGCCAAGTCTAACACCTGTGCTTCTTTAATTTGAAGGGAGAGTTTCAGCACCATAATCTTTTTTTCACAACACATAATTTAAAGTTTACTATGTGTTTCTTCTTGTGGAGTTCATATTGCGCATTCTGAATAGCCTTGTTGGATTTAGTTATAATTCCAGTGAAGAACAGGTTCCTTCAGCAGAGGATTTCGCCCAAAATCCCTGAGGTTTAAAAAGTGCATTTTATCAGTTTTTTTTAGTTACACAGTTATATCTAGCTTATCTATAGGACTGTTTTCGTTAGAGACAGTTCTCCAGAGGTATTCCAAATATACATCAACTAAAATACTTAAAAGGGTTGTGGGTCAGCACCGCTCCCTTTAAATAGCATTTGCATTCAAGGTCGTTCTACAAGCAGCATACATCAAATACGTCAGTCCCTGATTTGTTTGACAAGTTAGTCTTATTTTGGCCCAACTCGCTGTCTAGCTAGTTGGGAGTTTTGGGTGTTGGGCTTTGTGGACCATTGCATTCTGTACCATTACTCTATGAGTCCACATCTGGGATGGATGTGGTAGAAATAAAATAATGTTTTTGGCTACCACAACCTGCATTGCCTGCCAGCCCTCCATGGAGCCGGGAGCTCTTGTGCTCTAGCTGGTGGTGAGGCTGGAGAAAGTACTGAGAACCTGATCTTGCATGACTTAAGCTGCTCTGTGCTGGAGCAGAAAATATCACTGTAACTTCTATTTTAGCATTCTTTCCTAGAATTTCGCTATATTGCTTTACATTTTCTAAAAACTACTGGACGTGAAAAAGCATTGTTTCAGATCAGAACTACATGCTACATAAAATAAAAGCTTAATGTAATATTAAACTTAGTAAACAGTAGAAAGTGGTGATTGTATTCATATTTTCCACGATCGATTTAACCAGACATATAACGCTGTAGTTTACTGAATTCACGTATTAATAGTTTTATATGATGCCAAGATTTCACCATGCAAATCAGTAATCATGCTTTTTAGGGCTCGCCTGCTGATGCGCTTCTGCGCATCGCTGGCGAAGCTCTATTACGGCTTATCCAGTGTTGATCCACCACTGGCGATTCCTCTGGCGATTTCTTCAAGTGCATGTGCTTTTTAGGTCATTGCGCAAGCGCAAGCCCTAAAAAGCGCGTGCACAATGCCACCAGCCCCCTGCCTGCCTGCCTCGCATTACCAGATCAAAGGCAGCCCAGCCCCCCTCCCACAAGCTTCTCAGCGTGTGCTCTGCCTCAGGCCTGCATTTCTCCTCCCCTCGGGCAAACAGATAGCCGCAATAACACCCTCCCTGCTCAGCTTTTTTTTCTCAATTTCTCCCCGTCTACACTTCCCATTAGGAGCCCTTCCTCCCCCCAGATAATCTATCTCCATAAGAGATAAGCAGCTCTTCCACCATCTCAAACCCGTATTAGTGCTCCTCACTATGCATGTTTTTACTTAGAAAATCAGCACAATGCAGCAGTGTGACATCAAGCCAGGTTCATCGACATCACTGCAAAAGTAAAGTTTTTATTCCCCATTTCCTCTTCAAGAAAGTGACTGCGCATCAGCCTCTACGGATCAGAAAGCGGAGCCCCTCCACTGACCGGGCTGCGAGTCAAATGGCCATGTTTCACAAATTATGGTTTTCGTGGTCTTATTCTGGAGTAGCCCTGTTGGCAAGAGAGGAAAGAGCAAGGCTCTGACAGTCAGTCCTCCTCTGCTTCATAGCATGCAGCGCCACTATAGTAAGTTGAACAAGGGATATTATTTAACAGAAAGAGGCAACCTGCATCTATTCACGGAAATACATTGAGCAGTCTACATTTTTATTTTTTAAAGCTACATACAATGCACCATAACTATTCTAGGTCTACAAATGGAAATACATAACAAGCAATATTTTTATTTATTTTTTAAGAGGTGCATACTTAAAAAAATGATTACAAAAATTAAACATCAACTAGTAATTAAAAAACCTAGCAATTAAGATATGCCACGTCAAATAATAACTTTTGTCGCCAATTAATTATCAGTGTCTGGAATGGATATGGTCACACCCTCACTCACCCTCAACCCCTCACCCTCACTCACCCTCAACCCACACCCTCACTCACCCTCAACACCTCACCCTCAACCCCTCCCTCACGCTCACCCACCCTCACCCTCAACACCTCACCCTCACTCACCCTCAACCCCTCACCCTCACTCACCCTCAACCCCTCACCCTCACTCACCCTCAACCCCTCACCCTCACTCACCCTCAACTCCTCACCCTCAACACCTCACTCACCCTCACGCTCACCCTCACGCTCACCCACCCTCACCCTCAACACCTCACCCTCACTCACCCTCAACCCCTCACCCTCACTCACCCTCAACCCCTCACCCTCAACCCCTCACTCACCCTCACTCTCACTCATCCTCTATCACCCTCAACCCCTCACCCTCAACCTCTCACCCACCCTCAACCCCTCACCCTCACTCACCCTCAACCCCTCACCCTCACTCACCCTCAGCCCCTCACCCTCAACCCCTCACCCTCACTCACCCTCACCCTCACTCACCCTCAACCCCTCACTCACCCTCACTCACCCTCACCCACTGTAATGGCAGGGTTTTTGGCTTTATTTAGCAGTGATAATAGATCATTATTCTTGCTCGCATCTAGTATAGGCATTCTTAGCCTGTGTTGGCCCTTTTAAGCACTTTTTCCAGACCTAGAAGAGGATAGCTGCTTAATATGCCTTTATTCTTGGCTTTAACCTGTCTATTGCCTATTGGCTTTGACATATTAGACATATTGGTATGGTTTATGTAGGTATTCTGACAGAGCTAAGGAGCATTTCACCCCTTTCAGGCCTAAAGCTAGAGAGACTCCATCTTGATGGAAGCAGAGAGGCTTTTTAGGGCAAAGGCAATGTTTTCAGTTAAGGCTGTTGTGCTAGAGGGAAGATCCAGTTAGGACTGCTTCTTATCCGAGAAATGTGTTTTTCTCTTGGGCCCAGACGTAACAAGCAGATGGCCACTGCGGTTGCGTGGAAGCCTGGGAGCTGGCACAGGAATTCGGTAGGAGACAGCCCTCCGGTGGAAATTTCCATGAGGGGAGAGGAATCCATAATAGCGAGCTACAGGAGAGGAGGAGTGGTCAGTTCAGTTTTGGAAGTCATTGCAGCGTGGTGTGCAGTTCAGCGTGGTGCTCAGAACAACTTGGAGCACAGGACTGCTGGGAGCCCAGAACAACTTGGAGCTCTGAATAGCTTGCAGAGAGAGAGAGGATGTCTGCTAGGAGCTGCAGAATAGAGTGCAGTTCTTGAATGGAGAAAGAAGGCAGACGATTGCTGAAGATGAGGAGAGAGAAAAGCAGTGCAGAGAGCATCAAAGAAGGCTGTCAGCTGGAGCAACTGAACCAGAGGCGTGGTGATGTGGTGAAGGAGGGAGAGACAGAGAGAGCCCTAATCCCACCAGAGGCAGAGAGAGAAATCTTCCTTCTAATAGGTGAGGTAGTCTGAATTAGTTACATTTACACTCTACACTTAATCTTTTCCCTTTTTAGCGGAGTGTTCCTGTTATGTGTAATCCTTCTCTTTCAAGTGGTGTGTTCTACCTATAGCCTTTGTCAGATATGTATTAATGTTTATATTACTGTAATAAATAACCCCCAGTTTATAACAAACTGGTGTGTAGCCCCTATTCTTGTTCACTGAAGGTAAATGAAGCTCCTAGGTGAGTACTAGGCACATGAATGGATGAGTAATCCCAATCAGGTAAGTGGTGATCACATAAATAGGGAGTGAGTGGACCTTTGATGCCAAGAGCAGGTAATACACAATAATCTGGACCCACATTCAAAGTTATTATTGTAGTTTCATCCCGAGTAGACAGCTGAGATAATATCCCAATATATATATATATATATATGTATAGGTGTTCATAGGAATGTGGTCGTCGTTGATATGCGGCGTTAATGAGAGCACTGGGGGGTCGAACCAGTGTGGATACCCACAGGATTGTGGCTTGAGTAAATGAGAGCACTAGGTAGTGGAACTAGTGTGTAAGTTTCGCAGGATCGCGAACGGTTTGGAAAAGGGAGCATTGGGTTCTGCAGGCCCGTGTGTAGACGCACCAGATTGTGTGTCAGATCTGCCCTAGGGTAGAACGGTCTGGGTCAGGGTGGCCGCGAGACCAACTGATGTGAATAAGTGTGGTGTAGGGTATGGATATCCCTAGTAATCAGTGAGTATTCTTAGTATCCCTATAGATTTAGTGGTGTTCTTAATAATATGAGCTTGTATATTGCGAGTTCCCTATCCTCAGGTAGGTACCAGGTGCCTGGATAGAGGAGTCCTGAGGACGGAAGGTGAGTACGTTTTGGCTGGGTCACAGGGGCCCCTGGGGGCTGATCCCATCTAAACAGAAAATCCAGCCATTACACCCACCCTCACTCACCCTCAACACCTCACCCTCACTCACCCTCACTCACCCTCAACACCTCACCCTCACTCACCCTCAACCCCTCACCCACCCTCACTCACCCTCACTCACCCTCAACCCCTCACCCTCAACCCCCCACCCACACCCTCACTCACCCTCACCCTCACTCACCCTCAACACCTCACCCTCACTCACCCTCAACCCCTCACCCTCACTCACCCTCAACCCCTCACCCTCACTCACCCTCAACCCCTCACTCACCCTCAACTCCTCACCCTCAACACCTCACTCACCCTCACGCTCACCCTCACGCTCACCCACCCTCACCCTCAACACCTCACCCTCACTCACCCTCAACCCCTCACCCTCACTCACCCTCAACCCCTCACCCTCAACCCCTCACTCACCCTCACTCTCACTCATCCTCTATCACCCTCAACCCCTCACCCTCACTCACCCTCAACCTCTCACCCTCAACCCCTCACTCACCCTCAACCCCTCACCCTCACTCACCCTCAGCCCCTCACCCTCAACCCCTCACCCTCACTCACCCTCACCCTCACTCACCCTCAACCCCTAACCCTCACTCACCCTCACCCACCCTCACTCACCCTCAACACCTCACCCTCACTCACCCTCACTCACCCTCAACACCTCACCCTCAACCCCTCACCCACCCTCACTCACCCTCACTCACCCTCAACCCCTCACCCACTCACCCTCACTCACCCTCAACCCCTCACCCTCACTCACCCTCAACCCCTCACCCTCACTCACCCTCAACACCTCACCCTCACTCACCCTCAAACTCAACATACATACATACATACATACCCTCACTCACCCTCACCCTCAACCACTCACCCTCAACCCCTCACCCTCACCCTCAACACCTCACCCTCACTCACCCGCACTCACCCGCACTCACCCGCACTCACCCTCACCCTCACTCACCCACCCTCACTCACCCTCAACCACTCACCCTCACTCACCCTCACTCACCCTCAACCCCTCACCCTCACTCACCCTCACCCTCACTCACCCTCACTCACCCTCAACCACTCACCCTCACTCACCCTCAACCACTCACCCTCACTCACCCTCACCCTCACTCACCCTCAACCCCTCACTCACCCTCAACACCTCACCCTCAATGCCTCACCCTCACTCACCCTCAACACCTCACCCTCAACCCCTCACTCACCCTCACTCTAACTCACCCTCACTCACCCTCAACACCTCACCCTCACTCACCCTCACCCACCCTCAACCCCTCACCCTAACTCACCCTCACTCACCCTCAACCCCTCACCCTCACTCACCCTCAACCCCTCACCCTCAACCCCTCATCCTCACCCTCACTCACCCTCACTCACACTCACCCTCACTCACCCTCACTCACCCTCAACCTCACTCACCCTCAACCTCACTCACCCTCAACCTCACTCACCCTCAACCTCACTCACCCTCAACCTCACTCACCCTCACCCACCCTCACTCACCCTCACTCACCCTCAACCCCTCACCCTCACTCGCCCTCAACCCCTCACCCTCACTCACCCTCAACCCCTCATCCTCACCCTCACTCACCCTCACTCACATTCACCCTCAACCTCACTCACCCTCACTCACCCTCACCCTCACTCACCCTCACCCTCACTCACCCTCTCTCACATTCACCCTCACCCTCACTCACCCTCACCCTCACTCACCCTCTCTCACATTCACCCTCACTCACCCTCACTCACCCTCACGCTCACTCACCCTCACTCACCCTCACCCACCCTCAACCCCTCATCCTCACTCACCCTCATCCTCACTCACCCTCAACCCCTCACCCTCACTCACCCTCAACACCTCACCCTCACTCACCCTCAACCCCTCACCCTCAATCCCTCACCCTCACTCACCCTCAACCCCTCACCCTCACTCACCCTCAACCCCTCACCCTCACTCACCCTCACTCACCCTCACTCTCACTCACCCTCACTCACCCTCACTCACCCTCACCCTCAACACCTCACCCTCACTCACCCTCAACCCCTCACCCTCACTCACCCTCAACCCCTCAGCCTCACCCTCACTCACCCTCAACACCTCACCCTCACTCACTCTCAACCCCTCACCCTCACCCTCTCTCACCCTCAACACCTCACCCTCACTCACCCTCAACCCCTCACCCTCACTCACCCTCAACCTCAACCCCTCACTCACCCTCACTCTCACTCACCCTCACTCAACCTCAACCCCTCAGCCTCACCCACCCTCAACACCTCACCTCACCATCACTCACCCTCACTCACTCTCAACCCCTCACCCTCACTCACCCTCAACACCTCACCCTCAGTCACCCTCAACCCCTCACCCTCCCTCACCCTCAACCCCTCACCCTCCCTCACCCTCAACCCCTCACCCTCGACCCCTCCCCCTTAACCCCTCACCCTCACCCACCCTCACAACACATATTGTGTTACAATAGGTGTCACATTTGCAAAAGATAAAACTATTGGCATTGTAAATAACAAAGCTATTAATTCGCTATTTTCAAAGCAAGCACATAAATAAAAAATGTGTCCTTTACAATACCAATAGCTCAAACTTTCCTAATGCAAGACCTATTGCATTGCTGTGCTTCTCTCCCCTGCTGCACTCTCCTGCTCTCTAGAGATGTGGCCTAACGACAAGAGCTGCCATCTAAGTCACGTAAATACAAAATATGTTGCATTCCAAATGCTATAGGTGTCACATTCGCAAAAGTTATAAATATTGGCATTGTAAATGACAAAGCCATCAATTTAGCAATTTTAAAAACCAACAAATAAATAACATATGTCATTTACAATACCAATAACTCCAACTTTTCTAATGCGAGACCTATTGCATTTCCAATGCTTGTTATGTCTGCTCTTATTGTTAAGAGGTACACAGGATCTTAACAGGGTCAGAATCCTTTGCCTAGCATTATGGCTTGGCCTACATTAGGATGTGGACAAAAATATTTCACAAAATACAGAATAGGCGAAATCCTAATTTTTTCAGTGTGGAGAGAAGAATTTTGCTAGAAAATCGCAAAATCCACCCAAATTCGCTCCACGGGCGAACTCGAGAGTAGATTTTGTAGGGGAATGTATGTTATTTGTGGTTGAGGAAACACCTCTTCAAACTGTACATGAACCAGTCAGTTCCGGTGGCTTTTTATTAGTGAGAACCACATGAACTGTCCGAACCCTTTGTTTGCGGACCTTTATATTTCACCCAGCATCGACTCACCTGGGATACCCTGTTGATCGTGTTCGGCAGGCGTGGGGGTGGTCGCTGGTGCTTCATGCTCCCCAGGTCTACTCTACCAGCAGGTCAGCAGCTAGCAGGACATACAGGCCGGTCTGTCACTGAGACAGGCTGCATTGTCTTCCGCCAGCGTCACAACACACGCCGCTTCCGGGCAGGGAGGAGCCGTCTGGTTGAGCAAGTCACGAAGGAGGCGTGGCCATTATTATCAAAAGCAATGTATGGTCTGAATTTTACATGCTGGGCGACCCTGTCTGTCTATCAGTGGGCGGTCGGCCTCGCTCTGCACAGAGTGACTTTCGCCCGCCTCCCAGTGAATCGGCCGTAGGCTGACCAAATGTAAATGTAAATGACTGAATGTACACTCCCCCTAACGCAGGTTTTGAGGCGCAGTCCTCTGCCCAGAGCCACTCGGTCAGCCTTCGCGTCACTAGCGCGTCTTTCTACTGTTTACCCCCCCCTCTTCCTGGTTGGGCACTCTACCTCTGTTCCATGTTAGGCTATCAAGTTTGTGGTTAGTTTAACTAGCACCTCTGCTCCCTCCGTCACTCGTACATTTATCGCTCCGCGGGAGAAAGCTGTCGATTCCACCATCGATCCACACTTCTGAAACCTAAATGTTCGTGATTTAAGCTGCCAAATGCAAGGACGGACGCCGGGCTTTTAATTTTCGTTGTCAGGTCAGTGTCTTTATTTAGCAAGTACTCTTAGGTTCTGGGCGACTGCTTCAATTTGAAAGGGAGAGTATCTGCACTTCTCAGTTGGGGATCAGTACTTATAGTAGTAGACAGAGTACCGACACTTCTCGGTAACTCACAGGTACTCTGGGGCAACCAGTACCTACTTTTATTTAATTCCTTGTCACCATTTGGTCAGGGCCAATGGAATTATGCGGCAAGGGAAACACCAATAATGTGACAAGGGGTACCAAATTATGTGTCTAGAAAAGGCAGATCGTACAGAATAAATGCAGATCATTTTGTGATACTACTACGTTGTAACTTTTACACCTGTTAACGCTGTCTGGGTAAATATTTAACTTCACCAGTATCATTTTGACAACCATTAACGGCAATAGGAAAAAGAAAGATGACGTGTCAACCCTTGCGAAGATGACGTCGCCGCTTTTTTAATAAATAACCTTTTTGTCTCTTTGAGGTAGAATTTTTTTGGGTTAAAATCTTCAAACTATGAGGCAAATGCGTCCAACTCATAAGGATGCAGAAAATGCTGTAACAGCAGAAACCCATTATTCCACTGGCCCCGACTGATGTGGCAGGTCTTTTGTGTGTGTGTTGTTTTCAAACATAAACTGTGACACGTTAAATCATGGGTACTCACAGACATTTCCCCCGGGGCCGCAAAGTACTCTCTGTGGAATGCCTGATGATCGCCCGGATGGCAGCAATGAAAGGATTGGAATGATGAAATCTGGGTGTAGGGCAGAGGTCTTCAAACTTTTTGATGCCGAGACCCCCTTGTAAAACCTTTTAGGCGTAAGGACCCCCCTCCGACAAAAAAAGATTCTAGAAACTGGTACTCCTCATCATAAACAACTATCGACAACCATAAATGCGCCTGTTAGACCTCATCACATCCATCCATCCATCATTCATCCACCCACACTTCCACACATCCATCCATCCTTCATCCATCCACCCACACTTTCATCCTTCCATACATCCATCCATTCTTCATCCATCCATCCTTCCATCCATACATCCATCCTTTACCTATCCACCCATCCATCCACCCGTCCATCCACACACCCACCTTTTCACACATCCATCCATCCATCATTCATCCATGAAACCTTTTATCCATCCATACATCCATCATCCATTCACCCTTTCATCCTTCCATCCATACATCCATCCTTTACCTATCCACCCGTCCATCACTCCACCCATCATTCTTCCACCCACCTTTTCACACATCCATCCATCATTCATCCATGCAACCTTTTATCCATCCAGCCATCCATACATCCATCCTTCATCCATCCACCTTTTCATCCTTCCATTCATCCTTCATCCATCCACCCTTTCATTATTCCATCCATATATCCATCCACCCTTTCATCCATCCATCCATCATTCATCCATGAAACCTTTTATCCATCCATACATCCATCATCCATCCACCCTTTCATCCTTCCATCCATACATCCATCCTTTACCTATCCACCCGTCCATCCATCCACCCATCATTCTTCCACCCACCTTTTCACACATCCATCCATCATTCATCCATGCAACCTTTTATCCATCCATCCATCCATACATCCATCCTTCATCCATCCACCTTTTCATCCTTCCATTCATCCTTCATCCATCCACCCTTTCATTATTCCATCCATATATCCATCCACCCTTTCATCCATACATCCATCCTTCATCCACCCACCCTTTCATCCATCCATCCACCCACTCATCCATCATTCATCCCCCACCTTTTCACACATCCATCCATCATTCATCCATGCAACCTTTTATCCATCCATACATCCATCTTTCATCCATCCACCCTTTCATCCTTCCATCCATACATCCATCCTTCATCCATCCACCCTTTCATTATTCCATCCATATATCCATCCATTCTTTCATCCATACATCCATCCTTCATCCACCCACCCTTTCATCCATCCATCCGCCCATCCATAATTCATCCCCCACCTTTTCACACATCCATCCATGCATCCATCATTCATCCATGCAACCTTTTATCCATCCATACATCCATCCTTCATCCATCCACCCACACTTTCATCCTTACATCCTTACATCCATCCTACATCCATCCACCCGTACATCCATCCACCCTTACATTCATCCATTCACCCATCACTCATCCACCCACCTTTTCAAAAATCCATCCATTATTAATCCATGCAACCTTTTATCCATCCATACATCCATCCCTCATCCAAACTACCCTTTCATCCTTCCATCCACCCTTTCATCCATCCATCCACCCACCCTTTTTCACACATCCATCCATCCTTCGTCCATCCATCCATCCACCCTTTCATCTTTACATCCATCCACTCATCATTCATCCACCCACCTTTTCACACATCCGTCCACCCTTTCATCCTTCCATCCATACAGCCCCTTTCATCCATCCATACATTTCATCCGTCCACCCTTTCATCCATCCATCCACCCATCATTCATTCACCCACCTTGTCTGTGCATCTCTCATGGGGGGTCAGTATCTCTCTGCTACGTCTTCCTTCTTCTTCCTCTCTCATGGCAGGGCATCCCTGTGCCTCCCTTCTTGGGGGGGGGGGGGGGCAGCCAGCTGTGAAAACATCTCACCATGAAGAACAGACTGAAGTAGTGTGGCTCACTGGATAGAGGCGGCAGTGTGGCTCACTGGTTAGAGGCGGCAGACCCGAGAGCAGAGGACGGCCCGGGACCAGGGTTCGATTCCCGGCGCGGCAGGTTTCTGGACCAGGGTCAGCGGACTCGATAATTCTCTCGCCTCGGTGCCCACTCTGATCAGCGATCACACTCGGCAACTCTGGGCATTAGCTTGCCTCATCTTCACTAACGGCCCCACCAGACCGCCGGGGATGCCTGGTCTCACCCTGGAGATACCCATTAAGGGACCATCTCTCAGGGAAGCCAGGAAGGGTTTCGCAGCGTTCGAAGCGCCTTGGGACCCTACGGGTAAGTAGTGCGCTATATAAATGCCTATACATTTACATTTACATACATACTCTCAGCCACATTTCTCCTGCACAGGCGCCAGGTATGAGGGCTCGTGGGACTTGAACCAATGATTGTAATGTCCTTCTGCTGTCCTTCTGCTGTTTACTGTGTATTTGTAAAGCGCTCTGATACCTACTAAACTAGTGCTATATAAAACGTTAAAACTAAAAGTAAAAATAAACCCACAGCTAAGTCCATTAAACTCAAAGGGCTACAGCCTCCCCCCCAGCTCGTGTATGTCAGCCTGGCTGAAACAGCTTGGGCACACACAAAGGCACACCAGAGTACTATCACAGGTCTTTAAAAGACCTTTACTTGTTAATGAGGCTTTGATGTGTTTCACACCTCGGTGTGAATCAGGCGGCCTCCGCCGTGAGCACCCTCCATCAGCCTGACGCCAGGAACTGCACTCTGGCAGAATCTGCGACCCCCTTCTCAGGACTCCACGACCCCCCTGGGGGTCGCGCCCCACAGATTGAAGACCTCTGGTGTAGGGGGACATGAAGCAGATGCATGGTGTGGACAACAAACCTTCACATGACTTCTGTTGAATGAAAGTCAAAGCATTAACTTCTAAACATGAGAAGTAAACAGACGCTTTAAACAAAATTCCCTTTATACTCATTGTAAGAAAGATGTTAAAATTTGCACCTTCCAACTGAGCGGCCCGGTGTGTATTTTCAATGCCTTTTCCTCGACCCCGGACACTATTTCATCCCTCTGGAAGCCCCCCCCTTCACGGCAACAGGATTCGTAGCCACGGTGGTTTGACTCTGGATGCTCCCAAGCATTGGGAAATCTCGTGTGCACCTTGTGCTGAACCCAAGGATCTCTCCATGGTAGAGAAGACCTGTAGCTTGTATAAACTAAAGCCGTCCAGAAGCAAAACCATCCTAAGGAGGAGGCCTGGTCAGACCTTACTGAGGCTAGCACCAGTAGTAACGGAGCCACCCGGCCCGTTCACGTACGCATACACGCACGCATGCACCTCAGGGGCAGGGTAGCCCCTGGGTATAAATAAACGGCCGGAAGACCGCTCGGGGTCTTTGGCCCTAGCCAGCAGTGAGTGTCCGTATGGTTATTGCAACAGTATAGTAAGGCCCCACTACGTGGCATAGGTATCCTTGCCCCTTGTGTCTCAGACACTACACTGGCGACGAGGCTGTTCTCACCCCACGCCTCACCACGCAGCAGTGCCCTGCAGTTTGGCCCCCGCCTGGAGGGCTCGCGCCTGTCGCGCTTGGGCCCTCGGCGCTGGTGCCGTCACGTGCACCAATTCCGGTGTACTCCGTCTGCCCTGTGCCAGCCCGTGGCACAACAGGTGAGCCCGCGCCTCTGCCCATACGAGGTCTGTGGCCCGTTGCACTGCCCGGCCCGCTCTGCGGCCCTGTCTCCAGTCTGCCCCGCAGTCGCACCCTTGTGCGGCGTGCTCTCGCTCTCTGCGCCGGCGTGCGCTCCTGCAGACTGGCAAGCGCATCGGGGGGACTGCATCGGCCCTCGCGCCCTGTGCGCGCTTGATGCGCTGAAGGCTCCGGCTCGTGCACGTGCGCATCACACAAGTTCACTGGGCCCTGCATTTGATCACGCATTAGGCGGACGGCGGATCTCGATCAGGGGGAGAGATCGGCCCTCACGTACACCTCATATTCTGCATGCCCTGGGTCACGCCAACGGCCCCAGTTCTCGAGGCCCTACCAGGAGAGCAGGTGTCACTGCGCCGATTGTGTCTGCGCCAGGAAGGCCCTGTGCATAAAAGGGCATGTCTGCGTGCACCGCGTGTCCGCATTCGGAAACAGGAGCTGCACTCGGCCCAACCCACGGGCTAACAGCCCGAATAGCACCGACGCTGTGTGAACTGATACACACGATCCCCATTTTGACGAGACGGCAACGGATTACTCTCGGTACCGTTTTCCTACTAACACAAAACATCCCGATTAGGACCGGGGCGGAATTATCACCGGTCTCCCGATAACGCGCCTTGATCATTCAGATCAGCCCTGAAGATTCACAGCCACATGCTGTGATGAAACACGTGTAGGCTAGAGTGATAAGCACAGTGATTCTGAGGAAAGAACACTGTTGAACAATAAAATCTTTTTGAAAATACTTATGCGTGTTTGATCTATCCCATCGCTTCAACTATTTGTTCGTTTGAAGATTGAAATTTAATTTGATACACTAAGTGTGCTCTGGATTCTTGTCCAATTACATTAGAGAGAGGTCCCGGTACCTCTTCTCTTACAGAGGTTAAGGTTTTCCTCTGCCAAGAAGCACCTAATTCTATACCACGACATTCTAATACTAACCGTGACTAGCTGAGCGCCATTTTTCTGAACACTGAAAAACCTGTTCTCTGACTCCATAATGTTTCGAGGACTAGGCTGCCTAAAAGGGAAGACCTTCAAACTACACGTGGACCCCACCATCAGACCGACAGCCCTCAGACACAGAAGAGTACCGTTTCACCTGCGGCCGCAGGTGGAAGAAGAACTGCGAAAGCTTGAAGACTTGGGCGTCATAGAAAAGGTATCAGGCCAGACGCCGTGGGTATCGCCCCTGGTGATAGCCCTAAACCGAAACAGCCGGGCGTTATACGCCTGTGCGTGGATATGCGCCTACCCAATAAGGCAGTGAAAAGGGAGAGGCACCTGACGCCCACAATGGACAACATCGTAGCTGACCTCAACAGTGCCCGCTGGTTCTCGAAGCTGGACCTTAACGCCGGGTACCACCAGCTAGAGCTACACCCGGACAGCCGCAACATAACTACTTTCTCCACTCATGTTGGACTCCGGAGGTACAAGCGTTTGAGCTTTGGCGTGTCGTCGGCGTCCGAAATGTTTCAAAACGCCATTAGAGAGACACTCTCAGGATTGCCCAGAGTCCTAAATCTAAGTGACGACATACTCGTTTTCTCAAAGACCCTAGAAGAGCACCACACGCACCTCCGGGCCACCTTACAACGCCTTGCTGATCACGGCCTCACTTTGCATCGGGACAAGTGCTCCTTCTATAAGGAATCTGTGGATTTTTTTGGGTATATACTCTCCAGGGAAGGGCTCAAAGTAGACCCGAAGAAAGCCGAAGCCATCCGTGCGGCACCTAAACCTACATCGGCCACGGAAGTCAGAAGCTTCCTGGGGATGGCCACTTACTGCGGCCGCTTCATCCCTGGCTTAGCGTCCCTCTCGTAGCCGCTACGCGTCCTAACGAAGTCAGGCCAACCTTGGGCATGGTCTGCCAGAGAAGGCGAGGCTTTCACGGCGATCAAGAATGCACCGATAGATGACAGTCATGGCATATTTCAGACCCCACCGACGCACAGAAGTGGTCGTTGATGCGAGCCCCGTCGGTCTCGGGGCCGTCCTCATGCACGAGACAGAAGCACACGAGTGGGTACCAACAGCGTTCGCAAGTAGGGCGTTGACGGCAACCGAAATGAGGTACGCCCAGATTGAACGGGAGGCGCTGGCCATCAAGTGGGCATGCCAGCACTTTCACCTCTACCTATACGGCCATGAGTTCAAGGTCGTGTCGGACCACAAGCCCCTGGTGCCTTTGTTCGCGGGAACGGCCAGGCTGGCCCCTCCCCGGATCGAGAGGTGGGCTGTCCAACTTCAGACCTACCGCTTTGAAGCCATATACCGTCCTGGAGCCGACAACCCCGCTGACTTTCTGTCACGACACCCGGGGACCATCGCCACAGATCAGGGGTCGGCAGACACGGAGGAGGTTGAAGAATATGTAAGGATGGTGTCACAAGAGGCCTGCCCAACTGCCCTCACGCTGGAAGTCTTCGGGAAAGCCACCGACGAGGACGAGTGCCTCATCAAGGTGAAGGCCACGCTAACAAATCGGAACTGGAAGCATTTTCTGGACGGAGTCAGTGCCCTCACAGCCGCAGAACAACAGTCAAGACAAGAGATGTGGAGAGCCCAGAGGGAGCTCAGTGTTGGGCCCCATGGGGTAGTTCTCCGGGGAACGGCAATAGTAATTCCCGCCAAGCTACAGAATGAGGTTGTGAGCCTGGCTCACCAGGGTCATCAAGGTCTGTTGAAAACGAAGGCAAGACTACGCAGCAAAGTGTGGTTCCCCGGCATGGACGCTGCGGTGGAAGAAGTAAGCAACTGCTACTCGTGCACCATCACAGGCCAGGACCCGGCTCCTCACCCAGTGATAACCGAGGATCCGTGTTGCGAGCCGTGGTCAAAAGTCAGCGTGGACTTTGGGTCCTTCCCGGATGGACGACATACCCTTGTGCTGATTGACTCCTACTCACGATTCCCTATTGTGGAAGTGGTGCCCTCCACTGCGTTCATGCATGTGAGAAAAGCCCTGGAAAAGGTGTTTGCTATGATGGGTCTTCCAGTAGAGATAAGATCGGACAACGGCCCGCCCTTCCAGGGAAAAGACTTTCAGGCCTACCTCGATGCAAGAGGCATCCATCACAGGAAAATCACCCCCAGTGGCCCCAGGCAAATGGGGAAGTTGAGAGATTTATGCGAACTCTGAATCGCGCGCTTCAGATTGGGGTAGAGAAAAGAGAGGATGCAGAAGAATGTCTGTCTCAGTTCTTAAGTGTGTACCGGCAAACGCCACACTCCACCACGCGTTGTGCCCCGGCACATTTGCTGTTTTAGAAGGTGCCCAGAGACTGTGTGCCAGCCGCACCCTCGTGGTGCCTACCTGAAATGAATCAAAGTGCCACCCAAGATCGACGAAGACGCACCAATGAAAAGGCCAGTCAGGCCCGGAGAGCCCAGACCAGATCCCTAGTGGTCGGTGACAAAGTAGTCCTCAAAAACAGACATTGGAATTCAAAGTATGACCCTGCTTTTGAACCTGAAGAGTGGTAGATCGTAAATGTCCAAGGCACCATGGTATCCGCGACCAGAGGCACGAGAACTGTGACACGGAACGTGTCGTGGTTCAAGCGCATCTCTCGAGGGCGTGGAAATACCGACATCCGAAGGAGCTGAGGACGAGGATCATGGGCAAATTGACAACGAGTCATCGACAAGGCCACGAGAAGAAGAAGGAACAACCCCGCAGAGGCCTGAACCGGAAAAGACCACCAGTCCTGAGAACATCCCGAATGAAGTCCGGAACCCCCCTGAACGACACGAGGAAGTCGAGGACGTGGAGAGCCGTCGAAGCCAAAGGTATCACCTCCGGCCAAATCCAACTCCTAGCCAGAGACTGAGAGACTATGTCTGGAGAGTGGGCTCGCCTAAGTGACTCCCACGACCGGGACTGTTGATCCGTGAGTTTGGAGGGATGTAGTAACGGAGCCACCCGGCCCGTTCACGTACGCATACACGCACGCATGCACCTCAGGGGCGGGGTAGCCCCTGGGTATAAATAAACGGCCGGAAGACCGCTCGGGGTCTTTGGCCCTAACCAGCAGTGAGTGTCCATGTGGTTATTGCAACAGTATACTAAGGCCCAACTACGTGGCATAGGTATTCTTGCCCCTTGTGTCTCCGACACTACAGCACCTATAGAAGTAGTTCTACATTTTGTAGCATCATCAACTGCCCCTTTTTTGTAGCTGACGCTGCCCCCCCCTGGAGGCATATATCTCTGAAGACAGTTGGGTGGCCCTCTTTGAGCTAGTCTACAACCTCCCGCTTTATGCACCCTGTGGGGGTGGTAGAAGAGAATGCTTTATTCACATTTTCTGATTAGGAGGTTAGGAAGGGTATCCTGGGACTGTCTAAGAATCACACTCTCAGTTCAGACAGGATACCACCACTATTGCCTTTAACGTGCGCACGTACGCGCCCACGCACTGAAGTCGCTCTGAGCGTGCAGTGTCCAATATTGTGTGTTCACACAGCACATCCCGGCAGCAGCAAGTGTCTGTGGGGTTCAGGAGGGCTCTCGTTCACCAGCAAGTGGAATTGGCAGTTCCTCAATTTCTTTCCTTAACAGTGTGTAGCTGTGGGGCTGATTGAAGGCCTTTGTGAAAGTATTTGTGTTGATCGCAGCGGCGTCATGTGCTGCAATTAGCATAAATACTATCTCAAAGGCCCCCAATCAGCTCCGCAGCTACGTACTATTAAGAAAAGGAATGCAGCAGATCCAAAGCAGGATGTGTGCTTTCAGACTCTGAAAGTACACGTTGTGTTTGAGACTCTACATTTATTTTATTAATAGTGCACAGCTGCGGGGCTGATTGTGGGCCTTTGAAATAGTATTCATGTTAATTGCAGCACACACTGGCGCTGCAATTAACATGAATACTATCTTCAGGAGGTAAGGGAACTTTTGTGCTTTTTGCTCTTCCAGCCTGGCTCTTTGGAGCTTTTGTATCTGGTTTCCTTCTGTGCGAGCTGTGGGTCCGCGCTCTGATGTTTGCTAGTTTCAGTCACATTTACTGGCAGGGAGAGCTGGTTTGTGCCCGTGAACTCCGGATCGGCCTCAGCCTCTGGGTGGGTACATGTGAGGGGCATGGGAGTAATTTGTGGTACTCTGTTCTTTCTACCAAGTTTATTTAGCGCCAAGCTAATCCTTAATGATCGATCCCTAATATGCGCTACGTGCACCCAACGTCTCAGTAGCCCTAATGGGGAAAGAAAGCCTTCATTCTACGTGAGGTAAACAGGGGTGAGAGTGTCCTGCTTCGATGCTTCACCCTAGTCTACAGCTGTTGTACCTACGGCAATGACACAAATTATTACACTTATACACCCAACCTGTCTTTTCAGCAAGAGGATTTCTGACTCTCGCACCTATTACGTGATTTACTCTCAGCTCATTAACTCAAGCGACCCCACCCCGGACCCTCCAAGGTGCAAACAAGTCATGTGTCCATGTGAGGGGTGGCGGGGATCTCCTCTCCTTCATGATAGATTGTTCCATCCAGGCTGGGGTTTGGGGGGGTCTAGTCAGGGCACAGGCAGGTAATCCGCCCTCCCCTTCATCTGCTGTTTCATGTCAAGCCACTGCCCATTCTGTGCCACTATCAGATCAACAGGGCAACTGTTTGGTGGCAATGCTTCCTGGTCCACTCAACATCCCATTCTAGGACACAATAACAATTTCTGTCACATGAAAAGGGTGGTATTGTTTTGCTTTGTAATAACTCATTGACAAAAATCATCGACAATCTGCTAGCCAGGTGCACTTCGTTATGCTTTGACCCCCACCCCCGCCCTACCCCCCAATACTCCACCAATGTTATGAAGCTCTGTGGTTATACTGAAAAAGCAGCAACCTATATTATATGCCATCTCTTTTTAATGTAATAACTGCACTTTCACAATTGCTTTATTAACATCCTTGTTTTCTCAAATTTACTTAAAAATGCAACATTTGCCTACTCTTTTCTCAAAGTTTTCTTGCCATCACAAAAGATAAGTAGTTGCCATCTTTCTCACATCAAAAACCACGAAACCTTCTTGCTGTTTTAGTCTTTAAAAGTAATTCCAAATGAAAGGCAAAGGGAGCCATTCTGAAAACTTCAGAGGAGTTGCTTTAATAAAGGTGGTATTAACAGCTGCTTGGTGGGAGGGGCGAGAGGAACCACACAGATCCCGCTCGGGTCCTGTGAGGATATTTGTGCAGTGTGTGCCCTGCTTGTCCTGTGCAGTCCCCTCCTTCACCAGAGAAGAACATATTGTTGTATTTAAAGTACAACGCTTTACAAAGCTGCATATCCCCCTCAGCATTCCTGTGGATGCACACCTTTTTAGGGCTCGCCTGCTGATGCGCTTCTGCCCATCGCTGGCGAAGCTCTATTATGGTTTATCCAGTGTTTAACCACCACTGGCGATTCCACTGGCGATTTCTTCCAGTGCATGTGCTTTTTAGGTCATTGCGCAAGCGCAAGCCCTAAAAAGCGCGTGCACAATGCCACCAGCCGCCTGCCTGCCTGCCTCGCATTACCACATCAAAGGCAGCCCTCCCAGTGCATTTCTCACCCTTTAATTATTCACGCCCGGCCAGCCGGCCGTGCTTTCAGTTTCGTCTCCTTTTAAAACACGTTTAACTTGTTTTCTCAATTGTTGACTCCCATCTGTCGCCACGAGGACTTGTTTTACTTGTCACCGTAATCTTGGATTAAACAGTTTTATTTTTAATCCACTGAGTCTGACGTTATTTTGTTTGTTGGCTCTGGCTATTTGTCAGTTTTTTTTTGAGGTTTGTTTTCCTTATCTCAGATATTCTGATTTTAACCTCTTAAGCGCTGCTGACGGCCAACGGTCGTCACGAGCGCTACCTCCCCAGTGCTGCGCACGACCATTGGACGTCCATTCAGCACTAGTTCCAATGGACAGCGCAGCACTGGGGAGGGATATTTACGAAGCAGCTAAGGTGTTATTAGGTTCTCGATTGTTGCCCTCCTAAGTCCAGGGCTATTTTCTTGGTACTTATCTTGGTAAACAATTTTCAGTTTCTACTTCTTGTTTCAGTAAAGCAGTGTTCATTTTGTTTATACTGTTTGCCACCTCTGTGATTCTAGTTTTTCTGCTGCTGTTTCTGGAAACGAGGACTTATCTCTTTGGGTTCACGCTCCCCGGCCTATTCTAGTGCCCTGCTACCACGTCCTGTTCGGTTCCTTAACCCTCGCTCGTTGTAAACCAGCATTCAAAGTTCGGGCGGCACACACTACCGCATTCCCTGCAGAGGACACGCCAGGCCTAGCTCGCCCAGCCTAGCCTCTGACACTGGCTGTGATGTACATGTCACCGGTTCGACTCCCAGCACAGCCGGCTAAGCCTTCATCCTTCCGAGGCCGGAAACAGGGGTGTTGCAAGGTCGCTTTACATTCTTCCGGTCATCTAAATTTAACACTGTCTTTCTTCGCTAAAAACGTTGCAGAGCTGATTTCCTTTTGATCTGGTATCTGTTGCCGATGCCTGGATATTTTCTTCTGTAAGAAAGTTTTGCTGGATGAGTCAGCTCTGAGTCACAGCCAGCATGAAGCCTGTAGTGCTGCAGACTAACTAATTGGAAAGGGCCTCAACTTTAATTACAGCACAGGTATCAGTTCTCTCTTACTAACTGACAGTTAACTAAAATGTATTTTGTTTTTTACAGCAAGTTATTTAGGTGGTGGTTTTTTTAATCCGTATTTCCAGTTTATTTAAGATATCTTCAATAGGAAATTCAGAGAAGCTGTTGCTATGAAAACCTTTTTTTATTTTCAGCATCTTCGAATTTTTATGCCCCTCATAACATTTGTCGGTATTATAGTCCTAAGGGTTTTTCAAAACGTACAAATTAATTACTTAATTACAACTTACCACACACTCAGTTGGACACAATGGCGAATTTTGTATCTCCACACACGCTTCTGACTGCGCATTCCTGATTTTGCTTCCATTCAGGTTGCAGTGTTAAAATCGATGGGCTCCTGCCCCATTTTAAACCTTTGATCAGTGGACATCGGTGTAAATTGCAAAAAAAAAGTATGTATGCACTTTAGTTTTGCTGATAGTAAGCCAGTGCATTGTGGTTCCACTAATGTGGACAATATTAGTTACAATGACAATTCATCTGTTATTGGTGGTGATTGCTGGAATGGAATGCACCACTCACGACTGTCCATTGTAGGTCGACAAGGGCTTGGTACCTGCCAGTAGCTCTTTAAATTATTACCGTTTAGGTTCATTGTGTAACTTAGTGCTATGTCGATATCCGGAAAGAGTGTGAGAACTCTTGCCTTCATGGGCGTGTATTGTATGCCCCTGGTCTAGTACCTCAAATATCAGTTGAGCAAGAGAAAAAAATGCTTAAAAGGAACAGTAAACTCCTTCCTTCTCTGTTGCTTATTGGACCTGGCTCACTACATAATTTTATCACTATTTTTCTCATTTCATTCAAGAAATATCATACACTGCAAACCTTACCCAAAAGGAGACAAACACAGAGAATTGTTTTGTCATTTTAGCTGCAACATCTCAAACACGAGGTGTTGCACTTCTAAATGTACGTTGTCTGGGACCGAGTATAGATCATATTATTATTACCATGATATATCATATTATTAAAACCATGATGTGGTGGAGATGAGCCTGGGGTCATCCCACTTGAAAACTGTCCAGGTGGATTTTAGTATTTATGCACCACATATTTCCAGTTTGTGGTGGGGAAATATACTAATCTTTGTTTTCTTTAAAATCAAATGACTTGTCAGTCAAATATTGAAGCTAGTATTAGAACTTTCCAAATGAGCCCGCAGACCACATCTTCTATGATATGTTCACTTCTTTCCATTGTGGTGACATTCTCTGTCACAGCAGTAGTGTCTTAGCTGTCTCTTCCCTTGCTCCTGCAATTAGGGACTTTATTGGAAAATAATTCAATCTCTAAATTTATTGTCAGAAACACAATCTATTTGCTTTAGCCTAATCTACCCTTCATTTTACCCAACATTTGTTTGAGACAAGTATTCTTGATGCAGTACTTTGAGGACAAATAGTTCGGAAGCCGCTGTTCTTTGAAGTCCTATCCTGCAAGGCCAGTCTCACAGAGTAGCAGTAGAAAGCCTAGAGCCATTTGTCATACTGGGCGAAAGAGGGGTAACTTACCTGATGGAGAGGATGTACTACTGACAAGAGAGCAAAGCATACCCAAAAGCCTGACCTTCACCCTAAACGTGTAGCTGTCGGCTCCCGAGAGTGGCTGGCACTGGGGAGGTACTTAAAAGTCTATCAGGTGCTCTCTACCAGAGGAAGTCCTTTATTTCTTTTTTTTAGGGCTCGCCTGCTGATGCGCTTGCGCATAGCTGGCGGAGCTCTATAGTGGCTCTTATTCTCTCTCACCTCTCTTCTCCTAGCTACCCTCTACCCCCTTACCTCTCTCTTCTCCTCTCGTCCCGCTCCCCTCAGCACCACCACAGCATCACTCAGGGGCACCACAACATCAATATGCGCCACTACAGCATCACTGAACGCCACAGCATTACTCATCGCCACCACAGCATCACTCAGCACCACTCCAGCATCACTCAGCACCACTCAGCATCACCACATCATCACTCAGCATCACCCCAGCATCACTCAGCACCACCACAGCACCACTCATTATCGCCACATCATCACTCAGCAACACCACATTATCACTCAGCACCACCACATTATCACTCAATGCCACCACAGCATCACTCAACACCACCACAGCATCACTCAGCACCACCACAGCATCACTCGGCACCACCACACTATCACTAAGCACCAACCCAGCATCACTCAGCACCACTCAGCACCACCATAGCACCACTCAGCACCACCCCAGCATCACTCAGCACCACCCCAGCATCACTCAGCACCACCCCAGCATCACTCAGCACCACCCCAGTATCACCACAGCATCACTCGGCACCACCCCAGCATCACCACAGCATCACTCAGCACCACCAGAGCATAACTCAGCACCACTCAGCACCACCACAGCACCACCACAGCATCACTCAGTGCAACCACAGCATCAACCACAGCATCACTCAGCGCAACCACAGCATCACTCAGCGCAACTACAGCATCACTCAGCGCAACCACAGCATCACTCAGCGCAACCACAGCATCACTCAGCGCAACCACAGCATCACTCAGCGCAACCACAGCATCACTCAGCGCAACCACAGCATCACTCAGCGCAACCACAGCATCACTCAGCGCAACCACAGCATCACTCAGCGCAACCACAGCATCACTCAGCGCAACCACAGCATCACTCAGCGCAACCACAGCATCACTCAGCGCAACCACAGCATCACTCAGCGCAACCACAGCATCACTCAGCGCAACCACAGCATCACTCCGCGCTACCACAGCATCACTCCGCGCTACCACAGCATCACTCAGCGCAACTACAGCATCACTCTGCGCTACCACAGCATCACTCAGCGCTACCACAGCATCACTCAGCGCAACCACAGCATCACTCAGCGCAACCACAGCATCACTCAGCGCAACCACAGCATCACTCAGCGCAACCACAGCATCACTCAGCGCAACCACAGCATCACTCAGCGCTACCACAGCATCACTCCGCGCTACCACAGCATCACTCCGCGCTACCACAGCATCACTCCACGCTACCACAGCATCACTCCACGCTACCACAGCATCACTCAGCGCAACTACAGCATCACTCTGCGCTACCACAGCATCACTCAGCGCAACAACAGCACCACTCAGTACCACCACAGCATCACTCAGTACCACCACAGCATCACTGGCTCAAATATGTTCTTTCAATGTTTCAAGCTGTTTTCAAGCTTTCACGCTTTATTACAAAACACAAAAATATGTTAATGTTTCACTTCTGTTCTTGGATTTTCGTCACAATAAAAAACACTGAACATAATCTTCACAAAAGTTATTTACAAAAATGTAAGCTATTGTCATTACAAATTAAACAAATTATTTAAGTATTAATTATTTAAAGAAATTAAAAGCCTTGTTATTTGTAATATCAATACATCTAAGTCACGTAAATACAAAACATGTTGCATTACAAATGCTATAGGTGTCACATTTGCGAAAGTTATAACTATTGCCATTGTAAATGACAAAGCTATTAATTTAACTATTTGAAAAAATAACACATAAATAAAAAAAACATTTATAAGACCAATAGCTCAAACTTTCCTAATGCGAGCCCTATTGCATTTCCAATGCTTGTTGTATTTAAAGTTGAACCTTTCTTTACAAATCTGCATTCCCCTCATCGTTCCTGTGCATGCAGGAACACTTACATTGGGCCCTCCCAGATTGAAGCCTACTTTCCAAGGTTACCTGTTCACACCTGAGCTGCTGCCGGTGCACGGTCTGTGGGTGCGAGCTGCGCCCTCCCCTCTTCTCACGTTGGACCTGTGATCCGTGGGGCGCATGCACCAATGCACACCTGCCAGTGCCTGACGCCAGACAGGGCTTCTGAGGGCTTGTGTGCAAGTCACATGCTTTTATCTGTGATTGCGCACAGCGTTCACCTGGAACCCTCTTGAAGGTAGTAGATGCTTCCCACGCTCGACCTCATAACATCAGAGCTGAGTAATCGGACAGGACGTAAAATGCTTACTTGAAACAATGACGCAAGCAGGAAGCCCCTTGTTCCATTTTCCAGTGTCCCACCTATAGCACTATATGCCCAAAACTTGCTGCAGTGCTGTAAATTCAGCCCCAATAACTCGTGATCACTGACTCCTATTACACAGGCATTGTCATGGTGTTAACAATGCGTAATTAATGCATTTTAGAGTGGTGTTGCGGACCAAGCCTAATGCGTGCTACTTGGCGGGGATGGAGTATTCATGTTGTTCTTGGTGCACATAGCTTTGGTTGCAGCGCACAGAGACCTCACACTACCGCACATAGAGGAAAAAAATTAGAGGGAACATTGGATACCACCCGATCTCTGTATTCAGGATTCAGAGGTTTGGGCTCCAATCTTGACCACCCTTATCAACCTTGCAGTGATTGCTGCTTCCCCCTTCCTCATGGACAATGTCCATTATTGCTCCTGTTTTTAAGAAGGGGAACAGGGACAGTACTCACTGTTACAGGCCCATCTCATTCCTTGACTCAGTGGATGTTAGAAATGGGATTTCTGGTTGGCTAGGGCTAGTACCTAAGCCAGGCAGAAACCACCACTCTAGTCAGGGCAAGGGAGTTACGCACCGAAAATAACCCCTGCTCACCCCCTTGGTAGCTTGGCACGAGCAGTCAGGCTTATCCCAGAGGCAATGTGTAAAGCTTTTGCGCAACATACACACAACAGCGACACACTAGGCACACCACAAAAGAAACTCCACACAAGTTTATAGAAGAAATAGCCTTGGTATTACTCATAAAAACATTAGATCCTAATCACAAATATACACTGTGCCACCTGGCACTAGGCAATACTTTACAGGGGACTTATATACAGGACAGGGCCAATCGGCCCACTGTGATAACCATTAGAATCACAAGTAGTGAACATAAACCAACCAGTAACTACTGGCAATAGCACTTAGCATATATCACATTATGCATAAGCATTAGGCATAAACAAATTAGGTATAAACCGTCCTAGGCAGATGTCCTACATTCGCAGTGCACCTCAGTAGCACTTAGCATAGACACAATATGCAAAATAACATTAGGCATAAACACATTATGGGCCACATTAGGGCATTGCGCCCTACCAGCACCTCCGGTGCCCACACACCAACTAGCCAGACTCTGGGCCCATCTGGGACTTCACTGCCATGCCATATGTCTAACTAGTAATGCCGCTTAGCTGCCACTGCAGCACGGTGCAGGCCCAACAGGCCGGCACCAGAAGTAGGGGCGAGGGTGCTTCTCACCCCAGACTCTCTTGAGACATAAAACAATACCCCCTCAATGTTGCAGCTGCCCGCAATCTGGCGGTGCAGCTGGGTGCACAACGTTAGGCACCAACAGTGCCTTGGGAGCCCCTCCTTTCCGGGACTCTTTTCCTCACGAGGCCTCCACTGGTCTGTACTCCCATGGGGCGAGGATGCAAAAGAGGTGCCCCATTGTTAAAGCTACACGCGATCTGGCGGTGTAGCTGTAAGAATGCAAGAGAACTCTGCACCAACCGTGCTCAGCTTCCTTCTCACTCACCGGCTCCACTTCCTTCTGGGACCCGGGACGCAGCAAGACTACAGCAGGCAGCCCGTGAGGCTCCGCTGCCTCCTTAAGTGCTCACCCAAGTGGGATAGGCTCCCGCCTGGATCTCCGACTCGGCGGCGTCCCACCATCGGGTGCGGGCCATTCCCACCACCAGGCTTTCTCCTGCCTGGCTTCTGGCCACGTTGGGCACAATTGGCTTCTACCACCGGCCCCGTCTACAATTAGGCACTTGCTTGACGTCCGCCTGTGTGATTGCTCGGGCAATCCCCGACTGGGATTTCCTGCCGCTGGGCTCTATCTTGGCCAACAAGGATCGAGCCTCCTCCTGGGCACTACACATGGGCTCTCTCCTCCACATGGGTGCCCCGCCCTTGCCCGCCGCACTTAGGAAAATTGTGCCCACTTCTAGGGCTTAATGGTAAAGAAGTGAAAGCTTTTTAGCACCTTCTCTCCGACAATCACCCCCCTCAAGTCTGGGCATTGCCCTCCTCGCGTCGAGTGCACTTAGTCCAAAGTCATTAGGGGCAGAGCTGGGCACAGGCATGCCAGCACGTAGGGACCCCCGGGAAGCAGCAGCTGGGCCCCACGGCGGTTCCTCCTTCCCCAGTAATCCTGCAACAATGCCGCTCCAAGTAGGTACAAGTAAGCACATCTTTCATGAGGTCATAGCCCCAATATTTTTATACCTTGTTTGTCTTTGTTCTCCCCCCAGCACAGGCCTAGACCCGGTCAAAACCAGATCTGGGGGGCATTCCAACCTTTATTTACAGGGCACAAACACCCTCATTGTCAGAGTAGGTCCTCGACCCAGACACACCACAGGGGCTCGGAGCCAGCATTGTACAAAGCAGGCACAGACCTATTCAGGGTCAGGGACTACTCCTCCCACTACTCCAAGTGCAGATCTGCCCATTCAGCCTAGGGCTGACTCACCCAGCCCCTCTGGAAGCACACACTTCCCCAACCCCTGACACTCCAGAGACAGACATGCAATACACATCAGGCAGGCACAAAGACACACAGCGCACAGAAATGCCAACTTCTAAAAGTGGCATTTCTAAAATAGTGATAATAAATCTGCGTACACCATCACGCAGCATTTATTATTACTATTCCCAACATACCAAACTTGACCATGTTGCTCCTCTCATATTAGAAATCACCACTCAAACACTTATCAGGGAATCCCCAATACATTCCTAGGAGAGTGCAGCCTCACAGTAGTGAGAAACCAAAATGGCTGTTTGTCACTACCAGGACATGACACACAAATAAGGTACATGTCCTACCTTCTACCTACAATGGACCCTGCCCATAGGGCTAGCTAGGGCCTACCTATGGGATGACTGATATGTAGAAAAAGGGGGGTCACAGACCTGGCACTCACTTTGCCACGTTACAGCGGCAGTAAACTGCGTGCACAGGCCCTGCAATGGCAGAGGCCTGAGACCGGTTTGAAAGGCTACTTTGGTGGGTGGCGCAATCGTCATTGCAAGCCCACCAGAAGCATTTAATTTACTGGCCCTGGGTATCTGAGATACTGCTTTACAAGAGACTGACAGGTAAATTAAATACGCCAAACAGGTGTACACCAATCTTACCATGTTTACCACAGAGAGCACACACACTTTACACTGGACAGCATTGCTAAAGTGCCCAGAGTCCTAAAACCACCAACACCAGGTAAAAAAAAAACTAGGAGGAAGGTAAAAAGTTCAGAGATGACCCTGCAAAAAGGGCCAAGTCCAACAGTGGTTAAATGTGATGGGGCATATTGTTCTGTAGAGGCTATCTGATTGGTCTGATTTTAATGATGTTTTATCCGAAGTCCTGTAGGGATTTCGTTCTGGGATATCAACAGTAGATCTATACCTGAACTTGTACTTAGTCCTTAGGAATACACCATTGCTCGTCCCAGTTCCACCTGCCAGGCATTCATGGATCTCTTATCAGCGTTTGACCGTGTCAGTAGATCTAAGCTCTGGCAGATCACGCAATCTATGAAGTTGGACTGGGACATTGTTTTATTTTTGAGATATCTCCATAGAAATTCTGTGGCTGTGGTACTCTATTCCAAAGATTTAAAGGCTATACAAGGTTTTAAAATCCAATGAGTGGTGTGGCAGGGATGTATCCTGCCCCCCTTTCTTTTTAACCTATACATTAATAAACTGGTGCAAGTTTTAGCTGATATTAAGGTAGATTGCCCACAGGTGTGGAAGCGTTGCCTACCAGCCTTATTATACGCAGAAGATGAAGTTTTTAATGGCGGGAACTGCTAGGGGTCTCTGTTCAAATCCTTCGTCCACTTCATGGAAGAATTAGATCTGTAGGGGAATGACAAAAAATCATACGTGATGGTTGTTGGCCCACCCTTTTAATTCCAGCGCATAACTAAACAGTGCACCAGAATGGACAAAAAAGTCAATAGCATTCTTCACTAACTCTGAAGATTGTAAAGATGCTTTCAGCATAGCATCTAACAATTGGCAAGGATCTCTTACAGGGAGGCACTTCAGCCCAGGTATTGATTTTGACAGGTCATCACACAACTTTTTCATTTACGTAGCTAAATCACTGCAAATACAAACAATAGCACTCCAATCTTTGTTGAACTTGGAAAGAACCTTTTTGCAGCAGCATTCCAAGTGACCCTGCGTTCCATGTTTTCCAAAACTCTGTTGTCATGTTTTCATCACTGTCCCAGACAGATGCTTGGTGATAGCACTCTTTTCATATATTCTAGAATGTTTAAAGCCTGAGGTGTTGGCATTTCACCTACTATAATTACTGACTCACTAGTCAGGGATAGGTGTGGCGCCGCGGCCAGGGCAACTGACACTGGAATCTGGGGATCACGTTTCGATCCCCGGCGGCAGATTAACCCAGCACCATGTGACTCTGTGCAATAGCTTGCTTAATCTTCCCGACGGCCCCCAGTGCCTAGAGACCCTTACGGGTTATTATTCGCGCTTAACAAATGTGGATTATTATTATTATTATTAGTAGAAACTGGGGCTGATTTATCAAGGGTTTTACCCATTCTCTGTGGGTAAATGTGATGGCACATATTGGGAAAGATTCTTAGGAAACCAGCCATTGTACCCATCAGTGAAAGAATCAAATGCAGCCAAATTATCAAATAGGATTTTGATATTTCCTGATTCTCTGCAGTTTATAAAATAATTACACTACCTAAAGCAGTGGATACTGCTGAGGTCTGTGGTTTTGCTGCTCTCAGCTTTTAACCACTTGTTCACTAATTTTTTAAATAGCTACTTTGCGTTGTTGATTTATCTGACTCCTCTGTGTGAATTTACAAAGGCTTTGGGGGGGACCGTTTGGGGCAATGTTAGAAACGGGACCCTGGCTGGCCGAGGCTCACGCCAAGGTCAGTCAGGGATCGCCATTTCTAAGTCAGGGCAAGGGAGTCACACACCAAGGTAACCCCTGCTCACCCTCTAGGTAACGTGGCGCGAGCAGCAAGGCTAAACTTGGAGGCGGTATGAGTTAAGTATTTGCGCACACACCCCAGCAACAACACCCAAGGCCCACCACAAAGGAAACTCCACACAAGGTTATATATAAAAAATAGCCTTTGTATTATAATAAAAAAAACACATTAGATAACACACAAACTTTACAATGTGCCAGGGGCACAGGCAGAAATTACAAGGGGAATTATGTACAGGACAGGGCCACATGGACCACTGTCAGGGGTAGGCACTTGTTAGAAAATAATACTTGTAAGTATACACTTAGGATTAAACATAGAATGATTAGCACCAAAATTGTAAATGCAGCACACATCCCGTAATCACTGATTAAGAGTAAATACCTCCTACGCAACACTAAAACAATGTAGGAAACACGCAGGACCTAAGGAAGGAATACCAACACCTAAGCAGTTCACTCTTAGCAAAGGGAAGGAAACCTAAACATAAAATGGGGCATCAACAATCCTCTATGCAGGGCACACCTAACAAAGGGGATAAACATAAAGTGGGACATCAACAATTGCATCATCAGGACCTAAGGAAGGAATACCAACACCTAAGCAGTTCACTCTTAGCAAAGGGAAGGAAACCTAAACATAAAATGGGGCATCAACAATCCTCTATGCAGGGCACACCTAACAAAGGGGATAAACATAAAGTGGGACATCAACAATTGCACATGATGTATTAAACACATTCAGAGTTGCAGGTTAAAACTTTTGCGCAAGACTCACATCAACAATAAATCACAATGCGCAGGGTGCACATAGCACAACACTCGAAATGTCCCTCAGGCCAACTGGCCTCGAAAGGGGCAGAATGCCCTGGGTCTCAGTGTCAGGGGGTCTGTGCAGGCAGCACAAACACAAAGCCTAAACGTAGCAACTGTCCACTAAGTGCTGGACAGTTGTAAAACAGAACTGGGCAAACGTTGGAGCCAGGTGGGCTCAAGAACAACCACTGTGGACCGGGAGCCTCTCAGGGGCTCGCAAAGCAAATGCGCAAATTAGAGCTTCAGCGCTCTCAAAATAATGAAAATGCCCCCAGAGTCTCTCTCAGGGCTCAATGATCAATATGGTGGCACTCAAGCCTCGCAGGCTCGTAAAACCATGTGGGCTGGGGCGGGAGCCTTCTCGCGGCTCAATAACAAAATATGCCCCCTCGAGCCTCGGGGCTCGTAAATATACTCAGGGCGGTTGTGGGAGTCCCTCACGGGGGACTCGGGAATTAACAATGCCCTAAGAGCCTCTCGGGCTCGAAGAAATGCCTCCCAGGAGCCTCGGGGCTCCACACAACAAGAATGCGGGCGTCGTGGGAGCGGCCCTCTGCCAACTGGGGCAGCTCGGGACACAAAGAGAAACGCCCCCGCACTCACCGGGTCTCCTGGGCCGGATGCGTCTCCCCTTCTGGTCGGCGCGGGGCTCCTTTTCACTCTGGGAGCCTCGAGGACAGAGCCGGCTGCTTCCTTCCTCGCTGCTCGGCTCCGGGGGGCGGGACTTCCGGATCGCCTCTCCCGGGCCGCGCAGCGATTGGCTGACAGTTCCAGCACTTCCGGGTCGTCGCGGGCAGCGCAGCAGCCCGTTTTAGGCAGGCAGGCGGGCTTCCTCGTGAAAAATAAAGTATCCAAGGATGGGGCAATGCCGGGTGGGCTCCGGCTTCGAAATTAAATATGAAGCGAGGTAGGCACTCGCGATGCGCCGCAAATCGGCAATCCCAGCGGGCAAACGCTGGGTGGGCACCGGCTGGGCGACAAAAGCGCTTCCTAGCGCAATAAGTAAAATAAAGAGCTCTCTAGCGCTAGGGTCAATCCACAGCGCTCCCAAGCGCTTCAGGGCAGGGAAAAGCTCCCACAGCGCTAAAGGCAAGAGAGCAGCGCTCTCAGACAACAGCAAAGCTCCAGCAAGGTCTGGAAGAGGCAGGGGGGCAAGGCAGGGCCAGAGCCAGCTCACTGGGTCTCCAGGCAGGGAGACAAGCCAAGTGGCGGTCCTCCTGGCCCCAGCAGCAGCAGCAGCCCCCTCTGGCAAAGATCCACAAGCAGAACCAAGGACCAATTGTATGGGGACACAGCCCCTTCTTATACAGTAAATTCCCTTTGTCTCATGAGTGCAGGGTGGGGAAAACCAGTCGCAGCTGGTTTTGAAGTACTCTGTTTACCTCAACCACCCTCTCTATTCACTGGCAGGGCTAGGGTCATCAGTCGCACTACAGGGGGTGGAGCCAGCATTGTGTGGGGAAAGTCCAGGCCCATCAGGGACCAGGTGCACTCCTCCCAAGCCATCAACATGCTAATCTCACACTCACCACCGCTCAGACCCATCCAGCCTTCCTGGAGCCAGGCTCACCAGCCAGCTCCAGCCAATCACACGGCAGGCATATTTTACATTAATACATAATAAGTGAAGTGGTGTGGCTCACTGGTTAGAGACGGCAGACCCGTAAGCAGAGGACGGCCCGGGACCAGGGTTCGATTCCCGACGCGGCAGGGTCGTGGACCAGGGTCAGCGGGCTCGATAATTCTCGCCTCGGTGCCTACTCCAGTCAGGGACCACACTCGGCAACTCTGGGCATTAGCTTGCCTCATCTTCACAACGGCCCCCCCAGACTGCCGGGGATGCTTGGTCGTACCTTAGAGATACCCATTAGGAACCATCTCTCAGGGTGAGCCAGGACGGGTTCCCCAGCGGTCGAAGCGCGGAGATACTCCTCCGGGAGTCGATTCCTAGCGCTATATAAACCCGCAATTAAATTAAATTAAATATGCCAAGTCCAAGAAATGGCATTTCTACACATGACTCACACATACCACATACACCATTGCGAAGCATTCATTCCCACGAACTCGCACATACCAAATTCGAGCATGCACTCCCCACGCATCAGGAACTACTAGGGACACAGACATTCCCCATGCATCCCTATGGGAGGGCAGGCCAGCCTAACTACATGCACGTACTTTACTCTGGGACACAGGGAAAAAGTGCGCACCGACCAGAAAATCATCCACACAGATAACAGATCTAAAGCAAAAAGATTAGGGGTGAACCTGCCTTAAGGGCCAAGTCCAACAGGCAACACTTCACTTTTGGGGCTTCACTTTCTCACCTGTTGCAGCAGAGGGTCATCCCACTCTTCCCTGATCTCTGCCGGTTCTGCCACGGCAGCGTGCCAATTGACCGGAGGGTGTGTCCTCAGGGTCAGCTGGGCCGGCGCGCTCTTGTGACATTTCTGTGTTGTGGCGCAATTTAAAGCTATGCCCTGGCGAGCACGCAGCGGACGTGCACAGCGGGCGCGCCAAAGGCAAGCTTGTCTGCGCCCCTCCGCGCCTGGCCGTCGCCAGATGCCAGGCATGCTACTTTCACCAGAGGTATGGTCACCTACTCTGTAGCAGACCTCTTCACTATCCGGAGGGGTCTATGCCCCTGCAAACTTCCTCCTTGTACCACTCCGCAAGGGCCTTTTTGTTGTTTACAATGTGGTCTTAACTCCTGGGCGTCCCCTGCCCCCGTCTCGTTCCTAATACCAGTCCTAAAATAAAACTGCTCAGTTTAAACTGCCTCTCCCTAGTAAAACATCACGCTAATATTTATGACCTGATACTGGATGAAGCCCCGGATGCCCTCTTCTTTACCGAGACGTGGCTGTCTGATGATAATGTGGCTGAACCAGGTCTGGAGCTCCCCCAGGCTTTAGTATCAAGATGCTCAATAGGGATTCTCGAGGAGGTGGCATTGCAGTTATTTTTAAATCTTCTTATTCGTGCCACTTTGTGAGGGAGCCTCTCGCTGGCGGCGAAGCTGAGCATCTTGGGATCTCTATTTATGCCAACTACACCCTGTCGGGTCTACTGATCTATCGCCCGCCTGGACCTTCCAAAGAGTTTATAGCCACTCTTATTGACACTGTAGGACCTTTAGCCCTGGAGGTGGCACATTTCTGTATCTTAGGGGATTTTAATTTACATATGGACAACCCTCAGGATGCTGACATGGGTAACTTTCGGGCTGATCTTGCGACATGTCAGTTAATCCAACTGGTGTAAGGGCCTACACATTCCGCTAGTCATTTTTGGATCCAGTTTTTACTAATCTTGCTCTTTTGACCGTCCACCCTCCCTCCCTAATGTGTTGTGGTCGGATCACTATCTTATAACGATGACACTTTCTGGGGGTTTGCCCATGAGTAGCGCATACTTAGGCGCCCTTGGCACAAACTTAATTTCGTGGAATTTCAAGATCTTCTTTCATCATCGGCGCCCAGTCTTCCAGTCGATCCAGATTCTGCCGATAAATCATTGTCCGACTGGATCTTTGGTGCCCTCGACTCTCTTATTCCAGTAAAATGGTCTAAAAGCCGTAGTACCAAATCTAGTCCCTGGTACAATGCAAAGTTCACTTCTATGCGCAAAGAGTGCAAAAGGCTGGAGAGAGTATAGAGAAGGAACTGTGACCCTAATCCTAACTAAGCGATTAAGCTATATCATAGGTCTAGCCAGTCGGAATTGCCCTCCTACTATGTGGAGGAGATCAAGAGCAGTGCAAATCCATCTAAAAGTATCTTTTCGATACTGAAAGAGCTGAAACCATCGACAACCGAGACTGCTACTCTGATATCATCAGTAGAGCAATGCGACGCTCTAGCCTCCTTCTTTGTTGGGAAGGTGGAGAAGATCTATAAATCATTCCCTTCCGGTTGTGTCTAGTTCCGTCTTTGTGTCTCATCCTCCTACTTTGTGCACTTTGATTACTTTCCCTGCCATCTCCTAAGAGTTGTTGTCCGTGCTATGCAGAAGAGTCAAATCTGGTTCCCAGTCAGATCCTCTTAAACCGGTTTATGCGATGAAAATTTTACCTGTGCTTATTCCTTCGTTGAGTCATGTGATTAACTCATCTCTCTCTACGGCTTTGGTGGCGAGCACTTGGAAACATGCTAGGGTGGTCCCCCTGCTAAAGAAACCTAACTTGGATGTGTCCAAATTGGAGAGTTTCCGCCCCATCTCCCTCCTAATCTGGGTCTCTAAAATCTCAGAGGCCTACGTCAATACCGTCTTGACTGGGTATTTGGAGGAAAACAACATGTTTGATCTCTCTCAGAATGATTTTCATTCCAGTCATAGCATGGAATCTGCTCTTCTTGCTGTCACCGAGCATCTGAGATGGGCCTTGGATGAGGGTCCTACTTCAGCACTGATTCTGCTCGATCTCAGTGCTGCGTTCGACACGGTCTCCCACCAGATTCTGTTGAGGCGTCTGGAAGAGGTGGGTATAGCTGGCTCTGTCCCTGGATTGTTTTGCCACCTTTCTGTCCAGGAGGACCTTCCAGGTAGCTGCCTCCCCCTTTGTTTCCATAGTGTATGCCACCAAGCAAGGGGTACCGCAGGGCTCAGCTCTGAGCCCTACCCTCTTTAACCTGTAACATCTATTATTCAGCGCCAAGATACCCTTGGGTGAACGTGTGCTTTACAAATACACGTTATGTTATGTTATGTTCCACAATCATGAAACTATCATTATATTACTTTAAATCACCTTAATCCATCTATTAATCATACATAAGATTAACTTTTGCCTTCACAACAAAAACATTCTAGATGTTATATGGTATTTTCAGGACCAATATTTTCTATGTAAAATCCTCCTCTTATTTTTCTTGGGAAATCCGAGGTTAATCATGGCATTTCCTTTTTTTTTTAAATTACATTATTGGCGTAAGACCTTGCTGTATACCTTGCCCTTTAAAACCTCCATTCACCCGCAAACCCATTTTACTATATCCCCTATTACTTAGTATGTTACCATTTCCCCAAACAGTTCTATCCTTCCCATTTCATTTGTTTCCAGTCTTGTGTATTTTCTAGATTATTAACTGTGTATTTTTAACTTGGGGTAATTGATTCAGAAAATACATGTTACCAAGGAGAGGGTAGTGTGACCCCCCCCACACACACACACACTTTTCACACTATTTCCTCTAGTCTGCTCCCTCCCGGTCTTCACCCACCTCATGACTTTTAGCTTGATTACCCATGGCACCCCTGGTACCTGTATGGCCGTAATAAGGCAGATTTGTTCGCATGTAGTAAGGGTTGGTTCATAAATCATTGTTACCGGCCCTACAACAATCCGTATGCATACCTGCATACTTTATTCACTCCCCCTTCATCAGTGTCTATCATAAGCACGCCATCCATCAGGAACAGAGCTCCATTTAGAGTACCTTGGGCGACAAGAGCGCCCCTTCCTCCTCCCTTCCGCTCCCCCTCCTGTGTCAACCATTGAGCAATCCGATCACCCCACCAGCCTCCCTATAACATTGCCTTTTTGATGTGTCCCGTTACACACGGGCATTTGTGGCCTTTATTGTCATTCTCAAAGAGCATAACGCAATGCTTTATTGAAACTAATGAGGGAGACACAATCTTGTTTTTTCCGCTCATCACCATGACTATGGAAACGCGGCTACTCCACACGCCGTAACCCCTGACCTCATGTTGGCCACGTGATTATGTGTAGCCACGCCCCGCGACACCAGTAAGTGCCCGCTTCCTTTTTAACCTCGTCGGAACCCATATTTCAAATCCACGGGGCGCCGAGGAGGTTGCATTTTAGGCGAAGCTGCAGTTTAAGACTCCCCAAAAGTAAGTCTCTCACCAGGAATTTTGCACCTTATTACAGCGGTTAGGCCTCGCGAAGACCCCACCTACGGTCCTAACCCCTTCCTCTTTTTCCGACCCAGATTGTGGCAGGATCTAGTCTCAGCAACCCGGATGCCCATGAAGTTTGCTAACTAAGCGCTTCAAGTAAGCGCCTGACTTTCCTCACTGTGTGTATATGTGTGTTTGGCTGGTAGCCCGGTTGTTGTATTGTCTGCCAGAATACCAGTTTGCGATTTTAACCACACATGTCTGCTAGTTGTCCAACTTGCGTTACTAATCGCGCTCGCTTTTTTTGTGACCATTGACCCCCTCTATCTGATTATCTGTCTGTGTGATTCTGGGAGCGATTTACCTTCCTGTAAACTGCACCCTATTTTCACTCACGTTTCAACCCTGTGAGTGGGCTATGAGTGCACAGACACACCATATTGAGTGGGTTGTAAAATACATTCACAGGCTCATTTAAAAGCCTAACAGTGCCAATTTTATCTCTAAGGCACCCTGATATGACTAGTGATGAGTCATTCAGTATCATCCACTATATTTCATCGATACCTTGGATGACACTTACGAGGATCACCTCAGACACACCCTATGTTTAATGTTTTTGTACCGTGTGTTTGTCTTTCTTTCTTTACAGGTTTCTTTTCTAGGAGTACTGGAGAAGAACAACAGTTTTTAAACCACTACGAATTTTTTAGTGGTTCTTTCATGTAGTCAAGGGCAGGGTACACCTTAGCGAGTGTATACCACCCGGGCTACCATCACTGGTCCTGAAGAAAACCTTACATTTGCATAAGTGGTTGAAACATGTAGACCAATTTTACCTTACAACACGACTCATGACACCAGTAGCCTACCTAACTAGGCTAGGTGTCCCATTAATAATTTTTATCTGTTGCCCAATCACTCCAGAATAAAGTCTGTTAGTGAGTAGTTTATTGGACAACTTTTAGTAATCACTCTAAACCTTTCAGTTTCATATACAAAATCCAAAAAACAAAACCGCTCCACTGAAGTCTGGTGTCACAGCACACCCAGATGGTACTCGGCTATCCGGGTGGGACCCCGATGATGAAGCATGTCACCAACTAGGTTGGTGAGTGAGGGGTCTTCTAACAAAGGATACATTTGTCCTTTTTAGCATCGTGTGCACCTCTATATATCCTAGATGGAAGCACTGAGGCGCCTCCTGGGGGTACTCCTCCATTTGTTGTTTAAGATATGCAAAGGGCCCACACAGTTAACTGACTGGCACATGCATCAACAATGCCATTTGCAATTCCTTATTGGCGAAAAATAAGGATTCGCTAATAAGGAATAGCAAAAGGCTATGCATGTAGAAATCGCTTAAAAAATATCGATTTCTAAACGTTCCTTAATTGCGACTTGCAAATTGCAAGTCACAATTAAGGAATACCTCCCCATTAATTCCTATGGGCCTAGAGGCCCATAGGAATGAATAGGAAGACATTCTCAATTTGCGATTCTCAATTAGAGAATCGGAAATTGAGAATGCAATTTCAAGGGTCCCAGGGTGTCAAAAGGACACCCTGTTGCACCCCTGAAATCTGCATATGAGTACATCTTGCACACATACACATGCTCCAAGGGCATTTGTGTGTGTAAAATGGAACCTTGAAAAATGCACTTTAGTGCATTTTTCAAAGTTTTTGCAAATTAACATGAAGTTCATCTTCATGGTAATTTGCTGCCCCTATTAGCGAATTCATTACTTTTTTTACTTTAATGCATTGCTTTTAAGGAATCTCAATTTGATATTCCTTAAATGCAATCGCAATTTAAGTTATCGCAATTTAGAGATTCCTTAAATTGTGATTTTTACATTTGAGATAATGCATCCAAAATGCAAAAATACCGGTCGCAAAGGGGCAGATTCTGAGAATCTGCCCGTTTGCGACCGGTTTTTGCTTTGATATGTGGGCCAAAGTGCATTAGTAGTTCACGTTCGTGCTTGTAGTGTTCAGTCACTGCTGCAGGTGCTTACATGCACTTGTAGAAGAGTCCTCCTCTGGTTTGAGGTTGTGGAACCCAAACATGGGGGACATCGGGGTGCCATGGGTAGCTCTCTAGACTGTTAGGGGAATGGATGAGAACAGGCCGTCAGATGCTTAACAGCGCTCAGGCTTAGTTCTGGCCTTGAAGAGTTGGCCAGCTCACACTTGAAGCACCCCTCCTGCAGCCATTTATTTGACTTTTGTGGGTTTCGCTCAGGCTATTTTTTTTTTCTGCAAATCTTTTTTATTAAAGAAGCAGGGTTTTACAAGAAAACGAAAACAAAACATACACTTAATTACATTCATGTGTTAATGCAACCTGAGTTTCACAATTTAAATTAAAGAGAGTATCAATCCCAGTTAAACAAGTGGCTCTCTGACGATGAGGTAAATAAACAACATACATAAATATATGCAGTTATTAATCAGAAGGATGGTTGCAATAGGAATGGATTTGGGAAAGGAAGAAGAGCGAAAGAGAGGCGAAGAAGAAGGAAAGAGAGGGAAGGGAGAGGGAGAGAAGAAGAGAGATGTAGAAGAGAAAGAACGAGAGAAAGAAAGACGGAATTGATATGAAGTCAGAAACAGCAATTAACATAAAGTCATGCTATGCACTTCAAATCGTAACAGAGGGATAAAAGCGCCTACGTTGTACTCTTATGGGTGACAGCAACGTGTTCTAGATCAGTGAATATGACCACTGTGTGAATCGAAGGCGGATCATAGCAAAGTTCTATAGAGCCAAGTGAACTCCAGAGCTTGGCGTGCGATTTTCGCCACGTTGAGAAGTGGAGTGTATCATTATCTGCGCCCCTTAAAGAGGCCAACCATTCATGCTATATCTGGAAGGAAACATCAGATGTACTTTTCCATTTGCTTAAGATGACTTTACACGCAAGCGTAAGCATGAGATCCATTAGGTGACGGTCATTCACTAATCTTGAGTCTATTGCCCAAGTATGACATATGCAAATTCTGTACTAGGTCGGTAGTGGAAGGTTCTTTGAATGTAGTTATAAATCTTGTCCCAAAAGGTTTGGCGCATGGGACAATTGAAGAGCATGTGAGCTAAGTCCCCCACATGGAGAAGTGTGGCTGACTGGTTAGAGGAGGCAGACCTGGAAGCAGAGGTCAGCCCGGGACCAAGGTTCAATTCCCGGCTCGGCGGGGTCTTGAGTCCTAAAATGTCCATAGACTTGACAATTCTCGCTCCGGTGCCTACTCGATTCACGGGTTCACACTCTGTGACTCTGGGCAATAGCTTGCTTAATCTCCACAATAGCCCCTCGCGGCGGGTTGCCTGGCTTTCACCTTGTGGATACCCTGCCGGGGTTATCTCACAGGGGAATACCAGGATGGGTTCCCTAAGCAAGCGCTTAGAAACCGCTCGGTGATTTGCGCTATATAAATTCCTGTACATTTACATTTACATTTACACATGAGATTTGCAATTCCAGCACAGAGGGTTATCAAGGAGTTAATGCTTGTAGAGTTTTTCCGGTGACCAATATGTTCTATTTATCAGCATAAACTTCGTTTGAGAGAGTATCGGGGATATTTTATTGGAAAAAGGTGTAAGATGTATCTTATCCCAGTCAAAAGATATTTTAGAGGAATTATGTTCATTCTCCCTGGCGAGCTCGCACTTCCTATGCGTCTTCTGGAGATTCGGGGAGAGGATTTTATAAATTCTAGACACCATGTGACCCATTGACAAGAGATGAAACAGCTTGTTACAAATTGTAGGATCGCTCGGCGAAATGGCTCTGGCAGAGAGAAAGGATTTAAGACATAAGAACTTGTAAAAGTCATGGGGTTGGAGACCAAATCGCGATTGTAAAGTGGCGAAAGGTAGAGGCGCAGACCCTTCATAAAGGTCTTTCACTAAGATCAACCCCTTTTTTGACCATTGCTCCCAGTAGAGGTGTTTACCTTCTTCCTTTATGGCTGTGTTGAACCACAACGAGGTTAAGTTGGACTTGCTTATTTTGATTTTAACTTTAGAATGTCTCTCTAGGTTTAGGAGGGCCCTTCTGGTCTTAAGAAATATGTACTTGGAGTGAGGAAAACCTGCCATATCCATTGACATTAGAGCTGGTAATGGTAAGTTGTTAATGATGGCCTTTTCGACATGAACCCAAACAGGAATGTATTCGGATTGAGGTTGGAACCAATTCACACTTTGTTTGCACAAATATGCCGTCTGGTAGCACCTGAAATTTGGGAAGCCTATGCCTCCTTATCTTTCGCTAATTGGAGCTTCTTCATGGAGATTCTTGTTTTTTTTTTGCCTTGCCATAAAACGGTATCGAAGAGCTTATATATTTTGGTGAGGAAGTCATCCGGAAAGTAGCATTGGGAGCATACTTATCAGATAACTGACCAGAGGTGTGATCATCATTTTCAGAGTCTCTGCTCTGCCCCACCACGATAAAAATTTTGGTGACCAACCATCCAGGAGAGAAGCTATCTTTTTATGAAGGGTATGCTCATTAATTTTGAGGGTGCTAATCAGGTCCTTTTCGAATTCTATTCCTAACTGTTCGGAAGCAGGACAGCATCTTATTTATTCCTATAACCCAATCACTTTTATTATGCCCTGAAAGTGTAAAATTACAACCAGTCAGATTGTGATTAGTTTTTCACACTTCAAGAAAAGTACTGAGGCTGCTGCTAGGCTAAACAAACGTGCCCTTTCTCTTCCCTCGACTCAAAAGCAGGATCTGGTTGGTGGCTGTATGACTTCCCTCAAAGGAATGCTGGTTTGGCAGGAACAGTGAATGTCACACAAGTTTTGTCTGTGCTCATTCTGTTGTGTTCTTGAGCCACACACTTTCTCGATCTTTAGTTTATCTTTTAATCAAAAGGGCGTTCATCACCGTCTTGAGAGAATGCTGGTGCTTCACTGATTCGGCTCATAATCATTCTAATGATGAAAACACGTCTAGCACACCAAACAAAATAAATAAACCAGAAAGTGGTCCACGTTAGCAGAAGTGCCGCAATCCAAAACTATAACTGGCCTTGCAACAGAGAAGACATACAGTAATGGCGTCCGGTGGGGTCTAGAACCTCGAGCATATTAGGATGAGAGAACAGGGCAAGATTGTAGATGTTCAGATGTATACATGGGGGAGCGTTAGATCTGCTTTTGCCCTTCTCCGTTAACATTAGGATCCTTTCAAACCCTACTCGGAGCAAAACATATTGAAATCGTGTGAAGGGAGGGCTAGCCCACCCAGCTGTTCATTCTCCTCATTATAATTAGCGTTTTCTGTCACTGACATCGTAATTAATTGTATAAATGTGAATGGACCAATTGATGCCTGATTAAAAAATGCTCGGATTTGGCGATAGCATTTTGTGTATTATTCAAAAACTTATGACCGTGAGACGTGTGCTGCCTTTTAATCAATTCAAAATATAATAATAAATGTTAAAGTGTATAAAATCATATTTTCATTGGTTTGTTTTTATTCTTTTAGACACGGAACTATATGAACAAGTGATGTCTTCAGCTGCAACTTCAGATTCCTTGCCGAGGAAAAATGTGGCATCTCAAGTTCCTTTCGTGGATCTCTGTTTGACACTTGAGAAAATACAGAAAACAAAGGCCCGCCCAGACAAAGCAAAATATTTAAGGGAATTTATAGATTCCTGGAGGAAGTTCCATAATGCGCTTCATAAAAATGAAATTAATACATCTGACTCTTTTTATCCGGCAATGCGACTTATTCTTCCCCAGCTGGAGAGGGAGAGGATGGCCTATGGAATAAAAGAAACGATGCTTGCCAAGCTTTATATTGAAGTGCTAGGTTTACCTAAAGAAGGCAAAGATGCATCAAAGCTTCTGAACTATAGAGCACCCAGTGGGTCTCATGGGGATGCTGGTGACTTTGCTATGATAGCCTATTTTGTCCTGAAGCCAAGATTCCCAACCCATGGCACTTTGACCATACAGGAGGTGAATGGCTTGTTAGATGCCATTGCAAACAACAATGCTGCAAAAAAGAAAGACCAGGTAAAGAAATCTCTACTTCAGCTAATAACCCAGAGCTCAGCCTTGGAACAGAAATGGCTGATCCGAATGATAATAAAAGACATGAAACTTGGGTTCAGTCAGCAAACCGTTTTTTCCATTTTCCACCCTGATGCCACTGAGCTACATAATGTAACAACAGATCTGGAGAAGGTGTGTATGCAACTTCATGATCCTACTGTCTCCCTCAGTGATGTTTCTATCATGCTGTTTTCTGCCTTCAAGCCTATGCTTGCTGCAATTGCCAACATAAAAAATATTGAAAAGCAAATGAACAACCAAAGTTTTTTTATAGAAACTAAACTTGATGGTGAGCGTATGCAAATGCACAAAGATGGCGATGTGTATAAATATTTTTCCCGAAATGGATTTGATTACACTCAGCAATTTGGGGCATCACCTCTAGATGGATCACTGACACCTTTTATTCATAATGTATTTAGAATTGATGTGCAAAACTGCATACTTGATGGTGAAATGATGGCTTACAATCCTAATACACAAACATTTATGCAGAAAGGAAGCAAGTTTGACATCAAGCGATTGATGGATGATTCGGAATTGCAAACTTGCTATTGTGTGTTTGATATATTGATGCTAAATGATCAGAAATTGGCCCGTGAGTCATTGCGAAAACGATTTGAGATCCTCCATAAGGTTTTTACTCCAATTACAGGTAGACTCCATCTTGTAGATAAAACAGAGGCCAGCACCAAGAAAAATGTTGTAGATGCATTGAATGAAGCCATAGATAACAGAGAAGAAGGAATCATGGTTAAAGATCCATTGTCTATTTACAAGCCAGACAAGCGTGGAGAAGGCTGGTTGAAAATCAAACCTGAATATGTCAATGGGATGATGGATGAGCTTGATATTTTAATTGTTGGCGGGTACTGGGGCAAAGGTCAACGGGGTGGAATGATGTCTCATTTCCTGTGTGCTGTTGCAGAGGCTTCACCTCCTGGTGCAAAGCCAGCAGTGTTTCACACAGTTTGTCGTATTGGTTCTGGATATACAATGAAGGAACTATATGATCTTGGTTTGAAGCTGGCGCCACATTGGAAGGTATACCGCAAAAGAGATCCACCTGTTAATATTTTATGCGGACTGGAAAAACCTGAAGTGTATATTGAGCCTTGTAATTCTGTCATCCTTCAGATTAAGGCAGCAGAAATAGTGGACAGTGATGTGTACAAAACAGGCTGCACGTTACGGTTCCCAAGAATTGAAAAGATTAGAGAGGATAAAGAATGGTACGAATGCATGACATTGGAAGAATTGGATGAGCTCAAAGAAAAGGCATCTGGGAAGTTGGCCTCCAAGCACTTTGATGTTGATGATGAGCCTCATGAAAAGAAGCGTAAAACTGTGCCAAAACCTAAGAAAGTTATTGGCATTCTCGAGCACCATAAAGCCCCTGATCTCTCCAGTGTCAGCAAAGTTTCTAATATGTTTGAAGATGTTGAGTTCTGTGTTATGACTGGGACAGAGGAGCACTCCAAAGCTGATCTTGAGAGCAAAATTGCAGAATGCTCCGGTATTGTGGTCCAGAACCCTGGACAGGACACTTACTGTGTTATTGCCGGAAGTGAGAATGTGAGAGTTAAGAACATCATTTCGGCAAACAAATATGACGTTGTGAGAGCAGAGTGGCTATTACAATGCATTGAAAACAAACAGTGCGTAGCTTGGCAGCCCTGCCACATGATCCATATGTCTCCTTCCACGAAAGCGCATTTTGCAAGTGAATATGATAACTATGGTGACAGTTACTGTACAGACACCGATCCAACCCAGTTGCGGGCAGTGTTTGCTCGAATGCCTAGCTGCAAAGAGAAGATTCCTCTAGATATGATAGCGGACTTAGAGCAGCGCTACTCATGGGATGTCTCTCCCCTTACAATGTTTAGACAATACTCAATTTATGTGGATCTGTTTACCAAACTGAATGATTCTAGTTCCAGAATCCCTGCGTCTGGCTTAGAAATTTTAGCTCTACAGCTGCGATTTCATGGTGCAAAAGTAGTGACGCAGCTAGCGGAAGGGCTGTCGCATGTCGTTTTTGGAAATGATCAAACTCGCGTGGGGGAAATAAAAGCTCTCCGAAGGACCTTTGAAAAGAAATTCAAAATCGTATCTGAATTGTGGGTCAGAGATTCACTGAAAGAAAGAAGCCTGCAGAATGAGAGCGCGTATTTAATTTAACGAGATTTGCAGTTAGGCTGCTTGTGATGGGTTCATGATTTCTCAGAATCTTCGTATTGCGTGCTTCTGGAAGCGTCCCATGTTGGAGTTCAGTGCAGAGATAATTGTCTTTAGAAGTTTTCAAGTCAGGTAATGTTTGTAAAGCGGACCTGTAATCCTTGTGACTTTTTAAGTTCCAGAATATAATTAGATGCTTTTTCCAATAGTTAATCTCATTCATGGCTTCAAGCACTATTGCATAATATGGCAATTCCATATGTAGATACTTTATTTATTCTGTATTTTCCCCACAGCTTATAGTGTTTCAAATTGTAGTTTACCTTTTAGTCTCTTCTTTTACCTGCAATGAACAATGACATATTTCATACCTACACAGGCCTTGTTGACTGCATATCTCTTAGAAGTATAGAAAGATATTAGTGTAAATTGGTGATCATACAGGAGAGTGGATTTGGGTTGTTTTCGGCTGCATTTGTGCAGAAAGGAGAAACTCATGAGGTATCTAAATATTTAGAAAAAATTCATCTACTAAAACATAGTGCACAACATTACACTTTTCTCTATGGCTTTATCGCTTCTGTTATAGTAAACACAAGATGGTATTGAGCTATGTGAAAGACAAGGATTGACTAAATAATCCATCTACATCTTTCATTATCTTTTGAACTGTTCCATTTGCGGATCTTCATCCTAACAGTTTTTGGACGTTTACACTTGTGATGTTTTAGCTGGTGATTGTTTTACTGCATCTGTAGTGATTAATTAGGTACTTTTGATTCCAGAATCTTTGTCAAATGTGCCCCTAAAGCACTGTCGTCTCAATAAACAGTTTTCTTTAAAAGTTTTTTTTAAAGCACTCCTGAAAGATGTTTACATATGAATACAATAAAAATAAAAGCACTATGTTAAGGACATTTATTTTTAGAAAGACTTTAATAAATCATATATTTATAATAATGTTTGCTTTATTCGCATATGTTGTCTAAGTAAGGTGCATAGTATTACTAGAAAAACTGATTATTCGTGGTAATGTGTGGATTGTTTTGCGTCATTTGTGACTTGTGCTTTCACAATCTGTGTAAGTTTGTAGCTGGGCTGGGGTGTTTCTTTTAGGGCAGGAAACTAGGGTGTGTTTGTGTGGGGGGTAGCACCAGGGGCCGGTTTCAGGGCTCAGGGTTGAGACCTGTTTTTTTTTTAAGGGCTGGGGCGGCATCAGTTTTTAGGGCTCAGGGCTGGTTATTTTCGTGAGGGCAGGGAGCAGTTGGGTTGTGCTAGGAGTCTGGTTTTAGTGGTCAGGGCTAGGGACTGTTTTATTTCTTTATGGGCTGGGGGGGTCACGGGGTGTTTCTCCGGGGGCCGGTTTTAGGGCTTAGGTCTGGGATCAGGGAAAACCTTTACCTCGCATATGCCTTTAACATTCATGCTTTTACAACAGAATTTGTTGTGAAGGCATGCATGGTAAAGTCATAATTGTTGTAAAAATATGCATGGTAAAGGATATGTGTGGTAAAGGCATTTGCATTGCAACTGCTTGTGTTACAATGGAATGTGTTGTTCCATCATACATCTGCATATGTGTGTACATATATGTGTGTGTGTGTATAGATAGATAGATAGATAGATAGATAGATAGATAGATAGGATGTTGTTTCCGTAGGAAGAGCATTTTTTGTTTTGCCAATAACTCGCAAGATTTTCAAAATTAGTATGACGCTCACTTCAGCTGCTGTCTTGAAAGTTTCGGGGTGATCCATCAAGTGGGGCGAGAAAAAGGGGGGCTCCCAAAATGCGGTTTCCTCATGCAAATCCCCACAGGGATTTTAGACACGACTACATCCTGAACTGCTATACGGAATATGAATACAATGCGAGGTTCTCTTGGAAAAATAATAAAATTCACACTAACATCTAGTCCTCTATTGTATCTCCTACACGACCCAGTGCCTCAATCATACACAGTCACTCAAAAGACTTCAGACCCTATTGGTCAATTATAGTACATGTAATATAACAAAGAAATGCATCGAAAGATTTTTTATTTATTCCAAAAGTATCTATATCAAATTCTCAAGATAATCGTTAAAAATTACAATACATTAAAAAACACATTAAAACACTATTCTACATTCATATGGCAATGAGAGACAGAAAAAATCAAGTGCAAACTATTAATCAGATCTATTCTAGGTTGTTTCCTATGGAATTCGTTTTGTTATTTGTTAAGGTGTCCACAGCCCTTCATATTCTATTAGACATTAACAAGTTCCTTGGATACAACCAGTTAAAAAAAAAAAACACAGGCGCCTACACGTTTCGGTGATGTTATTCTGATGTAAACCACCTTCAAGACTAAAGCTATATAACAGTCTCTCTTGTGAAAAGACCCAGCAATATCCTTGGCAGTTACAAGGATGGAACAGAAATTTATATCCTTCAGTTGATATGGGCGGGGCTCCTAGGGGCTCCAGGCACCAGTTTTACAGTCTTCTAATACATGAGCGCAGCACTCCTCCTAATCTGTTTAAGTAGTGGAGGTGCAACCAGGTGTTACCTACAGCTTAGATCCTGTGTGGGAATCCAAAAGATGCTTGTATATATGCTCTGCACTGCGATATTGCTGGGAGTTTGTGAACCTGTTTTGTTCATAAAGATAGGATCCCAAAGTACCTCCACTGATAGTGGGACCTGGCTCAGAGGTATATGCGGCAGGTCCGGTCCTCAATCGGTTCGCCCGATTGAGGACCGAAGCTGCCGCATATACTGCATTTGCAGCATGTTTTTAAAGGCTCAGGGTAGGAATATCCTGACTCCCCTAACTGTGGTCCTGGGGTCCCCATGGGACTGAAATATGTCCAAAACCACATAAAAAAATTGCTGCAGGAACGCAATGTTGCTGCAAATCCGTAGCAAAACAAAGTGCGGTTTCCCATGCAGGCCCTTTGTAATCAAAGGAGGGGGGCCACGGGGCTCCCCTTCTGGAGCCATACCATACATGGTTCTGGGGACCACCACTCCCCCAGGGCTGGCTCCTGCTATGTTCTGAGGTGCCCACCTCTGGGAGATAGCAGATTGCTTTAGCTTGGTGGGAGCTCACAGCTCCTGCCAAGCTAAAGCAAACACTCTGCTTCCAGCGGGCGGGAGCTTTCCTAGCGCTCCTGCTCTCTGGAAGTGGCGTTTTCATCTCTTCCCCTGCCACACAAAATTCTGCATTGAGCAGAAAGAGGCATAATAAAGGCAAACAGGGAGCATAAAGAGGCAGAATATGGTCAGAAACAAGCCGCAAAAGGCAAAATAAAGGTGGGAAATGAGCAGAAATAGGCAAAATACAAGTGGGAAACTAGCAGAAAGAAGCTAAATAAATGTCAGGAACAAGCAGAAAGAGGACAGAAACGAGCAACAAGAGGCAGAATAAAGGTCAGGAACGGGCAGAAAGAGGCAAAATAAAGGTCAGGAGCAAGCAGAAAGAGGCAAAATAATAGGCAGAATGAGTAGAAAGTGACAAAATAGTGGTAAGCAACAAGCAGCAAGAGGCAGAATAAAGAACTGGAGCCAGAAGAAAGATGCTAAATAGACAGCAGGAACAAGGAAAGAAGAGGCAGAAAAATTAGTGTAGAAGGCACAGAACTGAAGGTAGCGATACCAGGTAAGCTGGACAGGAGTACAGTCACAGGGGGAGCTGGCATGAGGATCTATTCCATGTTCCCCCTATCTTTTTTACCATGCACCCACTGACAGAACGACTCATACAATCATGCACCCACTTACAGCCCCACTCACGTACCCACTCTCAGTCCCACTCATGCACTCACTCACAGACCCACTCAGAGACTCATGCACCTAGTGACAGACAAATTCAGACGCTCATGCATCCACTCACAGATCCATTCAAGCACTCATTCACTCACTCACAGACCCACCGAGAGGCTCATGCACATACTCACAGACCCACTCAGAGACTCAAGTACATACCCACTAATGCATCCAGTCACAGATCTACTCAGAGACTCACACACCCACTCACAGTTCCAGTCAGACACGCACGCACCCCTTTGCAGGAAGTGCAGCAGATCCACAAAAATAATTAGGAAGAAAATTAAGCCTATCTCTTTTAGTGTCTATTGAATATGATACTGGGAACATTTATTGATATATTTAAGCATTCCCACAGCTGAAGATCTTGCTCTTCAGCCTGGACACACCAAGATCCCTTATGGTTTGTATTATGGCTTTAATATGTGCCCTAAGAAGTGCAAAAAAAGATTGACACCTTTAATGTTTATTTTTACACTTTCACTATAGATGCTATTCGGTTAGCTTTTTATTTTTGACAGTAACTACATTAAAAATAACCATAGAAATCACAGAAAAAACATGGTTAAAGTCACAGTTACAGTTGGGTATCCAAAACAACCTTAGAAATTCACTGAAAAAAGCGAAGGTTAAAAGGAAGTTAAATTAATAAAACCACTGAAATACACCAGTTATGATTATCTCAGGTAACAGTACCTCATGTCCTAAAGTAACTATAACTCATGCCCTTGCCATGCACAGCTAATTATCTTACATCACTCATGATCTGTTTCATTACATTAATGATAGCATCACTAACATAATTGATAAGTACACTGTGCATGGGTAGGTGAAAGTTATAGTTACTATAGGGTACCAGTTACAGTTACTTGAGAAAACTATACCTGGTGAATTTCATAGTTTCTTCTGTGTATAAAAGGTATATTTGAAGTGATATATTTACTTAACCACATATATATATATATATATATATATATATATATATATATATATATATATATATAATATTTATAATTAGGTGGAGAGAAGCTCCTGTGTAGAGCACCCTACAACACCAGCGACACTCTGAATCTGCTCAACTCAAGTGTCTATTTTTCTAGCAAAGTTTGTAAGCATAGGGTTAGCACAGTGCCATTGATGCTGAGCTAGAAGGGGATAATGTCTTCGGCCATTTCCACAGCAAATTCTTTAAGCATAGGATTAGCACAGTGTAATCCATGCAGAGCTGCAAAAAGACAAAAGCCTTTTACCAGTCCAGGCACAGTATTACAGATTTGGATTGGTAAAATACCATCTAAGCCAACCTGGAATTAATAAAAACAACCCCTGACATGTTTTGCTATCATTATAGCTATACAGAGAGGTTTATCTTTGTCTAGACACAAGGGAACACCCAGTTTAAGTCACAACAATACTCTTTTAGGCTTAGAGTGCCGCACAAATTAGCAAAAAAGAAGCAGAGCAATCTGGATAGTTCCCAAGTTTAGGTGGAGAGCGGCTCCTGTATAGAGCACTCTATAACACCAAAAGTCATTCCTTGTGGTTGCCTGAACAGTGTTAAAGAAAGACTCAAAGACATGTTAATGGCTGTTTTGATTCCAAATGCCTTATTTAAAATAATTTGTACCAATAATTATTATCAATCTGCCATGTATGTGCATGAGAATAGATTGCATTATAATTGTTGATTAGTTATTGTGGTGATTTAATTGCAATAGATCCGGTTTATATATGTGTATATATATATATATATATATATATATATATATATATATATATATATATATATATATATATATATATATATATATATATATATATATATATATATACACTGATCCAGTGACAAAGCCAGTAGGCTTGCCTTTTACATTTTAGGTTTCAGACTCTTTGACAACGCTGCTAAGTCTGTCTTTCTTGAAAAGACAGTTTGAGAACAACAAGTGTGCTTCTAGGTCTCATTTAGAAGAACATTCAAAAGCAGGTATTGATTGTTAAATGACTCCAATATAAAGAACAAATGAATGCAGACATCAGGAGACTTGAATTATGTGCAACAATCCTTTATATATTAATGTTATACATAAGGGTCTGCATTAAACCAAAATCATGCTCTGAGAAATAAAGTGATCATAAACTGTAAATGGGTGCATTGATACAAAAACAATAATGTGATCATAAAAAAGGCAACCGACAGTAAAGAGGTCACTGATAGGGCTAATACGTCAAATAATTAAATGTAGTCACGTATGAATCAATCCTTGTAGAACAGCTCCTCCTAATTGACCAATGTCTGAATCAAACTGTTTTTATATCCAATGTCTGATGAGATTTCGACTCATAGGTGGATTTTAGAGGGTCATCATCAGGATGCAAGTACATCCTAGACAAATAAAGCTAAAATTTAGCAACCCGAAGAAGGGGTACTCAAAAATAAATTTGGTGATCTCTCTAAAAAGAATTTGTTCTATAGTTGCCCAAATTCATTATTAAGAGCTGTCCCTGCTAAGGGATAAATGGAGGAGCAACTATGAAAAAAGTGATAGACATGGCGAGCTAGTGACAAAGAGTGATAGTGCAATACTGTGTGCGCTCCATGCAACTTACAAAGGGGGGGGGGGTAGCTTTCTCGGTCCAGAATTTGCAATAGTAATTGAATGTAATTACATTATAATTGAAAAGCTCAAAACAAGGTTTTTAGAAGTTACTTAATATTGGTAAGGAACAACCACTTTCTCAGCTGGGTCTGTGATGTATCAGTACTTAATAGTAAATGGCTTCAACAAACCAGAGCAAGAGGAGGAACTATTTAAGAGCCTGGTTACGAGATTGGTGGTCATGGTACTGCTGTCAAAACTGAATCAGATTACCGCCACCGAATCACGAAGCATGCAGTTTCATAGACGAAAGACCGCTGCGGCACTGCCAGGAACCTTGACCGCAGACATGGCAGGGTAGGCCTATGTTTCTTTTGGAGGGAGGACAGACTGCCAGTGTTACCAGAAGCCCAATAATGATGTGCTTTCTCGCTGACATGACTGTGGCGGTTAAACTGCCACACCTGAGCAGGCAGAAAGGAACTGATTTAAGGCTAAAACTCACCTGTACTCACCTCCACACGCCTGAGCTGATCCTTTGTCCTGCCGCTGCTGCTCAATGAGCAACACCAATACCATCGTGGATGCAACCACTCTCTTGCCCATTTCCAGCTTGGGGTACCCCTCCAAATTTACTGGGAGCAATCATAAATTTGTATTCGCATACCTGGGTTCAAATAAAAAAAGGAGATGGACGATGCCTAACAAAGAAATTCCAAACACTCAATCGGCTAAAGCAAGGATGCGTTTTGGCCCCTAGCCTATTTAACATATACACCGCTGACCTAGAGCGAGAATTACGCACAACCCAGGGAGATCCACCAAAATTGGGACAAACACCTATAGTGAGTCTGCAATACGCAGACGACATTGTGCTCTTCTCACAAACCCCGCGTGGCTTACAATGGTTGATTTCTAAACTTGCGCTGTACATTTCCAATGCACAACTAACAATAAATCTAAAAAAATCAAACATTCTATGTTTCTCTAGCTCCAGAAAAAACGTTCTAAATTTGTTTGGAGGTTAAATTCTTGCCAACACGAAGAGAGAAGACCCCACAAGTTCCAGGGAACAGGGTGCTGCAGACTAAAAGTCTAAACAGGATCCCTGGAAAAAACAATTAATTCACTCGTACTAATTGTAATCACTGGTCACAAACTAATTTATACCGTTCACAGACTTATTTGTATTAAAAAAAACATACACATATAGATAAAACAGAATGCATTACATAATAAATTTTGTTATTCTTAAAAAAACTGGCACTTTATGCAATCAATAAAAATCAAAGTTAAAAATAGTTCATCAATGTATACAGATACGACAGCAGAAAAAAACCTTTTTAACACATTTTAGAGTGTCAACAAATCCTACCAAGGTTTATCACAACTTAATCTAAGGCAGACAATACAACACCTATAAATCAAAAAGCACAACCCCAAAGAGTCAAGAATATCTATTTCTAGTACTGATTGCAAGATTCAAAAAGCCCTTGCTGTATTTCTAGGACAAATCTCATTTGACAATCAACCTTATTCCAGAGATTTACTGGGCTTGAATTCTGAAACCAAAAAAAAAAAGAAAGTGTGACGCGTTTCGGTGTCACTGCCTTAGGATATTGGCACACCTTCTTCAGGACAATTTTGTAGTCATTTGGGGTTGAACTCTTATATCCTTCCTGTGTGTTAGAAAAGGATTAGTTCAATACATGGAAAAGACGTTTCTAATACAAAATAAAAGACATTTCCTTATCTGCATCGTGTGTTGTTCATACAGCTATAATACTATAAACATTTTGTAGACAGATTTTCGGTTTAAAATTTCGGTCATGTCCATTCCTCACATTGCATTACATATACTGATGTTCTCTAAATTACTAAAAGCTAATCACATACTCTGCTACATTATTCATCTCTTCAACCCTCCGTTATAACCTAGTTAATGACCAGTTCGATCTAGCTCAAGTATTGCCCATTTGACTTCTGATTCGTTATGGCCTTTTTCTTTCCAGTGGTTCACTAACGGGGCATTTTCTTTATTATTTATTTATTTATGATATTTGTAGAGCGCATACAATGGCCCAAGGGCGTCTCGGCGCTAAGTGTCTGAGTGTTTACCCTGGAGAATGAATGATTTATTGACTAAAGAGCCAGGTCTTAAGTTGTTTCCGAAAGGACCATAAAGATGAACTGGCTTTAATCGTTGGTGGCAGAGTGTTCCTTAGCTTGGGGGCTGAAACCAGGAATCTTCTATCGCCCCATGAGACCGTTTTTGTCCGGGGTATAACAAGATCTCCTGAGCAAGATGACCGTAGTGTTCTGAGCGGGCGATAAGGGGTCAGATTACGGACAAGATGTGCTGGTCCTTGGTTGTGCAACGCCTTATACACAATACACAGGGTCTTGAACTTTATCCTGTTTCTGATGGATAACCAATGCAGCTCTTTGATGGTCTTAGAGGCAGAGTGATGTTTGTTGCACCTAATAGCTGATTTATGTTCTCCTACACGTATCCTAAGCTCTCTGCCAGTCTCGCCTATATATCTCTGGCCGTAAGGGCACAGGATCAGGTATATTAGATTTTTGCTTCTGCAGTTGTTTAAAGTATTTATCTTGTGGGTGACTCCATTTAGGCATATTTCTTTTGTCACCAGACAGGAGTCGCATACGCTACATGAGCCACATTTGTGATTCCCTCTAGCTCTATTACCTGATAAGGTCTTTTGACCGCCTAGTGTATCCTCTCTATAGGTGTGAACCAGGGTAGACCGTAGATTTTTGTTTTTTCTGAAGGCATATAGAGGTCTAGGAAGTTTGGTTTCAGTTCCTTCATTTAAAATTTTCCAATTATGGTTAATTAAATTTTTTATTTGATTTGCAATTGTCGAGAATTGGCTGACCATAACTATTTTATCCAGACTAGTGTCTTTTTCTTTTTTGTCCAAAAGACTGTCTCTATTATAATATCTAGCTCTTTTTAGAGAGTGATTTACTAGGTTTTTCATACAGTCAGGGCGACCATACGAACCCGAAGAGACGTAAGGGCAAGGGATTCTCCCTTTACGGTAATACACCAGCTAACTCTGTATACCCTGAGTTACAAATATCTTTAGAGATCTCAGACTTAAAAACCAGAACATGGTATACTTCTAGGACTAACAAATACATAACATTGTGTCCTTCCAGACCACGTATACTCCAGAGATACCTATCTAGGACTCAGCATTACGTGGATTTGGCTCTTTATCCATCTAAAATGGAACAGAACTTTAATTTTAAGGTCAGTAATAATGGGAGTGAATGGAATGTTTGAGTGGATCTAGATCGAACTGGTCATTAACTAGGTTATAACGGAGGGTTGAAGAGATGAACAATGTATCAGAGTATGTGATTAGCTCTTAGTAATTTAGAGAACATCAGTATATGTAATGCAATGTGAGGAATGGACATGACCGAAATTTTAAACCGAAAATCTGTCTACAAAGTGTTTATAGTATTATAGCTGTATGAATAACACACGATGCAGATAAGGAAATGTCTTTTATTTTGTATTAGAAACGTCTTTTTCATGTATTGAACCAATCCTTTTCTAACACACAGGAAGGATATAAGAGTTCAACCCCAAATGACTACAAAATTGTCCTGAGGAAGGTGTGCCAATATCCTAAGGCAGTGACACCGAAACGTGTCGACGCTTTCTTTTTTTGTTGTTGTCAGAATTCAAGCCCAGTAAATCTCTGGAATAAGGTTGATTGTCAAATGAGATTTGTCCTAGAAATACAGCAAGGGCTTTTTGAATCTTGCAATCAGTACTAGAAATAGATATTCTTGACTCTTTGGGGTTGTGCTTTTTGATTTATAGGTGTTGTATTGTCTGCCTTAGATTAAGTTGTGATAAACTTTGGTAGGATTTGTTGACACTCTAAAATGTGTTAAAAAGGTTTTTTTCTGCTGTCCTATCTGTATACATTGATGAACTATTTTTAACTTTGTTTTTTATTGATTGCATAAAGTGCCAGTTTTTTTAAGAATAACAAAATTTATTATGTAATGCATTCTGTTTTATCTATATGTGTATGTTATTTTTTTAATAAAAATAAGTCTGTGAACGGTATAAATTAGTTTGTGACCAGTGATTACAATTAGTGCGAGTGAATGAATTGTTTTTTCCAGGGATCCTGTTTAGACTTTTGGTTAAATTCTTGCCCCTTAACCTAGGTAGATAAATACAAATACTTGGGAATACTACTAGACCATCATCTAAAGTACAAATACCAGTTAGATCTCGAGAAATCAAAAGCCAAACAACTTCAATTTGCTTTCAAAACAGTACAAAAACATTTAAGTGGAAGCTCAACGGGTCACGTGCTAAAGGTCGTAGCAGTAAAATTTCTGCCCTCGCTCACATATGGCTCGGAACTGATGGCTACTACGGATTCTACAATGCTAAATCTTGCCCAATCAAGATAGTTCAAAAATCTCTTCTCGATTCCGCTGCATATTTCACAAGCTTTAATACGTCTGGAATACGGGTTAACAAATCAGATTCCGGCAAGACAAGGGGCCCTGGCCAAATACTACTTGCGTATGAGGGATGCCGAAGAAAACACACTTGCCCACCTCTGCTGGGAAGAAGTCGAAAAACAGGCCAGGCATTCCAACTACACATGTAAGTATCTTAGGCAAGCGCTTCTATCACTAAATCTGGAAGAAGCTTGGCGTTCACCAATGTCTTACAACGCTTTTAAACAGATCACTAAGATAGCTGTCAAACAAGCATCGCTGCAAATGGACAAAGGCTCAGTGGCTGGCAAAAGTCACGCTTGGATTGTGATGCCAACATATAACCAACTGAAGCAACAACCTTACTTGCAAGAATGTTTTAGGGACCACTACAAGAGAAAATTAAGCCTCCTGAGGCTGGGTTATTTCATGAATAATGACCTTACCCCCAGATGGCTACGGACCTGGCCAACCTCAGACTGCCGCCTTTGTGAGAAGGGTGATGAGTAGCTATGGCACCTACTATGTATTTGCCAGGCATTACTAAACTTAAGGAAGTCCTTGTTGAAATCACACTTAAGAGAAGCTCAAGTCAGGACCTGCAGGGCGGCGGTGATAAAATGCCTCAGCAGGTCTTCGATACAACTTTCCTGCAAAACGATATAATTCCTGGCTTTCGCTGCCCAAGAGCTAGAAAAAAATACCGCAATGTAAGATGATCTGGGCTTCATGGTCTCACCGTGGCCGATTCTGGACTCGCTCTTATTTTCTTAATAGACATTTTCCTCCCCATCTCTCTCTGTAAATGCACTTTATCAGTCTGACCATGTGACAGTTATACTTGGTTAACTACAACCTCCGAATGAAAATTGCATCCTTTTGCACAGTATTCATTTGTTGGTCTAGATGTTTTAATGAGATAGTAACTCCTTCACAGAGGCATACCTGTGCGTTTTTTAATACTACTTTTATAATTTGTTGCATATTCGTGCAATGTCGCTAATGATCTGAGTCATTCTATTGTGCCATTTTATGTTGTTTTTAAGTTGATTCAAAGATGTTGATGTTCATTGCATGGTGGTAAGATCCACCCTTTTATGATTTTTACAAATCAAATAAAGTATGAATGACGAATTACCCATTTCCATTGACTCCTCTGCAAATAGATTCACTGTCATGGACATGTAAGAGGTTTGGAGTCCCTGGCCCAAACATATTTTGTGGGCCCCTGTTCGGAATACTTCAGAATGTATGATACAATTACAGCTCTATAATGCACATTTGGCCAGGTCACAGCATAGGCACACACTACCAAAGTCAACACATGTTTACATCTAATAATCAGTGATAATGATGTCTGCATGAAATTGTGTAACACAACAGTCATTCCTTATCAATATCACAGCTGTTAATCTCTGTGACACCCTTACATTGCTCACATGCAAGGTCCTGTTGGGATATCAAAGATACATCTGTATGGATGTGTCATGAAACAAAAACACACCTTCTCAGCTAAATCTCTGTAATGTGCTCTGACCCATCACACATATTAAAAGGTAATGTTAGGCAAATGGGATTCCAACTAATCAGTGTGAGAAGCATTCAGAGGTCACAATGTAAAGACTTTCTGTAGAATAGTTTGTATTTACCAGCAGGCCCCCTGAAAACTTAGAGCACTGGGTCCCAGTCCACTTCGCACATGCCTCAAAAACTCTATGTGCACAAGATTTGTGGCTTGAAGTATATCTGGGACAACCAATAACATAACCAAGTGCCATGCATGTGTGGGTATTGTGTAATTTCTAGTTATGAAAGCAAGCACATCAGAAACAACATTTATCTCACATTTATGTGAAGTAGGTGTAGGGTACACACACGAAAATGGACACATGTCCATAAACATTTCTAAAATGGTTTGACAATTTAACAACCTTCATGGGTGGATAACAAACAACTAACTTTCACACACCGAACACATATCCAACCTACATCTTAGTGACAAGTGCAAGCTAAATGATGTTGACATTGGCCAAGCCAAGCTGAAATACTTACCATATGAAATCCCACCCAATGCAATGTTAGCCCCAATTGAAATTCATCCAACATAAACATCCGTTGAAAATCTCCCCTTTTCCTATGTAACTCCAGCACTGGTTCCAAGGTCAGAACATACTAACCACTTCGAATGTATCAGCAATCCGGATGAAACAAACAAAACTGTAGTCACACATCCCAAAGTTTCCAATAACATCAAATAGTTGGAAAAGTAATGGTTGGACTAATGTGGGAAGAGTACAGAAAGAGGCAAGAGGGGTACAGAAAAAGGCAAGAGAGGTACAGAAACAGGCAGTAGAAGTGATATGCAGAAAGAGGCAGCAGAAGTGTAGAAAGAGGCAACTGGGGTATAGAAAGAAGCAGCAAGAGAGGTGCTGAAAGAAGCAAGAGAAGGGCAGAAAGAAGCAAGAGAGGTGCAGAAAGAGGCACTATGGGTACAGAAAGAGGCAAGAGGTGCAGAAACAGGCAGGAGAGGTGCAGAAAGAGAGAACAGGGAAAGAGAAAGAGGTAAGAGGTACAGAAAGAGGGAAGAAGGGTCCAAAAAGAGGCAAGAGGGGTGCAGAAAAAGCAAGAGATGTACAGAAAGAAGCAACAGAGGTGCAGAAAGAAGCAAGAGCGGTGCAGAAAGAAACTAGAGGTATAAAAAGGTTCAAAAAGAGGCAAGAGAGGTGCATAAAGAGGGAAGAGAAGTACAGAAAGAAGCAAGAGAAGTACGGATAGAAGCAGCATAGGTGCGGAAAGAGGCAAGAGAAGTGCAGAAAGAAGAAAGAGATGTGCAGAAAGAGGCAAGAGAGGTGCTGAAAGAATCAAGAGAAGTACACAAAGAAGCAACAGAGGTGCAGACAGATGCAAGAGAAGTGCAGAAAGAGGCAAGAGAGGTACAGAAACAGGCAGGAGATGTGCAGAAAGAGGGAACAGGGGTAGAGAAAGAGGTAAGAGGTACAGAAAGAGGGAAGAAGGTTCCAAAAAGAGGCAAGAGGGGTGCAGAAATAGGCAAGTGAGATGCAGAAAGAGGCAACAGAGGTGCAGAAACAGGCAAGAAAAGTACAGAAACAGGCAAGAGAAGTGCTGAAAGAAGCACAGAGGTAGAAAGAAGTAAGAAAGGTGATGAAAGAGACAAGAGTTGCAGAAAGAAACGAGACATACAGAAAAAAAGAAAAAGAGGTGCACAAAGATGCATGTGAGGTGCAGAAATAGACAAGAGAGGTACAGAACGAAGCAATAGAGGTGCAGAATGAGGCAAGTGAGTTACAGATACAGGTAATATGGGTGCAGAAAGAAGGAAGAGGGGTGTAGAAAGAAGCAAGAGAGGTGCAGAAAGAAGCAACAGAGGTGCAAAAGGAGGCAAGAGAACTGCAGAAAGAGGCAACAGTGCTTTAGAAACTGGCAAATGAGATGCAGCAGAAGGGAATAGGGGTGCTGACAGAGGTAAGAGAGGTGCAGAAAGAGGAAAGAGGGATGCAGAAATATGCAAGAGAGGTACAGAAAAAGAAGCAAGAGCAGTGCAGAAAGAACCATCAGAGGTACAGGAAAATGGTGAGAGGTGTGCAGAAAGAGGCAAGAGAAGTACAGAAAGAAGGAAAATAGATAAAGATAGAAGCAAGAGGTGTGCAGAAAAGCAAGGGAGGTGCAGAACGAAGCAAGAGAGGTACACAAAGAGGCAAGAGAGTTGCACAAAGAGGGAAGAATGGTGTAGAAATAGGCAAGAGTGGTAGAGAAAGAAGGAAGAGAGATGCAGAAAGAAGCAACAGGTGCAGAAAGAGGCAAGAGGGGTGCAGAAAGTGGCAAGAGAAGTGCAGAAAGAAGCAACGGAGGTGCACCAAGAGACAAGAGAGGTGCATACACATGCAGGAGAGGTGCAGAAATAGGGAACACGGATACAAATAGAGGCAAGAGAGGTGCAGAAAGAAGGAAGATGGATGTAGAAAGAGGCAAGAGGTGCAGAAAGAAGCAAGTGAGGTGCAGAAATAGGCAAGAGAGGTGCAGAAATAGGCAAGAGAAGTGGAGAAAGAGGGAAGAGGGTATAGAAAGAGAGAAGAGGGGTACAGAAAAAAGCAAGAGAAGTACAGAAGCAAGCAAGCAAGGTGCAGAAAGAGGCAAGAGAAGTGCAGAAACAGGCAAGAGAGGTACATAAAGGGGAAAGAGAGTGCATAAAGAGGCAAGAGAAATGTAGGAGGAATAACAGATATATAGAAAGAGGCAAGAGAGGTGTAGAAGAAAGAAGCAAGAGAGGTGCAGAAAGAAGCGAGAGAGGTGCAGACAGAAGTAAGGGAGGTACAGAAAGAAAGGAGATGCAGAAATCGGAAGAGATGTGCAAAAAGAGGCAAGAGAAATGCAGAAAAAGGAAGAAAGGTACCCGAAAGAAGCAAGAGAAATTCAGAAAGAGGCAAGAGTGGTTTGCACACCGTTAGTACCAATTTAACACCCACATTTAGCAATAAGTAACAGGTGACCATTCTATATTTGCAAAGGGCCTTCCACCATGCTGTAACATTTGTTGCTGAACTTTTGGTAACGTTTGAGCCATTTGTTTAAATCTGCAGATTATGCAGCAGATTATCGATTATATGATAAATGCAGAAAATGTATAATTGTCCGAAAGACGGTGCAGTCAAACAGTTGCATTACTCCAGTAGCACTGCTTTTACCTCTGACTAGGTACAGAAGTGCTCCTCAGTGGTTCCTTCTTTTTTTGTCTCATTGAGTTTATAGTTTAGCTTCTATGGAAATGAGGAAGACTAAACCTGAGGCTACCACTCCACAGCAGAGTCTACCATAACACATAAGTACTCTCCATAACACATAATCTCAGTATAGTTTCTACTCGTTCTCCTGTTGCTGACTAGGTTGTTGTGTTTTGCGGTCAAAAGCGCCCTGAGACCTGCCGGTGATTTGGCGCTATATAAACTGACACTAACAATAACAATAACATAATCCCACTCTACATAATTCCAATACACTAAATACCACATACTTTCTATCCACATAACTCCACTGCACAACATACCACATAATTTTACTACACACAACGTACATCCACTCCACTCCAAAAAACATTAGTAAAAAACTGTTACATTTACAACACCAATAGCTCTACCTATAGCAAATGCGAGACCTATTACATTGCAAATGCTTCTTTAACTAGTAGTCGCGTTTGCAGAGTGGTGGAGAAAGGGGGCTGGGCCTCCGAACAGTGCACAGGAATTTGGCTGCATAGGTCTTACATGATATACCAGGAGGGCTTCTTGGCCCCCAAAGTCTCCCAGGAGTAAAGTGGTCCTCATCCCCCAATGAGTAGTTTGCCAGGAGGCTTGTTTGCAGAGTGGTGGCGAAAGAGGGGCTTGACCTCCGAAGACCTCTTAGCAATCCCACTGTGTGGGACTAAGTGGAGGTAACAGGAGGGGTAGTTGGCCCCCAAGAATATCCTTGGGGGACAACTACCTCTCCTATTACCTCCTTTAAGTCCCACACAGCAGGATTGGTAAGTTCTCATAACAGGCTATGCCCCTTTTGCCCACCACTCTGCAAACATGCTCCCTGGCATGCTCTTGGATGGGAAGTAAAGTCCCCTTCGCTTGTGGGGGTCCTTAGAGGCCGACTAGCCTACCTGTTACCTCCAGTTAACCCCACACAGTGGGATTGTTGAGAGGTGGACAGGGGCCATGCCCCTTTCTCCAACACTGTAAACACACCTCCTGTCGAGCTCTTGGTTGGGGGATGACATCCCCTTGCCTCCTGAGTGTGCCTGGGGGCCAACTAGACCTTCTGTTACCTCTGTTTGCCCCCCCTTCCATTAATAATTTTTGGGCCCTGAGACCCCATCCCCCAGGGCCTGACCCATTTTTTTGCCTTGGTATCCAGCAGTGCGATGTGTCGATAGCTGTCTGAGAGAGAGATAAGATCTTTTTATATTTAGGACGGAGAATCAAGCCTTGCCAGGATATGGAACAATGTTACTGATTATGCATCTCTTAAATAGATTTTTCAGCACACCAGGCCAGTAATTGATGTTGTGCTTGTAGACTGATGCTGGGATGGCTTTAGGGCCAAGCACACTATCTGCCCCCTTTTTCGAATTAATATTGCTATCCTGGTGGCATTAAAGGTTGTCACATATTGATGATGTTTGGCAATGATAGGCATTGGAATCTGCTGTGCTAAATTTTGTTTACTGGAGGCTGAAAGTTGATTGGGCGTTGTAGATGTGGCTTTGTATAACATGGTGACATGCTTGCTCCAGTTTTCAGCAGTGATATTATTTCCATTCAACAGGGTTGAATTTGAGCCACTGTTGAGCCTGTTTATGATTAACCAGAAACGTCTTGCATTTTTGTTTCAACATAACATGAACAATTAGGTCTGGAGTGATTCCAAATATTGTCGTTTAGCTCTCCAAATTAGTTTTTTAGCGTAAATGTGCATGGTTTCGACCCCGGAGTGTAAAGTGGGGTTTGATTGGGTTTTAGGTTATAGTCCCTTTTTGTCCAGTATTCTTTTTAGCATCCTCAGCTTTTTTGTGTACCTTGGTTTAGTATTCCTGAGATTTATAGGAGAGGTGCCTTGTTGGCTACTGGAAAGGACGGAGAGTATATTTTGTGTTAGCTCTTCCCAGTCACTGATTGTGTTGATTAAGGGCCTGCCATGATCAGATAATAGTGTTTTCCAGTTATCAAACTTTGTGGTGACTTCCGTACTCTATTTAATCCATCTCCAGTTGAGTTCTTGTTCTTTTGAGTCAATGGCTATTAATGTTGTTTGAATTACGTAAGAAGTATCTAGGAGTCAGACAAAAAAGGGAACTCTATTCACCAAAAGACCTTGACATGACAAAAGTAAGTATTGTGAGTTAAATCGTTGGGTAACAACACGTGATTAGATATGACACAGTGCACGTGATTACTCTACTGGGAAAGACAAACCCAAGGGTAGGTGAAAATTTTCCCATCATTTGTCGATCTGTACCGCCACTTTTACATCATATGGGTTCTCCTTACCCAGGAGCTAGTGCAATCACAGTCACAAGAGTGTGGGAGGACTGAGAGAGTCGAAGACCCTTTGTTAACACCTAGTGGGGGGTGTCAATGTGAAGAGACAACTGAAAAAAGCAGTGCAAATATGTGACTTGTGATAGAATAAAATTGGTTAAGACTGAGTAGAAGTGTAAATTTTAATAATTTCTCTCAGCTCCCCAAGAGTAAAAACAATAGTGAATAAACAGATGTAACAAAATATCTGTTCAGCAAATAGTGGTCAACATGTTTCTGCATAGATGGAAAGTACCAAAGCATTCATCAGGACCTAGGTGCTGCTACTGCTGTTGACTTAATGAGAAATATAAATATAAAATGGAATCATATCACCTGCATTTCAGGTTCAAAACTCCGCCACAATCTAAAATATCGTCATGTCAAATGGGAAGAAAGATAAAAAGAGACACACATTTTTTAGGAAAAATACACTCATCAATAGTTGTATTTCCTTTAACAAACTTTCGTAAATCAGTATTTATATATATCAATATGTGTATATATCAACATATTGTCACTCACCCAATTTGTGTGGGGATAGCGCCTCACCTGGCTGCAGCTCAGGTAACGACTCTGAGATCAAGCCAAGGCTGAGCAGAGAAACGGCAAATTGTTCGAACAAATATTTTTGAAACCAAGTATGCCGTTGCACAGATCGTATCATTGCAGCGACCCGTAATCTTAAATCAATCCAAAGCTTTTTACTCGGTGCCGGGCGGGGTAGCGATATTTTGTGAAAAACACCTGTTGCTCCCGCTTACCTAACTAAAGTCTGAAACTCAGGTCACACCCTGTTTGTTACGTCTCTGGTGTCAGAACCAAGAAAAGGGCATCCAACAACAACCATGAAGCCCTTTTAGATGAAACAGTACCTAAAGAGAAGACAGAGAGGATAACTTTTGTGAACAACTTCCATACTAAGTCTAATCAGGTCCAAAAGATAGTGAAGAAACACTGGTCTATTTTAAACACTAGTGGTGACAAACTGCCCCTGCCACTTTTTGCTTTCAAAAGAGGCCAGAATATAAAAGATCAGCTGATACATACCAGACCCAAAAACAAAATCAGCAGACAGGTGGGGACTCTGTGGGATCTCCCACCTGTAGAAGGACATCACCCCTGTGGAAATTGTTCTGTCTGTCCACAAACAACTAAGTCCACCACAGTTGATATTGGGACAGGTCGACCCTGGCAGCAGCGCAAATTCACTAATTGCAACAGCGAGAATACCATCTATCTCATTACTTGCCCATGCCTAAAGAGGTATGTAAAAAAAGAATTTTGCCTATGCCTCCAAGTTTTAAATTAAGCACTGAATGATTATAAATAAACAACACTTTAATAGTTTACCCAGACAATAACTTGTGTCGTTGAATCAATACTTAGTTGAACAGTTTTTCCATTCTACAACAACAGACATTGAATCGCCATCAACTTCATATCTGGCCATATGTGATTCAAAAAACAATTTGTGCATATGTACAGTGCAAGGGTTCAAATAGAAAACATTTAAAGGAGAAAAAACATTTAGTCATACATATACAGTTTATACATGGACAAAATAAATCTTGGACATAGTGAGAAAAACTAATCAACAATTCACAGTAGAAAATCACAAATGTGAGGGGAGCAGGAGGAAATATTTTTCAAAAGTCGACTCCCGACTCCTGAAACGAATTCATTCTCTAGTATTCAGGAAAAGAGCCCATTTTATACATAACTGACATGGACCACTAATGTCAGATAGAGTGCCGACGCGTTTCGAATCCTGTTGCGTTATTTACAGGATTCTCATCAGGGCGGTGTGATTCTAGTCCATGGGAACTGTTTATAAAAAGAAAGGGGGAATATTTGTTTAACAAACTTGGTCCTCTAGCCAATTGTACTCATGAACAATACACGCATCAAAGTGCGGCATACCTTTTATTTAATTGCCCAAGTGGCTTCTGTTTGGATGAAGGATCGTCTATGGCAGGCGGGTTTGGGCTGCAACAGAACGAGATTGGAATAAGAAATTCTTTGTGGAGAGTTAGTACTCACTGAAAGCGAAGTGCGTGGGTTTAACAGTTACCTTCAGTCTTCGCAACCCTTCAGCTGGTGTGCCGGTATCAGAAATTAATTTTCATTGCTGGCGTGTTTGTTTCTCTGGGAAAAAGATTGGGAAAGGGTTGGAATCGATATCAATCGATAAATCATGCACGGAGGCGGTGGCGCCTCGCAGGGGAACTTACTTTTGGACGGTTCAACACGGGCGGGAAGGATCCTCACCGGTATTGGGAACTGCCTGAAATCAAATCTGTGGGGCAAGGAGAAAAACGAGTATCACTATTGTGAAATTCTCTTAACTTTAAAAAAGGAAGACTGCAGTTTAAGCGCGAGTCACAGTGTGCGGGGGTCATGTTCTTACCCTAAATCGTCGCGGAAGGCTCCGCTGGTACATATGGCTGAGATACCCGCCACCCCCTCTCAACACAATCCCCAAGGATGGGAAACCGGAAACGGTTCTGAACTTTTGGAAGGCGGGAGGGAGTGACCCTTCCGGCCGTATTTATTAAAATATGAAACAAAATCAAAACATTAAAATAACAGTTTCATATTATGTACAATTTCATTTCCACATTACGATGTTTGGCTAACCTTAACAGATCTCTAATACAAAGGTTCTCCTAGCCGAACTAACATCCTACAAAACATTTGACTTGAAATTGTACATCCTAACGTTAAGGGCCAACGGCAAGGTCATAACCGGTGTCAGATCCCTAAACCAGAAATACCACCCTCACTTGTGAGGGGACCAACCGCACAGAGGCGTACCTCAAGTGCATCTACCAATTTCCCTTGGACTTGACGGGGGCCCCAATGAACTCGACGCCATTTAACGGTCGTCCGAGGACTCGTGTGAGGTGTCTAAGAGGTAGCGTAAACCCCCTCCCGAACCCCACACAACTTACCCATCTGCCGTCGCAGATGTCCTGGCCCCGGGAAATTCCCCCAGGAGGGCCCGTAGCCCCTCCTATCCAGGAAGGGGCCTTGACCACCTTTCCTTTCCTTCCAGCGGCCTATCCTTAGACGGGACCGCCTCCCCGTTGAGGGGCCAATGGCCACCTCCCCCGAGCGCTCCCATCCGTAATGGGTGACGCCCCCCCATAGGGATCTTCCAATTACTGCTCACCGATCATGACCTTACCGCCCGACAATAAATACGACAAATCTACCTAAATTACTAAATTACAAAAACAATTATAACTTATTACAAGCATGATTACTGATCAACACTAGTGCAAAATACTTTATTTGCAAAACATACTGAAAGTGACCATCTTTATTGCATATTCAAAAATATCACGACAATCATCACAACCTGTAAGAAAATAGAGTTACCACATCAAAACTTTATTCAAAACAACTAGCTGTCCTCAGGGGCTGGTGGGTGGGTCAAAATTGGCTCTTCGTTCCGTCTCGAGCTCACGTGCAGCGGGGAGGTGCAGCTTCAGAGCACAGGAACAAGAGGATGCTTTCTTGGCTTGTTGCTCCTTTTATCCGTCTTCAGGGCGGGCGTAAACCCGCCCCCGCCTGCCTCCGAGGGCGTGGCCGGTCGCGTCAGTGTCTAGGACAACCCACTCCAGGGCGGGAAAAGGCGCGCCCCGGCTACGCCGCTTCGGGCATACCAGCCGAGACTCGCCTCCCGCCCAAGATGGCTTCCCGGGGGGATCGTGGTACTCCACCATACGTTCGGGGGGACCGAATGGTCGCCCCTTTCCATCCTGCTTCCAACCGGCACACTCTGTTTTTGGTTGTCCGGAGCAGAGCCGGTTCTCACAAACATAAAACATATGATCCGCTCTCGTCCAATCAGAGCCACAGTGGTTGCTGGTGCCTTATGGGAAATGAAGTCCAGGATTTGAATTTATGCCCGATTAATTTCACTAAGAGTGTTAAGACCCTTATTCACACTGTCAAATCTTAGAATTAGGTATGCCTCCTTGCGTAGTAACATAGTTTCGACATCTGGAAAGCGTTTAGGGTCTATCCAAACAAGTGATGTCCATTTGAAATCATTTTCAGTGTGGTTATTGTTTGAAAAGTGTTCCACCATTGGTGCAGTCATGACTTTTTTCTTAATACGAGAACGGTGTTGTGTTATTCTGGCATTAATGGGTTGATTTGTTTTTCCAATGTAGACTCTGTCGCATGGACAAACCACTGCATAGACCACTGCATAGACGATATCTCGGGTCTTGCAATTTGTAAAAGCCTCGTGTTTCCATGCCAGAATAACACAACACCGTTCTCGTATTAAGAAAAAAGTCATGACTGCACCAATGGTGGAACACTTTTCAAACAATAACCACACTGAAAATGATTTCAAATGGACATCACTTGTTTGGATAGACCCTAAACGCTATCCAGATGTCGAAACTATGTTACTACGCAAGGAGGCATACCTAATTCTAAGATTTGACAGTGTGAATAAGGGTCTTAACACTCTTAGTGAAATTAATCGGGCATAAATTCAAATCCTGGACTTCATTTCCCATAAGGCACCAGCAACCACTGTGGCTCTGATTGGACGAGAGCGGATCACATGTTTTATGTTTGCTCTGCTCCGGACAACCAAAAACAGAGTGTGCCGGTTGGAAGCAGGATGTACCAGCGGAGCCTTCCGCGACGATTTAGGGTAAGAACATGACCCCCGCACACTGTGACTTGCGCTTAAACTGCAGTCTTCCTTTTTTAAAGTTAAGAGAATTTCACAATAGTGATACTCGTTTTTCTCCTTGCCCCACAGATTTGATTTCAGGCAGTTCCCAATACCGGTGAGGATCCTTCACGCCGGTGTTGAACCGTCCAAAAGTAAGTTCCCCTGCGAGGCGCCACCGCCTCCGTGCATGATTTATCGATTGATATCGATTCCAACCCTTTCCCAATCTTTTTCCCAGAGAAACAAACACTCCAGCAATGAAAATTAATTTCTGATACCGGCACACCAGCTGAAGGGTTGCGAAGACTGAAGGTAACTGTTAAACCCACGCACTTCGCTTTCAGTGAGTACTAACTCTCCACAATGAATTTCTTATTCCAATCTCGCTCTGTTGCAGCCCAAACCCGCCTGCCATAGACGATCCTTCATCCAAACAGAAGCCACTTGGGGCAATTAAATAAAAGGTATGCCGCACTTTGATGCGTGTATTGTTCATGAGTACAATTGGCTAGAGGACCAAGTTTGTTAAACAAATATTCCCCCTTTCTTTTTATAAACAGTTCCCATGGACTAGAATCACACCGCCCTGATGAGAATCCTGTAAATAACGCAACAGGATTCGAAACGCGTCGGCACTCTATCTGACATTAGTGGTCCATGTCAGTTATGTATAAAATGGGCTCTTTTCCTGAATACTAGAGAATGAATTCGTTTCAGGAGTCGGGAGTCGACTTTTGAAAAATATTTCCTCCTGCTCCCCTCACATTTGTGATTTTCTACTGTGAATTGTTGATTAGTTTTTCTCACTATGTCCAAGATTTATTTTGTCCATGTATAAACTGTATATGTATGACTAAATGTTTTTTTCTCCTTTAAATGTTTTATATTTGAACCCTTGCACTGTACATATGCACAAATTGTTTTTTGAATCACATATGGCCAGATATGAAGTTGATGGCGATTCAATGTCTGTTGTTTTAGAATGGAAAAACTGTTCAACTAAGTATTGATTCAACGACACAAGTTATTGTCTGGGTAAACTATTAAAGTGTTGTTTATCCATAATCATTCAGTGCTTAATTTAAAACTTGGAGGCATAGGCAAAATTCTTTTTTCACGTTAGTGTGGCCCTGCCTACCCTCTCTTCCATTAGGCCCAGCCACCCCTGTTGGTTTAGCTTTAAAGAGGTATGTAGGCATGACGACAAGAAAAATAAGAACCCGTATCTGCGAACATAAAAGTACAGTACAGTGTCGGAAGCAAGCAGTGCGCTTAACATCACACTTTCTAGAGGTGGGACATGGTCCAAATGATTTCACATGGACTGTGTTGGAACAGCCCAGCATTGCCCCAATGTGAGTACATTTTTATTCAAAAAAGAACAAAAATGGGTTTATAAGCTCACCAGCGACAAAGAGGGTTTAAATGAACCAATACCCTGGATGTCGCTGTAGAGCAATAGGGTGATCCCTGTAGATGGAACAGCCTGAAACTTACTACTGATCTTGTAAATTAGTATATTCTGTTATGTAGCAAATACTAGTCCACACTGAAGTGCATATATTGACAAATAGTTATACATTAAACATCAAAATCTAAATGTTGTCTCCACATACAATGCATCTACACTTCTCCGCATGTACTTATGCGTTTATAAATTGTTATTCCTCATAGTATTCACATTTGGATGTGTGGATGTAATATCAGAGAAGTGAGAATGACCATCTATTACTAATAATATCCAACATTAGTGCCGTAACTCCCAATAACATTTATTTATTTATTAGTATTTTGTAAAGCGCCTGGTTACACTAGCAAGTGTGTCCCCGCGCTGAAAATGCCAATAAAAGGTGTTCGTTGCTGACGCTACTTTCGATATTAGTTGTTGGGGAAGAGTATTGTTTTCAGATGTTTCCTAAATTTAGTTTCTGAAGGTTCGGTCCGCAGTTCTACTGGCAGTAGATTCCATTTCTTAGCCGTTTGGACTCTGAAGGATTTTCCGCCCATTTTGGCTGTCTGGACCCTCGGGACATACACCTGTCCCGTCCCCCTTGATCTCAGTTGTCGGGTGGGTTCATACCATTTCAGAAGACCACGGAGGTAACTGGGGCCTTTGTCATGCAGAATGCGATGACCTATGCATAAGGCCTTAAAAGTCACCCGTTCCCTGATCGGGAGCCAGCGGAGCGTTTTCAGAGCTTTTTTTAGAAGAAGCTCGCCTAGGAAGTTGTAAGATCAGACGGGCCGCTGCGTTTTGTATTCATTGGAGTCTGGAAAGACTTTTTTCGTTGGCTCCAAGATACAGAACGTTCCCATAGTCCAGTCTAGATGTTATTAGGCTGTGGACTATGGTCTGGCGCACCGATACAGGCATAAGGTCAAGCGTTTTCCTGAGGACTCGTAGTATCCCGAAGCAGGGTCCTGCTACCTGTTTGGTCTGGTGGTCGAGCGTGAGGTTTTAGTCTAGCCAGACCCCTAGGTTCTTTGCTAAACGGCTAGGTGTGGGCAGATCACCCAACTCTTCCGGCCACCACGCTGATGTCCAAACTGATTGAGCTTTGCCTATAATCAGTACCTCCGTTTTGTTGCCATTTAAACGAAGGCAGTTGTCTGCCATCCAGCGTGCCACCTTCTGCATACAAGCTGCAAAGTTAGAGGCACTTTGCTTCTCAGGTTGTGTTAGGGTTACGGTCAGTTGCTTGTCGTCCGCATACGACACTGTCTCAACCCCAAACATCTCAGTAATTCCTCCTACGGGGGCTACATATAGATTGAAGAGAGTGGGGCTGAGACTGGAGCCCTGTGGCACTCCCTGATTGAGTTCTATTTCCTTAGACTTGAACTGTCCCTGGGCGACCTGGAAGGTTCGGTCGGTTAGGAAAGATTTCATCCATTCCCAAGCTTTCCCTCTCACTCCTCCATTTTTCAGACACTATAGCAGTGTGTGGTGGGCTACAGTGTCGAAGGCGGCACTAAGATCAAGGAGAATCAGTGCCGCCGTCTGGCCCTTGTCAGCATATCCTCGTAGGGCTTCTGTTGAGGACAGTAGGGCTGACTCTGTAGAATGATGGGCTCGAAAACCCGACTGAGAGGGGTGGAGAGGAGGCGAATGACATTTCTGGGAGTGCCCATAGTTGAAGTTGCATGCATTACCCTATCCCCGGATCGAAAGTGGTAATTCAAGCACGCCAGTATATGCTACAAAAATAATTTCCTTTCTACAATGCGATGCATTTACATTTATGCATCCTAATAATGTCTCATCTGTGTGCACATAAAATTAATTGAATTCTTTGGGCGATAAACTCCAAACAACTCCACGAGTGTTTCTTTTACACCACTTATAATAACAACTTTAGTATCAACTACATAGTCCAACATCCCTTGCGCGATCACCTGAGCGCATAGGTGGACACACAAACAAATAGTCCTTTCTCCATCCGTTCGGTGCCTCCCCAGTTAGCGCAGAGGAACGCCGGGAGACACCGACGGAGAGGTAAGCGGGAGCAATGGGTGTTTTCCACTAAATATCGCTACCCCGCCCGATACCAAGTAGAAGCTTTGGATTTATCTAAGATTACTGGTCGCTGCAATGATACGATCTGTGCAATGGCATACTTGGTTTCAGAAATATTTATTTGAACTATTTGCCGTTTCTCTGCTCAGCCTTGTTCTGACCCCAGAGGCGTAACAAACAGGGTGTGACCTGAGTGTCAGATTTTAGTTAGGTAAGCGGGAGCAACGGGTGTTTTTCACTAAATATCGCTACCCCGCCCGGCACCGAGTAAAAAGCTTTGGATTGATTTAAGATTACGGTTCGCTGCAATGATACGATCTGTGCAACGGCATACTTGGTTTCAAAAATATTTGTTAGAACTATTTGCCGTTTTTCTGCTCAGCCTTGGCTTGATCTCAGAGTCGTAACGAGCAGGGTGTGACCTGAGTGTCAGACTTTAGTGAGATTTGTCTGCTTTTAAGAAAAAACTTATATCTGGTTTAAACTATACGGTGTAGCGTGGCATATCATAACACAGAAAAGACACCGAATGTTAAGAACATGTACCCCAGTGACTTTCGAATTTAATTCAAAATACCTTTCTGAAAGGATGTTTTCACTTCTATGTGGGACAAACAGTGGAATATTTACGAATGTATATATTTTTTCAAAGCAGAGCGGTGCTCCTCATTACCTGAGATGCAGCCAGGTGAGGTGAGGCTCTATCCCCACACAAATTGGGTGAGTGACAATATGTTGATATATACACATATTGATATATATAAATACTGATTTACGAAAATTCGCTAAAGGAAATACGACTATTGATGAGTGTATTTTTCCTAAAAAATGTGTGTCTCTTTTTATCTTTCTTCCCATTTGACATGACGATATTTTGGATTGTGGCGGAGTTTTGAACCTGAAATGCAGGTGATATGATTCCATTTTATCTTTTATATTTCTCATTAATTCAACAGCAGTAGCAACACCTAGGTCCTGATGAATGCATTGGTACTTTCCATCTATGCAGAAACATGTTGACCACTATTTTCTTAACAGATATTTTGTTTAATCTGTTTATTCACTATTGTTTTTACTCTTGGGGAGCTGAGAGAAATTATTAAAATTTACACTTCTACTCAGTCTTATCCAATTTTATTCTATCACAAGTCACATATTTGCACTGCTTTTTTCAGTTGTCTCTTCACACTGACACCGCCCACTAGGTGTTAACAAAGGGTCTTCGGCTCTCACAGTCCTCCCACACTCTTGTGACTGTGATTGCACTAGCTCCTGGGTAAGGAGAACTCATATGATGTAAAAGTGGCGGTACAGATCGACAACTGATGGGAAAATTTTCACATACCCTTGGGTTTGTCTTTCCCAGTAGAGTAATCACGTGCACGGTGTCATATCTAATCACGTGGTGTTACCCAACGATTTAACTCACAATACTTGCTTTTGTCATGTCAAGGTTTTTTGGTGAAAAGAGTTCACTTTTTTGTCTGACTCCTAGATACTTCTTATGTAATTCATGTCTTTGCGTCTTTGCTAGGGGCGCGTATCTAGTTGTGAGTCTTTAAACCAGCCCTTGGACCCTCTTCTATGTAGTGTGTATTATAGTATTAATGTTGTGTTGCTGTTGATTGAAGGTCTTAAAATCCAGACCCGTGGCATATGGTCAATTTCACAGCTCATCTGGATGGAATAAGTTTGAATGGTGATAAATAGGGTAACTGAACTGAATGTATAATCTAACACTGCTGGCCTTTTCAGGCAGAAATGAGTAGGGCAGGTAGGGTGGTCTTTGAAAAAGCATCCGTTCAATGCTCGCAGCGACAGTGCCTCTAGGGCTGCAAGCAGAGTACACCCCAAGAGTCTGCTCTTTCCGGCCTTGAGTCCTGTGAAGGAATCCACCATTGTCTGCTGTTTTTTTCTGTGATGCTTCGCTGGGGGTTGTGTAACAGATTTAAATTAAAGTTTCCGGCTAGTAGGAAGTGAGCATTCATGCGATTGAGTTTAATGCCCATTATCAGTTGTTCGAGCTTCTTCACACAAAGCTGTTTTGCCACAGCTGATGGATGTATATAAACATTTATTAAAAATAAGTTGCAGATTGTGTGTTTGTGTCGCCAGTTGTTGATTTCCACACATTGTAGATTTTTATAGCTGGTGACATTCTCCCTAACTCTAAAGTCCAAATGGATTGAAAGAAAAATTGAAAGGCCCCCCATTGCATTGCCATTTGTGTGTGATCTCGTTGCAGGGCAATAAACTCGCAGTATCCTTCTATTGATGTCTCTATCTCTTGCCAGGACTCCTTGATAAATATAATGTCATGCGAGGTTAAGAAGCCCTTTGTTTCGGGGTTGCCTAGAAGGTTTTCAAGGCCAGTGACATTCCAAGAGACTATGGAAATTGTTGAGAACTTTATCTTGTTTCCTAAATTAGATTTGTTGCAAGATCTGGATGCATGTCAGTGATCTTTTGAGATGGCCAATGTTTTCACAAGCCAGCCCCAGTTATACTGAGATTTTTCTGCTGGTTAGCGGCTAAGGTGCACTGTCTTCCAAGCTTATTAGTCAGGGAAATGATTAATGGTTGTTGGTGTATTAGGGCCAATGATTGTAGCGGACCAGTTTTGTTTCTTACTAGTGACACTCGTTTGTGATTGGGATCTCTGTCTTGGCATCAATAGACATTTACATGATTAATGGATGTCGGGCTGGAATCGGGTTTGTGCTCCTTATTCAAAAAGGCTACGGGATAACAAGCTTGTTGGGGAGCGAGATCAGGATTCCCCATTCTTAAAGTGTTTTTGCTTTCACAGATACTATTTACAGCAGCACAAGAGGACCATGTTACTGCCATTAGAAAGGTAAATGTGTCCTGAAATAGTCCACAGAGTGAATGTGTAAACACACTGTAGGAAATTACGTGTAAGGTTTCTTGCTGGTGATAGTGGAGGTATTGCCATTCACAACTCCTGGAATTTTACAAGGACGTCCCGCTTGGCAGTGCAGGGGGATCCACAGTTGTGGGACAGGGGTGTCTGCATGTGTGTCTTCATCTAGCAGGGCCTCCCTTCCTATGGCTTCCACAGATATAGATGGGCCCGATGTTGGACCACAGGAAGAGGTAGATGTTTCAGAAGAAACCTGCTCAGGTGTGTGTGGATGTCCTGCTGCACCCCTATGAGAGATACCATGTTGGTGTTATGGGCCTGCTTCTAATGGTGTATGTCCCTCTGCAACTGCTTCATCTCCTAGATTTCAGTTAGTACCTGGTCAATCATGCCTTGGGAGTCCTGATAGATTCCAAAGATTTGTTCCATGGTGGCCTGGGTGTGAGTGTCCCCAGTGGCCTTGCTCAGCTGATCTACAGTACCCCTCCAATTACCCCTACACCCACAAGTCTTTTGTTGTGGCCCAGGGTACCCTCTCCCACTGGCTCATTGTTCCTCTCTAGTTAAGCTGGTGATTACTACCCCGGGATCCAGGACTGGGGGCACACATTGAATTTAACTGTGCTAGGTGCTGTGGGGGGAACTAAGGTTGGCTGAGGTGCTGTAGCTGGGGTAGGAGGTGTTGGTGTGGACACAGTGAGACTCACTGTTGCAGTTTGCCCAGGCATACCAGATGGACCTGCAATGTCATCCAGATCCAGATCTCATTCTCCAGGAGTGTTGTCATCACTGAGGGCTTGATCCTGGGGTTGAGTGGAGTTTCTTCGGGGGCCAGACTCTGGCGAGGTGTTTTGCCAGATTGACCTGTTGTGAAATAGAGAACATTGCTATTGGCGGAAGTGTGGTATCTACATCCAAATGTTTTGTGACACAGTAAGTAGAAACCTAGGAAAAACAAAATCGGTACCGATTGCTATTGTGATATATTTCAGTGTTATTGAACTTCGTAACAATACATTTGGAGACATTAAATATATGTCCTTGCATTAACCAGCTTATTGGATGGCCTGAGATGTTGTACTTTGGACTAAGTATTAAGCATGACATCTCCCAAACATTTAAGCCAACACAGTGGAGAGGTAATGTGTATTTGACCTTTACAAGGTCTAGTTGTGTATACAACAGCTGATCACACAACGTGGTTGTATATTTAGCATTACTCATCGTGTGGGCAGTGCAGAATCAATGGGTCACCTGCCACTTCCAATCAGCTGAGTTACCTTCATGCCTTACAAATATTTGGCCTGCACACTTGATGTGGTGGGTCACTCACCATCAATAGTTTTAGTTGAGGACAGGAGACAAGGACAACATAGAGCTAAGTAGGCAGAAATGTCTCTGAGTTGAGCATTGCATGTAGATTGCTCATGCCATGAGAATGTTACTTCTGTTGTAACATATCAGGCAAGTGAGACTGGGCACAATCACAATTTCATCTTGTTCTGAGTTACAGAGACAGGGTCTCCTTGTAGTTGTGGTCATTTCAATCCCTACTTACAAATACTTGCTAAATTGAGACATGGACATCAGTTGTAATATGTCAGAAAAGTGAGAATGAGAACAATCACGATTTCATCTTGTTTGGAGTTACATAACAGGGACTAAAGGTAGTTGTAGTTGTTTCAATCTCTTTTTGACACAACTTGCAAAATGGTTAGTGTAGCATACCTGTTGCCCAAATGAAGTTGGGATTGACCATACATTTACAGTTTGACGCATATCATGGGTCCTGGAATGATATTTATATAGTAATACACTTACAGATACCTTTCCAACATGTGGCATGTAATGGAGATTGATACATGTGACCTTATATGCAATAATACACATTAATGACGACAAACCAACATCTCTGATACTTTGAGGATTGCACGTTGGGAAACTAGGTACCTGACACAATGGAAAAAGCTGAGTCAAGAGCAAACAGGAAATTGGGGGTATTGTGACAGTTAGTGAGGTATAACTTACCAGACTCTACTCCACCAGAGATTCCTGTCAAGCCCTCAGAATGTGGATTGGCCCAGACCTTCTCCTCCCAGGGAAACAGTTATATTAGGGTGCTGGGAGGAACATCACTACTCCTCTGGGCCTTCAGGTGTTGGTTGGAGGCCAGGGAATGCACTTTCCCCTCAGGTCATTCCACCTCTTCCTAATTTTTTCCTGTGTGCACAGGGTGGTACCTACAGCATTCACTCTGTCAGCTATTCTGAACCATATTTCCCTCTTCTTACTGAGGGTAGAATGTTGGACTTGGGCTCCAAACAATCGTGGCTCTGCTCCTATGATTTCATTCACCATGACTAACAACTCTGCCTCTGAAAAACATGGATTTTTTGGGTGTAACATAACTAGAAATTAGAGTAAGTGACAATGCGAAAAGGAACAAAACAAAAAAATGTTCAACAAAAAGTGTGGAGAGGGATAGGAAAAAGGGCTGCCTATCCCTCTTACCAAAAACGTGGGCTCTGCCTTGCTGTGTTGCAGTAGAGTGGCAAAGGATCATGGTCTGAAATGGGTGGTGTTTTATAGTACAATTTGCAGATGTATCAGGTATGTTGTATTTGTATGCATCCAATTGCCATTGTTATGGTGCTTTACTAAGAGCGTACCGCAGCAGACTACTGCCGTCTGGGAACTGCTGCAAGGGGACCGCCAGTACATCTGTGTTTTCAAAATCGGCTCAGCAGAAACGCGTAGCCCTAATGGCGATGGAGTACACATTGCCAACATTGCAGGCCGCTGCGCTGCAGGTGGACGCACTTCGTCAACGCCGTCTGCAGTTCAGGTGCATGCATCGTAATAAGGCAGGTGGAAGACCGCCAACTCAACAGTCTTCTTGGGACTGCCGCTGTGGTGTTATGGCAGTAAGACCATCAAACACGTAACCAGATCCTAATTGTTTTAGAATAAGCAATGGTAAGTATTACTTGACTCTTGAATTTGCTGAAAGGTAGAAAAAGGGGTGCTTGAACAAAATATTAATTCACAATATTATGATACATAAATATTGTGTCAAGAATATTGCAATGCAAAAAATATTGTGATGGGAATATTTTAAGTAAGAATATCATTTTAAATGTTTTTAATATTATTGTAAAAATATAATTTTGTAAAATGTTGTAGGGTATATTGTTTTTATGGATTTTATAACTTTTTTGTACTATTGTATTAGTGATGTATGTTAATTTTAATATGCGGTGTTATTTGTTTTGCTATTTTGACAAGGTCAATTTTATTATTATTCGTTCTAATACATTATTAAAAAACATATGTTATAGGAATGGGATGTTGGGTTTGTAGGGGAAGAGGTTAGGGAGATTACTAAAATATATAAATGAGACTTTGCAAATTTGTTTAATGAATACATTTCACTTTATTTAGATTTTCATATTTGTTTTGAAAATGAACAATTGACTAAAATATACAATTAATTTCTTATGAATATTTTTTGCTTAATTTGTTATATAAATGTGTACACAAATTGTAATATTTAAGTAATCTTATAATTGTTATAAATTATGTCTATGTATTATACATGAATTTTTTTGAACAGTTTATTAATTTGCATTTTATTTATTGTTTCCTTAATAATGCAAGTTTAACTCTATAATATGAATGTATGTCTTTATGTTTTACAAAGAACATTTTGTTTACCTCTATAATATGAATGTATGTCTTTATGTTTTACAAAGAACATTTTCACTTTGATCTGCTTATTTGGTATTTTATATATTGTTTTATATTAGATACATTGATATAAAATTTGATTTGTGAAAGGAAAGCAATACATTTCAATGTATGCTTTAGTTCTTACTAATAATTTAATGTTGTATTAATTAATAATTTGTAAATATAAATTTGATAGGATTTATCTAAAATTCCTTTTTTAAGTGATCTCTTGATTTTGTATGCAATTATGTCACATAAAATGAAATGTATGTTTAATTTATTTAAATGATGTATAGTATTATTGTCTTTGGTATAATATTTATTTACATTTGAAAATGTAACAAACTGATGTGTTTGTAGTTTTCTGATTTAGGTACTTTCCATTAAATACAAATATTTATGTGTCTAAATCTGAATGAATATATATATATATATTATGTATGTGTTATAATTATTTATTTCAATTTAAAATATATACTTTATTGCTAATTTGTTGTTTTTTCATTTATTAGATTATGTTAACATATTATGTAATAGGTATTAATTTGTATTAATATTATTTTTTATATTTATAGTTTTCCTTAATTTATATGTTTTATGTTTTTACTGAAATAATGCTAAAAAGATTTATTAGAAGGGAGTGGATAAAGTTAATTTCACCCTATTCCTTTTCAACACTTTCTTTAAAATGGCATACAATTGAGTGGGAATGGTAAATGTCACCCCTTTATTGTCCCTCACCTTACCCCAAACTTGTTTAGATTGGAGTCAGTATTGAATTTTTGACATACATTTTTAATGTTTGTATTTTCTTTTAATTAATAAAGGTACAAACATGACACAGTTTGTAATTTTTATTTTTTCAACATTCATTCAGTCTAAGTTACATAACAGGGCCTAAAGGTAGTTGTAGTTGTTTCAATCTCTTTTTGACACAACTTGCAAAATGGTTAGTGTAGCATACCTGTTGCCCAAATGAAGTTGGGATTGACCATACATTTACAGTTTGACGCATATCATGGGTCCTGGAATGATATTTATATAGTAATACACTTACAGATACCTTTCCAACATGTGGCATGTAATGGAGATTGATACATGTGACCTTATATGCAATAATACACATTAATGACGACAAACCAACATCTCTGATACTTCGAGGATTGCACGTTGGGAAACTAGGTACCTGACACAATGGAAAAAGCTGAGTCGAGAGCAAACAGGAAATTGGGGGTATTGTGACAGTTAGTGAGGTATAACTTACCAGACTCTACTCCACCAGAGATTCCTGTCAAGCCCTCAGAATGTGGATTGGCCCAGACCTTCTCCTCCCAGGGAAACAGTTATATGAGGGTGCTGGGAGGAACAACACTACTCCTCTGGGCCTTCAGGTGTTGGTTGGAGGCCAGGGAATGCACTTTCCCCTCAGGTCATTCCACCTCTTCCTAATTTTTTCCTGTGTGCACAGGGTGGTACCTACAGCATTCACTCTGTCAACTATTCTGAACCATATTTCCCTCTTCTTACTGAGGGTAGAATGTTGGACTTGGGCTCCAAACAATCGTGGCTCTGCTCCTATCATTTCATTCACCATGACTAACAACTCTGCCTCTGAAAAACATGGATTTTTTGGGTGTAACATAACTAGAAATTAGAGTAAGTGACAATGAGAAAAGGAACAAAACAAAAAAATGTTCAACAAAAAGTGTGGAGAGGGATAGGAAAAAGGGCTGCCTATCCCTCTTACCAAAAACGTGGGCTCTGCCTTGCTGTGTTGCAGTAGAGTGGCAAAGGATCATGGTCTGAAATGGGTGGTGTTTTATAGTGCGATTTGCAGATGTATCAGGTATGTTGTATTTGTATGCATCCAATTGCCATTGTTATGGTGCTTTACTAAGAGCGTACCGCAGCAGACTACTGCAGTCTGGGAACTGCTGCAAGGGGACCGCCAGTACATCTGTGTTTTCAAAATCGGCTCAGCAGAAACGCGGAGCCCTAATGGCGATGGAGTACACATTGCCAACATTGCAGTCCGCTGCGCTGCAGGTGGACGCACTTCGTCAACGCCGTCTGCAGTTCAGGTGCATGCATCGTAATAGGGCAGGTGGAAGACCGCCAACTCAACGGTCTTCTTGGGACTGCCGCTGTGGTGTTATGGCAGTAAGACCATCAAACACGTAACCAGATCCTAATTGTTTTAGAATAAGCAATGGTAAGTATTACTTGACTCTTGAATTTGCTGAAAGGTAGAAAAAGGGGTGCTTGAACAAAATATTAATTCACAATATTATGATACATAAATATTGTGTCAAGAATATTGCAATGCAAAAAATATTGTGATGGGAATATTTTAAGTAAGAATATCATTTTAAATGTTTTTAATATTATTGTAAAAATATAATTTTGTAAAATGTTGTAGGGTATATTGTTTTTATGGATTTTATAACTTTTTTGTACTATTGTATTAGTGATGTATGTTAATTTTAATATGCGGTGTTATTTGTTTTGCTATTTTGACAAGGTCAATTTTATTATTATTCGTTCTAATACATTATTAAAAAACATATGTTATAGGAATGGGATGTTGGGTTTGTAGGGGAAGAGGTTAGGGAGATTACTAAAATATATAAATGAGACTTTGCAAATTTGTTTAATGAATACATTTCACTTTATTTAGATTTTCATATTTGTTTTGAAAATGAACAATTGACTAAAATACACAATTAATTTCTTATGAATATTTTTTGCTTAATTTGTTATATAAATGCGTACAAAAATTGTAATATTTAAGTAATCTTATAATTGTTATAAATTATGTCTATGTATTATACATGAATATTTTTGAACAGTTTATTAATTTGCATTTTATTTATTGTTTCCTTAATAATGCAAGTTTAACTCTATAATATGAATGTATGTCTTTATGTTTTACAAAGAACATTTTGTTTACCTCTATAATATGAATGTATGTCTTTATGTTTTACAAAGAACATTTTCACTTTGATCTGCTTATTTGGTATTTTATATATTGTTTTATATTAGATACATTGATATAAAATTTGATTTGTGAAAGGAAAGCAATACATTTCAAGGTATGCTTTAGTTCTTACTAATAATTTAATGTTGTATTAATTAATAATTTGTAAATATAAATTTGATAGGATTTATCTAAAATTCCTTTTTTATGTGATCTCTTGATTTTGTATGCAATTATGTCACATAAAATGAAATGTATGTTTAATTTATTTAAATCATGTATAGTATTATTGTCTTTGGTATAATATTTATTTACATTTGTAAATGTAACAAACTGATGTGTTTGTAGTTTTCTGATTTAGGTACTTTCCATTAAATACAAATATTTATGTGTCTAAATCTGAATGAATATATATATTATGTATGTGTTATAATTATTTATTTCAATTTTAAATATATATTTTATTGCTAATTTGTTGTTTTTTCATTTATTAGATTATGTTAACATATTATGTAATAGGTATTAATTTGTATTAATATTATTTTTTATATTCATAGTTTTCCTTAATTTATATGTTTTATGTTTTTACTGAAATAATGCTAAAAAGATTTATAAGATGGGAGTGGATAAAGTTAATTTCACCCTATTCCTTTTCAACACTTTCTTTAAAATGGCATACAATTGAGTGGGAATGGTAAATGTCACCCCTTTATTGTCCCTCACCTTACCTCAAACTTGTTTAGATTGGAGTCAGTATTGAATTTTTGACATACATTTTTAATGTTTGTATTTTCTTTTAATTAATAAAGGTACAAACATGACACAGTTTGTAATTTTTATTTTTTCAACATTCATTCAGTCTAAGAATACATTTTTAAAAACATATCTTTTTATACATAAGAATAAAACATGTATTGTTATTTTTTAACAACATTTTAATATATTTTTTTCAAATAAAATACAAGTTATATTTTCCTTTCGAACATTACGTTTCATTACAAGGGGGCACGGTTGGACCGCCGACCCCAGTTGCTGCTGTCAGGAGAGTGCAGACAAGCATGCAGGTGGTCTGACCCCCCTATTTAATATGACCGCCAGGTTGGTCGTCTCAAAGTGCTCCTCAACACTGCAGCTTGTGCTGAAGCCTAGCAAAAGGGCTACAGCACAAGCTGCAGTGTTTAGGAGTACTTTGAGCACATCCATGCACCATGTATATGGTGCATGGATTTCTGTGGGGGCAGTACATGTGCCCCTAGGGCTATATTGCAGTGGCCCTCAAGGGCCTTGTTTGGGGCACCCAAAGTCCCTTTCTTAAAGCCTTTTAATAGCTGTGGGACCACCATGAAAAGCCTGTTGGAAAGGAAAATCGTAATCCTGATGGTGGTCGCTGAGTCAGCCTCGCCTCATGTAGGGATGAGTGCTCCAACTGCCAACCTGACTGGATCTTAGATCCTGTTGGAGGCAGTGGTATTTCTCCCTGATCTCTGCATTCTGACTGCCACGCCCCTGCCACGCCCCCCGGGATAACAAGCTGTCTTCCAGAACGAGTTGGGTGTCGGACCGCAGCGTCTCCAAACTCTGCAGAAAATTCACAAGCCCGTGCGGCGGCCGCCGCCTCTACACCCTTGCAGTGAGGACATAATTGCCCCAAAACTAAGTCATATAGATCTGCACATGGAACAACTGACGTGTGCCGGCACCCCCCTTTGTATCCGCAATCTTTGCGCATCCTTGAGGGAGTGATCCGAACCTCTCATCAATAAGTGACAACGACCCCCCAGTCCATGTCCTGAGGAGAACCCGTTAAATGTGATTGGGTTCGAAACGCGTCGACGTTCTTACCTCCAAGATACCAAATAACTAGGGCTTGATAGGAATTTAATTAACACACTTACAAATCGCTGATCAGTTCCTGTGTTATTCCTATTCATAGCACTTTGTGTCAAATTTACTGTGTATCTTGTGTAGGTGGTAACAAGTAGGCCATTACTTCATTCTGTTAGTCCACTTGTTCAGTCTGTATTCAGGATTGGTGCCCCAACGATTGATTAACCTGAGGCATAGTACAGTTGTCCATGTTAATTGTTTGTTACAATTTTCTTGTTTGAAGTACTTTGTTTGACATGTTCTTTTCAGTATATTGAATGTATTTTTGTATTTTTGTAAATGTTGTGTTGTATCTCTGGATGCCAAAAAACGTTTTCAAAATCTTTTATAAAACAAAAAAGTGATTAAATACAAATGGTTGTCCAACCTAGCAATTGATTATACTAGGCTGTGTACTATTGCAGAGACTCAAGCTGCCCTGCTATTGTTTTGTTTACTTCATAGTAGTGGTCCAGGCCGGACAGTGACAGGACCCAAGCCTTCCCCAGTTTTCCCCCAGCATTATAATACAGCAGTTGGACCGATGGCCTGTTTGTCGGTGGGACTGCCACTGATGGCCTGTTGGTGGCGGTCCCACCTGTAGGAGAGTAGGATCTGCATAGTATGGTTACCCCCACTTTTTGCTGGTGTTTCACTGTTTTGTTACTTCAGTCTGGCTGGGGCCCTGCTATTCAGGACCCCAGCCTAGCTGCTTCCTCTCTAACTTGATTGCATGTACTTTAGGTACAGTCCAGATTGGTTACTGGGTTACCCTTGGGAGTCCCTAGTAATATGGTACCTTAGGTACTAAGTGCATAGGTATCCCAGAGGTCTACCAAGGGCTGAAGCATGTATTATGCCACCCCTGGGAAGCCTTTCAAAATGGCACCACATGTCTGCTACTGCAGCCTGGGTAAGGTGGTGCTTGCACCCCTTACTAGGATATAGGTTACCAATATCTACCTTTAATCACTGACACATATAAACTTATAAGTCACTCCTATGGCAGGCTGTATCAATCCTGAAGGCAGAGTGCTTGGTTTTGTGTGAGAGGGTGCCAAAGCATGAGCTGAGCCCCTCCACAGCTTTCAGAATCTATTCTCTTAGGCTGTCCTGTGATGCACCCAGACCGTGCATTATAACCTCGCGGTAAATGCTAACTTTGGAATAACTGCATGGAATCATGTTGTGTTTGGTGTCAAACACTTTGGAATCCTACCCCGCTAGTCCTGGTGGTGGGGGTAGAATTCCACCCTTCTAGAGGGAGAAGACATGTACAGACTTACTCAACCGGTAATAGTTTAAAAAGAGACCTGGCATCACATAATGGATGCCACATACATGGGTCTGACCTCCTGCTGCTGGACGAAACTCCGGCAGGGGGGGCCTGGACAATAGGTTTCCTGTCAAAGGGTGGTGTAACCACCTCCCATACAGGCTTTAGTGTTTTGGGGCTGGGTGGGTGCTTTCATAGAATGCTTTTCAGACAGTGCTGGGGGCACACTTTGTGTCCCTGTGCATATCCCAGTTCAAACCGGTTGCAGGGGCACTCAGTCCCTGCTCTGGTGCAAAACTGGACAAAGGGAAAGGGGCGTAACCACGCCCTCCCTGGGTCCTACCATAGGTGGGACCCTAGAGTAAGTCCAACCCCTAAACTTAGAATAAGTATAGGAACCCAGTCCTTAGGACTTTAGATTATACCTGGACGAAACTCTGCAACATATATCCTGTAACTTCGACATTCTATTTTGACTAGAAGATTGAAGGATCTCCCTTGGGGTCAAGGAGTTACTCTGCTGCTCAAGCAGGCACCAAAGAAGCATCTTGCCAGTCTGCATTTCCAAGGCTCCTGCTGGATCCCAATGGATTTGTGACAAAGGACCCAGACTTCCAGACTTCTCCGAGGCCAACATGAGATTCAAGCAAAGCTGAGACCCGCAGCCCTCACGAGTGATGTGGAACCAGAACCCCTGGGCACCGTGCACATTTGCTAGTGCATCAACTTCCCGAGCTTTCCCGAAGTTGTGCATTGGACTAATTGTATTCCGAGCCCTGAGCACTTTCTGCACCGAATAATGTGGGCCTACACTCAACGAGTGTTCCGTGAGCCCGCTTCTAGCATTTCGGCTTGAGGCCCCTTCACGATCCCTGGTCCGTCAACTGGTGAGTCCCCACAAAGGTAACTCTTCTAATTCATGGGTATCCCTGGTTGCTCCAGACGTGCCCTGACTCCCCTCCAAATGGTGAGTCCCTCAGACCTTGCTGGTCTGCACCGAAGCCAATCTTTGCTTTCTGCGTGGGTTGCTGTTGCCAAGGTTGTTGGGTCCAATCTGGAAACCAACACCGCAGCACTCGACATCCTTTCTGGGACAGCTTGAATACAGCTCCTGATTGTCCTCAACGCCTCCTGGTCCTCGTGGCTGAAGAGTCAAGCTTCACCTTCTTCACCTGAAATCACCCAACATTAGTTGGCATCTTCTCATCGCCTTCCTGGTCACTGGCAAGTGACCCAGACTCTGTCCCCTCTGCTTTCAGGTTCTTCAGATCTCCGATCTTCTTTCAGGTTCTTCAGATCTCCGATCCTCCCTTGTTTCCATCCGGACACTTTCCACGTGGTCGCCTGCAGCATTTTTCAGCAGTTTGCAATATAAAATGACGACGAAACCCGACACCAAAAGACAACTATGCACCCACTTCCCTGGGTGAAGTAACTCGAGTACTCCGGTGCTCCCGTGGATATTGACTCTAGAACTGCCTAGTTCTAAAGGGGTTTGCTCCAAGTCCACTTCTAAGTGACCCTATTCTTTAAAATTCTAATCACAAATTTCTCCTTAGAAGTCAATGGTGATTTGCAGCTGTGTTTAGACACTGCACGCGTCCGCCGTGGGTCCCCTGTGTCACAACCTTGGATGGTTCCTGGTTGCCCCAGCGGTACTACAGGTTATAGGCCTGGTCTCTGTCTATCGTGGTTCTTATACCAGTTTCTTATTATATGGTTTAGTACGCCCCTAGGGCTAACCATATAGTGTGCTAATTTACTGTGTGCTAAATAAGTTTACTGAATGTACTTTTGCCTCTAGCCTCATAACGAAACTAGAGGGGTATGTTTAGAATAAATACATATATTTTATATATATATATATACCTTGTGTGGTTCTCCTTTCATTTGGTCATTCATGAGATTATAGACTGGTAAAACAAGCTGCTTTACATTCCTTCAAGACTTAGCCTGAAGGCTGCTCTCCACAGCTACCACTAGGAAAGCTTTTTATATAGGTTGGCTTTAAACCTACCATCAATAAGGGTCGTTTGGACTGGTACAATGTGGCCACTAGAATAGTGGACAGTATATGCCAGGTAAACTTCTCACATTGGTGTGCAGCGTGTGGGATTCCAGCTTGTCATTGTTTTACCAGATAATCTCAAGTGATTGATAATTTGAAAATCACTAAAGGTACCCGTGGTGCATATAATACAAGCTTAAATACAGTAAGTTCTACTGAACTTAGAGTTGTGTGTCAAGGGCTTAAGCACACCCTTTCTACAACTCAAGAAAGTTTAGTAGGTAAACAACTAGAGTAGGTAGTGCATACACCAGACCTCACTAGTTATGTCTTTTGGACCAGAAACCATTGTGTCCCTGCCAGATGTCAGTATGTTAGAGACATCCAAGTATGACACACTCCCTTTTCTAGAGTTCAGGGCTCTGTGTACTATGAGGAAACTAAAGACACCAAATAATGCAACCACCCAACATCTCAGAGAGGTGTTATTGCAGGATGACCTTAGGAAGATGTCAGAAGCTGAAAGGGTAGACAATGGGGTGGAAGCAACAGAAGGGGAAGAGGCCAGTAGTACCAATCCACAGGGTTCAGACTCTGATGTTGACCAGGGAGGTGACAATGACCTAGACCTGACAATCCAGACCCAACTGGAGATGAAGATGGCCAAGGTGGCCCTGTCTTTGTCCCCACAGGAAGAGTTTGGGTTGTGCCTAGAAGGCCCAGATCACCTTAGTGGAATCTGACCATTCTGACACATCTGTAAGGACCTCTGTCTCTTTTAATAGGAGGGACACCTCCCAGGAGAAGAGAGGGAACCAGCTGAGGTTTAAAGAAGCCCAACTGGAGATAAGGAAAAAAAGGTTAGCCTTAGAAAGGGAGTCCCTGGAGCTTGAAAGAGCAAGAAGAAAGATGGGACTATAGTCCCACGGTGGCAGCAATGTCCCTAGAGGTAGGGATAGGTCTTATGACCATACAAACTTGAGCATGATTGTCCCTCCCTACAAGAGTGGGGATGACATCCGCAAATGGATAATTGCACTGGAGAGGGCCTGCAAAGTACAGAAGGTACCCCAGGAGCAGTGGGCAGCAATCTTGTGGCTCTCCTTTGCAGACAAAGGTAGAGACAAGCTCCTCACTGTCAGAGAAGAGGATGCTGATAATTACAAAGTACTGAAGAGTGCACTGATAGATGGGCTTGGCCTAAGCACTGATAGAATACAGTTCATAGATATCCAAAAGGCACAGACACCAGATTGGGTTGACTTTGTTGAGTGTGCTGCTAAGGCTCTGGAGGGCTGGTTAATGGGAAGTAAAGTGTGTGATTATACAGGATTGTATAACTTGATCATGAGGAAGCAGATCCTTAATAACTGTCAGAATCAGCTGTTGCATTAGCACCTGGTAGACACTGATCTGACCTCTCCCCAAGAATCGGGAAAAAAGGCAGACAAATGGGTCGGAACCAGTGTGAAGCAGAATGTACAGAACCAAGGTGGTGACCAGAAGAAACACGGTCCTAATAAGGGTGGGGAGAAGGGTAAAGACAAGAAGTCTTCACAAGGCCCCCAAAAGTCTTCTACTGGTGTTGATTCCCAATCTTCTAAAAAGAAAGGCCAAATGAAACCATGGTGTAAAATCTGTAAGCAGAATAGCCATGGGACTAGTGATTGCACTAAGAAAGATGTAACTCCAGCCACAATTGCCACTAAGGCAACTGTTCTCCCTAGTCCAGCTTCAAGTAGTGGTACTCAGCAGAAGGTTGTAGTAGGGCTAACCCTGGGTACTGAGATGGGCTCTGGCCTAGTCAGAGTAACAACTCAGGCTGTCTTGGTCTGTGATGGAGGCATGGATATGTCCTACTGTGTGAGTCCCAGTAACTTGCAAATACAGACAACAGCCTTTGATCAATGGAAAAGAGGCTTTGGCCTAAAGGGACACAGGAGCAAGTGTCACAATGGTGACACGAGACCTTGTGGACCCTGGACAGATCATACTTGGTTAACTTTACTAAGTGACCAATGCTAACAATGTCAGGACCAACCATGCCCTGGCAGTTGTTAATTTCTCCTGGGGAGGGGTAACTGTCCTCAAGAAAATTGTGGTAAGTGCAGACGGCCCTGTTGAATGCTTGCTAGGGAATGATTTAGATACTTCAGCCTGGTCTGAAGTGGAGTTTAGGACCCATGCAGAAATGTTAGGGATCTCCACACATGTGTTTGCTGTGACTAGGTCATAAGTTAAAAAGTCTAACACTGACCAGGCCATGGATTCTGGAATAATGGACCAGGTGACTTCCAAGTAAAGGAGCAGTACGGTTAAGGCAGTGCTTTTTCCCCTGACTCAGAGTGATGATTAGTCACTTGTGGGAGATGGATATGCTCCTGAAGAAGGAACTGTCCCAGAGGAGCTTGAGCCTGATCAGGTTGAGTTCTTGGGGACAGGGGGCCCTTCCAGGACAGATCTGAGTCAGGAGCAGCCGATCTGCCCTTCTCCTGAACCCCTCAGACAGCAGGCTGCTGCTGAGGCTGCTTGGAATGCTAGTGGCACCCATAGGATGTATTGGGATGATGGACTCCTGTACTCAGAGAGTGGCGACCCCAAGCCTGGTGCAGCCAGGAGGTTGGTTATACCTTTGAAGTTCAGGGGCTTCCCATTGACACTAGCCCATGATATTCCCTTAGCAGGACACCAGGGCCAAAACAAGACTTGGGACAGAATTGTCCCTCACTTTCATTGGCCCCACATATCTGAAGACACAAAGGAGTTTTGTCGCTCCTGTGTCACCTGTCAAGCCAGTGGTAAGGCAGGTAGCCCTACAAAGGCCGCCTGATACCACTACCTGTGGTGGGGGTTCCCTTTGAGAGTGTGGGGATTGATATTGTTAGACCAATGGATCCTCAGACAGCATCTGGCCACAGGTTTATCCTAGTGGTGGTGGACCATGCCACTAGGTACCCAGAGGCTATTACCCTTAGGACCCCTACAACACCTGTTGTAGCAAGAGATGGGACATCCTACTACCCTGCCTTTTGTTTGCATACAGGGAGGTTCCTCAGAAGGGGATTGGCTACAGCCCTTTTGATATTCTGTTAGGGCATCCTGCAAGAGGCCCTTTGTGTCTGGTGAAGGAGGGATGGGAGTTACCTCTCAAGCCTCCTAAACAAGACATTGTGGACTATGCACTTGGTCTCCACTCCAGGGTGGCTGAGTACATGAAAAAGGCAATTAAAAACCTTGAGGCTAGCCAGAATTACAGAAAGCCTGGCATGACCAAAAGGCTGTACTGACCGTTTACCAGCCAGGACAGAAAGTGTGGGTGATGGAGCCTGTGGCCCCAGCAGCTCTCCAAGACAAGTGGAGTGGACCCCACAATATTATTGAACATAAGGGAGAGGTTGCCTACTTGGTGGATCTTGGAACTCCCAGGTGCCCCCATAGGGTGCTTCATGTAAACAGACTGAAACCATATGTTGACAGTGCAGACATGGGCTTGCTCATGGCTACTGATGAGGGACAGGAGGAAGAGAGTGATCCACTCCCTGACCTGCTCTCACAAAACCCTCATGATGGGTCAGTGGATGGTGTAGCCTTGGCAGGTAGCCTCACTAACCAGCAGCAAACTGATTGCAGACAAGTTCTCAATCAGTTCAGACATATGTTTTTCCTGACTCCAAGTCAGACCACCTGGTGCACTCATGAAGTGGACACTGGGGACAGTCTGCCAGTAAAAATACGATTTACAGGCAGCCTGATCATGTCAGGGACTGTATCAAGACTGAAGTCCAGAAAATGTTGGATTTGGGAGTTATTGAACCCTCAGATTGCCCTTGGGCTAGTCCAGTAGTCTTGGTACCTAAATCGCACACCCGGGGTGGTAAGAGAGAGAAGGTTTTGTGCTGACTACAGGGGTCTCAATGCAGTCACTAGTACTGATGCCCATCCAATCCCAAGAGCAGATGAGCTTATAGACATGTTGGCATCAGCCACATTACTGAGCACATTTGATCTTACAGCTGGCTACTGGCAGATCAGACTAGCTGATGTTGCAAAGCCAAATACATCATTCTCAACCCCTAGTGGGCACTATCAATTTGTGGTAATGGCCTTTGGTCTAAAGAATGCATTTGCCACTTTCCAAAGGATGGTGAATAAAGTCCTAACAGGCCTGGAAGCCTATAGTGAAGCATATCTAGATTATATTGCTTTCTTTAGCTCTACCTGGGAGGATCAACTGGTCCATCTGAGAAATGTTTTGGAGGCCCTGCAAAATGAAGGCCTAACTATCAAGGCTACTAAGTGCCAGATAGGGCAGAGTCGGGATGTGTACTTGGGCCACCTTGTAGGTGGAGGCCATGTTCAATCCTTGCAGAGCAAAATCCAAACCATCATGGAATGGGTTGCTCCAACTACCCAGACTCAGGGCAGAGCTTTCTTGGGCCTGACTGGATACTACAGGAGATTTGTCAAGGGGTATGGTTCCATCGTGACACCCCTGAATGACTTAACTTCTAAAAGAATGCCAAAGAAAGTTCAGTGGACAGTAAGCTGTCAAAAGGCATTTGATGACCTGAAGCAGGCCATGTGCACTACACCAATTCTGCAAAGTCCTAACTACTACAAAGAACTCATTGTCCAAACAGATGCATCTGAGTTAGGGTAGGGGCGGTGCTGTCACAATTGAATGATGAAGGTCAGGACCAGCCAGTAGCTTTTATTAGCAGAAGGTTGACCCCTAGAGAGAAACGTTGGTCAGACATTGAGAGGGAGGCCTTTGCTCTAGTTTGGGCTCTGAAGAAGCTGATGCCCTACTTGTTTGGCACTCACTTCACTTTTCAGACTGACCATAAGCCCCTCTTATGGCTAAAACAGATGAAGGGTGAAAACCCCAAACTTTTGAGGTGGTCCATTTCCCCACAGGGGATGGACTATACAGTGGAACATAGACCTGGGAGTAACCATGCCAATGCAAATGGACTCTCCAGATATTTCCACTTAGAACATGAAGACTCAACTGGTAAAGGTTAGTTTAATGTCCCTGCGTTTGGGGGGGGGGGGGGTTGTGTAGGAGAGTAGGATCTGCTTACTATGGTTAACCCCCCTTTTTGCTGGTGTTTCACTGTTTTTCGACTTTAGTCTGGCTGGGGCACTGCTATTTAGGACCCCAGCCTAGCTGCTTCCTCTCTAACTTGATGCATATACTTTAGGTACACTCCAGATTGGTTACTGGGTTACCCTTGCGAGTCCCTTATATATTGTACCTTAGGTACTAAGGGCATGTGTACCCCAGAGGAATACCAGGAGCTGAAGCATGTATTATGCCACTGTTGGGTAAGCCTTCCAAAATGGCATCACAGGTCTGCTAATGCAGCCTGGGTAAGGTGGTGCTTGCACCCCTTACTAGGATATAGGTTACCTATATCTATCTTTAATCACTGAAACATATAAACCTTTAAGTCACTCCTATAGCAAGCCTTATCAATCCTGAAGGCAGAGTGCTTGGTTTTATGTAAGCGGGTTCCCAAACATGAGCTGAGCCCCTCTGCAGCTTTCGGAATCTATTCTCTGAGGCTGTTCTGTGATGCAGCCGGACCATATACTCTTAAGTGCATAATAACCTTGCGGTAAATGCCTACTTTGGAACGGCTGCATGGAAACATGTTGTGTTTGTTGTCAAACACTCTGGAATCCTACCCCCTGCCAGTCTTTATGGCAGGGGTAGAATTCCACCCTCCCAGAGGGAGAAGACATGTACAGACGTTCTCAACCGGTAATAGTTTAAAAAGAGCCCTGGCATCACAAAATGAATGCCACAGACACTGGTCTGACCTCCTGCTGCTGGATGAAACTCCAGCAGGGGAGGCCTGGACAATAGGTTTCGTGTCACGGGGAGGTGTAACCACCTCCCAGACAGGCTTTAGTGTATTGGGCCTGGGTGGGTGCATTCATAGAATGCTTTTAAGACAGTGCTGGGGGCACACTTGGTGTCCCTGTGCATACCCCAGTTCAAACCGGTTGCAGGGACACTCATCCCCTGCTCTGGTGCGAAACTGGACAAAGGGAAAGGGGTGTAACCACCCCCTCCCTGGGTCTTCCCATAGATGGGAAGCTAGAGTAAGTCCAACCCCTAAACTTAGTATAAGTATAGGAACTCAGTCCTTAGGACTTTAGATTATACCTGGACAAAACCCTGCAACATATATCCCGTAACTTTGACATTCTATTTTGACTAGAAGACGGAAGGATCTCCCTTGGGGTCAGGGAGTGACTCCACTGTTCAAGCAGGCACCAAGGAAGCATCTTGCCAGTCTGCATTTCCTGCCGGATCCCAATGGATTTGTGACACAGGACCCAGACTTCCAGACTTCTCCAAGGCCAACATGAGATCCCAGCAAAGCTGAGACCCGCAGCCCTCACGAGAAACGTGGAACCGGAACCCTGGACACCGTGCACATTTGCTAGTGCATCAGCTTCCCAAGCTTTCCCGAAGTTGTGCATTGGGTTACTTGTAGTCCAAGCCCTAAGCACCATCTGCACGGAAGATTGTGGGCCTACACTCCACGAGTGTTCCGTGAGCCTGCTTCTAGCATTTCTGCTTGAGGCCCCTTCGCGATCCCTGGTCCATTGACTGGTGGGTCCCACAAAGGTAACTCTTCTGTTTCGTGGGCTTCCCTGCTTGATCAAGAAGTGCCCTGACTCCCCTCCAAAAGGTGAGTCCCTCAGACCTTGCTGGTCTGCACCAAAGCCAATCTTTGCTTTCTGCATGGGTTGCTGTTGCCAAGGCTTGTTGGTTCCAATCCGGAAACCGACACCGTAGCACTCGACATCCTTTGTGGGACAGCTCAAATTCAGCTCCTGGTTGTCGTTGACACCTCCTGGTCCTCGTGGCTGAAGATTCAAGCTTCACCTTCTTCACCTGAAATCACCAGACATTGGTTGGCATCTTCTCATCGCCTTCCTGGTCACTGACAAGTGACCCACACTCTGTCCCCCTTCTTCAGATCTCTGATCCACCCTTGGCCCATCCTGACACTTTCCACCTGGTCGCCTTAAGCATTTTTCAGCAGCTCGCCATCGAAAATGATGCCAAAACCTGAGACGAAAAGACACCGATGCACCCGGCTTTCCTGGGTGAGGTAACTCGAGTACTCCGGTGCTCCTGTGGGTTTTGCTCCAAGTCCACTTCTAAGTGACCCTATTTTTTAAAACTCTAATCCCAACTTTCTACGTAGAAGTCAAAGGTGATTTGCGGCTGTGTTTAGACACTGCACACGTCCCCCCGTGGGTCCCTTGTGTCACTACCTTGGGTGGTTCCTGGTTGCCCCAGCGGTTTTACAGGCTCTAGGCCTGGTCTCTATGTCTATCGTGGTTCATTTTACCACTTTCTTAGTATATAGTTTGGTACGCCCCAGGGCTAACCATATAGTGTTCTAATTTACTGTGTACTAAATAAGTTTACTGAATGCACGTTTCCCTCTAGCCTCATAAAGAGACTAGAGAGATGTGTTTAGAATAAATACATATATTTTAAATATATACCTGGTGTGGTTCTCCTTTTATTTGGTCATTAATGAGATTATCGACTGGTAAAACAAGCTGCTTTACATTCTTTCAAGATTTAGCCTGAAGGCTGCTCTCCACAGCTACCACTAGGATAGGTTTCTATATCGGTTGTCTTTAAACCTATCATCAATAAAGGTCGTTTGGACTTGTGCAAGGTGGCCACTAGAATAGTGGCAGCATAAGCTAGGCCAACTTCTCACACCAGGAACATCATAATCAGGCTTATTGTTTGTCATTTTTTGTTTTTACATTATTATTGTACGTTTATATTTTTTAAGTATATACATTTTTCCAACATATTTTTTTAAATATTTTTTATATTGTTTTTTACATATATTACAAATAACACTGTATAACTTAAACTCTTTCTAGTATTATTTATACATTACATATTTAGTTAATATTTTCATTTTAAAAAAATTGGCATTTTACATATTTATAAGATTTTCAATAATTTTTTTACATTTTGTAGCCATTTGTATTTAAACCAACATAATGAATGCCATTAACTGGTTCTACCTACATCTCCCCAACCCCCAACCCGATGGAAAACGTACAAAAAAGTCTAACCTTATTCGACTAGTAGCATCAACTTACTGCAACTCAGTCCCAGGAAAACCATCGATAAATGACACAAATGGACTACAAAAGTATAGTTAGTGGTAAAAAACACGAAATGCACGCTAAATAAAAACGAAAAAAGGACTATTTCTACCTCATATAACCATGGAGTGCCTTCAAAACTCGCTCACTTCTGTGTATTGGTAATTCTGACATGGTTAGGCTATCAGCTGGACTCAGTCCTCTGTGACAGACCAGGAGCCTGACTTGCTGTAATGCAGTAAGTGCTTATGTTATGAAAGCAGTAGCTTTCAGCTAAATCAAGACTTTGCAATACTTGCCATTGCTGACTGGAAAATAATTAACCAATCCTCCTTTTGCTCTTGTTTATTCAAGTCACTAAGCATTTTAGTACTGATACTTCATGGACTGCCCTGAGTTAGTGATTGTTCTTTACCAATATTAACTAACTTCAAATAACCTAGGCTATAGCTTTTTCAGTTATAACTTAATGAAATGTAATTACTATTGCAGAATCAGAACGAGAAAGCTCCTCCCTTTCTCAGTTGCATACAGTGCACACAGTATTGCAATATCACCTTTTATCACTAGAGCACTGTTTTAGTCAATTATTTGATGGTTGCTCCTCCATTTATCCTTTTGCAGGGACAGTTCTTCACAATTCTTTTGGTATAATTTTATAACAAAAATTTCTTAGGAGACCACTGATGAACTATTTTGAGTCCCCTTTAATTTCTCCTCACTACATTTTTACTTCATTTGTCCAGGTTCTATTTATATGCTCTGCAAATGTGTTTTTGTCCTGATGACGCATCAACATAGTATGGGGCATGAAGGCAGTTTAATTGAGAAGCTGGTCAATTAGGAGCTGTTGTTCTAAAACTACACTAGTTCTCAAATTGCTCATTTACAGCATTAATTAAAGTGACATCCTTTAACCAGTGGCGGCTGGTGAACTTTAAAACTAGTGAGGCATAGAAACCTGCATCGGACAGGAATTGGTGAGCAAGCGAAATGAGTGATACTGATTTCTGCTAGGGGGGGGGGGTTCTTCTCTTCTGAAAATACTGCAAAAAGAAGAACCAAATGCTGCATTGTACCGCAAAATGTGCACATAAATTAACTAAAAATCGATAAGTACTGAAATCAAATTATAATATGTTTTGATTTATCTGCCACATATATGCTGAGCTCATCCCCACAAGAAAAGTTTGATTTTTTTAAGGAAATTATCCGAAATATTATGGAAAGGAGTCTATGTATTGGGGCTGCCTCCAGAGGCACAAGGTGCGTGTGTGGTGCGCAGTGAGCAGGGGCTGCCTTCAGAGGCACAGGGTGCGGTGTGTGTGGTATGCCGTGAGCTGGTGCGCCATGAGCAGGGGCTGCCTTCAGTGGCAAAAGGTGCGTGTGTGGTGCGCCGTGTGCTGGGGCTGCCTTTAGAGGCACAAGGTGCGTGCGTGGTGCACCGTTTGTAGGGGCTGCCTTCAGAGGCACATGGTGCGTGTGTGGTGAGCTGGGGCTGCCTTCAGAGGCAAATGGTGCGTGTGTGGTGCGCCGTGTGCAGGGGCCTCCTTCAGAGTCACCATGTGCGCGTGTGGTGCGCCATGTGCAGGGGCTGCCTTCAGTGGCACAAGGTGCGTGTGTGGTGCGCCGTGAGTAGGACCTGCGTTCAGACATACCCGGTGTGTGTAATGCGCCGTGCACAGGGCCTGATCAGACACACATGTATCAGAGCCAGGTGTTTCTTACCGGTCCAAGTAAAGCCGAGAAGGAAGAAGCCTGCAGCCCACAGGACGCCCCCAGTGAGCCGCCTGGCCACCATGTTTCCAGACTCCACTGCAGCTCCCACAGTGTCTGTCGTGTTGCTGGTCCTTGCACGCTATGCACAAACCACAGGACGCAGGTATGTAGTTACAGCTTCTCTTTATTTATCATACAGGAGCGGGTCGCAGCACGTCTATCCCCTCCTATGGCCCTAGTGTGAATGTCCTCTTCCTGTCCCCTGACCGTATGTGGTGTCCGGTGACCTGGTCACCCCCCTCACGACCCACAGGGTCCTAGTGTCCGCTGTCCCTACTGTCCTGTTGCCCTGTCCGTCGTCTGTTTGTCAGGTTCTACTCATGAGAGAGAGAGAGAGAGAGAGAGAGAGAGAGAGAGAGAGAGAGAGAGAGAGAGAGAGAGAGAGAGAGAGAGCGAGAGAGAGAGAGAGATATCTCTACGTAGTCTCTTTGTCCCTTTGCATCCCTTTCTTAGTCGTCTTTTCCTGCCCTGGGACATCGCCTTGTAGAACATGAATGTCCTCCTTATTTATTTTGTCATTGTATCTCAGTTCCTCTGTCAACTTCCCCAGGTTAGTTACTTCTTTCCTTGCCCCCCCAAGGTAAAAATCTTTACTTTGGACGCTCTCAGGGTCGGCTTCACTTCCATTCTCTCATACTCCGATGCGCACATGACATTGCAGGTTGCACCACTGTCCAATACAAAGTCTGTTTCATGCACTCCTACTCTTATCTTTGCATGGTCTATCTTTCCTCGGGTGTTTCTGTCTGCTGGCTGTGTTGTTTCTTCTGCTTCTTCTTCCTCGCTCTGCTCGGTGTGCACCTCCGACATGTGATATAGTCTTTCTACTTTCTCTTCTTCGCCTGGCCCTCTTCATGAACTCCTCCTTTCATTGTCGACATACCTGACATGTCTTGTTGTCGATTCCTGTTGTCTTCCTGTTCTCCCATTGTCGTCTCTTAGTGGAGCACCTTGGCACATGCTGGCGTAGTGGTTTCTTCCACCACATCTTCTGCACGTCTGGCCAAATGCTGGGCATTGACCTCTGTGCGGAAATTCCATTCCGCACTTGTAGCATGTTCTTTCAGGTCGTCTCCTCTCCTTTTGTTCCCTCCAGTCATTCTTTCGTTGGTCTGTGCGATATCTGTTTGTCGTAAAGTGCGCGGTTTCTGTTTCAACGCTCTTCCCTCTTTCCATCTCCTTGGCATGTTCCGTTGCTCTCGCCTCTGCTCTGGCTAGTGACAGGATGTTCTCCAATGAGGTCGGTTCCTTAAGTATTCTTGCTCTGAATCCTGTGTCGCGACAGTCTTCTATGATCTGTAGCCTTATCGCTTGCTCGTTATCAAATTTGTCAAACCCACAATGGGTCACCAATTTCCTCAGCCGTGTCGCGAAGTCGTCTAGTGTTTCGCCGACGTGTTGACATGCAATGGTAAAAGTATATCGTTCGAAATCAATGTTTCGTTGCGGGTCGAATTTGGCTGTTAGACATTTCTTTAGTAGGTCATATGTTTTTGTTTCTTCGGTCGGCAGTGTCAACAGAAGTTCTTCGACGTCGTCCCCTGCCAAATTCAACAGTAGTCCCAGCTTCTTTCCAGCTGCTACATCTGTGTCTTCTACATATCTTTCGAACCGTCTGATCCACTTCTCCCACCTTATTCCTGTTTGTGGCTCCGATAAGTTGAACGGTAGTGGTCTCCTGTATTGTGCGCTGGGCTTTGGATCTGCCATTCTCGCCTTCTTCTTTTTTATCTGCTCTGTCTTCTTGTGTTTACCTTTTATCGTCTTTCTCGTCTTCTTCTTCTTCTTGTGTTGTACTTTGATTTAACTTTTTTTTTTTACTTTCTTTTCTCTTGTGTCCCCTTTTTTCCTTGTCCTTTTATTTTCTTCTTCTTTCTCTTTCTGTTATTCTTATCCTTCTCTAGGTTTTTCTTGTCCTTTTGTTTTCTTTTTCTTCTCCTTTCTGTTCTTTTGTTGTATTCCTGTTACTGTGACACTCTTTGTTGTGCCTCTTATTCTTTTTCTTCTTTTTGATAGGTTAGTTATTCTTTGCTTTTGGGCGATCTCTCTTTGTTTTCTCCCCTTTACTCTTCACTTTTCTTTGTTTTTCTGCTATTTTCTTTTCTTGCCTGCCCTTTCAATGGCCGCTGTCCTTTTCTTCTTGCTGTTAGTACTTTTGTCCCATTTAAGATGGCCGCCCCTTGTTCTCGCGAGATTTCGCGCTCTAAATCTCGCTTTCCTGACTTCAAAATGGCCGCCACGTTATTGCTGGGCTCCCATTGGCTTATTCTGCCTGATCCAAAGATGGCCGCCGGGATTTCCACGTCTCGCGAGACTTCGCGTTTAAATGGGCGAGCGCGATCGCCTTACAACTTTGCTCGGCACTAGCGCTGCTCCGCTGCTCCTGAGCGCTCCTTACCGCGCTTTGTCACTGTGTGTAGGACGCTGATCGGGGTGGGCTCCCGTGTAGCTCCTGGCGTCACCTTTATGTTTCCACGATGCTATTCCACACACGACGATTTTCCTCGCACGTCGTGACGATCGTTTCTTCCCTCGTCGCCAAATGTCATGTTGCTGGTCCTTGCACGCTATGCACAAACCACAGGACACTGGTATGTAGTTACAGCTTCTCTTTATTTATCATACAGGAGCGGGTCGCAGCACGTCTATCCCCTCCTATGGTCCTAGTCTGAATGTCCTCTTCCTGTCCCCTGACCGGATGTGGTGTCCGGTGACCTGGTCACCTCCCTCACGACCTACAGGGTCCTAGTGTCCGCTGTCCCTACTGTCCTGTTGCCCTGTCCGTCGTCTGTGTGTCAGGTCATGACAGTGTCAGGGAGCAATAAACAAGCCCCTCAGAAAGTCCCTCAGGGTCAATGATTGACGGAGGTGGGCTTGTTCCTGGACCGTTTGACAAGCAGCAGAGGTCGGTAACCCTGGCCTGTGTGTGCCCGGGGCCTGCTCTGTGATGCCCCCGTTTCCTCTGCACTGGCTCTAAACATAAGATGAAGCAGGTCCAGCCAGGTCGGATCCTGCTTAAACTGTGCATTAAAAACATGCGATTTGTATATTGGTGTGCAAGTATACCGATTCTTTTTCTGTACATTTTAGTTTTTACGGCTAGCATTTATAACAGAAACCAAAGGGCCAATTTTAAAAGTAAAAGCACGACTGAATAGGTTACATTCAGTTGCACCGGCATGACAGGTGGGGGTGGAGATGGGGTAGTCGGGGTCGGGGAGGGGGGAGGCGGGAGGGGTTTAATTAAATAAAATAAAACTCACCGTCTTGCCGTGCGCCACCTCAGCTCCTGGCTCCGACTCCCGCATTTTCCGCTCTGAACAGGAAAGCCACCCGCAGGCAGCCTCCCTCCCCTCCACCAATCACAACGCTGCCATGGCAGCGTTGTGATTGGCAAGGACAGCGCCCCAGCCAGGCCATTTTCTCTATGCACTGGCGTAACGAAACTTGAGGGGGCCCTCCTGCAAACTACATGGAAGGGGCCCCCCCTCCCATTCTCCGTGCCAGTCTAGATCTCTCAGGCCAGCGCCCCGCCATCCTGCAGAGGATGCGGGGCTATTGTTACGCCACTGTCACCAATACAGCCGTTATAAGTAACACTGGATGGTGGTGTTAAAGGTTGGACTTAGTCTGCCCGCAGGCTATCATAGGTGGTGGTCCATTCATTACAGGGCCCCTGCCATCAGCAGTCCGGGGCAGTTTGCCCATTTTTAGGTGGGTTTCCTGATGCAGACTCCTGTCATGATATACAACACCGGGCCAACTCATCGTTCGGTTTTGACAAAAGTGCATCCACTGCTGCTTCTCATTTTTTTGTTTGAAAACATTAGACAATGCGACAAAGCAGTATTTCGAAAGCGGATGTAACTACAAAGAGCACATTTTGATAATACATTTTTATTATTAGACAATAACAATCTTAAGAGACATTGCATAGCTTCATACATACTTTGACCCCAATTCCATCACCGTCTCTCTCCCTCTGTCAGTCAGTCTCTCTCTTTCAGTCAGTCAGTCTCTCTCTCTGTCAGTCAGTCTCTCTCTCTCTCTCTCTGTCAGTCTGTCAGTCAGTCAGTCTCTCTCTCTGTCAGTCTCTCTCTCTCTTTCTGTCAGTCTGTCAGTCAGTCAGTCTCTCTCTCTTAGTCAGTCTCTCTCTCTCTCTGTCAGTCTATCTCTCTGTCATTCAATCTCTCTGTCATTCAGTCTCTCTCAGTCAGTCAGTCCGTCAGTCGGTCTCTCTCCGTCAGTCTCTCTGTCAGTCCCTCTTTCTGTCAGTCTCTCTGTCAGTCACTCTCTCTGTCAGTCAGTCTCTCTCTCTGTCAGAGTCCCAGTCTCTCTCTCGGTCAGTCTCTCTCTCTCTCTCTGTCAGTCTCTCTCTCTCTCTCTGTCAGTCAGTCTCTCTCTCTGTCAGTCAGTCTCTCTCTGTGAGTTTCTCTCTCTCTGTCAGTCTCCCTCCCTGTCAGTTATTCTGTCTGTCAGTCTCTCTCTCGCTCTGTCAGTCTCTCTATCTCTCTCTTTCTGTCAGTCTCTCTGTCAGTCAGTCTGTCTCTCAGTCAGTCTCTCCCTTTATGTCAGTTAGTCTCTCACAGTCGCTCTCTGTCAGTTCCTCTCAGTCAGCCAGTCTCTCTCTCTCTCAGTCAGTCCCTCTCTCTGTCAGTCAGTCAGTCAGTCAGTCTCTCTCTGTCAGTCATTCTCTCTCTCTGTCAGTCAGTCTCTCTCTCTGTCAGAGTCCCAGTCTCTCTCTCTGTCAGTCTCTCTCTCAGTCAGTCTCTATCTCAGTCAGTCTCTCTCTCAGTCAGTCCGTCTCTCTCTCAGTCAGTCCGTCTCTCTCTGTTAGTCCCTCTCGCTGTCAGTCCCTCTCTCTGTCAGTTTCTCTCTCTGTCAGTCTCTATCTGTCTCTCTCTCTGTCTCTCTGTCAGTCTCTCTCTCTCACTCTTTTTCTCTCTGTCAGTCAGTCTTCCAGACAGTCTCTCTCCCTCTGTCAGTCTCTTTCAGTCAGTCATTCTCTCTCTCTCGCAGTCAGCCAGTCTCTCTCAGTCAGTCTCCCTCTCTCTCAGTCAGTGACTCTCTCTGTCAGTCTCTCTCTCTGTCAATCAGTCTCTCTCTCTGTCAGTCAGTCTCTCTCTGTGAGTCTCTATCTCTCTGCGAGTCTCTCTCTGTCAGTCAGTCTCTCTCTTTGTAGGTCAGTCTCTCAGTCTCTCTCTCTCTCTGTAAGTCTCTCTCTGTCAGTCTCTCTCTCTGTCAGTCTCTTTCTCAGCCAGTCAGTCTCTTAGTCTCTCTCTCTCTCTCCTAGTCTCTCTCTCTCTGTCAGTCAGTCTCTCTCTCTCCCAGTCAGTCTCTCTCTCTCTCCCAGTCAGTCAGTCTCTCTCAGTCAGCCATTCTCTCTCTACATCAATCAGTCTCTCTCTCTCGCTCTCTCTCTCTCTCTGTCAGTCTCTCTCTCTGTCAGTCTCTCTCACAGTCAATCAGTCTATCTCTCTCAGTCAGTCAGTCTCTGCCTCTCTCTCTGCCTCTCTCTCTCTCTGTCAGTCAATCTCTCTCTCTGTCAGTTATCTCTCTACCTCAGTCAGTCAGTCTCTGTCAGTCAGTCAGTTTCTCTCTCTGTCAGTCAGTCTCACTCTCAATCAGTCTCTCTCTCTCTCTGTCAGTCAGTCAGTCACTTTCTCAGTCAGCCAGTCTCTCTCTCTCTCTCAGTCAGTTACTCAGCCAGTCGGTCTCTCGTCAGTCAGTATTCAGTCTCTGAGTCAGCCAGTCAGTCTCTACTCTCTCTCCGCTCTCTCTCTCCCTCTCCATTCTCTCTCTCAACTCTGTCCACTCTATCTCCACTGCCCCTCTCTCCACTCTCTCGCCACTGTCTCTCTCTTCACTTTCTCTGTCTCTACTCTCGCTCCACTGTCTCTCTCCACTCTCTCTCTCAACGCTCTCTCTCTTCTCTCTCTCTCGCCATTCTCTCTCTCAACTGTCTTCCTCCACTCTATCTCTCTCCACTCTTTCTCTCCACTCTTTCTCCACTCTCTCACTTGCTTTATAGAACACTGGGAGCACTTTCCCTGCATTATCGGACGCCGTACCTGATTCAGCCCTGCAGCTGGGACATTCCTGCCTGTTTCTTTTTGCCGGTCTCCTCCCGCTGCTGCGTGCCTTCTGTCACCTGGCACTACAACCACCATCAGTCTCAGCGGCAGGAAGCCGCCCCCACCCATTGCGCGCCCGGAGGCGCTTTAAAATCGAAGGTGAACATCAGAGGAGCGGGTTGCTTTATAGAACACTGGGAGCACTTTCCCTGCATTATCGGATGCCGTACCTGATTCAGCCCTGCAGCTGGGACATTCCTGCCTGTTTCTTTTTGCCGGTCTCCTCCCGCTGCTGCGTGCCTTCTGTCACCTGGCACTACAACCACCATCAGTCTCAGCGGCAGGAAGCCGCCCCCACCCATTGCGCGCCCGGAGGCGCTTTAAAATCGAAGGTGAACATCAGAGGAGCGGGTTGCTTTATAGAACACTGGGAGCACTTTCCCTGCATTATCGGACGCCGTACCTGATTCAGCCCTGCAGCTGGGACATTCCTGCCTGTTTCTTTTTGCCGGTCTCCTCCCGCTGCTGCGTGCCTTCTGTCACCTGGCACTACAACCACCATCAGTCTCAGCGGCAGGAAGCCGCCCCCACCCATTGCGCGCCCGGAGGCGCTTTAAAATCGAAGGTGAACTTCGCGTCGCGGGACGCGAGCGGGACGCCCGGGGCTAACCCCGGGCAAAGGGCGGGCCCTCTGTGGCCCTCAGGGGACCTAAGGTGACGGGACGGGCCACCCCTCTTACGTGTTCCAAATAAAATTCATTATTCATTCATTATTTCATTACCGTCAGGATCCGTGTTTACTTGCTGCCCTCATCGCAGTCGGCTCTGATCCGGGACTGTTTGGGAATTCAAGCAGGAAGGTAACAAGACTTCTTTGGTAACCTTGATTGACTATATTGACTCTAGAGGGGTAAAGATTGTAAGCTATTACCACTAGCATCAAAATGTCGAAGGCAAAAAAACCTAACGTTCCGGGGAATACCATGGATAATTATTTAGTACAAGTGGTGGAAAAAATTAATCTTGAAAGGAGGGCTTCGTTGGGTCTGAGCTCCCCACTATCGTTGCCCCAAAATGAGATCTCTGATACAGATTTAATTGCTCTGGGCACCCCGATTATTTCATCTCCAGCCTCCCATGACCTGGACATGGGGCTACCACAAAATGTATCAGCCATAGAGCACTTAGCTACCACTATTGAAACACCAGCTGGAGATTTTGAGCTAGACATAGAACCCCCCCTGCATGAACAAGATCTAGATTTGGAGATAGTAGATTCCTCCCCCCCCCCCACCGGATGTTCCTGTTCCAGCTCCAAGAGTAACAAAAGCTATTGCCAAGATCCTGACAAAAAGAGAAGGGCTAAGGTCTAGCAGGAGAAAGCCAGCTACTCCGCCTAACAGGAAAAATGTAGATGGGAATGCGAATAGAGGAGATATGAATCAAGGATGGGATGAAGAGGGTATATTAAAAAAACTCATGGGTATGCTGGATATTAAGTTAAACCAGCTAGTAAAACCCTTAATCTCAAAAATAGATCAGCTAACTGCTAAAATAAATAAATTGGAAGACCATGTAATAGCAACTAACAATAAAATGGGGGAATTGCCAACCATGTTGGTAGAAAAGCTGGCTGAAAAAACTCAATTAGAAGTTCTACCCCAAGGTGAAATAGAGCTACTTCAGAACGAGCAAGCTCGACCCGAGCGTGGCCCACAACAAGCTAACCTTGCTACCATTCCATCAATCGAGCCTGAAGGCAATTGCTTACTGCAGGGCCCCTACATAGAAAACAGCCCTATGGAGCTAATTGTTGAAGCTTCACCCCTTATCCTGGTTCTTGCCAATGTTCCCCCCTTAAATATAGGTCAACAAGAACATCCAGAATCTCTATTAAACAAGGCATTTAACTGGTTAAGTAATAACATGCATATGTGTCCCGGGGGCGACCATAAACTGGCAGAAGATTTATTAACCGCAAGACGGGTAAAATGGATAGGGAGTAGCACTAAGAAATTTTCTGGGGACTGTGTGATCCTGAGTCTTAAAGGCCCTGAAGTCTTACCTGAAATCTTGAATAACCTTTTTCCACCTCAACGCAGAACAGCGGAGTTAATCCCACTAACCCTGGACTTTTTTTATAATAGGAAAGGCCTAGCATCAAACCCGAGCATCCTGAGAACTAAATGGTCAACAGTGACCAGTAGATGTGCGAAGGGGGGCCTAGCCAATGTCTGGGGATTAAACTTAGATAACAGATATACAGCATTGTCTAATCTAAATGAGTGTGACTGACTCGTAATGGATAAAGGACTATTAGTGAAAAATGAGGTACGACATCCTACAAGCCAACTAGACAATCCTATGGTCCAAAATAATAAAAACATGGATCCCGGCCACATGGTCCCCAAAAGTCCAAATAGCAACATATTTATATTAGGGCCAGAGGATCTTATCAACACTAGTCCAGTAGCTGGGGTTAATACAGGACCTGAGCAGGGGGGCCCATCAAGAAGGGATGTCAGTATAAATACGGAGTTGGCATGTACACTAACTTTTATATCCTGGAACATAGCAGGTATAGCTAGCAAAATAGATAACCCTGATTGGCTTGATTATATAGACATGCACGACATAGTTATGTTACAAGAAACCTGGTCAGTCGACCCAGTTTTTCGAGTGGGGTATTTAAATTTTTTTTAAACCTGCACTTAAAGGTGGAAAGGGACGTCCCTCTGGAGGATTGTCGATATGGGTTCGTCAAGCATTGTCCTGTACCATATCACAAAGGCAAATAACATCAAATGATATTCTAGCACTAAATATCAAATGGCCTAATGGACAAGAAACAGCCTTGTATAATATCTATGCCAGGGGGGTTAGTGCAGGTATTCCTTCTGATGTCTTTTCCACTTTAGAACAAGACATTGAAACCCTCTGTTCTAATCCACACATTATAGTGGGTGGTGATTTTAACTCAACCTTTGAGCCCCTAGGTGAAGAGGATGGGAGCCTAACGGAGGAGGAGGATAGTAGATGGGGAATACCACAATTGGAGCTCCCTCCTATAAAAAGGTGGAGTGCCACGGCCATTAGAATTAAGAGCCTCTGCCTTTCTAGAGGCTTGAGAGCTGTGAATGGGAGAACACAATCCGACCAAAAAGGGAACTCCACTTTTGACAATGGTCGTGCCACAAGTAGGATTGATTATCTCTTAATTGATGTAAGAGCATGGCCCCAACTACTAGACATGGAAGTCGTCCTACGATTAGAGAGTGATCACCACCCCTCTATATGACTTTCCATCCTTATCAAGAGTCTAGAGTACCCACTAATAAAAAGCTGATGGTAACACGAGATCTTGCCTGCTCAAATAATCAAAGACACCTGAAATGGGGAATGTTGTTAAGAGATGAAAGGAACCTAGAAAATATGAAAAGTCAAGTAAGAGAGGAAGTGAGTAACATCATAGTGCAATCTGGGACTCGTAATTTCCAGGAATACATGATGGAGGCTCATAAAAACCTATTCTATAAATTGCAACGCTTTTTTATTAAAACAGTAGATCATACCCCAGCCAAAAAATCCATAGCCGTTAAAGGCTGGTACGATAAAAGCTGTAGAATGGCAAGGCAAAACTTAAGTCAAAAACTAAAAATAGGAAACCCAACAGCTGTTAAAAGGGCAAGGGATATCTATAGGCAGACACAAAAACAAGCAAAGAGGAGATGGGATGAAGAGGGATGGAGCGAATTAAAACAGGCATGTACTAACAAAGATTCCAAGCGGTTTTGGGCCCTAATTAAATGGAATAGGGGTGGGACAGCAGATCAACCACAAAATCATGTGCCAATAGATGGCTGGAATGATTTTTTTAAACCTCAGTACGCAAGAGCCTCGACATATGCATCCATATCTCCCCCCCAAGCTATATTTTTCAGCGATCATATATTCACTGAAAAGGATGTTAACTTGGCACTAGATTGTGTATCGGGTGGAAAGGCGCCAGGCATGGATGGCATCCCAGCTGACGTCTTTCTATCTGACCGTGCCTCTTGGTGCACATATTTCAAAATGCTGTCAAATGCTATCGCTATGGGTGGAGAAGTCCCAGCCTCATGGAAAGGGGCAGAAATCATCCCTATCTATAAAAAGGGGGACAAAACCCAGGCAAAAAATTATAGACCCATTAGTCTGATTGATACAGCGCAGAAAATAATGGGTCGACTAGTCCAGAATAAACTGCAACAATGGATTGAAGACCAAAATATACTGTCACCTTATCAAGCGGGTTTTCGCCCCTTGACTAGTAGTGTTGACCAAGTCTTTTATTTTCTAGCCGTGTATTGGAGAAATGTCACGTTGCGAAAGGGAACATTGTATGCAGTTTTTGTGGACCTAAAAGCGGCGTTTGACCTGGTGCCGAGAGAGAAATTGTGGGAAACCCTGGATGAGGTGGGAATAAGTCCTGAGCTCCTCACTTTGCTGGTGCGCCTTCACGAAAATAATTATGCGAAAATAAGGTGGGGCAAACGGGGAAGTGACATCCCCCTTCCCAGTAGAACGAGGGGTGAGGCAAGGGTGCGTTCTGGCCCCAACGCTTTTTTCAATCTACATAAATGGAATTGTGGAGCATTTAAATAAATCTCCAACTGATGCTCCAACCATGGCAGGTGTACACGTCCCCGTACTTATGTTCGCGGACGATACGCTTTTATTATCACGTACGCCTAGTGGATTGCAGAAAGCGGTTGATGCCTTTGGGGTTTTTTGCGATAGTCGAGGCCTGGAATTAAATACCAGCAAAACTAAATTTATGTGCCTGAACTCCCAAACAGGTTTTAAGGGGACGATAAAATACAAAGGTGAACCACTGGAAAAAGTAGATGCCTTTGCTTATTTAGGAATCACCCTCCAAAATGACATGAAATGGAATTCACACATCAACATGGCATCTTTAAAATTTAGCCAGCTAGCAGGTGCAGTTACAGTCAAACATAATACTTCTTTGACAAGACCTATAAATTGTGCACTTGAAGTTTATAATATGAAAGTAGTAAGTGCATGCCTGTATGGGTCTGAGCTCTGGGGTTTTTCAAATCTAGGTGACCTAGGGCGGGCGGAAAATAGATTCTTACGAGGGCTTGTTAGGGCCCCACAAAGTACACCTATTATCCCACTTAAGATGGATCTAGGTAGGAAAAATATTGAAGACATTGCCCGCCTACGTCCCTTGCTATACTGGAGGCGGTTAATGGTAACCCCAGAGTTAAGTCACTATGCATCTGCTTTTTTTGATGTTGTGAAGTTTGATTGCTTTCATTCCATTGTATGGCTAAATGAACTGCGGAGCATGCTGGTGAAATTGGGTCTGGACCATTTGTGGGGTAATAAGGATGTTGCCCTATTTCCTTCAAAAAAACAACTCAAGGATATTTACTGGGAGTCAGTATATGCAACACTGTACTGCAAAGGTTTGCAATCTTCCCTGACCTTACGCTTTTTGGATACAAAACAAATTCCATCATACGAAAAATACTGGGATGTAGTTGAACGTCCATTGGATAGGAAACTATATTTCCAATTTCGGGTGGGAACTCTCCCAGTGAACGCTTTTACACAAAAATGGTCTCCACTAAAGGACGCTTATTGCAATCATTGTAAAAATGAAATAGAGGACATTGCACACTTGTTTTTCATCTGCCCCCTCTATGTGACCCCGCGCCAAAAGTGGTTAAAACCAACCTGTAGGAATTTGGGTACTCGTTCTTGCTTACAGGCCCTAAGAATTTTAATGTCTGACACCTCAATACCACTGGTAATAGGCGTAGCAAAATTCCTTGCATGGGCGTGGGTAATAAGATCTCGTGCTTCACGGCCTATTGAATAATATGATTTATTAACTGCTGGTATAACCTTCCTTGTCCATTTTTAACATTTCTATATGGAATTTTATAAAACTGTATGTATACATTTTATAGTATTACTAGCTTTTCGATTTTTGCTGTTTAATATGTTTTTTAATGTAGTATTTTAAGTATTTATTGTATGATGTTTAGGAGGTTGCTTTTATGACTAAAAGTCGAATAAAGCTTTGAAACGAAACGAAACACTCTCTCTCTCCACTCTCTCTCCACTCTCTCTCTCCACTCTCTCTCTCTCCATTCTCTCTCTCTGTCTCTCTCTCTACTCTCTCTCCACTCTCTCTCCGCTCTCTCTTCACTGTCTCCCTCCTCTCTCTCCACTCTCTCTCTTCACCCTCTCTCCCTTCTCTCTCTCTCTCTCCATTCTCTCTCTCTCTCCACTCTCTCTCCACTCTAACTCCACTGTCTCCCTCCACTCTCTCTCTCCACTCTCTCTCTCCACTGTCTCTCCACGCTCTTTCCACTCTCTCTCTCTCTCTCTCTATACTCTCTCTCCACTGTCTCTCTCTCCGCTCTCTCTCTCTCCACTCTCTCCACTGTCTCTCTCTCTCCACTCTTTCCACTGTCTCCCTCCACTCTCCCTCCACTGTCTCCCTCCATTCTCTCTACTCTCTCTCCAGTGTCTCTCTCTAAACTCTCTCTCTCTCCACTCTTTCTCCCCACTCTCTCTACTCTCTCTCCACTGTCTCTCTCCACTCTCTCTCCACTGTCTCCCCAGCTGCAACATTTTATTTTATTACATCTATATTTATTATAAATATCCAAAATGAATTTACATTTATATTTTATATTTCAATATTTTCATTTTTTTTTTAAATTAAAAATAAGCTTTAATAATTTCCCTATACTTCTCCACTACAGTGGTGGAAATCACTACCTACGAGTGAAAAGTTACTAGTAGTTATTTTAGACTCATAAATCCTATTGAAGGAAAGTCCACTAGTGGGTGGAAACATGTAAGTTTACACTTAGGTGTAAATCTACAGTAGGATATGCTGGATGGCAAAAAGGTTTAGATTTACACCTAGGTGCAGGGGTTTACAAGAGTAAATGCAGGGCTCGAGTCAGGGTACCACGCGTGTGGACGGCCTCCCCCCACTTATTTTACTGGGATCTCGATAACTGGAGCAAATGGAGCCACACATTCACTCTTTGGCCTCTCTGGGGCGAGATCGGAGCTCATTCAGAACGCCGCTCATGCGCTGGCTTCTCTGATGCAATCGCATCTAAGGGGTGAGCAAGGGGAGGCAATGAGTCTGATGGTGCAATCCACCTTTCGTGACGTCACTTCCTGTTGTGACGACAGCACCCCCAACCCCCTGCCCCCCACTTCTTTTTTTAGGACTTGTGCCCTGAGTAAATGTACATGTGTAAACTTACCTTTGCGAAGAGGCCCCAATGAATTTCACAGCCGCGTGTCTAATTGTCTTAATTGCTCCAACTGCTTCATCGAACCCTACTTAATGGAGATAATTGCTTTGGCTTTTGTGTAGTGAGAAGTTTATGGAATGAAGGAGGCATCTTAAGTTATAGCGCTTTGACTGTACCTTTTCAAATGCATTCTGGGCACGGAGTTAAGGGGATTTCATGTGAAAACGTAGGCTAAAAAAGATAAACTGCAAGACAGTGAACAAATATTAGTGCTGGCCAAGGAGTCTAAACCTTTCCATCAACTACCTGAGGGGGACTGACGTAAACATGAGGGCAGTGCACAGAGCTGGCACTGCTGGGCATTGGTGCACAGTGTGATATAGGTGGCATCACTGTACAGGAACTGGCACTGGGCAGGAGTGTAGCAAACATGGGCAGTGTGAGTGGCTGGCACTGGTGGCAGACTGAGCGGCAGGCACTGGTGGCAGTGTGAGAGGCTGGGACTGGTGGCAGAGTGAGAGGCTGGTACTGGTGAGAGTGTGAGAGGCTGGGACTGGTGCAGAGTGAGCGGCTGGCACTGGTGAGAAGTGGGAGGGGCTGACACTGGTGGCAGTATGAGAGTCTGGCACTGATGGCAGAGTGAGAGGCTGGCACTGGTGGCAGAGTGAGAGGCTGGCACTGGTGGCAGAGTGAGAGGCTGGCACTGGTGGCAGAGTGAGAGGCTGGCACTGGTGGCAGAGTGAGCGGCAGGCACTGGTGGCAGAGTGAGTGGCTGGCACTGGTAGCAGAGTGAGAGGCTGGCACTGGTGGCAGAGTGAGCGGCAGGCTCTGGTGGCAGTATGAGAGGCTGGCACTGGTGGCAGAGTGAGAGGCTGGCACTGGTGGCAGAGAGAGTGGCAGGCACTGGTGGCAGAGAGAGTGGCAGGCACTAGTGGCAGAGTGAGAGGCTGGCACTGGTGGCAGAGTGAGCAGCTGGCACTGGTGGCAGTGTGAGAGGCTGGCACTGATGGCAGAATAAGAGGCTGGCACCGGTGCAGAGTGAGCAGCTTGCACTGGTGGCAGACTGAGCGGCAGGCACTGGTGGCAGTGTGAGAGGCTGGCACTGGTGACAGACTGAGCGGCAGTCACTGGTGGCAGTGTGAGAGGCTGGCACTGGTGGCAGAGTGAGAGGCTGGAACTGGTGGGAGTGTGAGAGGCTGGCACTGGTGCAGAGTGAGCGGCTGGCACTGGTGGGAAGTGGGAGGGGCTGACACTGGTGGCAGTATGAGAGGCTGGCACTGGTGGCAGAGTGAGAGGCTGGCACTGGTGGCAGAGTGAGCGGCTGGCACTGGTGGCAGAGTGAGCGGCAGGCACTGGTGGCAGTGTGAGAGGCTGGCACTGGTGGCAGAGAGCGACAGGCACTGTTGGCAGTGTGAGAGGCTGACACTGGTAGCAGAGTGAACGGCAGGCACTGGTGGCAGAGTGAGCGGCAGGCACTGGTGGCAGTGTGAGAGGCTGGCACTGGTGGCAGAGTGAGAGGCTGGCACTGGTGACAGTGAGCGGCAGGCACTGGTGGCAGAGTGAGCAACAGGCACTGGTGGCAGAGTGAGAGGCTGGCACTGGTGGCAGAGTGAGAGGATGGCACTGGTGGCAGAGTGGGTGGCTGGCACTGGTGGCAGAGTGAGAGGCTGGCACTGGTGGCAGTGTGAGAGGCTGACACTGGTGGCAGAGTGAGTGGTTGGCACTTGTGGGAAGTCGGAGTAGCTGATACTTCTCAGAGGAGCAGAGCCCTGTGGGGAATGCTGTCTCTGGGGCCACCACCACCACCCTTGTTCCGGGCCTGCCTCCGGCTCTGACTGAAAAGAAACAATGTAAGTTGAAACATTGTTTCTCTTCAGTCAGAGGGAGGGGGCGAGGGGCTCAAAGCAGGCAGCAGACAGCCTGCACCTGCTTCAGAGGGAGAGAGGCTTCAGCAAGCCTCTCTCACAGCTTCACCGAAGAGCTGAGGAGGGCCCGGGCCCCCTTCATTTACTGAAGCCTGGGGGGCCCCCCGCACCACGGGGCCTGCGGGGGCGTTTGTTACGCTCCTGTCTCTATGTAGGTTGCATGCAGCAGCCTACATAGAGAAAGTGGGGGAGTGCGCATGACTGCTATGTTCGGCTCTTAGGCTGACCAAACAGTCACTACCCACAACAGTGGGTAAAGCTACTCCCACCCCGGCCCTGGAGAAGGACCGCCCCCAACCAGGCACTCCAGGCATTCTGCTTTCTCGCAGTGCGAGAGGCTGATACATAAAATGGAAGTTTTGCTGTTTTATGTTTCTGCCTTCTTTCACTGTGAAAAAGCAGTGAGGCAAAGCCCCACTGTCCTTTTATATTTTTACTTTATGTTAAAACACCTTCGGAATTTCAGTGAAAAAATAAAGGTTAAAATTATGTTATAGTCAGTCTTAAAAATAGGGTCATTGGTTAGGGGTTGGTGGAACCATAATCCTTGTCAGGGTGAACCACAAAAGTCACTAAAGTAACCTGTGCTTAACCCTCTAGTAGCTTGACACAAACAGCAGTCACGCTTAATATAGAAGCAATGTGTAAATTATATATGCAGCACACAAACAGTAACAAAGTAAAACCACCACAAATAAATCCAAAACATGTTTAGAAACACTGTTTATTTTAATACATCAAATGACAGCAAGACATATATAGTCCAATCTGTAGAACTGTAGTTATGATCTTTAAAAAAATGTTAGTGGAAAAATAGCACCTAAAATATCAAAATGCCAACCGAGGGGTATGTGGTTGCGCGACAATGGGACAAAGTTAAAATTTAAGGCCAACCTTGAAGAAGCACTGGTTTTGGGCCCAGTATCATCTTACTTTCAAACTTAACATCATTCTTAAAGATTCAACATCACAAAGCTTTCCAGCAGAAGGTAAAGTTTTCAGCAAGGTAAGGCAGCAAAGTGTGTATAAAGAGAGTTTAACGGGGAGCTACTGGATGAGGTCATGGTGAAGATTTTTAACTTTTGGAAGTTGAATTCCTCCAGTGGGAAATGACAGTAGGTTTTAGTTGCAGAGAGCTTCACAAGGATACCTTTGTGGAACGCTCCCGCTGAAAAGAATGTACTGCTACGGACAAGAACTTAGCAGAAGCTGCATCACAGCCCACTGGCAATGCACCTTAGTTGGATTGACTTGCAGGTAGGTCCCAGTCTCCTGTCAGTTCTCATAGCAATTCTTTTTGAAAAATGTTCTAGTACTTAGATGTTCGGGTTAGGTAGGAGCAATACGATCAATGACACATCCAAGGGTCCAGTACCTGGAGGCACTAGTTGGGGGGTTAGGACTCACTCCAGCAGAGGCCATTAGCAGGTTTCAAGGCCAATGGAGCGTGTTGTCTCCCTGTAGCTCACAAAGGAGGCCATCCAACTAGCCCTTGGAGTCACTGTGGAGGGCATGGGTTCAAGGAGCAGGTTCAGTCTTCCTTCCTAAGGCAACAGGGCAGGAAGTCAGTCCTTCCAGCATCAGGGAAGCAGAGCAACCTTTTTTCTAAGTTTTCCACAGGTCCATTATTTATATCTGGTGCCAGCCTTTCCATGGTTGGGAACATCCTGTCCTACCCTCATGTCTGGTTTTGTCTCTTCCCCCGTCAAGGCGCCAAACTGCCTGAAATGACAAAGCAGGTTGTCACGTAACTTTGTGTGGGCTTGAGGTAAGGCTCTTCAAAGTGAAAATTACTCAGATTACAGCTCTACTCCAGACTTCCTGGCAGGATGATCCATCCTGCCCACATCTAATGCCTATTGTGATACTACCTGGGAAGAATACACAAACGCCAGCAACAGAGCCATTCACAGCCAAGTGACCCAGGATACTTGCAGAAGAAAGACATGGTTGGGACAGGAAAATTGCAATTTTCTAAAATTTACATTTTCAGAATTGTGACTTAAAATGCGACTTTACCATTAAAGGGAAATTTAAATTACAATTCATTTGAGTCTAAGTAGCATATCTCTACCTGCTCCCAATTCCCGATCTATAGTTAGCACCTATTGTATGTAATAAGGTGACCCAGTGATAGTCAATAGGAGAGATAGGCCCTCCACAGTGGAAAACTATTTCAGGGTTTTTTCAGTGCCAGGATATGGAGCAACCAATAGCATGAAGATGGCCGCTGGAACGATGAGCTCTTCACCATCGACAGATTAACCCCCAGCTATCTCTCAACCCACCGCCGCCTCTCCGCAACCCTGACATGGATATTAAATCGGAAGACACCAGCCACAAGATGATACCACTATGACCCCCACTGCCACCAGGGATCCGGAGTTAACGCCACCATAACAAGGATGACCTATCAAACGGAGAAGTAACTACACAACCAAGCCCCTCAACTGATCGTCCCCACCAACAAGCTGAATCAGCATGCCGCCACACCCCCCAACAAAATAAGAAAATAACTTACCGGATCCCCGGGCAGGTTACAGCCTGAGTCCGACGAGGACATGGAGATAAGCCACATCTAACGCCAGCGGACTCCTGCTGCCACCACAGATGATCGGCACCTCCACCTGCCTCTCACGACGCCAGGACACCCACCGGAGCCTCAGGAGAAGAAAACGCTGCACACCGATAATCAGCTCTGGACCGAGGTAGACGAAAAGAACACGATCCCAGACGGCATCCTACCAGCCTGGCCCCAAGATGGTGCCCAAGTAAGGACATCGCCTTAAAATCGACAACAACTCCATCTGCCACGGAACATCATAGGGGCAAAAGAGACTACCTAGAACCCCCCCACGAGACCCATAGAGAGAAAAAAAAAAGATAAAATAACAAGTGCCACACTTTAAGAATTTTGGACGACGGACCAAGGAAGCTGCTGAAGAGAGGTCCCAGACGATCTCCATCGAGCCTGTCCCCAAGATGGCGCCCAAATTCACAAAAACGTCCCGGTAATGAACTTTACACACATTACCGAGCAGCTATCTCGGAGAAAAAAAACCTTCAACTAACCCCTCCCCCGGATCCACAAGAGAGCCCATAAACAAACCTCGGCTGCGGGAGCTGACACTGTCAAGGGGCAACTGTAGAAACACATCCCCAGTCGATATCCACTCAGCCTGCTCCGAAAATGGCGCCCAAATAAGGACACCACCCCGGAACTGGACAATATTCCCATCTAACACGGAACATCAAAGGGGTAATAGAGACTTCCTATAACCCCCACGAGACCTATAAGAAAAAACAAGCGAGACACCTCAGAAACTCGAGCCACGGACGAAGGAAGCCGCAGAAGAAAGGACTTAGGCGATCCCCTCCGAGCCTGTTCCCAAGATGGCGCCCAAACCTAGGCAAACGTCCAGATAACGAACAAATATCTATTTAGTACCACGTAGGAATAAAGGGGTATAATCCCTGAACTAATCACCTGCCGGATCTGCAAGACAAAGCAGTAGGCACCTATAAACAAATTTAGACTCTGGAAGCTGATTTACTCGGACCCGACGCTCCTCATCTAGCCTGGCCCCAAGATGGCGCCCAAGCTAGGACATTGATTCGGAAATACCCAGTAGCCATATCCTACACTCACTCACCAATCTCAACTGGAAATTGAACCCCACCACAACAACGAAACAAGAACCTAAAACGCTATCCCTGATCTAAACTCTCCGCACTCCCAGACGCACTGGAGCACAAGAAGCACCACTACTGAAGAAAGTCCCAACGCTACCTCATTCTAAGCGACCCCACAGGCCCCAGCTGCGACCGAACACCATCAACACCTTAGGTAAGCCACTCACGAGCATAATACCGACACCTAGTGCTATACCGCCAACACACACAGCCCATAGCCTACGAACGACCAGTGTCTCCTCCCAGTTACGCAAGGATTACACCTCCGATCTCCCCACCACCACCGCCTTGCAACATGACGACCAACCCCAACCCTCTCTCCTCCCCCCTCATAAAACGCCATGGTCCCAACTCCTTCTCCATCTCCCCCCCCATCCAACCTCTCACCCAATGCTAGAAAAGCCTTGAAACATAAACTCATCAGAAAATTCCCCGAATCCCTCTTTGCGGATGTCTATCACTGCCCCTCAAAAGGTCAAATAAAAATGGACCTCATCTTCCACACAGCCAGACCTAGCTACTGGATCTCTATCCTGAGAGAAAAGCGTCTAATAACAAAAACTACCAAGACGATCCACAGCTGCAAGCTCTCTATCCATACCCCGATTCACCTGCCCAACTACGGAACCACCTCAGTGACCATCTACTCCAATGGCACAGTCCTGATCCAAGCCAACAACGCCAACCTGGAGGCTTTTGACCGCCAATTCCCCTCACTACTTGCTAACCCTGTCACTCATGACGCCCACCAAGACCACCAGCCACACACGATCAACCCCCCAACCCCACCGGCCATGAACACAGTCACCCCTTTTCATCCCCCATCCTTCCCCAACCACCGCGAACACAAGGACACAGCACCGTTCACCACCAAAGCCCGAAAGCCAGAAGCACTCCCGAGGCGGAACACCCCCACTCCAGCCACAGCGGTCAATAAGAACAGACCCCAGCCCCCCCACATCCAACCCCTACTCTCCCTCAAGCTAAACCGCCCCCCACACCCCAAGCACCACACATCCCCCCCAAAGACCACGGCCCAAGCTACCGTCTCATCCCAACCTGACTACCAAAATCAACACTCCCCCCCGCAGGAGGCGACGCATTCCCGCCTCACACATATCGAATACCAAATCAACACTATAATACAAGGCTTAAAACTTATCCTTTCCAACCTCTCGACTTCCCACAACCCCAATCCCAAGACCCAGCCCGCCCCACCCCAAGCCTGGAGACCCAATAGAACAGCGAAAGCCATGACCACGGAAGAGGCACTCAATCTGGACGTCTCTTACACCAGCCCCAATAGCCTCCCCCCCCCCCCCCAATCCTCTATTCAAGTAATCACCAGTCTTAGGAACGAGAACGTCCCCCGCAAACCACCCAGACCCCCGATCTCCCTCATCACCATCCCTACCGAACCTATAAAAAAAGACCCCGCACGGACCAACTGCATGCTCATAAATTGTAGATCTGCCACCAAACACTCCACAGAGATAGCAGAGACCATCCTCAACCACAACATAGACATAGCATTCATCACTGAGACCTGGCTAAACGACGCCTCCACACCTACTCTAGATATGCTTGTCCCACCGGGCTATTCCATCATCAACAAAGATAGGAAGGACCAAATAAAAGGTGGAGGCGTGGCAATCATCCACAACAACGACCTCTCGGTGGCTGAAAGATCCGCATTTGACTATAACTCCTTTGAATGCCTCACAACCAAAATCAAAACCACCGACAACCGTCTAATGCAATGCCACCTAATATATCACCCCCCAGGGAACAACGTAACTTTCTCAGAACAACTCTCAGACCTGATAGCCAATTGTTCTCTCAAAGAATCCAACACCCTCATCCTAGGGGATCTTAATCTTCACTGGAACAACAAAAACAACCCCACTATAAAATCCCTCAACGAACTTCTACACTCCAAAAACCTCTCCCAACACTGCGCAGAAGAGACCCACTACAAAGGGGCTACACTGGACGCCATCATCGCCCGGCAGGATGCTATCTCTATTGACCACATCCTCCCGGTAGATTGGTCAGACCACCACCTAATCCTATTTCAACTCTCGCAACAGATCCAATCTCATCCACCTATCGCAGCCCCCCCGACTTGGTCCAGGAACCTATCTCAAATCAACACAACCGAACTGGAAGAAAGAATAGCCTCCTCCCTGCCTATCTCCACAGAAAGCCTCTCAACTACTGAACTTACCTCACACTACAACACTACCATATCCGACATCCTAAATCAATTGGCACCCCTGAAACTAAAAAAAACGAGGAACATCCCATCGAGAACCTGGTTCAACAAAGATATCAACGAGGAAAGGAGGTCCCTCAGAGCAACAGAACGTCACTGGAGAAAGAACCCCTCCTCTACCCGGCGAGAAGAACTCAAGGCAACTAGAAGAAGGTACAAAAATCACATCAACATCGAAAAAACTAACTTCTTCTGCAATGCGCTTGACAAGGCAAAGAACAGACCTAGAGAACTCTTTGACATCATCAAAAAACAAACATCCAAACCATCCATTGCCCTTACCCAACCCTCCAAAGCTCTGTGTGATAACTTCGTCACGTTTTTTCAATGAAAAAACAGCCAAGATCGAACTATCTCTTGACGTCAGCCCTCACACGACCATCAACAGCGACCCAACAGCAACTGAAACCACCTCTACGAGCCCCGCCTCGATCACCTGGTCCTGCTTCGACCTTGTTCACGAAGCCGAGATAATCAACCTTATCTCATCCTCCAAACCCTTCTCCCACAACCTCGTCCCCATCCCCGCCCAAATGGCCAAGGACCTCAAATTCACCCTGGCGCCTTTCTGGTGTGAAATCATCAACAGATCCCTAAAAACTGGCACCATCCCGGACTGCCTCAAAGTCGGCCAGGTTACCCCCCTTCTGAAGAAACAAGGTTTAGACTCCAACGACCTAAACAACTTCAGACCAGTCTCAAGCCTGCCCTTCCTAGTGAAAATCCTAGAAACATGTGTATTAAACCAACTTAACAACCAACTCGACAACATCAATCTCCTTGACCACAACCAATCAGGCTTCAGAAAAGGCTACAGCACCGAAACCGCAATCCTGAACATCGTAGATGACATTCGCAACTCCCTCGATTCGGATCAATGCTGCCTACTCATCCTCCTAGACCTGTCAGCGGCCTTTGACACGGTTGACCACAAGCTTCTCATCAAGGCCCTCAAGGAACAAGTAGGTGCAAACGATGTGGTCCTGAAATGGTTCGACTCCTTCTTTCAGAACCGCTTTCAAAGAGTCAAAATAAAATCCTTCACGTCCGATCCTCTCCCCGTGACCAGAGGGGTCCCCCAAGGATCCGTTCTCTCCCCTCAACTGTTCAACATATATATGGTACCCCTCACCATCATACTGAAGAAAGCTAACATCCCCTTCCACCTCTACGCAGATAATAATGTGACCTCTTCCAGGTATTTTGCAATGATTAGGCCGCTTCTGCAATCGTGACATAGTGTAACCACCATCTCTCTCGGCCACTAAAAATTATATGGGCACACCGCGGCTATAGCCGACATTTAAGATGTGTCAGGTTACCATTCGCAACACTTAGGACTCAATGTCCCTTCTCTGTTTTCACGAACAGCCCCTGGAGCGTCATGTTGTCATGACAACGCTCCTGATTCACTGGCCTTTCTCTATCTTTAAACCCCTCCCAACTGGCCACGCCCACTCGCTTGCAATCAGCAACCGCGGGAAGGCTGCTACTGAGAGCTCCGTGACTACTAACTAAAGGTAAGATTAACCCCCTCTCTTTATACTTCTCCCAGTCTACTAACTCTAACGAGCGTACCTCAACTTACCCCGCCCTCTCCCCAATTGCTCCATAGATGCGGCACATTTTGATGCGATCGCTATGACGCTCTGCTGAGCTGTAAAATAAGGACACTTCGATCTTTATGTGCTACATAGGTAAGCCTTGATTCCTTATGGTGTTAAGATTTAACGCTCATATTAAAAACCGTTTCACTTATACTAGCTCACCCGTTCACAGACCCAGTGTGTTCGTGTGACGTGATTCAAACTCTTACAACGAGCCACGCTCACCTGCTGAAAAACCGTGGAAGACTTCATTTTTAAACTTCGTGACTCTTAAATAAGGTGAGACTTCAATCTCTCTCGCTGGCGCTAGCCACTATATTGATGAGCCGGCCTTAAAACTCCCCTCTCCTGATTTACCATCTAGAGGCGCGGCCCACCACAGATGTTTCTTAATAACGCATCGCCGTCACAGAAAGAAGGTATAGGAGCGGGATATTCCTAACCTTTGGTGATGATAGAGGTAAGCCCCACTTCCTACAAAATGCAGTACTTCTTAAGAGTAATGTCGCTTGGTCTATTAATACCCGTCCCACTGCCCATAGATCCAGCCCAATTACCCGACGAGAATAATGAGGACATAATCCTGCCACTCGCTCGAATCTGAGCAGGTATGTTCTTTGTGTCCTATATTGCCTTAACTTTGCTAAGTAATCTGAGTCCCCCATGTCTCATCTACTCTTGGCCGGTCCTAATCATGCTGCAATGTCATCTCTGATATAGCATCTCTAACAGAATGGACTAATGTGATCTGAAGAGGTCACTATTTGGACTAATTGATTTCCCCTGGCCGAGTCAGGATTGTTGTGTTTATGTATGTTAGCTTGTATACGTCGAAAATTTATTTTACAACTAGATACCCATGACGGGTTGTACAGAACTGTTTGAAATGTATATCTCAGCTATGATGAATTCCTTGTGCGTGTCATTTCATAGATATTGGTCATAACATCTGCATTTTTCTGCCCGCAAATAGCCATGGTAACAGCGTTAGTAATGTGTTTACCGCTCACAACGGTAAACTCGACATAGATTGTCGGCGTTTTTACACCTCATTGTTTTATATTTCCAGATTTTGTAGTGCCCTTTTGCTGACCACCCTGTCCTGATGAAGACCCCGATGTAAGGCTAGACAAACGCCTACAAGTGTAGCGTGGGGTCGAAACGTCGACGGCTACCTCTATGTCCTGTTCAGTTGACACTCCCCCATTATTTTGAATTCTTCTGTGTCAACAGAAATAGTATGAACTTTTGGGATATGTTATAATCCCCCATTTTTTGGCTCAGGGATCTGAAGCCATGAAACTGTATTGCATTTTGAATTAACATTGCAATATATAAGTTGTCACGAACTTTATTCCCTCACTGTCCTTTTCCCTCACAGCATCACGCTATCCCACTCCCTTTCCTTTCTTGGGGCACTTTTATTGACCAACTGATATGGCTCATGCATTGTGATTAATTGACATTGTGTGTGACTACTTTTGACTTTTCTATAATAAATTCATGTAAATGTATTAAGCTCTACTGGGACCCTTCTTTCCTACACCATTCAGAAAAGGCTACAGCACCGAAACCGCAATCCTGAACATCGTAGATGACATTCGCAACTCCCTCGATTCGGATCAATGCTGCCTACTCATCCTCCTAGACCTGTCAGCGGCCTTTGACACGGTTGACCACAAGCTTCTCATCAAGGCCCTCAAGGAACAAGTAGGTGCAAACGGTGTGGTCCTGAAATGGTTCGACTCCTTCTTTCAGAACCGCTTTCAAAGAGTCAAAATAAAATCCTTCACGTCCGATCCTCTCCCCGTGACCAGAGGGGTCCCCCAAGGATCCGTTCTCTCCCCTCAACTGTTCAACATATATATGGTACCCCTCACCATCATACTGAAGAAAGCTAACATCCCCTTCCACCTCTACGCAGATGACACACAGATCTACATAGAAACAACCTCCTTCAACGACATTCTAAGGCTCAACAACACTCTCATAGAAATCCAAGACTGGCTAGGGACGAATCACCTCAAACTCAACCAAGGAAAGACTGAGATCCTACTCATCTCAAACAAAGATGACAACCCCCATATCACCGAATGGGTGAAAGCAATTAACGCTCTCAAAGGAAATCTCACCCTGACCAACTCAGTAAAATCACTCGGAATCACTCTTGACCACAAACTGTCAATGACGAACCACATTAAGAACTCCGCAAAGAGTGCCTTCTTCAGTCTGAAACTCCTAAACAAAATCAAACCACACATCCCCCAGAGGGATCTCCAACAAGCCACACAAGCACTGGTGCTATCCAGACTAGACTATGGGATTGCAACCCTATCCGGCACAGCCCTATCCCACCTTGTGCCACTGAAAAACACCCTCAACGCAGCCGCCAGAATGGTCTCTGGTGCAAAAAAAATCGACCACATATTGCCCGCACTCAAGGATTTAAAATGGCTCCCAGTGGAAATGCGCGCCAACTTCAGAACGGCCTGTCTCACGCATAAAGCTTTGCACACAGGGAAACCGGAATACTTAGCCTCCAAGCTCAAGAAAGCGGGTCAATCCAGAAACCTCAGAAGCTCAAACTCACTACTACTCATCCCCCTGAAAACACGGAAACAAAAAACCGCAAACCGCTCTTTTGCTGGTAACGCCCCAAAAATCTGGAACTCCATCCCAGTGGACATCAGAACCAACCCCTCCTTCCCAGATTTCAAGAGCCGCCTAAAAACCCTCTACCTCAATCGCGCATTCCCGAACTCTACCTCAGCAGCTCACCCTGCTACCCTGACTACCTCAAAGACACTACCTCAACCCCGCCCGCACGCGCCAAAGAAGTTTGTTAACCCCTGATCTTGTATGAACACTTTTGTACTCCAGAACGACTGTCAAGCGCTCTGATACCCTCGGGTCTGGCCAGCGCTATAGAAAACTCCAAAAATAAAATAAAATAAAAAATAAAAAATGTAAAACTAAAGTACACATGTCCTACTTTTAAATACCATGCACCCTGTCCTCGGAGTTGTTAGGGCCTACCTAAGGATTGAATTAAAACGTATTAAAAAGAATGGTTTAGGCCTGGCAAAAGGTTTGTTTTGCCAGGTCGAAGTGGCAGTTTAAACTGTACTACATGCTGCAGTGGCAGGACAGAGACGTGCATTTTAAAGGCCTACTTGAGCGAGTCAAATAATGTGAGTTGCAGGCCCACTAGTAGAATTCACTTAACATGCCCTGAGTACATGTATTACCCTATACTGGGGACGCACAAATATATTAAATGTGGCAATCAGATGTAGGCCAATATTCAAATATTTTAGGGAGAGGGCACAATTATTTTACCACTAGTTAGCAGTGGTAAAGTGCACTGAGTCCTAAAGCCAACAAAACCAAATTCATACAAATACGAGGGGTGTATAGAAAATGTTTGGGTATGACCCTGCAGAGAGAGGGCCAGGTCCAACATTTAGGTATAGTAATAACATCTAACTTTACATTAAAAAAAAACACTCAGAAATTCACTGACAAAACAAAGGTTAAAATGATGTTATAGTTAGGGGAAATGTCAGTTAAAATGTAATGTTTTAAAGTAAAGAAAACAGTGAATTCACCAGTTATGCTTTGCTGAAATAAGTGGAACTCACACCCTCGTCATGCAGTGCTTATGAGCATACATATTGGGAAACTCATGACATGTTCTGTGACATCATTAATAACATCACTGATGACAATTGAAATGAACAGTATGCATGGTGGGGGTCGAGGAATAGTTACTTCAGTTAACTACAACAGGTGAATTTAATTGTTTTTTTTGGTTTAAAACGTTACATTTTAAATGACTTTTATTATCAAAGCAAGGCTTTCGCACTGGGTATGGAAAAGTATAGCAGTTAAGGGGTCAAATTGCGAAATCCATTCTACAAGCTTCTCTAGGGTTCAGTGGTTTATTGCAACAAAAAAAAGAGATCGTTTATGGAAACCTATTTCACCCTGTGTCATGTCTCAAGAGCACAGGTCTGCTTTCGGAATTGCATTTTTCCCATTTATAGTTTCAGCACCAGCTTTAACAAAAAGCGAGACTCTTTCCTGAAACCCAATGTAATTATCGGTTGTAAAGATAAGATATGCTTGGAAAGAGCAAAATAGTAATTGAAGTTTACTTTTAGAAAGTTTTTTTAGCAAGGTTTATAAACTAAATACAAATATTAATTGATCTGCTTAGGAGACAAGGATGTGGCTGAATTCCTTGGTATAATGTAACTGTGTGCTGTTTGTTTCTTTACATCTGCAATGGACCTAAACACATCTTCTAGTCTCCGATGTGCACATGTGAGGTCATAATTTTTTCTGAAAGAAAGATAAAACATTTTTTCAGTAAGACTAACCAGCCATCTAAAACCGTGGAAAACTGTTATTACAAATAATTGCCGTAATTTGCCAAGCTTGTTCCTTCAAAGTAAAATGTGACATCTGCTCCTGAAGTCTTCCACTGAAATATGTTTTGCAAAACATTGAACTATTTTGTTTGCCACGTTTCGTAAAATAATACATGCAAACATCAGCAAAGTCTCATTATTTATGGTCTAATCAAAAATGATGGGGCCTAGAGAAAATTGGGGGACCCATTCCCAAACGCATTTGTGAGTAAGGGAAGTAGTACTGTAGAAGTTCTCTTTTACCTACGTTTATATGTCTCTGAATCCGCCACGAAACACCCATTTTATTCCCATTTCAGATGTTGCGAGGCCAATTCACAAAGACATGTAAGAGTACCCAAAGGTGTGCTTCAGGACTGCTACTTAAAATACTTCAAATGCTTTTGTGACTATTCCCCATTGATATAATGTTGGTTACGAGAATCTTGAAGTATTGGTAGGTAACAAAATGGCTCTACCATAATATTTAAAGTAACACGAAACAACGATTGATATGAATTTTGAAAAAGCTGAAATATTTTGCCAAACTAAGAACAATATTTGAGACTACATTTGGTTCTGGTCTGTCAAACTAGTGATTATTCTACTGCAGTGGTGACTCCTCCGCTAAGGCGGAGGAGCATAGCCCACTCCTCAAAAGGAAAAATAAAATGATAAAAAAATCATTATAATAATTTTATTTTTCCTATTGAAGTCAGTGGCTCTGTTTCATGCAGGGCGGGGCTGGGCAAAGCAGGGGGAGTAGTGGCACCCTCTAGATGTGCATGACCGTTTAGCCGCCGTCTTGGGCCGGCCAAACAGTCAAGCGCACTTTGCATTTTCCCCACCAGGCTGTGAATACACAGCCTGGTGGGGAACATGCACAGCCTCCCAGTCCCCTACTGAGCACCGAACCACGACACTCAGACCAATCACAACACTGCATCGCAGCGTTGTGAGTGACTTAGGGGAGCCCGGGTGCTTCCTGCTGCCGGGACTGGTGACAGGAAGAAGGAAGATGAAGAGGATGGAGGAGAGGCCGTGGCCGACCGGTACCAGGTTAGTCATTTTTTTTCAATTCTTTTTCATTCCTCGCCCCATTAATCTGTCCGGTGGCAGCCGCTACTGTTCTACTGTATGTGTAGTGCACCAGAAATAAGAGTACATTATTTTTATAAATTCTTTTCACTTTAGATATGTTAGGTTATGCTTTTGAGCCCCTGTATTGTCGTGTTCTATCTAGGACCCTGATCAATATTGTGACCTTATGCCCCTATACGGCTATAATCAATCCATACCCCTATAATGGCATAAACGATCAGAGCCATATTTCAGCTATATTTCAGAAACTCGTCTCTGCAGCTCATTAAAGTACATGACACAGCAGAAGCCACTATCTTAGATTCCTAGATTACACATTGAGTTCTTTCAACAGATAAAACCCCCAGCAACCTGGGAAAGCCCCGCTTGCTATGTTTTGATTAGTAATAGAACTCTAATGAGTACTGTAAGAACAACCGGTTCTTAGTGACATCTTTATTGACGTCTTATGTCCAAAAACTTACGTCAAACAAGGCACCTTCCAGGTATAAATAATACCAACGTTGCCTTAAGCAAACACAGCGGTGGTGGTGATAGAGAATACAGGAGCAGAACAGCTGTCCCTTGCAGAGCCCAGCAGATGCGAGAAGCCCATGGACGCTGCCCCTCCTCCTCCTTGACGCACTGAGAAAGACGCTGTCTTTTCTCCTGCCGAGAAAATCCAGCTCCGGCGTTTCCAGCCTACCCTTGCGGGTGACTGGGATATCGAGTCCTGAGAGGCGATACAAGACCTCCAACATTCTATTCCAGAGGTACAGTGTTGACTAAACCCTTAGAGAGAATTATTGAAGCAAACCCTTGGCAAACCAACTTAACTTAAACTGCTACTTACTTACTCCCTCCCAAGTATTAGGCTTAGGTCAGGTACACTGGGGTAGGCGTAGTTAGAAGCACCAGTTGAGGACGTTAGCTAAATGTATATATTAATGTATATATTTTATTCATTTTAACTATTGTATGGCTAAGAAACCATATCAATGCTTTTACAGTATTATTTTGCAATCCTCCTTTTACTGTACGAACTTTTTATAATAACAAGTCTTGCAATTGTGGCAATTCATTTCTCTTGCATGAGAAGAAAGACTGTTCAATAAATAATACCTTTTATTGAAAACGCCCGTCTCTCTATTCTCTGCATAATGGTGAAAGTAATCTGCACAACTGACTGAGTGAAATAGCTGTCTATTGTTTCACACAACTCTAGAGATTGACTCTTATTCTAAGGAGCAAAGTTGTCATGTTTATGCGGTTGTTGGAAAACGGAATCCCTTCTTGTCTGTGCCTGGGAAGCTGATCACTTTCTATTCAGTCAAGAAAGTTTCCAGTGACCTCTGAGCTAGTTGGTACAAACCCAATTAAGTTTAACATAGTCAGTAGAGACCTGGAAGACCGCACTTCTACGTCTACACTGCTGTTTATGTTATTCCAATGCGCAGGGCCTATAGGGAAAATAGGAACTACACTACATGGCGCCCAACATTTGCTAAGGCGATAAAACTAACGCAAGACGTTAGAGTAACTCAGTCGTGCTTTTATACACAGACCCTTTCTACCGTAAATACTCCAATAGACGTCTGGAGTGGGTGAAAGGTTAAAATCCGCCCGAACTTAGTAGGAAGAGATTCCTATGTAAAGCTCTGGTTTATTCAACGTTGAAGGATACAGTGTTCCAAAATATTGTGCACCTAATCTTTGTTTTCTTGAAACCTGATCTGCAACAAAAGACCTTCCTGACAGTAAAATGCCAGGAGAAGGCGGGAACAACGGAACCACTGATGCCGCAGTAAATGCGACTCAGCAGGATCCGAATGAAATTAATGAGTCCGGTGCAATAATCATCCCGGTCAACATAAGTAAAACTATAACGTTAAAACTTATAGAAAACGGACTGACCACACAAGCTGGCACAGTCGTCTTTGTGATAGAGGCACACGAATATCGGCAGACAGAGGTATTCTATTCTTGGATAAAATTTCCAGCGGCAAACGCTGCAACACACGAGTTCCACTATTACAAAATAGAGGATCCACCGGAAGAGTACGCTCCTTTCGAGGAGATTGAAATCCCATTAAAATACCAAGAGCACCTGCTCTGGTTTAAAGGTGCCCTAAAACATGATGATCATATTACCAGGCTCTGTCCACTAGGTAGACCAGGAGCAACGTGGCCGGTTTTAGCCAGCTACACACCACACCCGAACATTGAAAAAATGTCTAAAGAAGAGCTGTTAGCACAGCTAAAAACATTAATCAAAATACATAGACAATTAGTCCAATATGTAATGCGGACTGCAACAGTCCAAACAGCTGTTAATGTTCCACAGCTGACCCCTCATCAGGGGAACACAAATAAAATTACACCACAGAACATACAATCATGTCTTGGTAAAACACCCATAAAACGGGAGCAAATTCCTTTCTGGTTAGCGCAGAAAATTACTCAAATAGAGGCAGTATTTCCGAATACTACCCCTATTGAGAAACACAGAATTCTGACCATCTGCCTTCCAATGGGGGGTCGCACCACACGTGGAGGACTGTGACACTTGGGGTACAGTCTTTGCTTCCATTTACACAAAAACACATGGTGTTCCGTCAATGGCGGTAATACCGGATGTGCTAAAACAGATTCAGAATGAATATGGTCCAGAACCTGCTTTAACTCTTGGTATGAAATTACTGAAAGACTTCAAGCAGGTCTCGGCTATATTACTAGCCAATATAAAAGGAGAAGCAGCATCTGTGACGATCCGCCAGAAGTTGAAGGAAACAGATATAACAGATCAACCAATTGAGCTTGCCAGAATTATAGTAAAATGCTATGAAGAATTAGGTAGAGACAGCTTGGGTGGGAAACCAGTAAAACCCCAACTACTCGAAAGTCCTGAAAAATTATTTATTAAAAATAATTTAAACACTCCTAAAAAGAGCTGGGATGGAAATAAACAATCCACTCCCAAGGAAAAAGTTTTCCAGTCCAGAGGAAGGTCTCCTCGACGGAGGGAAAGAACTCCGACTCAAGAACACCAGTCTCCCCAGAGGGAGCCCTCTGACAAAAGATATAACCTTAGAAATAGGGATAACTTGAAAAAGCCAGATAGATATCAAAGTATTGATACACGTCCCTCTCGATCTTTTTCTTAGAAATCGGAAAGAAGAGGACGGTCAGACCCAGGAGAGCACACCAAGTCCAAAGACAAGGAACGTGCTCAAAATAAAAAATCACAATTTCCAAGAAAGAAAGTAGCCAGTATTAGAGTAATCGAACATGCCGAGAATACTTAGGACACAGCTGAAAAACGGGGAGTGGGCACAGACAATGCTAGACAGTGCAGCAGAAATCACCATAGCTCGCAAGATCCTGATGAGTCATCTGGAGACAGTGGACACGAATGAATACATTCAAGTAGAAACTGCAGACACCAGAGTTAGCGAACCTCATAAGATATACGAAATAACACTGCGTATAGAGGGAGATAAGACTAGAAAAATAAGGGGTCTATTCTGGGATAAACTCTCAAAAGGCTATGACATCCTGTTAGCTGAAAAAGATTGGCCCCCAGAGTTTGTCAGGGAGTGCCCTCGTGGTGAAGAAATAATTATGCCTGCCTTCCCGAATCACATTCCGATTCACACTAAATACATATATGCAAGGAAATGGGCAGTAGCCCAGGCACCAGCACTATATAAAAATCATGTAGGATGGCATGAGGACTCTACTCCTCACAAAATCCAGTTAAAAAGTCAACCGACTGCACAAAGGCAGTACCCAATTAAGCAAGAAGCTAAAAAACAGGTCAGGGAGATTTTAGATAAACTTGAATACCAGGGGGTGATTGAAACATGCACCTCCCAAATGAACAATCCTTTGTTTCCTGTTTCCAAACCTGACGATTCATATCGTCTAGTTTTGGACTACAGACACCTTAACTCATGTTGCAAAACATTTGCAGTACAAAATTTGCATAGTGCTGCACTAATAAATAACATAGTTCGGAAAAAATATAAAACACTAGACATGTCTAATGGTTTCTTTTGTCAAAATATTGCACCAGAAAGCAGATACTTGACCGCTTTCTCAGTAATGGGGTCTCAGAAAAATTTCTGTAGGCTCCCACAGGGATTCAAGAACAGCCCAGGACTATTCTCAGCCAGAGTAACAGAGTTACTACAAATATATGATGATGAGGCATTATCTTACGTCGATGACATCTATCTCACAGATGACGACTTGGATACTCACTTGAAAAGGGTGAACACCATAATGCTTGGTTTCGCAGCAGAGGGTTACAAATTCAACTTCAAAAAGTCAAGAATTGCCCCTCTGACAGTATTATTTTTAGGATACGAATTATCAAGTGAAGGGAAAAGCCTGGCGGACAACTTCTTAGAGAAGTGCGCTGTACTCCAAGCACCAAAAACGCTGCAGAACTTCCAATCGATTCTAGGTTTCCTGAATTTCGGAAGAACTTACATTCTAAATTATGCGGAGAGGGTTAAACCTCTCTACGAACTAATTAAACCTGATTTTAAACCATTCAACTGGACTCAAAAACAAGCAGAAATTTTGAGATCATTGCAAACAGACATGTTAGCAAAAACAAAATTAGATACACGTGACAATACAATCGACCTTGTAATCCGAGTCATCCCAGGAAGATGCGGATTCACGTACCTGACCTCTAATCAGGGAGAAACGGTACCAATAGCTTACAAATCTCACTTGTACACACAAGCAGAAAAAACATTCAGTCTCACAGAAAATACTGTGAAAGCAGTGCAAACTGCAATAGCGAATGAACGAGAACTAGCACACGGCAAAAGGATCATTGTCCTCACGGCGGAATCCACCTTCGAGGCGCTATTCAGCCCAGTAAACCTGCCTACAGTGTCACTGGATCCGAAATGGATACAGTGGAAAATTCTCTTCCTGCGGAAGACGTAAAATACTATTTCGCCCCGCACATGAAAAAACTGAATGATTTAACTTATGAAAAAGAATATCCTCTGCCAATCGAAATTCTGCCTCTCCAACAGTACTCCTGTATAATCTAAACAGACAGATTTGTACAACATTACAACGTAGAAAGTAAATCCTATGATGCAGCATGCGCGATTGTTAAAGGTCGCTGGATGTGCGGTAAATTCAGACCGAAAATAACAAAAACTGAATCAGTGAGAAACTGTTCGGCTCAGCGTGCTGAAATCAGATCCTTAACACCTTGACTGCTGCAGCAATTTCCCCTCTGTGCTGCAGATCAATGATCCCCATTGTTCATGACGAGCTGAGCTCGTCATCAGCACACGAGCAGTGTACTGCATGACGAGCTGAGCTCGTCATGAGCATGGAAGGGGTTAAAGATGGCGCTTGAAAATGCAGAACGTGAATTCCCGACACTAATCGTGTGCGATTCGCATTTTTGCGTCAACTCTTACAATAATAAGTTACAGAGCTGGGTTCAAAATGATTACAAAGATGACACAGGTGCCACAATTAAGCATAAAATGCTTTGGACACAGGTAGTTCTTTTACAGAAAGAACTACAAAAGACTCACATGATACACACTCTGAGTCATCAAAGTGATGGCGTTCACGTTGCAGGGAATTCATTGGCTAATACAGCCACAGCGGAAGCAACTAAACCGGCTTCCGTAGCCACAAAAAAGCGTTCAGAAAAGTACATAGACAGGGACACCATGCTGGCAGTAAAGACGTCCTTAAAAGGCGACTGTGCAGCACTACCCGTGAACTATCCACTCAATTATACATACGTAATTGATGCAAACTCCGTTCCTTTTGCTCGAATCCCTGGAGTGGGGGATAGGGTCACTCCAAACATGAATCGGAGGAAGTTATTAATAGCAGACGCACACATGGGTGAAGGTCCAAGGCACAAACAGATGAAGGAATCTCTGACTGAATTACAATCAGTATACTGGTGGCCAGGGATGAGCCTGCACCACTATAAATATGTTAAGAACTGTCCCGACTGCGACAGAGATCGCAGCAGCGAATCAAGCCGAGTAATGCCATGGCCTGGTATGTAGGTAGCGTAATGCTGTCTATATGCAATCCAGCGTCCTATTAATTATTTAATACTACATTCACTAAAAAAATGTGTCCCCAGCGCTCGGCTGACTAGAGAATAAAGACTTTGACATCAAAGATTGTTTGGCTGTTTTACAGGACTTGAATGAAACAAGAAAATCATTAAGCAACATAAAGTTAAAGCAACAGCCAACTACCACTGAAGACACACCACCTGTCCCAGCAAGACCTGTCTGGATTCCAAAGATTGGGGATCTAGTCAGAGAGAAAATAGCGGTGAAGAAGGAATTTGGGCCTTCTTACAGAAAAGCAGTGCCTATCTTGGCAATCATCGGAACAAGATCAGTAGTACTGCCGCCTCTTGCTGGTAAAAAGGAGAACCGAGTTGTATCAATCGACCTGGTAAAACCACCAGCATGTGGCCTATAATCAACAGTAGGCCAAGTGGACTCCCAAGAAACAACAGAATACCCAAATTTTCAACAATCCAAGAGGTTCAAACTGAAAGACTAATCACATTTGATAAACCTACAGTGCACAGAGAGGGACTATGCAACAATGCCATGGAACTCGTGCCTCTTGAAACACAGATTGAAACAGTTCATCATGAAACACCAGTCTACAATGATGTGGCATCAGAATGTGCTAGTGAAAGACAAATTGAGAAAACAATTCCAACAAGTGACAGAACTGCCTCTGGCTACTTCATCAACTTCGATACTTTTTCTGAAGATCAAAACGACCCTGAAGTAACGCCAGAAACAAAAACTTTTAAAGAAAAAGCAACAGAACTCTTTCATCAACTCAAGGAAATTTACCTTATTTCTCCATGGTTAGAGTTTTGGTTTGGGCTGGGTGTATTTTTCCTCCTGCTTTGGCTCATCATGATACTTTGTTTGGGAAAATTCATTGAAGGTAAATACAGTTCAATGGACACAGCAAGTCAGAATATCAACTTAGTCCTGAAACCTCACAGATCATCTCACGTGAAGAAAAGAGGACTATCATCTGTAAATGTCACAGCCATTCCAATACCCGGCAGGGTAGTATGGGACAAGACTGAATATGAAGTATATGGCCCTGTCGAGATCTTGAAATATCCTCACCAGTTCAAGGTTTCATTAAATGACTTTGTAAAACCAAGTACATTCTCTGATGATTGGGATTTTGAAAGTATAAATAATATGATGCCAGATTTAGTGTTGTCAGCCAGTTTTACAGAACATGATTATTTACAAAGTTCGTCTAATTATGAACAGATGTACTGCTTCTCACATTACGGAGACCATTACTTACTTAAATCTGCACAACCTAGAAATGTTTTTAAATATAACCAATGGGAACATTGTGCTACTCCACCTAAAAGCAGTTCGAAAACATTCTATGAGAAATTCCAGTACTTCTCAGGGTTTAACACAAGTGATGCAGAAACGTTTTATTATAAACTGTTGGATAAAACAGGGACAAAAACCATGCTGACAAATATTAAATTGATATATTCAGAAGCATTTTATGAAAAAATGATGACATTTGGTTTTGATTTTTGGAAAAATAACATTGAAACAAAAACAATCTGGGGTACGAAAGACTGGCAGGTACAAGGCCTAGAAGCATTATTTCGAGCCTGCATGATCCCAGAACAAATAATGTTCTTAAATGACACAATTCACCAAACAACCTGTCTTGGACTAGCTAAAATCAAAGACCTTAACAAACCGTCTATTCCAAAGCCAATACCTTATAATGCAACAACAGATATTGAAATAGACATATCTAAAATTTTACATCTAAAACAGAACACATCCTGATTGGAAAAAGTGGTTAATCTGGCCTACTGACACAAATAACTGTCAAGATAGATTCCTGAACAAAACACAGGGGTTAACAATGACCAGACCAGACCCTAGATACTCCCAGAGACAACATCCAGGGATAGTAACAACATACAGTGTAGGGAAGCTGTGCCTTGAATGGCTAGAATCATCCACACTGGCAGAAATTAAGCAACACTTATCTTTACTTAAAGATGGTGCTGATTTGCGCGATTTCATTCTGGGACCACGCAAACAGCATCAAAAGCGTTTCATAGCAGCAAGTATATATGCGGCATACAACGAGGCTTGGAAAGTAACACAAATTGAAACAGCTGAAAAAATACGAGAAATTGATCGTATTAATTTGGAAAAATCACTTTCTGTTGTGGACAATGGGTTAATGACTCTGTCCTCCAGAATATATTCAGTGGACAGTATTGTATCATCTGCCATCGATATAATAGATAAAGACTTGCTAATGTTACAGCATGGCCAGTCGCAATTGCGTTCTATTGTACAGTTAGGCTGGACACTGCAAAATCTTCATTCAGGCTATGTGCCATGGCGTTTAATCAACACAACGTCATTGTTTTCCATTTTTAACCTTACTGATAAACAAATCAGCTTGGCACAGAAAGGAGCAGACTATACAATCCTGAGCATCGAAAAACTTGAGAGATTGTCATTGACAATGTCAGAAAGACCTGTCATTGAATGAATAATACACGGGATTATCACAATTCCGATAACAACTTTCCGATTTAAAAATCGCCTTGAATATATACCGACTGGCCAGTATGAACATTTGGGTAAAGGGTACATTAAGTCAGCATGGAAATTACCATATACACACACATGCTATAGTGACAGCAACAAAAATGTATTTCTTAGTGGTGAAAACTGCAAACATTCACTAAGCGGTATACTTTTGTGCCAGGGTATTAATTTACAGGGGGCCTGTGAAGGAACTTCAAACTGCCTTTCATGCCACCAACATGTCACACCTGCAACGCAGATAGAGCCTTTCTTTAAGCAACTCTCTAACGGGAGTTACATTCTAATAACGGATCAAAGCTGTTGTGGCTTGATGCCAGGGAAAGCACATCTCGTAAGCGTAACTTCCATGGTCACTTGCTGTATGCAAGCATTGTTTCCAAACGGCCCTGAAGATTCCGAGACGCCGATTTGGCCTCCTTTGAATGTCTCTTCTATACGAATTGATACTTTAAGCAGAATGAAGTCTGTGCTTTTACAGACAACAGTGCCCATAACGTCATCAAAAGAGACGTATGATCTCCAAGATGCAAGGACAGCTTTGGAGATACATGACCTTTTATCAACAAATTGCCCCGTGCATTTCACAAAAATGCTTAGCCAAATTCTAAATATGTCAGATACCGTAGGTCTCACAAACGTATTTAAGACGATTTTTTCGGGACTGTTAACACCATTCAAAGCAATTCTGAGCATCATTCCCAATTTTGTCCATTCAGACTTTGGCGGCATACCCCTAATTTTGGGACTTGTAGCAGGCATTTTATTTTTTACCCTCCTGCTCCGATATGGCAAGCCAAAACACAGACATGACTCTGGCAAGGATGGAAGAAACGATCCTAGCAGTACGCTACCGGGACCGCATAACTAGAGTCCTTAGATTGGCCAGGCTGAGAGATCTGAACATGACCTGGTTTCTTTCATTCAGACCTATATGGCAGAACTGCATCTTACCTGTGCTTCGATGTATGCTATGCGGCGAAGAATGCGTGTTAGACACCTGTCTTGCACTACCATCAGCAGTACCAATGGATATCGATACTTTGCTAAGTCCTGTAACGGCTCACGCATCGTGTTGTCCCCAGCGGCTACCAATCCTGATGACGGCATTTGTTGAGACTCCTGCGCTACGAATAGGTGGCGGCAGTGAAGCGATACATGAAAGCAACATCACCCAGGTACGGCCTTCTGTGAGCATTGCTGATCCAAACATCGATGATAGCAATCATTCTCACACCTGCCAAGTTACAGCATTATCGACCTTGGTCGAACTGTCACCTGAATATGTAGACCTGTTCTTTAAGAGCCTGTCTGATATGATGTTCTCCCCTGAACAACAACAATGAATGTTTGGAAAAAGCATTCCTGCGCACAGCGTTCTCATGAACTCTGAATTTGGCCTTCAGTTTTGATCAACAAAAACTACTGAAAAGCATTGGAACTCTATTCCTCCGTTCACCTTGAAAATTTTGTTTTTTGAACACTTTTTCAAAATATTTACCTTTTTTCCTGGCACGAATACCTTTGCTTAAAGTAGAACTATTCATAAAGAACAGAACTTCTATTTTTAGTAAATCTAGAGACAAAATAACTTTACCTCAGCCTCTAGCACATTTTACAGCAAATGCATTTATATGTGATGAAATGATCTCGCCCTTCTTTTCTGTATAAAGAGATATTTCATGTGTAATTTTTTTTCGCAAAATCGTTCAACTGTTTTCATATGCTATAATTTTTGAATGATTTCTATGCTTAAAGACGTACAGCACCTATATTTTCATGTATTTCAATTACGCCATTTCAAATGCAACATGTATTTTGGGGTGGGAAGTATTACACACGCATCTTATTGCTTTAGTTTTAGTAATTTGATGGACATAAATTCGTGGAGTGGGTGTCGTGTTCTATCCAGGACCCCGATCAATATTGTGACCTTATGCCCCTATACGGCTATAATCAATCCATACCCCTATAATGGCATAAACGATCAGAGCCATATTTCAGCTATATTTCAGAAACTCGTCTCTGCAGCTCATTAAAGTACATGACACAGCAGAAGCCACTATCTTAGATTCCTAGATTACACTCCGAGTTCTTTCAACAGATAAAACCTCCAGCAACCTGGGAAAGCCCCGCTTGCTATGTTTTGATTAGTAATAGAAATCTAATAAGCACTCTAAGAACGACCGGTTCTTAGTGACATCTTTATTGACATCTTATGTCCAAAAACTTACGTCAAACAAGGCACCTTCCAGGTATAAATAATACCAACGTTGCCTTAAGCAAACACAGCAGTGGTGGTGATAGAGAATACAGGAGCAGAACAGCTGTCCCTTGCAGAGCCCAGTAGATGCGAGAAGCCCACGGACGCTGCCCCTCCTCCTCCTTGACGTGCTGAGAAAGACGCTGTCTTTTCTCCTGCCAAGAAAATGCAGCTCCGGCGTTTCCAGCCTACCCTTGTGGGTGACTGGGATATCGAGTCCTGAGAGGAGATACAAGATCTCCAAAATTCTATTCCAGAGGTACAGTGTTAACTAAACCCTTAGAGAGAATTCTTGAAGCAAACCCTTGGCAAACCAACTTAACTTAAACTGCTACTTACTTACTCCCTCCCAAGTATTAGGCTTAGGTCAGGTACACTGCGGTAGGCGTAGTTAGAAGCACCAGTTGAGGACGTTAGCTAAATGTATATATGAATGTATATATTTTATTCATTTTAACTATTGTATGGTTAAGAAACCATATCAATGCTTTTACAGTATTATTTCGCAATCCTCCTTTTACTGAACGCACTTTTTATAATAACAAGTCTTGCAATTGTGGCAATTCATTTCTCTTGCATGAGAAGAAAGACTGTTCAATAAATAATACCTTTTATTGAAAACGCCCGTCTCTCTATTCTCTGCATAATGGTGAAAGTAATCTGCACAACTGACTGAGTGAAATAGCTGTCTATTGTTTCACACGTCTCTAGAGATTGACTCTTATTCTAAGGAGCAAAGTTGTCATGTTTATTCGGTTGTTGGAAAACTGAATCCCTTCTTGTCTGTGCCTGGGAAGCTGATCACTTCCTATTCAGTCAAGAAAGTTTCCAGTGACCTCTGAGCTAGTTGGTACAAACCCAATTAAGTTTAACATAGTCAGTAGAGACCTGGAAGACCGCACTTCTACGTCTACACTGCTGTTTATGTTATTCCAATGCGCAGGGCCTATAGGGAAAATAGGAACTACACTACAGTATGCCTACTAAAATGTCCTGGCATTAGTTTGGAAGAACATGGGCTGTATCATATCACAGTAATAACAATCAGATGTACAAAGTGATTTACAAAAATCACAGGGTTATGTTAAGTTAGCAGTTTGTAAAGCGCCTGGTTACTCCAATCCGGAGTGTCCTCGCACTAGATTTCAATCAACATAACTGGCGGCAGGCTTCCCTTAGTTGTTAGTCGGCATGGCTCTTCCTGAATAGCCAAGTTTTCAAGTGCTTCTGAAAAAGAGCCTCCGAAGGTTCTAATCTGAGATGGGATGGCAAACTATTCCATTATTTAGCTGCTAATAATCTAAAGGAGCTGCCACCAAAACACGTTCTAAGAAAGCCTATTCCAGCTGATCCCATGGAGATAAGGCTGAATCAGAGGATGGAGATAGCCAAGGCCTTTCATATGGAGGATCCTATGGGTGAAGCACATGGCTTTGAATGCAATCCTTTACTCAATGGGAAGCCAATGGAGTTTGGTCAAGGCTAACCTTGTTGGGGCACATCTAGGTTTAGTCAGCAACAGGGGAGCTGCTGCCTCTTGTATCCGCTGGAGCAATAGAAGGCACCTTTTAGAAGCCCTCGGATAGAGAACGTTGCAGTAATCTAGCTGGGATAACACAAGAGTCTGGACTACAGCTCTTTTTGCAGATTCTGGGAGAAGCCCCAGGATCTTCTGGAGCATTGCCAGGGTGCCAAAACACATACCTACAAGAGTTGAGATGTGATCTCCAAAAGATAGAGCGGAGTCGCACCATATTCCTAGGTTTTTCAATTTAGGTTTTGGGGTCGGCAAAGGACCTGACTCATTTAGCAACCACAATGTGGACCAGATGGACGGTTGTTTCCCTACCACCAGAATCTCAATTTTGGTCGCATTCATTCGCAGACAGATATTTTTCATCCAACTGGCCAGATCTATTACACAGTGTTTAAAATCATCAGCTGCTTGGTTGTTCTCCTGAGCCAGCGTGATGATCAATTGGGAGTCATCGGCGTAGGACACTGTACGAATGCCATGATCCTCAATAAGTTCAGCCAAAGGTTGCATATAAAAATTAAAAAGGGTCAGACTCGGAGCAGAGCCCTGAGCTACTCCCTTACGCATCATCCAAACCTAGATTGTGTGCGGCTGTTTGGTAACCCACCCCTGAGTTTTGCAGCCTATCTAGCAGCAGTCCTTGAGAGACCATACCAAAAGCTGCACTTAAGTCAAGCATGACAAGTGCAGCTGTATTACCTTCATCAGCTGCTTAGCGGAAAGATTCCGATGCGAATAGGAGGCCAGATTCTGTGCTAAAAAGGGGCCTGGAACCAGATTGCATATCATGTAGAAGAGCTTTTAATTCCACAAAATTCATCTGCTGTTGATTGACGAATTTCTCCACAATCTTCGCAAAGAAATGCAACTGGGATATTGGTCGTAAGTTCTCAGGGAACAGAGGGATCTAAGGTAGGTTTCTTTACGAGTGGAATTAACATGGCACACTTCCATTCCTGAGGGACCTGCCCGGAGAGAAAGGATAAATTGTGAACATCAGCCTCGCTCAAGTATAGCCGGAGCTGCAGGGTCTAGAGGTGATCCAGAAGTTATTTTGGACATTAGGCTGTGGGTCTCAGCCTCTGATACTGCTTTAAGATTTAAAAAAGTACCTGGACCAGCTGTATCGGTCCAGTCAGATGCAGCAAACTGGAAATTCCTAACACTCTCAGGGAAGGAAGAGTAGATATTGTCTAAGGAAGGAAAGTGCGATCTGATCGCAGAGGGCAGTGGTGAAAGGGATTGACTTCACTGTCCGTTCCAGGGATGTCAAAGATTTAATTGTCTGGAAATGTTCCTTCGGGGCATTTTTTGACTGCCCGATTTTTTGAGCGTAGAACAGCGTACATGCCTTATAGCCTTATGACAGTTTTCCAGGGAGTCCAGATACGTCATTTTGTGGTGTTCTTCCTAGTCTTTGCGCCATATGCGTTCTAACTGCTTTCATGATTTCTTTTTTACCAGTAATGCCTCCGTATACCATGCAGCCAATGGCTTGGAGTGCATGCCAGTGATAGTTTTCCTGGGAGCCAGATCATCTAGGGGCTGATTAATCCAGCTCATTAGTTGTCTGTTTGCAATCTGGAGACAAGGGTTTAGTACTGGTGTTTCCTGCTTCAAAGCTGCCATGAACGTTTTGGATGCAACACAGGACCATTTACGGGCACTCCTTTTAGGAGGTTGTGCTAATGGTGGGGGATGTTCAAGGATATCAAAAGGACCATGTAATGGTCTGAGCAAGTCACAAGAATCGGAGCACTTGTTATCAAATTAGAGTTTGTAAAAAAAGGGTTTGAAATATGTCCATGAACCTGTATATATGTCAAAACTAGTTGCTTAAATGAAAGCATTCCAAGATCCTCCACCAGACCTTTGGTTACAGGACAAGTGTCATCATCAATATGAATATTAAGGTCTCCCACAATCAAGAGGTTGGCGTACTGGACCATATAGTCAGAGATGACATCCAGGAGAGACTTAAGAAAATTGGCCTCAGGACCAGGAGGACGATATATTAGCAAACCTGTTAAAGTGCGGTGATTAGAAAATGCTAAAACAAAAAAGCTGCCCCTCAGTTAGCAATGTCCAGCTCCATCAGTCTACATTTCAGATTACATTTAAAAATTATTGTCAAACCTACACCCCGTTTCAGCGGGCGATCAAGTCTTGGAATAGCATAGAGCGGAGGAACAGCATCAAGAATGTCTGGGGCTGCGGAAGCCGTTAGCAACTTTACAACTAAAAAGAACGCTGCAGGTTGATACCACGTAATTAAGTCTGCTGTCTCGTACTATGTTTAGGCATTGAGCGGCAGTTTAGTACCCTGCATTGGTTGACCTTTGAACTCACCTGCCAGTTCTTAACTTGAGTACCCTTCAAGGTTGAAACCACCAGGGAGAAATTACACCAGCTGCATCCCTCAGGACTAGATAGCACAGTGAGAGAGTGTAAGAAAGCCTCCTTCGTAGGGCAACACAATACCAACAATTTTCCTTGCAAAATAAGATATCAGCCCTAAGGTAGAAGGACCAGAGGTTCTGGCCCATGGCGCCGTTCAGGCGCGGACGGGCACAAACGGGCTTGCCTTCGGTGCACCTTCTGTGTGCCAATGGCACGTCTGCGCAGCTGTCTTGATTAAATTGCCCTCCTCCAGAAGGGTGTGGCTAAGTTCTGTCAAAACTCAGGGTCAACGCACATCAGGAACAGAAGCTCCCCTCCCAGATTGAAGTACTGGGAAAAAGAAAGGATCAATTAAAATACATAACCATCAAGGAGAAAGAGAAACACATAAAACCAATTAAAAGCATCCAGTGAGACACTGACCTAGGAAGGCCCCTACAGGGACGGGACCCAGGCACCTCCCCACAACTAGTGCACTACAAGGAAAGCAATCTTGAGTACAGGTAAGCAAAAAGCACAACCACCCAGGAAAGCGTTTCCACTCTAGGTGATTAAAATCAGTGCGTCCGCACAACTGGCATGATTACATAGCCCGCCTCCAGAAAGGTGAGGCTAAGTTCTGTCAAAACTCGGGGGCAACACAATGCGGGAACTGGAGTCCCAACATTCCTCTTCAGTCAGGGAAGCTCCCCTCCCAGATTGAAGTACTGGGAAAAATAAGGCTCAATTAAAATAAATAGCCAAACTAAAACAGGGTGAAAGAGAAACACATACAACCAATTAAAAGTAGGGTGACCAAACGTCCGTAAATTTCACGGACCGTCTGTAAATGGGACCTCACGTCCGTTGTCCGTGAGGATCTCTTTTACGGACGCCTTTTGTCCGTATTTTGGCCGTGACAGGGAGCAGCATTGCTCCCCTGTGAGAGGCCTCACCCCCCTTGATGGGGACGCCTCCCACTCCTCCTGGAGCACAAGAGCAGCCCCACCCGCCCATTGTCATTCTGTCTGAGGCTGATTGCCACATACAGAATGACAATGTGGCAGTCTGGGGGTGCTAAAGCATGTGGCAGCCTCCTCCTACCTTAGTGTACAGCAGGGCAATCTGTTAGAAAAAAGGTAAAACGCCCATGCTGCAACGTGAAAAAACTGGTTATTTAAAGAAGCCTGAAAAACAAGTTAAAAAGAAGGCGTTATCGTTCTTTTACTGTCCCATCATTTTAGAGTGAGGTATTTGCCATAATATATTCAACAAAGCCCTGGGTACTGCTTTTTTTATTTTAAGCAACTAACACCCATTGACAAAGCCAATAGTCCTGGCTTCTTGTTGGTGTAATGATACTTGCTGTATTATACAACTGGATGAGAGGAGAAGTGTGGCTCACTGGTTAGAGCAGGCAAACTCTGAAGCAGAGGTCAGACCCGGGGCCAGGGTTCAATTCCCGAGGCGGCAGGGTCTTGAGCTCAAATGTCCACGGACTCGATAATTCTCGCTTCGGTGCCTGACCTAATCATGGGTTCACACTCTGCAACTCTGGGCATTAAGCTTGCTTAATCTCCACAATGCCCCCCCCCCCCCTGCGGCGGGATGCCTGGCTTTCACCTTGGGGATGCCCTGTAGGGGCTATCTCACAGGGAAAAGCCAGGACGGGTTCCCAAGGCAAGCGCCGAGATACCTCCTCAGGTGATCGAGCGCTATATAAGAACATACAAAAAAGAAATGACAGAAACAACATAATACCAGTCGGGCGGAAGAATACGCTAAGCGCAGATTTTGCCTAGGTGTTTTAAACCACGCCCTTAATTACATCGAACACACGCTTTGAAGAGACCCCCAAGTTTTTTTACACCACTTAAAGCCATGGAAACAACACCATGTCACAATCACCTCACATCCTGGCACTGTGTATCATGCATGACTCATTATTTATACATTTTCAATGTTGCCTATGTGCAGGGGCATAGTGAACCCTTCCCCACCCCTTGCTTTAGGAACTACAGCGAGTTTAAGTTCTTGATGGGCCTCTTCTGCCTGTGACTCTGCAGACAAAGTCTCAGCTCATAATGTGAAACGGTGGGAAAGTAAATAAGTAAAGGAATGTGTGAATGGCTGGATGGATTACTGAAAGGATGAATGAATGAATGAATGAATGAAAGGGTGAATGGATAGATAATTAAAGAAAGGATGGATGAGTGAATGAGTGGAAGTATGGATGGGAGAAAAGGTAAATAGATGGATGTATGGTGGAGGGGGGTAGATGATGGGCTAGTGAATGGATGTATGGATGAGTAAGTGAATGGATGGCTGGATGGGTGAAAGGGTAAATGGCTGGATGGGTAAGTGAATAGATGGATGGGTGGAAGAGTGGATGGATGACTGTATGGATGGATGACTGTATGGATGGATGGGGTGAAAGGGTGGGTAGATGAATGATGGAAGAGTGAAAGGGTAGATGAAGGGATGGATGAGTGAAATGATGGATGGAAGGATATATGGTGGATAGGTTTGCAAATGGTTGAATATGTTTGGATATAGATGGGCACACAGATGGAAGGAGAGAATGAATGGTGAAATACTGAATGATGGATGAAAGAATGATTGCACCTTGTAGCACCCATTATCTTAAGTAACATTTCCTATACAATGACTTTCACGTTAATATGAGTCATTGTCTCTATATAATGTGTGTGTGATGTAACGTACTCCGACACCCTGCCCTACATACTTGGGATGAGTAACACTATAAAAGAAATTAAATACACATGAGAGACGGTCTAAGTGAAGATGAGTGGCACGAACGGAGGGTGGTAGCAAGGCCGGACTGGCCGGACCGGGCATTGGGTGTTTCACTGGGAGGCGGAAAGGGGGGGGAGAGCGCTTTTGTTACTGGGGGCTGGTACTGCAAATCCCCTTGTATATCCAGTAGTTTTCAAACAACAATAAAAGTGGCCTCACTTATATTCAGGTGTGGTTCATCATTGTCTGGTGACTAATGTACCTACTGGAGCGAGATGCAAATTTTGAATCGTCTAAGATAGCAAGCTGTGGCCATACTGAAAAACCGTGACGTGCACAGTTGTCTCAACCTAATTTAAACTTATTTTGACTTGTAATTAGGTGGTTGTCTATTTACTTACTTATATACTATTGCGCGACCACCTCTGACATGTCTGTAAAACGTAAATTTTGTCCTGAAGTTTTGTCCTGAATTTTGACCCTTTGTCCTGAGTTTTTGTCCTGAATTTTGTCCCTATGTCCTGAATTTTTACACTCACCGTCCTGAATTTGCACCTATACCAGTTGTTCACCCTATTTAAAAGCAGCCGGTGAGACGCTGACCTAAGATGATCACCAGCAAAAAGCACAACCATCTAGGAAAGCGTTTCTACTCTGTGCTATTGAAATCCAGTGCTCCGCGCAGCTGACATGATTGAATAGCTTGAGGCCAGAAGGGCATGGCTATGTTCTGTCAAAATTTGGAGGCAACACAATACGGGAACTGGAGGCCCAGCGCTCCTCTTCAGTCAGGGAACCTCCCGTCCCAGATTGAAATTCGTGGAAAAGCAAAGGATCTATGAAAATAAATACTCAAACTAAAACAGGGTGAAAGAGAAACACATAAAACCAAGTAAAAGCAGTCTGAGAGATGCTGACCTAAGATGTCCGCTACCGGGCATGAGCCAGGCACCTCCCCGCGTGTAGTGCGCTATAAGGAAAGCAATCTGGAGTACAGGTAAGGAAAAGCCACAACCACCCAGGGAAGCATTTCCACTCCAGGCGATTGAAATCCAGTGTGGGATGGCTAAGTTCTGTCACAACTCGGGGGCAACACAAAGGGGGAACTGGAGTTCCAGAGCTCCTCTTCAGTCATGTTTTTATCCAGTATGGGAAAATATGTTTTTGTATTTTTTCTAATTGTTTATTGCATATGATAATATTGAGCTTTATTGAATTCACATGATATATTTGAGGTTAATTCTTCTTTATTGTACATATAATAGATTGCTGTTACATTACGCACACCACCTAACTATAAGCTTTTTCCTTTCTATATAAATCAAACTATAATTGCTTTCTGCTATCCTGTCTGCAGCCTTATGGAAGAGGGATTCTACCCAGGTAGTTATATTTTGTGGGAAAGACACAAAATGTTGATCTTTTGTCTCAACATAAAGCATGTACATGTTGACAACTATTCTCTTGTTTTCACTACAGAAACCACCTACATTTCTCCTCACAAGGATATTCGTCTGTGATGCACAACAAGGACATGTCTCCCTTTTTACTAAGCCTGGGCGGTGAACTCCGCAGGGTTAGCAGAGCTTTCTGCACTCTGTGGAACGCGCGGAGTGCAGACAACTCTGCTCCGCGTAGCACAGCAGATTGTTTTTTGTGCTCACCAACTTAAGTTGGCGACTACGAGCTCCTGCTCTGGTAGAATTTTTACCCGAGCGACGGGAAGATCAGTGCGAACTGCAGTTCGTGCCACGCAATCTTTACTTGCTGAACCCCGCAAAGTTTCTTTGTCACATTATGGAGTTCCACATAGCAGAACTCTGCAAACTTCGCCCAGGCCTAACCTTTCCTTGTTTTGTTTCCCCTCTACCTCCATCTCCACCGTGTTGCTTTTACATTGTTGGGCTAACTCTGGTGGGTGTGGGAAGTTGGGACCTTGCATCATTCCTTTAATCTTGCTCCTGCGGAATCATCAGGTGAAAATTACATGAAGATACTTGGAAAGATGCCATTACAGATGCTCCCAGCCTGATGATAAACTGGGTGTCATCATAGTACAGGTATAAAAGAAAGCTTTCAGAGCAAATGAGCTTTGCCATATCTGAACTATGGAGCGTGAATCAGAGAGATGATAAGGTGAATTCCTGGAGAGCACCACAGTTCACAGACACTAAGTATGCTAGTAAAGGAGGGAGCATCTCCAATTGAAGTTGGTCATTGGATGACTTCCGTGACATAGCCCAGTTCCACTTCCATCCTGAAGTTGTCCAAGACCATTAGTAGCACTGACTCAGTGCTAAAACTTTGGCCAAAAAACAGCCTATGTGCATGGATGTTGGTTCATCAAAATGCCAGGCGCAGTGGAAGTGACATCAGATACCATGTGACCAGTGGTGGCTCCTCCGCTAAGGCGGAGGAGCGATACCCCACTACTCAAAAGGAAAAAGACAATCATAATAACTTATTGTTATCATCATTTTATTCTTCCTACCAAAGTCAGTGGCTCTCTGGCGGGGCTAACCAGAGCAGGGAGAGGAGTGGTCTACACTCCTTAAGTGCACATGACTGCTTGGCTGGCCCGAAACAGTCATGCGCACTTTGCATCTTCACCACCAGGCCTGCTTTACACAGCCCAGTGAGGAACATGCAAAGCCTCCCACTCCCCATTTGAGCCCTGATACATGGCACTCAGACCAATCACAATGCTCCATTGCTACATTGTGATTGGCTATGAGGGGCCTGGGAGCCCAGGTGCTTCCTGTTGCCGGTGGTGATAGGAGGAAGAGGATGGAGGCGAGGCTCTGGTGTTTGACTAGGTGACGCAGGGTGGGTGGAGAGCACGGGTGCAGGACAAAGTAATATGATAGGTATGATATTATACAAGGGCCGCCATTGGTAGCGCTTTCACAAGCTCCTACAGATTGACAGCCTTGTGAGCAAACACACCACTGGGAAGGTCACGTGGTGTGCAAACACACCATTAGGGGGTGCCCATGTGGTGGTAATTCTTTTGTTTTTTTAAATAATCGTTAAGTCCGCGCTGTCCGGCCCCAGGAAGCTGGAAACAAGAGTGAGAAGTGAGTGGTGATTATGCGGGCTAAGGGGTCACAAGCATGGTATCAGGGGCTGTAATGGTTGCCCTAGGGGGTCACTGTTGTGACCCCTGCCGAACCCTGAATCATGCCCCTGCCTATTTGATGTCCAAAGTGATATCAGATTCCAAGAAGTTACAAATATGCCTGGCAACATGTCTCTCGAGAATTATGGTGGCTGGATTTGCTTCACGTTTTGTAAATATGAAAATCCCACCTGGCAAATGTAAATTGACCTGCCATTAGCTTGTGAGAAAGAGAGATTCCTAAATAATTGAATAAAGAAGTGAATTTATTTTAAAGTTGTGACAGGACAAAGATCACTAGAAGAGTCAGGTTTCTTTTTTACTACTTTAAAATAAAATGTATTTTTGGTTAGGGGAAAGATGAGAACCAGGTAGGAGGAGACATGAGTCACGTTAGACAGAGTAAAAAGTTTATGAGGCAATTCTGTGCAAATTTTTTTTCAGGCTTATTCCTAACAATAGACAATTACCTATCATTATCACTACACATATTGTTTTTTTATGGAACAACTGTCCACCTCAAATTCATATAATTATGCCTGTGTTTGGTTGCTAAGTGAAAAATTACTCGGGAAATATCAAAAGTGATATCATAGCCAACTCACAATCATCGAAACCAATATTAATTCATACTGCATCTACTCATGCGTAATTCAATAAAGATCATAATTAAAAACCTTGCTTGCTAATTAATCTGACTTCAGTTTCCATGTTAGTACTTGGAAATCTTTTGGTTTAGGCACTCTAAAACTGTTTAACCATTTGTATCCAGTAGTTTAATCATCAATATTGGTTACATCTACTTTATTGCTCACATTGTAGAAATAAGGAACTTCAAACAGAGAAAAAGTGACTTTGGGGTGCAGCTGAATGTCATGTTTTGTTGAATTAAAAAACTTCTGATTGTTGAGCTGGCCTGAGATGGGCTGACGTGAATCCATGCACGTCACCGGAAGCCCTTCCTGCTTCTCCGAGCCCCGCCCCTTGATGCCGCACAACGCAACGCTGAGGACGCTGAAGCCACGTCCAATGTTGCTGTGAGGTTACCGAAAAAGAAAAAAACTTCTGTTTGTCGAGCTGGGCTGAGATGGGCTGACGTGAATCCACGCACGTCGCCGGAAGCGCTTCCTGTTTCTCTGAGCCCCGCCCCTTGATGCCGCACAACGCAACGCTGAGGACGCTGAAGCCGCATCCAATGTTGCCGTGAGGTTACCAAAAACGCTGCCGTGATTTTTGCCTCGGCTTGCCTCGCCTTGCCCGGGAGCATTGGGGCAGATGTGTGAGGCCACTCAAGTGTAGCGTGTGAAGACTTGGCAAGGCTGCTGAGCCCGCTGAGGCCGCTGATATCGCAGAGACTAAACACAGAGACTAAGGTTGGAACCAACAGGGGGAAGGTGAGCGCCCGGATGGGTTGAACCCCTTTTTTCTGTGCAGCGTAGTGCCAAGTGCCGAGCGAGGGGGACCCAAAGCCTGCTCAATATCAGCCTGCTTGGATTACTTCCTATGCCTTTCTATGCCTGTACTGTGACATTTGGCATCTGTTTCTGGGGATAGACTGCATCGCACAGAGGGCTCTCTTACTGGGGGGGCCATATTACCAACTTACAAACAGGACTACCGGGGCTACCGGGACTACCAGCTCCAGAATGCACTGCGGTCCAGCAACAAGGGCCCAGACTGCATCGCACAGAGTGCTCTCTTACTGGGGGGGCCATATTACCAACTTACCAACAGGACTACCAGGGCTACCGGGACTACCAGCTCCAGAATGCACTGCGGTCCAGCAACAAGGGCCCAGATAGAGGCCTATTGAGTTTCCATTGCTTTTGGAAACTATTCAATCCAGTGGCATAATTCGAAGAGGACTGTGGGTTTACATATTTTGCTGCATCTCCTATTGTTTTGTTGGCCATCCTTCGTTTCCCTTTTCACGCCAAGGGTGAAACCATTTAGCTCGAAGTTATGGCGGCAAGAGTTAGAGGTAAACAGGCTAAACCGGACTCGGTGAGAGATTCGTTGAGAGAGTTCTCTAAATCACCAACAGCGGCTAAACCCACACTTGTGTCTAAAGGAGGAGAAAAAAAGGCATAAGAAAGGCTCAGCAAAAAAATGCCCTTAAGTTAAAAGCGAACAAAGTGGTGGAAAAGTTCAGACAAAACAAACATAACACCTCAATCAAGTCAGTTGAGGAGGAGGAGGAAGACTTAGAAGAAGAGGATGAGGATGCGGAGACATTATCCGAACTATCTGCAGAACTGAGCCTTTTGGTTGTTGCCGACGAGGGTGTGGGGAAGGGGGAGGCTAAAGCGGCCAAGGTCGACAACACTGGTAAGAGTCAAACGAGTTCCAGGCAGTATCCACTTTTTTTAAAACCAGTGCTTCAGCAGGGGCGTTTCACGAGTACTCCAATGCGCGAAGAATCTAATCAAAGGGAAGCGGAAGAAGCAATAGAGCGAGAAGATTCTAGTGGGAATGGGGGTGTGACAAAACCAACAACACCAGTGGCAGAGGCAGGGTTGGAGGAAACAACAGAGGCAGTGGCAGTGCCGAATGCCAGTTCACTCCCCCATCTCATCACAAGCATCACAAGTATCACAGTTACAGGCCCCCTTAACTCCCTCTGCTCCCTTGATTCAGGCTGCACCTCAGACCCACCTTTGTTCCATACCATCGCCTCACCCTTATCACAGTACTATTAAGACTGTTCACTCTGCAGATAAAGTACCGTTTCTGAATACCATCTCCTTGCCTACTATGCCACCCTCCATCGAACTGTCAGCTTTAGCTTTGGGTCCAGTACGAAACGTACACGAGACTCAAGAAGATGGTGTATGCATATTTCCTAACATATCGAAAGTGAACCCGATAGAGGAGATGCTTAAAACAATACTCTGCGAAATAAGGGATCTCAAAATCTCCAAAGCTCACAAGATATCGCAATTGCACTGTAGGCTTTCAAAAATGGAGGAGCACTTGGGAAATCTGCCCACAAGGGTCTCGGAGGCTGAAGTTCGGGTCTCTAACCTAGAAGACACTTTGAGCACGATGCAGAAAGACCTCTATGCAGTAAACAAAGAGAAATCTCAATTGGCGGAAAAGCTACAGGACTTAGAAAATTATAATAGACGGTCCAATCTACGCCTAGTGGGGATTTCCGAAGAACTGGAAGACACAGATATACTGAAATGGTCAGAGTCCCTGTTAAAAAAGGCTATACCAGAATTACAAGGTGATTTAACAATCACAAGAGCACACAGAGTTCCGGCTCATAAACCCAATAATCTTAAATATCCACGTACAATATTACTCAATTTTTCAGACTACAGGGTGAAAGAGAAAATTCTTAGTATACCCTTCTCAAGAAGAACATTCAATGCCGACGAAGAAAAAAAATTCTGTATCTTTTCGGACATGTCAGCGGCATCTACCCACAGATGCAGGGACTTTGTCAAGATGATCAATTCTTTTAAGGATAGGGGGGCTCAAGCTATGAGCATCCAGCAGTCTAAACTGAAGGTTCTAGCCAAAGGGAGATTTTTTTATTTTTACAGATCTACAAGAAGCCCACTCATTCTTGCAGGGTCTCTCCATATAGCTGGGAGTTAAATAATTAATTAAAGGTCTTCTGAAGGGAGGGGGGGAACCCCCTATGATTATTTGCTTTGATAAAATCCTTTTCAAAGAGTGAATGGGGCGGCAGTAAGGGGTTACAGGAAGCGCAAAAGGATGCAATAAAATGGCATCCACCAAGAAGAAAAAGGAACAGAGGCAGACGGAGGTGGGACTTGGGGTTTCCGTCGCCTCTAGGTGGGTTTGGGAGGGGGGAAGGTGAAGGGGGTGTTGCAGTGGGGAAAAAGAGAGTTCATTTGATAAGAAGTTACATGGTCAGTTAGAGGGTGAGTCACGATATAAGAGAAATTAGTAGCAGGAGTTTGCTTAATGCTGATGCACTTTTTTTTCACTAAAAGCACTTTAAGATTTAGAGCGGGGCTACATTATAAGTATCGGTCAGAATAATGCTTAAACACATGACAGCTGGTTTTATGCTTGTTTTATTTTCAATATTGGAAATTATTGTAAGGTTTAAGCTCTATGCTTTTTGCACTTTAATTGCTGATTTTGCACAGAGGTCAAGTATAGAAAGTTATAATTTTCCCTCTTTTAGGGATGTCTTTTGTACATTTGTACACTTGTTTGCCTTCGATTTTATATCTCAGGGTCTGTACATGTTGCACTCTATTTGCACTTTAAATGCTGATTTTATACAACTATTTGCTGCTATAAGGAGTGGTGGTATGTGTTTTTTGCACAGAAAGTCGTTTAAATTGCTACGATCTTTGAACTCCAATTTTATATCTCAGGGTTTGTACATGCTGCACTCTATTTGCACTTTAAATGCTGATTTTGTACAACTATTTGCTGCTATATGGAGTGGTGGATTGCGTATTATGCACAGAAAGTTGTTTAAATTGCTACGACCTATGAATTTTACGCATGTATTTTGCACATATTTTCCGGGTTTCTGCTTTTCTAATTCCAGTATTTGCTGTATTTTTCACACAATCAGTTTTTTAGTCTTGATATATGAATATTAATGAGAAATAAGCTGAAGTTTTAATCTTTTAATACAAATGTTTTGAACAATGTTCGTAAAAGAAACGCCATTGAATGCTGGTTAAAAAGTTTATGCCCGGATGTTATTCTTTTACAAGAAACCCACCACAGAGTTGAGGCTGAATCCGATAAAATTTTAAAGGAATGGGCCAGTTACCGAGTCTCATCAGTAGCAGGGTTGGCGCAGAGGGGAGTAAGCATCATAGTAGGAAGGCATGTATGCTTTTCTCCGGAGGGGTCTCTAAAAGATCACAGTGGCAGATGGGCACTTGTATATGGTAAATTAAATCAGGTAAAGGTAATAATAGCCACAATATACGCACTAGTAATAGATGACCCACTCGCAATTTTACAACTGAAACAAGCACTGACTGGCATTCCTGGGCAAATAATATGGGGAGGGGATTTAAATTTTCTGCAGAATCCTTTAATTGACTCATCCAAAAATGATCGGCGCCAGAATAAACCCAAAGTTGCTATTGCCCTACAAAGCTGCAAATCAGACCTTAACGTCATTGATTGTTGGCGATCCCCCAATACATCCAAACACGAATATTCTTGCCATTCTGCAAAATACAATTCAGCATCCAGGTTGGACTTTTTTTTAACATCTTATGGTTTAGAAGTCCACAAATATGATCACCTACCAAATGCATTCTCAGATCACGCAGCACTTTACATGGAGTTAATTATAGGGACTCAAGAATTAGAAGCACCTAGAAGATGATTTTTTAATAAAATGAACCTTTCAGAAGTGCAATGGTGTACAGACATTGAGGAGAAGATTGAGGAGTTTTTCACAGCTCCAATTAATGTAATCTGGGACGCATTTAAGGTCACTTTGAGGGGAATAATTACCTCCAAAGAAATACCGAAACAGAGGGCAAGAAGGGAGGAGAACATTAATTTGCAGGCAAACCTTATGCAGGTGAATCAAGAGCATTATAGATTGAGATCCTCAGTCTCGGGCCAAAAGGTAGCAGAAGCAAAGAGAAAAATGAGGAAATTCTATTATGATTTAGGTGATACAAACAGTAATCTCTATGCCCAGAAGCTTTATGAAGAGAGTGAATATACAGGTAAACTCTTGGTGTGGCAAGCTAAAGAAAACCAAGTTCGTAATAGAATAGAGCACCTCTTGGACCCCGTTACCAAAGTACAGGCGAAGACTACAGCCTCTATAGGTGAGATGTTTTTAAAACACTACGATGGAGTTTACCAAATTAGCGAAGGGGTTGCCACAGAAAAGATTTGGGAATTTATAACTACACTTCAAATTCCCAAGGTAGGAAATGACGCAAAAAAATGTCTGGTTGAGGAGTTCACAAATACAGAACTAGATGACGTAATTGGCTCCCTCCCCAGTGGCAAGGCTACTGGTAAGGATGGGCTCCCTGCGGAATTCTTTAAAAAGTTTGATGGTATTCTCCGTAAAGAGTTCCTGCTACTAGCTAATTTTTTACTACAAGGAGGCCCCCCTCCAGATTCTTTTCGCACTGCTGTAGTTGTTAGTATTTTTAAAAAATGAAAGCATAAGGAAAAAACGAATTCATACAGGCCTACAAGTCTTTTAAACACAGATTATAAAATATTTGCGAAACTTTTTGCAAATCGGCTAAATAAAATAGTAGGGTCTCTTATAGGTGCAGATCAGTGCGGTTTCATAGCAGGAAGACACCTCCATACTAATACAAATTTTTTATTGGAAGCGTTGTACTATTTTAAGACTAATAAGGTAGAGGTACAGATCTGGCTTTTAGATGCCGAAAAAGCTTTTGATTTAGTGTCATGGGACTGTCTTTTTGCGATGTTGCACAGTTTTGATTTTCCGACCGATTTTATTTTCCTCCTGAAACAATTATATGAGAATTCTAAAGCACAGATTATTATCAATAATACAAATGCTGGGACATGTAAAATTAATAGAGGCACACGTCAAGGCTGCCCCTTGTTGCCGATTTTATTTGCTTTATTTATTGAACCATTGGCGATAGCAATCACGGGGAAAATGATCGACACAGTACCCGTAGCCGGCATGACAAATATAAAACTATATGCCGATGACATTGTCCTTTTTTTAAATTCAATGCCTGCAAGTCAAGTAGAAATTTTAAAAATCTTTTCTGACTTTCAGAAGTTAGGTTGGTATAGAATAAATGTTAACAAAACAGAAATTATTTTAGTTAACTGCACAGTAGACACTTTATTATCAGAATTTAGGCACATTTTTAATACTAACCCTAAGAGATATTTGGGAATATTTATCTCTGAAAGTTTGGTAGATCTATATACATTAAACTATATACCCTTGTTAAAAAGGATTGGTTCAAAACTAGATCGCTGGAATCAACTACCATTATCAATAATGGGACGTGTTGCTCTTATTCGTATGTATATCCTACCACTGTTTAATTTCCTGTTTAGTGCAGCCCCGTGTCTAATTCAGGTTACGTTTTTTAAAAAGTGGAAACCATGTTCTCCTCTTTTCTATGGGCAAACAAGTTCCCGAAACTAGCACTTAGTACTTTGTACCTCCCGTCCGCACAAGGAGGGCTGTCCCTACCAAATATTAGAGATTACTATTTTGCTACTTTTGCACATCACAGTTTTAGGTTTTTTTTGTTTTAGAAGACTATGAAGCAGACAATTTTTTTATGAGAAAGATGTTGTTGGAATCTAAAATCTATGATCCAGTAAGAATCACGAAATACCCTAAGAAGGTTTGTTATAAATCTTTACAGTGGTTATTTAAGAGAGAGAACTCAGCTCGTGAAACATTATGATATTTTTGGAATAAGTAGTTCGACTAATTTATTTAATTTAAACTTTGGGGAGAGGGGTTGTCTGGATAAAAACATTGTGCGACTTTGGAAGGAAAATGGTTTTGAGAAAATTGAGGATTTTCTTTTAGGTAATAGATGGAAATCTTGGGAGGAAATTACTGGGGAGATTCACCTGTCGAATACAATTTTAAAATGGTCCTTTATTGCTCTTCATCTTGAGTTCAGAGAGCTAGACAAATGTAATTTATTTCATAAAAGTGCCATAACGGAAGCACTGAATACTACGAAGCAAAAGAAAATCAGTGTCTGGATAAAAAACCTCAAGGATGATAATTCAATTGTATTATATAATAAGGCTAGAGATAGGTGGAAAAAGAGGGAAGACATTGAAATTAACAAACTTACTTGGGATAAAGTTCATAAATGTAACAAATGTATTTTTCGAGGAGCCAACTTTAAGCGAATGCAATTTTATAGCAAATGGTTAATTTACAGAACGCCCTCGTTTCTCCATAGTATATATCCCCAAGTTGAGGATAAGTGCTTCCGCTGTGAAGAAAAGGGCACTTGGAGACATATAGTCTGGGAGTGTTCTAAAATACAGGAGCTCTGGAAGGATATAGGAAAATACCTCAGTAATTTGACCAAAGTCAATATCACTTTTGACAAACTAATTTCAGTTTTCGGTTGCTCCTTGCACTCAACCCCCCACGATGAATCCTTATTTATAGCATCATTGGTAGCAAAATCGCTTATTTTGCAGTGTTGGAAATCAGAAAAAGTACCAACTCTAAATGCATGGAAAGTAAAATTAGCTAGGATTCAGGGAAGGGAAAGAAAGTACTCATTGAGATCAGGGGCCCTTAAAAAATATGATAAATATTGGAGCCTGTTCGAATATTAGACCTTTTATACTGGACATTGATTTTTAATCTCTCTCTTAGTCTGTTTTATTGTTAATACATTGCACTATGCACATTGCACATTTTGCTGTATTCTAATATTTTAAAACCTGAATATGTCTCTGTATTTAAATGAAGTTATTTAGTTTGTGAACTGAATTCTATTCATATTGCACCAGGCACTTTATTAACTTTATTGTTTAAAAAATGCCATGTAATGTTTATCTATTGTCTATGAACCCTCAATAAAAAATAAAAATAAAAATAAAATTAATAAAAAGAGAAAAAGTGACTTTGGGGTGCAGCTGAATGTCATGTTTTGTTGAATTAAAAAGGCTCAAAGTTTATTAACTTAACTAGATGTGCAACAGGATCACAACACATTTTCGAATGGTGCTTTTAAGGCAGTTCGAGCTTTAAACACCCTTTTCCACCCTCCAATGAATACAGGATTCTAAGGGTGTTGATGCATGACAACAGCATTTTTGCACATTTGCAATGTGTAATTGTATTGTGTTGATGATGTGCTCTATTGTTTTTTGTTCTGCAACCTTTCTGACATGAGTTATTGCAATTTAAATTTTGTTTTCTTGTACTGCAGTTTTAGTTTTCTGTTATAATTAGACATTTTTGCAATTCGCCATGTTGTATTTTAATTGTGGCACTGTGTTGCTGTTGTTTTATTTTTAATTGTGCACTTTAGATATGTCAAAATAAGACAGAACTGTCATGGGTCATGTCCATTCCCGAGTACCATATCAGTCCCCAGCATTAAATGACCCATCAACAACTGAACAGAGCATGGAATAACTGAAGAGATCTGTATCCTGCTTCTGAGAACTTTATTTTGTGTGCCTCAGCTGGTGCCAATTAGCTACATATTATGACTGCTTCTTGACATACCACAATGACAATCATATATGGGTAGATATTAACAAAGATCATCCCACCAGAACTCCCTTCCATCTTTACCTCCAAATGGTGCCTGCTCAGAACCATAAACCTTAAACATAATTGGGACTATTCACAAACGGCATCTTTTAGTCTGTTTAATAGTACTTCAAAAGTACCAAACAATGGTATTCACTAACCTACATGCAAAGGTCTATGCCTCCACATCTCCTATCTTTTATGAGCGAAGATCTCCACCATGGCTGCAGAGAACTCCTCAAATGTAGGTATACAGTTTTTGTAGTAAATGTGGGTAGGACAGATGCAGTGGCAGTAAACTGGGGAGTACGACTAAAGGGGAGATGTTTTGGGAGAATTTAGGAGGAGTTAAGAGAGATTGATAGAGAGGGATTTAAGCATGCAATTTCCTCAAAGAGTGTTTCTATCTTCAAACTGCAATTCTGTAGTTTCTGCACCATGAAAAGACTCACAACAGCCATAAATGTTCCCAAGCTCGAGCTGGAGTAAATTAAATCCTTCAATAGTAAAGAATGGATGTAGGGATTTAAACCCCATAGGAAATAATGTTACAAGAAATGAATTTAGTTTTTAAAAATATATATTAATGTGTTTTAATGATCAAAAAAGTTTTTTTAAATATATGGTATTTTATTAAAAATATTTTAGAAACCTTTTCAATTTGAAAATAAATGTAACTTTCACCTTTTTTTATTTAAGGATACATTTAACCTTAAAACAAAACAAACATTAAATGAATTTAACTGAATTCTATACTAAGCCTTTAGTAACTATTATTACATAGTAGAGACATTGTAATTTAGGTGAGTGTTATCTTTTAAATAATTAATAAGAAAAGTTATATAAATTAATATACTAATTTAATTAAACACATGTTTAATTTAGAATTTGGTTAATAGTGCTGCATCAATTGAACATACTAATCTATATTTAATATACATATATACATTTAATTTACAACTGATAATTATTTGAGATATTGTTTTCTTAACCTTTAATTAACTTTCTAAAATGCTCCTATAGTTTACCATAGAGAGATCTCCTCCCCAATTGTGGAGGTCTCCACTGAGTGTGCAGAACTTCAAATATAGTGATAAAGCATAAAATAAAGGGTTTGCCTGAATAAGCCTATGGAACCTGGACTTTACATGGAACAGATAGAGGGTTCCCTAGAGGGGCAGATCAAAACCTAAATGGCACTTAATCAACAATAATGGTATCTCTTAATATTGGCAAGCAACTTAATGAGACTTTTCAATATTGTTAATTGTTGCTCAAAAGCTTCCTATTTAGGACTATTCCGATATCTACACATCTGACATACCATTCATAGACATAAAAGTGCTACATTGAAAAATCTAGGGATATTAGCACATGTATTGGTTCAAGGTTCCGTATCTAATGCCATCCATGTTATATATCTCTATGAAGAGAATACAGGCCTTATAATAATCCACATTTGTAAAGCGCGAACCATCACCCGTTAGCGTCTCTAAGCGCTGGGAGCCGTTGGGAATATTAAGCAAGCTACTTCCCAGAGCCACATGGTGCTGGGCTAATCTGCCGCCGGTCCCGGGGATCGAACCGTGATCCTCAGATTCCAGAGTCAGTCACCCTGGCCGCAGCGTCACACCTCTCCCTCCTTGTAATATAGGGTATGATTATGATGGCGGTGAACCCGCCACTGCCAGGCTGCTGATGGCGGTGAACCCGGTAAGCCCCTTTTCCACCTGCCATATTATTATGGCGGGCTGTACCGTGGTGGTAGGAAACTCCGACCATGAAAAACATAACAGGTGTGTGGAGGGTCGAGGGGAATCTTTACCGACCTGTCTGCTCATACCCCTTATGTCAATATAAAATACACAAAAGAGCAGACCAGGTCTGGAAATACTGTGTGGTTATACCAGTCGCTGCGGTGACATATAGTGCATGTGTAGGTGAAGGTTGCTGTCAACATATAATCATTGATAACACATTTAACAGAAATTGTTAAACAAAAACCTAAGCAATTCCCATCAGACCACCCTTTATGGTGGAGTATACGTCATGTGGGGATTGCTAAACATTCCGTCCGACCATGTAGTGCCGGTCTTGGAATGGATACCAGTGATGTAGTCATAATAAACATCCTAGTGTGATGCTAGTGACAGGGTGCAGTGCTAAGGTGATGGTGATAAATAGAAAATGGCTACGCAGACTCAGAGGAGGGTTTTAACAAAAGTCCATGTGCCAAAAGTTAAAAATGCGCCACGTAGTAAAAATGCCTACTGGCACAGTGCAGGGCGGTCGACATGTTTCAGCCATAGGGGTGATTACCCCGGCTTTCTTCAGGACCTTTAAACAATACATTAGTTATTCATCTACCAGGAACTTCAATACTTAGGTGTCCACTGGAGGGAGATCAGAGTGTTTTCCTCCACTCTTTTTTCCCTGAAGTCTATTCCAACAGTTGTGATGAATTTTGGGTTGAATTTGTTGTCTGTATATCTGTAAAGGAATGTGGTCTTGCCAACTCCAGAATCTCCAAGGGCCAGGAGTTTGATCAGATAGTCATAATCCCCATCAGTCATAGTGCTACTCTTGGTACACCTTTCACAAACATGAAACCCAAGGGTGAAAGTTCAGAATTTGATTCTGAGCAGATAGTGATGTATGGCGCCATAAATGTAGAGTCACCATCGTAGCATCTCCATTTGAAGAGTATCAAATTGCAGGTCGATTCAACTACAGCACCTGAAACCCGTTCTTCATTAAACAAACGTTAGGCAGAGTTATTTCTGAGAAGGTCCGTAGCCGACAGTAGAAACCGTTTATTTCCAGAGATGCTTCCCGCAGCTCGTGCTAGCCAGGCACAATCCCGCAGCTCTGCAGAGCCCACCGCCGCAGCCCCGGTCCAGCCACTGTTTCCAATGGTCTCATAACATGAAACTCCGACCGCCACACATCCAACGGTCACCTCAATCCCCCCGGTTCAGTGGAGGGCCTCCCTATCCCTTAAATGGTGCCGGTACCTACCAGGCACCGCCTTACGGATTACGATGGTCTATCCCCGCCAGCCTTTCCATATTGGTTCTCCCACCATGGAAAGGCTCGTGGGGATGGACTTTGGGGGCCATAGTGGGCCCCCTTTTCCCCCAGGCACTTTTTTGTTTGTGTTTGGGGTATACATTTCCCTGCACCATGTGCCATGCACCGCAATGTGCCTGCTACGTAGTGGAGGGAAATGTCATACATGCCATTTTTACAATGTGGCGGGTGCTGCCTACCGCAATGTAAAATATGGGGAGTTTGAACGCCGTGTTGGTGGTCACATCATAATTCCCCGTGTGGGACCACTGCCTTGTAGGAAGGTGGGCCCACTTCCCGACATGATAGCGGACAGACTTCAGTCTGTCCGTCATTTTAATCAGCCCCATAGTTTTTAATACAAATGGGTGCATACTTGTGGTAAGTTGTTTGTAGTACACCCAGAGGTCATCCCATATATTGGATCCAATTTACTGAACAAGGAGGTGGTGGTAGAAACATTCAGATTCATTAGTTTTTCCTCCTGCTGCTTTTAACTCAAAACAAAATCCTATAGAGAGGACTCCTCTATCGAGAGGTTGATGCATTTGAGCTGGGTTGTTCAAGGCCTCATCAGGACAAAACCAAGAAAGTGTGCAGATTCCTAGAGCATAACCATATATACATATAATTATTAAAGTATCTGTATATTTAGCTGAGTGTGAACCGCTGTTGCAAGCTTTCTGAAGAATAGGTTCACTTCACTTACCTAGTGCCACTACCACCACTGCATAAATTGGATCAAACAGACAGGGGTATATAATAAAATGGTACAAGCAGTTTTTTTCATCTGTTACCAGGCGTGACCCCAGAAAAGTCAGCATGGAAATAATAATGCAGATATAAACATCCACTCTAGTGGATATACACAAACATTTGCAAATGCCTTCCTCACAATTATATACTCGCCTCTAGGATAATTATCTGTGTTTTCACCGAGTAGGGAATACAAATAAGACGTGAGAAAAGAAAGGATTTCTTAAGTGGATTAAAATGTGTTTCATTTCCCGGTCCTAAACTAGCATATTTTATGCAGTGCATTACATTCTCAAGTGCTAGGCTGAAAAAAAAATTTTTTTAGAAACTCCCATACACTGACGAGTATTCGTTATATCAGTCATTACTTACAAATGATTTAGTAAGGAAGATAAGTACAGAGAGTCAATTATGAACAAAGAAAGAAATACATTAAAACAATCTTAAGTTATGCCTATTTAGGTAAATATTAGTAATATTTAGTAAACTATTTGATGCTTTGCAGAGTTTAAAATTCATTAAAGATTGACAGTATCATAGACATATTGTGTGTCTGACTGCCGATGGAGATAGGACAGATACAAACTGTTTGTTCACCCCAGTCAAGTTTTATGGAGGGCTAGGGTCCTCTGCTGTAGAGTGGAGATGAAGCGAGTTGGGAAAGGGTGAATGGTTCATCCCAGTAAAAAGTTTACTTTCCAACTCAGCCAATTTTTATGATGCTAAAAGTACTCAATGGAACTGTGTTTCTCAAGGTAGGATGTATACTTTTCTCTGTCCTACTGGAGCTGCTGTACTGCTGCATTGACAGCAACACAGCTTAGAAAAGCTATGTTGATTAAAGGATCGTTTTTTTGTATTTTGGAAACCTTAATGTATGTCACAATTGTGACTTTTATATATAGGGTCTAATTTCACTCGTGACACCTTACACTTTCTCTCCATTTTTCCGTAAATTTATAAATAAGAAAGCAATTTACTAATTGGGCTGTATGAGTGGTTTTCTGAGTTTGTGCATCTTTTTCCCTAAATATCGCCTTTGTGCTCAACAAATACCATCACCATAAAGTATTATTGTTATTGTCACATTATATCTACAGGTACAATTTTTTTTTATATAGCTTTACTCCAGAAGCATGGAGAGCACAGGACCCACGTCTGGGCATACCCTTACCACCCAGGGTGACAAATGCAAAAAAGAACAATTGATGGTCAGATAATTGAATGGGGGTTTTTAGATGGCATTGAGTTGCACCTTTGTCCAAGTGGGGACCCTTGCCTCTAGTCAAGGTAACAGAGTTATGCTCTTAGACAACCTCTGCCTACCCCCTTGATGTAAAGCACACAGCAATATAATGAAAACACTACAAATAGACACCACACACATTTAGAAAAATAGGAAATCTTTATCTAAACCAAACAAGACCAAAACGACGATAATCCACCATACATATGTCAAGAGATCATAAAAAATAGACTTTTCACAAAAATAAAGCTTGTAGCAGCAATTATGATGTTGTGACTGATGAAAATCCCAAAGTTCGACGCCAACCACGTGGTGCACAGGTAGGGCACAGAGTCTCATGGACCACAAGAACAGTACCTTGGCAAATAGTGATAACAAAGATGGTGCATGGTGTCGGGAGGTGATGAGTCGCTGGCGCTGGGCAGCGGCAGTTCCTTATGACCACATGGGAGGTGAGGCATTGGTTCCTTACGACCAAAGGGGAGGTGAGGCGTCGGTCCCTTACTGTTGCTGGGGAGGAGAGGCATTGGTTCCTTACTGTTTCTGGGTATGTGATGTCGCGTTGGCGGCAAGGCGTTGGTTCCTTTAGATGGTGCAGAGTAACTGGATTCAGGAGGTCACACGCGTCATGTATCGAGTCCACGATGATGAGGCACCAGGAAGATCGGGCTGTGGTGCAAGTTGGGGTGGTGCATTCTGAGTATCACGAGTGGTACCCTGGGATCCGGTGAAAGCAACAGCCTCGGTGATGGGGTCAGAGTCGATACAGTGTGGCATTGGCAGGCATCGGGTTGTGGTGCAAGTCGGGCAGTGCTTTGTGCACTTCACGAGCGCTGCCCATGGCTTTGTTGCAGGTCACAACAATGCTTGCTGGCGTCAGGGTTTCTTTTTTTCCCTCTGTGGCTGCTGAAACAGCAGGTACATGAGGATAGAGGAAACAAAGTCTTTGTGTCCCTGAGACTTCACAACAGGAGGCAAGTTCTACACCAAACCCTTGGTGATCTTCTTCAAGCAGGATACACAGCACAGTACAGTGTTTGTCCTCTCCTTGGCTGAAGCAGCCACTGCAGGCCAACCCAGCAAAGCATCCCCACAGAAATGGGGCAGTACTCCTCCTTACAGCTTCTCCAGCTCTTCTCCTTGGCAGAGGTTCCTCTGAAACCCACAAGTATTCTAAAGCTCTGGAGTCTGGGCCTCAATATTTATACCACATTTTCCTTTGTTATTTTGTTAATAAAAAGTCTCTTAGCTCAGTGGAAACGAGTTCTGTCCTTTCTGGCCCAGCTTCTTAGCAGGAGGTGGAGAAAGTATTGTGCATAGGAGACAGGGCCTATTCAGGTGCTAGGAAAACTCCTCCCCCTACTTTAAATGCAACACAGGTCTATTCAGCCCAGCTCTGAATTATCCAGGAAAGGCAGGACACGCCTCAACCCCTCTAGTGGCCGTCTGCAGTGAATACACATTCCCCAACCCCTAACACTCCTAAACCAAACAGTCAATACACAACTCAGCAGAGGCACATAGGATAGTTAAGCAAGAAATGCCTACTTTTTAGAAGTGCTATGCAAACAAATGATGGCCGGAATGCTGAATAAATGATACATTCACCCCCAGTCAAGGGATATGGGTGAAATCTATCGTTCTGGACTGTTCCAATGAGGTATGGGGTCAAGACTGATTTGCATATGGCCAGGTCTAAACTGGGGTGGCATGGTGAGCAAAAGAATGATGGATTTAACCCATATCTCTTGGCTGGGGGTGAATATTTTGATTTGTACTGCATTCCGTCCATCAATTGTGTGTCTTTTGCTTTTTCTCCCTAAGTGTGCCAGGTATGCCCAGACGTGGGTCCTGGGCTCACTGTGCCACTGGAATCGAGCTATCTTGGCTGAGTAGGGGTGAAACCCCGAATACGGTCCTAGGATGCTTGTTTCTGGTCCAGAGAGGACCTGTCTTCGCAGTACGGGCTGGACTGTTCCCTTGAGGCACAGGGTCAAGACTGATTTGCACATACTAGGTCTAAACTGGTGTGGCATGGTGAGCAAAAGAATTATGGATTTAACCCAGATCTCTTGACTGGGGGTGAACGTTTTGAATTGTTCTGCATTCCGTCCATCAATTGTGTGTCTTTTGCTTTCTTTTTCTCCCCCCCAAGTGCGCCAGGTATGCCCAGACCTGGGTCCTGGGCTCACTGTGCCACTGGAATCAAGTTATCCTGGATGATGAGGGGTGAAACCCCAAAACCGGACCTAGGATGCTTGTTTCTGGTCCAGGAAGGACCTGGCTTGGCAGTTCGGGCTGTGCTGTTCCCCTATGGCAGAGGGTCAAGACTGATTTGCATAGAGGGGCGTGGCCAGCGTCATGGTGGAGTAAGACGTGTTCTTACTAGGCTCCCGGTGCCCTGCTGTAATCCGTCTTTTTCATTGTACCACATACTTTAAAAAACCCTCTACTATAGAGTCGGAGAGGCTACGTCACCTTCGCTGCCAAACCCGCCTGAGATCTTGCGGGGCAAAAGCTGAAATCGGCGCTGAGGGGGAATTTCGGCCGGCGCGCGGAGCTAAGGCAAGATGGCGACCGGGCCGGCTCCTTCGGCCAGAGACCGGCTCTGCCGGGACCCTGTGGTCGGAGCGCCCGTGGACCCTCCGCGTCAGTGAGATCTGCACCAGGGCCCAGCTGCCGGGGGGCGAATCTCCGCCCCTCCCTCTCCCCTCCGACTCCCGGTGTCCGCTGCCGAGGGGGTCTGCTGGCGTTTGCGGCGATCTATTGAGGCCTGGAGGAAGATCCCCCACTCAGCCGGGGCCGGTGCAACGGGGAGAGTGCCGTTCCAGAGGAGGAAGGGCGGCCCTACGAGACCAGCTTCTGGGGTAAGGAGAGGGGCTGACCCATCTTGGAGGCCTCGGGGGTCCGCACCTTGTCTCCCCCCCCTCCCCCCCTTGGGCCGCGACTTCAGCTCCAGCCGGCCCTGATCTGCCTGCGGCTGCCAGGCCGGACTGTTGACTGTCAGGGGCCCCGGCGACGAACCGCTGTTGAACATTTGCGGTCTCTCTATCAGCTGGTACGTGGAGAGGTGCCCTGAGCTATCGCCCTCCTCCCGCCACATTCTTCCGCCGCCAAGGAGCGGAGCGGACTGAGTCCTTGGCCTGCTTTGCAGGAGACCTGCGGCCTCGGGTGCCATCGAGGGAGAGAGGGCCTTGATCGTCCTGGGAACCCCTGGGGACTGGGCCGGAGCGTGCCGACGCCTGCTGCCTTGAGGCCTGATCTGGACTACCTACTCCCTCTTCCGGAGAGATCGGGGTCCCTGTGGGCCTTATCAAACCTCCCTGGGGGTACAGCGTGGGGGCTCTTGATAACCGCTGCCTCCGCGGGGGGGCCCGGCCGTGGGTGGTGGACGAGGGAGAAGAAGGGGTACATCGTCTGATCCACTGGAGGCCCGTGCCCGTACCCCCGAATACCTCAACCCCCCCCACCCCTCCGCGCTTGCCCTCGCTCTCTGGCTAAGGAATACCGGCCCTGAGTGTTTTCTCTCCCTGTCGCCTCATCCGACTTTCTGGCCGAGCCAAGAGACTCCTGCACAGGGCCAAGCTCTGTCATGGGGAAAAGAGACCCCCCGCCGAGACCGGCCAGACAGGAGACTATAGATAGTTATGCCACGACACGATCGCAAAGGGAGGCGGCCCCGGCGCCACTCGACACACGCACGGACACGGCCATAATCATTGAGGCGATCCAGGCCTCGAGGGCAGATATTCAAAGCTCTAGGATTTCGCTTGAGACCAAAATAGGTGAGGTGGGCTCGGAGGTCCTCTTGCTGCGTCAGGACTTCCGGAATCTGACGGAGAGGGTGACTGCCACTGAGACCAGAATTGGCGAGGCATAGGATTCACTTACCACGCTCCGGAAAGATATGGCGGAGCTACAGGCGTCCCACAAACAGCTGCTATGGAGGGTGGATGATGCCGAAAATAGGGCGCGGTGCAACAACCTCCGCTTTTTGGGCTTTAGGGAAGGCATTGAGAAGAACGACGTAGCGGCCTTCCTCCGTGACTGGTTGACATCGACATTTCCACAAGCCCAATTTTCAAATTGCTTTATTATAGAAAGGGCACACAGGGCCCTGCTCATGAAACCTCCAGAAGGGGCGCGCCCACGACCGATCATCGCCCGCTTCCTTAACTTTGCGGACAGAGACCTCATCTTGAGAGAAGCAAGAAAAAAGGGGGAACTCAGACTGGAAAATACAAATATTATGATCTTTCCTGATTATAGCCAAGATGTGCAGAAACAACGCCGGTCTTATGACTCGGTTAAGGCAAAAATCCGAGACCTACATATATCCTACATGCTGCTCTTTCCGGCAAAACTGAAGGTGCTATACAAAGGCAGATCACACTTCTTCAATCGCCCTGAAGAGGCCTGGCAGTGGCTGGAGACACGACCAATGCTCCGTGAAGCAGAGGAGGAGGGCCGCAGGATCCGCTTCGAAATGGCGGCAGCCAACTTCCGAAGAAGCCCACCTAAGACGCAGAGGTCCCACATCCAGAGAATGAAACGGCACTCACTTTCCCCGGCGAATTCTGGAGGGCCCGCGACAATCAGAGGGGAACGCAACCGTGATGCGACCGTGAGGGAGGATCCGGCACCGGGCTCCAGATTCAGCAGCCTGGCTCATCCTACTGTTGAAGAGCTGGAGGACACCGAAAATGATAATTTATCGGACTTGGGGGATTTGACTGACCGCTCGCTCCACCCGCTGGTAGCAGTGATCCGAGAGATGGAACAAGGAGCGACTGGGGGAGTGGATGACCGTGCCATAGACACACAAGATTCCCATTTGTGAAGAAGTATGGAACAGATATCCATGATGGCAGTGCACCGCTGCTGAGGACACGCAAGTTACAACCACTACTCTCTGAGTATAATTTGACATTATTGTTGTTTGTCTGCCTAGCTACTACCTCTAGTGGCCCTCTGGGCCGGGGATCCCCGTCCTGTTCTTGGACAGCGACGGCTGAAGTCCTAGTGTCAGGCTAGTTGGGGGGGTCAGCGGGAGGGCGACAGACCTTTACCACCTGAAAGTCCTGTGCTTTATTGGTTATGAGTATGGGATGGACGGGACGAGAAGGTGGGGAGGGGGTGGTGGGGTTTTGGGAAGTTCAACCAGTTTTGTGGTGGGGTTGTTGGGACGGGGTGGGGGGGAACCGGTTAGTTTATTACAGTCATGTACATGGTTGCGACATTCTACACTCATACACCAAGGACCACCCGCATTACTATGCTGATACCTCAGAATGGCAAGTACACTAGACGCACACTCCGCTGACCACCGCAGTCTTAGTGTCTTATCCTGGAATGTGAACGGTCTTGGTAATAAGGTTAAGAGAGGGTTGGTAAATGCCTACTTTAAAAGGATAGGACCAGATGTAATTTTCCTACAAGAGACGCACCTTAAGGGGTCGAATTGCTCCTTCTTAGCCAGGGGACGTTATAAAGTGCTGGCACACGCGGGATACACCACTGACTCCAGGGGAGTAGCCATTATTCTAAAGAACACCTCCCCATTCTGCATTACCCGCACTTGGGAAGATTCACAAGGGACCTACGTAGGGGTTCAGGGGACATGGCGTAGATGCACGTACACGTTGATCTCGGTATATGCACCCCCCAAACTTCAGGCTAATACGCTTAAGACGCTGGCCATCATACTCCTCGAATCGGCGGACACTATTCAGTTGGTGGGTGGTGATTTTAATGATGTTATGGATAGGAAGATGGACCGTTCGGGGGCCCCACCTCCCAAAGATACTCAGACCTCACTAGCCCAATTGATTACCACAATCGGCCTTGCAGATGTCTGGAGGTGGTTACACCCGAACCAGCTGACATACTCCTTTTACTCAGCCTCGCACAAGGTATTCTCACGGCTAGACTATATTTTTATGGCCAGACAAGATTTGACCCTAGACACAGTCGCAGAATACAGGGCGAGAGGAATCTCGGACCACTCACCGCTGTTGGTACGAGTGGGTCAGACGTGCAGAACGACAGGGGCTACCTGGCGGTTAGATGCCTGGAACCTTAAAAAAACAACTGTTCTAAAGGGAGTACGGGCGGATGTGCGAGTATATCTGGCCGACAATGAGGGATCAGTTGACTCAGGGGTAACCTTCTGAGAAGCCTTAAAACCGGTCATGAGGGACAGGATAATGAATAGACTTGGCGAGGAAAGGAGAAAACTTCAGGGAACGGTGGCGGAGGTGGAACGGACTATACTAGACCTCGAGAGAGACCACCTGATTACGAAATCACCCACTACCTTGCGGAAACTGATAGATACACAACGCCACTACAGGGAGTTAGTGACTGACGAGGCTAAGACTCAGAATTTGGCCACCCTCTATCGCTTATATGACGTGGGGGACAAATCAGGCAAGCTCCTGGCGTGGCTCGGTAGGAAGGAACGGGCAGCGCACTGGATAGATCACATTAGGGCTACAGATGGCAGGCTCGCCGACACTGATACACTCATCACTGATTCTTTTGCTACCCATTATGAGCGTTTCTACATCGCCAGAGACTTAGGTTCCTGTGACGTTGCTCTTCGATATATGAGCCAGACAGAGGTTCCCGCGCTGGACCCATAGGCCGTTAAGGCACTTGAGGCCGATATCACGGTTGAGGATATATCTTTGGCCGTTGCCAGACTACGATCTGGGAAGACTCCGGGGCCCAACGTCTTCCCGGACGAATTTTTCAAGTGCACGGTGGACATCCTGGCTCCACACTTGAAAAATCTTTTCTTAAGGGCTTGTCAGGACGGGAGGCTCCCCCCTGACCTTTCCATGACAACTATCATCCCAATATATAAAGAGGGCAAACCGCGAGAGGAATGTGCATCGTACAGACCAATATCTCTCCTGAACACCAAGGTGAAACTCCTTGCGACAGTCCTGGCAATGCGACTGCGATCAGTGATACCTGACCTGATACACTTTGATCAGACAGGCTTTCTACCCGACAGGGCCCCGAAATTCAACCTCAGACACACACACAACTGGCTGCAAGAGGTGAAAGACAGAGAATCCCCGCATTGGTTTCTCTCCCTTGATGCAGAGAAAGCCTTTGAAGCGGGTCATTGGCCATTTTTAGAGGGGGTACTGGAAAAATTTGGCTTTGGCCCCAAATTTCGGGCCTGGATTCGGCTACTCTACACTGCGCCACGAGCTAGAGTACGGGTTAATGGAAGCCTGTCTCGGGAGTTCCAAATCCAGAGAGGGACTTGACAGGGAGGCCCTCTGTCGCCCCTCTTATTCACACTCACCATTGAAATCCTGGCATCCTGGGTTCGACAGAACTCCACAATCAGCGGATTTAGAAAAACAAACACAGTTCTGGCCCAGGAGAAGTTGTTCCTTTACGCGGACGATGTCCTCCTATACATCACTAACCCGGGGACAACCATCCCAGAACTTTTTCTTGAACTGGAAGCATATGGCCAACACTCTGGTTACACGATTAATTGGCATAAATCAATCCTTTACGACCCTGGGGGCGGTAACCACTGGACAACGTTGCCACGACAATTAATCACCACTACAGAAGGTTTTCAGTATTTAGGGATTTATATCACCCTCGATAAGTCACTCTCGCTACAGAAAAATATAGACAGGGTCTCGCGGAACTCGGCCACAGACATGGAGAGATGGAAACGCCTGCCACTTACACTCTTGGGTCGGGCGGCCATGTATAAAATGATTATTCTTCCCAAATACTTATATGCCCTGCAAAATGAATATTATCCCCTCCCGGAGACGCTACTGCGTAAAAACCACTCGGATCTTCGGTCCTTTCTCTGGTTAGGAAAACAACCCAGAATAGCATTGACTACGCTCCAAAGACACCAGTACTGTGGCGGAATCTAGCTCCCGAACCTAGAAGCCTACTATTGGGCGGAACACATGATCCCGATTAATGAATGGTTACACACACCGGCGGACCATCTCACATATACATTAGAACGACATACAGTGTCCTCCCACAACCTATTGCACTACCTCTATGGTGGCCCCACAAAACGAGCACTCCTCCCGGCGACTCAGATAACATTACATGCCTGGACTAAGGCCATGAAACGCACAGGCTGGGATAGGACTCCCACCCAACAGACACCCCTGTGGCAATGTGTATGGCTACATGAACTACACAAACTAAGGGGATTTAAACGATGGGATGACATCGGAATCTCCACTGTTGGCGATGGGATAGCCAGGGGGGATCTGAAGTCCTTCCAGGCTATGAGAACCGAATTTGGACTCCAACACTCACAGTTTTTCAAATATACCCAATTCCGCCATGCTTGGAGGGCACATAATATACACCTGTCGGGAATAGCAGAATATGCCCCTTTAGAGGCGAGGCTCTTACAGGAACAGATTCAGGGAAAGCTGTCTCACTCACCTACAAAACATTAACCAACAACATGCTGGGAGACCTAGCGAAGCTTAAAAGTGCTTAGGAGAGTGAGATAGGGGCACTTGAGGACTTAGATTGGGACATGGTGTTGATGCATCCCCGGGAAGTAGCGATTAAATCCAGACTCAGCCTCATTCAATACAATGTGCTACACAGAACTTATTATGACCGGGTACGTCTCTATAAGATGGGGAAAATAGAAAACGACAGATGTCTTAGATGTCACAGGACAGGTGGAGACTTCTATCATGTAATATGGTCATGTGGGGTAATTCAAACTTACTGGACCTACATTTTTCGGAACTACAGGAGATACTTGAGGTACCACTTGCACAGGAGCCCAAGCTGGCTTTACTAGGGATGTCCAATGATGTGGATCTGCCTCGTCCCCTCATGATCTTTCTGGTTTTAGCCTTGGTGGTGGCAAAAAGGGACATAGCTAGACAATGAGGATCTCCGATCCCCCCGGACTGGAGAGCTGGGTTGGATCTGTATATGGCGGCGGAGAGGGTGACCTACAAATCTAGAGGATGCCCTAAGAAGTTCTGAAAGATCTGGTCCAGGTGGAGACACTATCATGGACTTGATGGAGGGTTGGGAGATGGTTGAGCCCCTTCCTAATTTACTAGTCTCTGTGGGTGGCGGCGGGTGAGTCGGGGAAGGAAATTTGGAAGAAGCTTATTCATCGAGCGGGCTTCTTTTTCAACTTTATAATGTGAAACATACCAACTGTATTCGATTGGGGGGAGGCGGGTCTGGGAATAGAGGGATGAACGTTGCAAACTGTATGACTGTATTGTTGAGCTTTACTCAAAATGCAAATAAAAATGTTTAAAAAAAAAAAAAGACTGATTTGCATATGGCCAAGTCTTAAATTGGGGTGATGTGGTGAGCAAAATAATGATGGATTAAACCCAGAACCTTGTGACTGGAGTGAATGTTTGCATTTTTCTGAATTCTGTTCATTTGTTCCTTTTGTTTTTGTCACCCTAGGTTGGCAGGGTATGCCCAGATGTGGGTCCAGTGCTAGTTAGGTTGACAAAAACAAAAAGAGCAAATGATGGACGGAATCCCAAAAGGGTCAAGACTGATTCGCATATGGCTGGGTCGAAAGTGGGTTGGCGTGGTGAGCAAAAGAACGATGGATTAAACCCATATATCCTTGTGACTGGGGTTGAATGTTTGCATTTTTCAGAATTCTGTTCATTTGTTCCTTTTGTTTTTGTTGCTCAAAGTTGGCAGGGTATGCCGTGATGTGGGTCCCTTGCTCACTTTGGCACTGGATTCAAGCTAGCCTGGCTGATGAGGGATGATACCTCGAAACTCATCCCAGGATGCTTGTTTCCGGTCCAAGGAGGACCTGGCTTGCTATTGCAGGCTGGAATGTTCCCATGAGGAGCAGGGTCAAGATTGATTTGCATATAGATGGATCCAAACTGGCGTGGCGTGGTGAGCAAAAGAACGATGGATTAAACCCAGATCTTTATGACTGGGGGTGATTGTTTGCATTGTTCAGCATTCCATCCAACATTTTTTCTTTTAACTTTTTATGTTACATTTTCAAAATTGTGACTTTAAATCCAACTTTACTCTTAAAGAAGTTTTGAATTGCAATTCTTCAGACATCAAATTCGAAATTTCTATCTGCTCCTAATTAAAAGTTGTGTGATTTTCCCCTAATGTCACAGTGAGTTAGAATATTAAATCTGAATATTTCATATATAGCTACAGTCACCAATGTTGGTGACAGAAATTCTCAAAAACATATTAGTGATGTGTATGATTCCCCTACCTGCCTCAGAAAGTTCACAATGGGGAGACCAAATAGACAGTCCACCTCAAAATAGAACTCAGTGAGAGAAATGGGAAATGAATAGGAGAGCAGTAGTGTTTGGGGTGCCTATCACCTGTCTTTCTTCCTGAAAACATAATTAAAATGTATTATTATTTATTCGAAATTTACATTCAGATATTTCTAGAATTTCTCTAGACTCACCTTTCTCCTACCACCTTTCTTATTGCATTTCTGTTCCCTTGAAGGAAATAGGATTTAGAATGAATACACTCCTATACTCTGAAAATATGCAACTCTGTGCTTCAGCAATGCTTCCTATAACTACGTCTGTAAATCAAATATGCTGGAATGTACAGGAAGTTATATTTAAACAGTCTCCAAATGTGTCCTTAAGAGACCGAAAGGGATATTTATTTATTTATGTATGTGCTATTTCTATAGGGTAAACCTAGCCTAGCGGCATTGCAATACTGTAGAGGGTCAAAGACACACAGAACGTATTTGAGTGATAAGAGTGATAGCTAGTTTGTGGTATGTTAATGTATTGAGATGTAGTGTTCCTTAAAGGTGTGGGTCTTCAACGCTTTGCCAAATTGGAGTGGGCTGTGGTGGTCCTACTGTATATGTGGAGTTTTTCCCAGATTCTGGGTTTATAAATGGAAAAGGCCTTCTCTCTTGTTTTTGCCCTTTTACACTTCTTAGTCTGCAGTCTACTGGTGACCTGGCTGGTGATGGTCGTGATGGCTTTGAGATACAGTGGATCCAAAGTGTGTATAAAGGTGGGATCTAAACCATCCCACTTTATTTTAGTTCCTAGTTTTTCTTGAGCATAAAAGGGAGTGCTCCACTTAATACGTGAAGGATTGCTGGGTGTCCAGGGCTGGTGTCTAAATGACAGCCAGTCTCTTTGATGTAAAGGGACATCAAGTGAAGTCTGAAACTTGCTGGAAATGTTAAAGGTCTGCCTAAGCGCTTATAACTTGTCTGCCTACTCGGAGCATGAAGGAGAGTGGTTGTCCCTTCAGGAGGAAAGACAGTCCAGGAGGACAGCATGTTACTGGCATGTGGAATATACAGAAAGAGCTTCCATTGCCGTTCTAGTCATTATATGCACTTGAAGTTGTTTGCCGAATCATTATCGTGTTGACCAGAATTTCTTTTGATGACCCGAAAGTCAAGTGCTGCCCTTGACTTCAAGGGTATCCATCTGTGAGGAGCCACTGGATTGACCTGGAATCTGCAGCAGTCAGAGACAAGCTCTTTTTTGCATCAGCATCCAGGGATGCAACTGCTAAAGATGAACACCTGCCTGCAGGGCACCCCCTCAAGAGGCCACGTCTGCCAAAGATGAATGCCTAACCGCATCAGCCCTTACACTACACATCTGATGAGCTATTCACTGCGCGAATGTTCCTCAGATACTGCTTTTAGGAAACAATTAAAAACTTTTCTGTTTTGAACTTTTACATCTTTCGGTTTAGACCCCCCTCTCTTTCACTAGGTAAGCACTGAGATGCCCCCGGGTGAGTTGTTGCGCTATAAAAGTGGATATAACATAACATGTGCTGTTCATGCTCAAGCGGACTTGAGAAGTGTGACCAACTTCCCTGGTCCCCTGATCCTGGCACTGAGGTCTTTGGGGGTGAGGTTTCTGATGGCACCTGGCGACGCCACTGACCTTTGAGCAGATAATGAAAGGATGTGCTAACTAGTATAGTAAAACTGTGCCTAAAACATGCAGAAGGAATTTTGGCAGCTAAAATGATAATATTTACCAAAACAAAAATGTTGGGCCTAAAGACTATTGAAAATATCAACAATGTAATTTTTATGGTACTTTCACACTTTTGCTTAGTCTGCACCTATTCCTGTTTATTTGAGCAAGTTGGCCTACAGGGCATATATTCCTAGAAGAATATAAAGAGGAAGGGCACACAAGATGGGATATCGAAGCCCTGTAACAACCTTTGAAATGTGTAGTATTTAATTTTATTGCATGCTTAAAGATAAGCACTGGAATTGACATTATTGTGTCTGTTGGTTGACTGTTGATTTCTAACTGCTTGTCCCCCATACTACCTCCCTGAAAAGCTTTTAACTGCTTACCCGCGCCACCCTGAAAGTTGAATGCAGAACGGGTGTATTTGGCTGCCCAATTAGCAGAGAAATAGTGGGGCATGTCCCAGTACTGTAGTGACAAATAATTTCAACTAACACAGTTGGGCCCCAGTAGACCTTGTCTGCCTTGTAGCCCCCATATGTCACCTGACACTTAAAATTTAAGGTACTTTGATTTTGTGTTTTGTAAATAAATGATCTAGTATATGGTTTTTTTATATGCACGCTGGGGCATTTAATGGCTTAATAAAATATAGCTTTGGTAGCCTCTAAATGAAATAAAATAAACCATTTACTTTCTTGGTTACTTTAAAATTATTTTGAGTTAGTTCACTATTGATGTTTAAATGTTGATTTTTTGGTAGTTTATACTAAATTATAGATTATTAAAGAGCAGGTTATGTATTTTAGGCAGTCTAAATATCGAAAATGTTGATGAGTTAGACTTTCTTTGCTATCATGTTGTGCATGGGTTTGGTTTGCTTAGATCTTCATGGCCTAGAGCTTGTTTTCATCTAAAGTCACAGTTCTTGTTTTTTAATGTAACATTTCGATAAACTGGTAACCAGTGGGGAGGTGTTTTCCAAGGGATCCTAAGAAGAATTTTGCCAGAAATTGGCCAGTCTTCTGTTGAGTTGTTTGTTTCGGCTTCTTTAGTCAGCATACTTTGGTACACATTCCTCCTTGGAATGAGGATCTTGATTTGGGCCATGTGCTCTTAATGCATGTGGTACAAAAGGGGGTGGTGATGCACGGAGCACCTGAATCAATCAAACACTCACACCCAGTCAAAAGATCTGGGTTTAATCCATCACCGTTCTTTAGCCCACTCTGCCACCCCAGTTCAGACATGGCTATATGCAAATCAGTCTGAACCTGTGCCTCATGGGAACAGTCCAGCCCGAACTGCCAAGCCATGCCTTCCCTGGACCGGAAACAAGCTTCAGAGGACCGTTTTCTGGCATTCCAGCCGTCTTCAGCCCGGCTTGCTTGAATCCAGTGGCACAGTGAGCAAGGGACTCACATCTGAGCATACCCTGCCACACTTATGGTGGCCAAAAGCGGTACAAAAGGGGTGGTGATGGATTAAACCCAGATGTTTTGACTGGGTGTGAGTGTTTGATTGATTCAGATGCTCCGTCCATCACCACCCCCTTTTGTACCGCTTAATGCATGTGGACATCCCAGGTGACTTCAAAGTATTCAGGGAATGGGTCTAGTTTGTCCTTTTTGGCTTGGCAATGGGAGGGGTCTATTATTAGATGATAGTATACTTTAGTATTTCCTTTGAAGGGATAAAGGCTAAAGCAATTCATTTTTTCAATTTGAAGGAAAATGGTTGTTTGTGGTGTATTCAATGCCTGCTCATCCACTACAACAGAGGTATCCCTGCAGAGGCAAAACTGTGTTTCCCATTGTGTCCTGACCTAGAACGTTTGGGTGCACATACACTGAACCTTATAATTCCAGGCCCTGAGACACCAGGCCTGACAATGCTAGCTGAGCAGCTGCACCTGACCCTCTTTTGCTCTCATACTGCCGCATTGTAGGAGCAGAAAGAGGTCACACAGCTGGAACTAATCCTGCTTTGCCCATACTGCCACCCCTCCATCCCACAAAGGAATGGGGGCTATTACTACCACTTAAAGGGGGGAACATGAGCAATTGGATCCGTTATTCCTGTGTCAGCGTGCTGTACTCTACTCCAGGGTTAGTAACCTGTAATCCTTGTTTATATGTGCATGGCTACCATCTGGAGTCAGAAATTTCAGCTATTCAGTATTGGTGCATATTTAGACCGTCAAAGTTGATTTTATAAGTGCCTCGAAATGGCTTGTTTCAAATGGAAGTAGCAGTCCTCAATGTATTTTCCTTATGGATTTTAATTATTGTGAGTGTCAGGCCCCATTCAGGAGGGGAAGGGCAGGCAGGAGTTGGGTTGATGTGAGAGTTGAGGCCTTTTGCCATGCCACTGCAGACTTGAGGCCTGTCTTACTTTGATTCTGGAAACTGGGCCAAGTACAACTTGGCTCCTAATGGTAGCGAGGCGAACAGAGATAGGCTTCTCGGGGAGGTTAGTGTTGGGAATTCAGACTCAGGAATCAATACCACCCTTCCAGCAGTGCAATCTGTTCACTGGGTTGCCCAGTGCTTCTCCTTGTTGAAAAGACAAGTACTTTATTACACAGAAAACAGAGATTTCCACTACATGTTCAGTAATGCACGAATACTCGATCCACAGGTGGCAGCCAGTGTGCTTTCTGGGGCCTCTGTCATCTAATCCAAATATTCCTCCTCCTGTCCCTTCATAGGTCATGGGACCCCATTCTCTGTGAGCCCCCACTCAGGTTCAGAGTTTGAGGTCTCTCACCCAGTTCATAGGAGCCCTCCTAGGCTGTGTTCAGCCATCCTGTGGCAGCAGGACCTTGCCATCTTGAACACAATGGCCACACGTCTGCAGATGATGCTTCTTCCACATACCTCGGATGGAAGGCACTATCTTCAGCATGCAGTACTGGAGTCGAGAACCTCAATTCTTCTTCGGAGCACTCCATTGGTAACTCTCAGGTCACCTGGTCTTCCAGGCTGGTGCTGTCCTGACAGCACACTTGGACAGTGCTGCGGTCACACAGCCCAATTGTGGGCACGTGGGCAACCAGTAATCTCTTAACCGAGCTGCAGGTCGGGGCTGTCACCTAGGCACACAGCTCAAGGCGCCTTGATAGCTAGGACAGGGATACTGTAATTCCTGCAGTTCCCTGGATTAGCGAGTCTTGGTTGGACAAACCCTATTCCAGGGTCATTTATAGCAGCCCCTTCCATGGACAGCTCTTCCTGCAGGCTTGGTGCTTCCTTCCTTTGCTAAGAGCCAGAATGTCTTGGTGCCCAGGATAGTCCATAACTTTCTTCTTCAGATCGCCAAAAGCCCTTGGCTGTGAAATAGTCCCTAAATACTCTGTGGAGGGCCCCTGCCAAGGTAGAAAAGATCACATCAATGTACAAACCTGGGTCTTGAGCTTGCATATTTATACAGATTTTGCAGACTGATGATGAATACTCCAGGTCTACTGCCTTGAAACCGGTTTGGGTAGGTTCCACTTTCATGTGTCCTGGCCAATTCACTTTTCATACCTGGCCTTGTCTGCGATGCTGCTGTGGCCATTAAGGCAGTCTCCAGGTGGAATTCCCCCTCAGAGGTACAAAGAGGCGCCTGCAGGCTGCATCCAGCTATTTTCTAACCCTCCGCACACCCTCACACCAGGCACACACCACCAGCCGTTAGTGCACGATTTCACCAGGCACACACACACCACCAGCCGTCGGTGCACGCTTTCAAAGGGCACACGCACCACCAGCCTTCAGTGCATGCTTTCCCCAGGCACACACACCACTAGCCATCAGTGCATGCTTCCACCAGGCACACACACCACCAGCTGTCAGTGCACGGTTCCACCAGGCACACACACCACCAGCTGTCAGTGCACGCTTTCACCAGGCACACACACCACCAGCCATCAGTGCACGCTTCCACCAGGCACACACACCACCAGCTGTCAGTGCACGCTTCCACCAGGCGCACACACCACCAGCCATCAGTGCACGCTTCCACCAGGAACACACACCACCAGCTGTCAGTGCATGCTTCCACCAGGCACACACACCACCAGCCGTCAGTGCACGCTTCCACCAGGCACACACCACCAGCCGTCAGTGCATGCTTTCACAGAGCACACACACCACAAACCATCAGTGCACGCTTTCACGGGGCACACACACCACCGGCAGTCAGTGCACGCTTCCACCAGGCACACACACCACCAGTCATCAGTGCACACTTTCACAGGCACACACACTACCAGGGTCACACACCATCAGCTGTCAGCGCACGCTTCCACCAGGCACACACACCACCAGCCGTCAGTGCACACTTCCACCAGGCACACACACCACCAGCCGTCAGTGCACACTTCCACCAGACACACACACCACCAGCCGTTAGCGTACGCTTTCACCAGGCACACACACCACCAGCCATCAGTGCATGCTTCCAATAGGCACACACACCACCAGCCATCAGTGCATGCTTCCACCAGGCACACACACCACCAGCCGTCAGTGCATGCTTCCACCAGGCACACACAACACCAGCCGTCAGTGCACGCTTCCACCAGGCACACACACCACCAGCCATCCGTGCACGCTTCCACCAGGCACACACACTACCGGACATCAGTGCACATTTTCACCAGGCACACACACTACCAGCAGTCACACACTACCAGCCGTCGGTGCAAGCTTTCACCAGGCACACACCATCAGCTGTCAGCGCACGCTTCCACCAGGCACACACACCACCAGCCGTCAGTGCACACTTCCACCAGGCACACACACCACCAGCCGTCAGTGCACACTTCCACCAGGCACACACACCACCAGCCGTCAGTGCACGCTTCCACCAGGCACACACATCACCAGCTGTCAGTGCACGCTTTCACCAGGCACACACATCACCAGCCGTCAGTGCACGCTTTCACAAGGCACACACACCACCAGCCCTCAGTGCAGCAGGTAGGCTCTTCTCAGAGTTTCTTGGCAAATATGTGTTTGATGCCTGGGAGGGAGTGGGTCGAGTTTCCTTAAACCATGCTGAGTATGCAGGTGCAGTGCATGAACTCCTGTGTGAGTGAATAATACTGCCTGGGGCTCACTCACTCCACACTTGTAAATTGCGCCTGCACCAGGCTTTTTCTCATTTGCAAAGTTCGGCGCATGCGCACACCTAGGCAGCTTCCTACAACCAGAATGGAAACAACATTTACAGCAATGAAAACAAGTTCCTTTGATGCAAAGAACTGTTACCAAAAACCATGTCCAGCTATTGTAGATCTGGCAATTTAAACAAAACAGCAACAACAACAAAAACAAGCATTGGCATAGGTCTCGCTTTTTGGACCCTATGAGTATTTAGTTATGCAGCAGAATATCCTTGGTGCAACAACACCAACTGTTGCATGGCTAAACACTTATAAGGTCCCACATGCGAGGCTGATTGGCTATGCCATTGCTTGTTTAAGTCCTTTACCATGGTTCTAATTTCTGCCTCAGGCACTGAGAGCAGATAGTTGTGCTATCTTACGTTTTCAATGGTTATTACAAATTCTGTTATCTTTCCTATAGCGTCCATTTGCATAATATTTAGCTCACTTTCAGTATGTGTGTTCATTTATAGCTTCCCTTTTCTTTTAAATAAGGCTAACCCAAGCATGTTTGCAAGGCCTTCCCTTTTTGAGAAGTTGTGTAAAGTGGTTCAGTTGACGTTTTGGACATGCAAATGATGTACATTTTATAAAAATATATTTAGGTGATTAGGTTGGAGATGCTACATTTAATTTATTTCCGTGGTGTTGGAATATATTGTTTTGGAGTAGGGATGTGCTGTCACCAATGTAACATCACTGATGTTCTAGAGGTTGTGAAATATTGCCCTGGAAAGCACCCTCAAAGTAGCTCAAAACACTGCTTTGCGTTACTTAGCGCTGAGGGGGCGTTGCATACAAAGTGGGAAAAGCCTTCCATTGTGTCTAGGCATAGTATTTTGTACAAGAAGGGTACCCTTCCTGTTCAAAACCTCTGCTAGACTCATGCACACACCCTAGCTCTATGGCGCTAAGGTGTATGCATGGCGCACGGCCACTAAAATCAACGCCGGTGCAAGGGAAAGGGGAGGAGAGAGCCATATCTCTGAATATATGGTGCTCTTCTTCTCCATCCCTGTAGTGCAATGCAGCTCAGCCTCGCGGGGTGCTGGCTGTGTTGCTTGACTTTTTTGTAACTCTCCCTCAAGCTTGGGTTGGTTAGTGGTGCAGTGTACCTCTGATAAGAAAGAGTTGCATCATACAGGTTGGTGAATCTGACATTTGTGGTCGCTCTGATGATTATCTATGAAAACCCAATAAAAATGGTTGCTAAAAAAATACAGATAGCGAATGATGCAGGGGCGTAATCCAGGCCCCCACAGCCCCCGCGTTGCGGGGGGCCCGTGCTCCAGGGGCCCCATGGGGCCCCTTCAGCTAGTTCATCTTCGTCTTCATTAAAGTTGTAATCTCATTATTCAACATTTTTTGACATCTTTGTATTTTTCCATATTTTCAAGTACTTTTTAGTAGTGGAGATAAACATTATACTTCTAAACTCTCATGCTGGCGGTGTTGTTCTTGAACACCTGAACCAGCATCCGAATGATGGATGGTAGGAAGGCTTTTAAAGCTAAGTGGACAGTCCACAGCTCCCAACAGGTTTATGTGGAGGCGTTGCTCCGCCAGAGACCATCGACACCTCTATTGGCCCCCTCAGCACTGCACTTTGGTTGGAGAGGCACAGATTAAGTACGGAGGGGGCCCCTCCACGTACCCTGCAGGGGGGCCCCTTCAAGTTTCGTTACGCCACTGGAATGACCATTCCAAGTTCTTGACAGGGAAGGGTGGTATTTACAGGCAGGCAGTGCTTTAAGTGGGCCGGCACTCACCGGTACTGAGTACCAGCACTTCCGAATTTTCAGGCCCTCAGTACCGGCACTTTTCTTGGATCAAGGAGAGTACCGGTACCCTCATTGAGAGCACAGCAGGCTCCGGTTAGGTATGTCCTCCAGCTCAAGGCAGACACCGCTTGCTTTGGAGGAGCTTGCAAGTCACTGAGCCCCTCAGTGGCCTTTTGCAGAGTCGCTGCTGGAGATTCCAGCAGCGCTCACTTGACTGTCCCCAGAATGCCGGGGTCAGAGAGGGCTTGCCTTGCGTCATGCTGTGATCAACAGGACAGGGTCTAGACAGACCCTGCACTGTTGATCAGGTGCGCAAGGGCTATTAGTCTTAAAGTGTTAAGCCCCCCCCCCCCCAACCCCCTTACTTCATCAGGCCTGTGAAATGGGCTGAGCCTGCCAGTCATAATCCAGTCCCATTTAGGGAAATGCACTGGCCATACTAAATTGAGCGGCAGCCCTCACAATCCTCTACCTTCCCCAAAGCAGTTTTTTTTCATCTTTTGTTCACCGCAGAGGCAGCTTCTACTGTTTGCCCCTACAACACTAATCACTGCATTTGCATGACTACATGACTGACCTTGGTACTGGCTCCATGGGTGTAAAGTTAGCTTTTCCGAGTGCTTAATTTGTGCCTTTGGTTTCCGGTGCTCAGCACCAGCACTTATTTTCTAGGGCTTTTATGCATGCAGCTGTGGTGCAAATAATTTTTAAAAGAGGAATGGACACAGCAGGTTTGATGTATTTTCCTAAGTTATCTTCGAGCTTTTACCCTTTCGTCAAAAGGCCTGCATCCTCCCAAACCTCTAATTGGGGATAATTATTGCTAGGGGCTGGCACGTGGCTCAGCTGGGGCTAGGCTAGCTTGGAAACAGCAAGCCCAGGACGATGAAGGAACATGACAAACGCGAATATGTGTACATTATGCTAGCCTGTGTGCTTAGCGCCTAGCAATACAATATTGCACAGAGGCCTAGGGCTGTGTCTCCCCAGCTAAGCCAGCAGTATGGCGGAGCCCACAGTTCTTCTCACCCCTCAGACACTGTTTGTGTCATGAGTACTACAGAAATGCACGTAGTGGGTGAGGGTAGGTAGGCAAATAAATATCATTGTGCCTTCTTTTTTCAATTACGAATATATGCCTTAACTTTGGACCTCTTGTTTCCTTCGCCGTCTTGTGCAGTGGTGACCTGCCATTACATAGATCTAATTGCTGGGACAGCCTCGTAGGCACTTTTTTGCGTAGCTGGGCTGGATGGGACCCCTGGGATGCACTTCACTGCCATTGAATGCCTGTTTCTGCCTCCTCCTGTGCCGGGCCTTGTTGAACATGCTCGGCTACACAGACAGAGAAGACTTTCAATAACTAATTATTGTCAACTTAGCTCTGGTAACAAATACGTGCGTGTTTTTTTTACATTTAAAAATCAAGGCAGGCCCAGAGAGCCAACGTCTAGGCCCACACTACCATCACAAATCCTTTCTCCAGTGCTTAATTTGAGCTGGTGTTTGAAGGTGATGCCTGGTAGCACTTATATGTATCGTCATATCTTGCCCTTAGCCCCGCCCCTAGCCCCGCCCATTTGCCACACCTCTAACTCATTTTAATGAGTACCTGCACTTATTTTACCCCATTTAAAGCACTGCTGGCAGGACCCCTGAATGCAGGGTGCAAAGTGCATGCAGGCTGGTGCATGGGGACTGGCCATGTGCCTTTCGGACTCTAACAAACCCACACTACGGAGTTCGCAGAAACTTTTTCTTAACATGCCTGAACCTTGATTGGACGCTGGGTTGCACTCAATATCACACGGACGAGTTAAATTGGCGAAGAAAGACTTCAATGTTAGATTGGCAAAGAAAGACTTCAATGGTAGATGGCTGGCGACAGTGCGAAAATAATGCAATAGAGAGGGGCGAATGAAGAAAGCCTATTTACGTGACAATTCACCAACCAAGTTGCAGATGAAAGCAAAAAACAAGACAATGATCAGACTCGTCCAATACGGGGTAAAAATGATAAGGCTTTTCAGAAACACGAACTACTTCATGCAGAGACAGACACCCATACACCCCCCACTTATTTTCTTTTGTTCCAGCGCAAATTTAAAGGTGTGCTAAGAGGAGCTGCACATTAATTCATAGAAATGGGATAATAGACCACTAACAGTCAGCGCTTTAAATAAATGGTTGGGTACTGAGTATCACCATTTTTTTGATTTTGAGAGGGAGAGTACCTGCACTTCTCAAGAAAAACGTAATACTTTTAAAAGGAGAGAGAGTACCCGGACTTCTCAGAAACAAGCTGGTATTCTGATACAGAGTACCTGCACTTCTATTTTTCCATTTCAAGCCCTGCTAACAGTCATTTCGCGGTCTGTTTCACTCAGAGCTGGACTGGAGCCAAAACCAGTCGTATCATAACATTTTCGAGACAGCCACACAAACACACAAAGTAGGAGTCTCAGAAAAAATGCCTGAGTGGTCAGTCTCACCCCGGTCGCTCTGATGAACGCAATTCAAAGACCATTCGCCCTCGCTCTTTTTCTTTTCTTTCTTTGGAAGTCATTTACATTTGTATGATTTCATTTATAGCAACGTTAATTGTTAGCGCATCTTTATCCTGTCAAACTCACCATAATGCCCTTTAAAAACTGTTTTCTTCAAAGTTAAGGAACAGGTTTTCCTTTTTGTGGCTTTGAAAACACAATTGTATTTTCCCATGGTGGGTTTGATTTCACAGCAGATTATTTGATCTGTTTTCTAACCCTTCAGGGGTATAGTCAATATAATATTTGGTAATTGAAACAAATAAACGCCAAATTTCCAGGGTTGAAGTCACAGACAGCATTTTTAAGTCAACTCAAAGTCACAATTACCTACACATTAAAGAAAACATGTTTATTACTTGGAATAGATGCCTTCTTTTAAACATCGTCTAAGTTGCCATGAAAATAGAAGCCTCCGGGTGGCGATAGAGGACTATTTTTCTGTCATTCGGGAATAAGAGGCTAAGAAAATAAACGGAAAGGCACATTAGAAATTTGGGATTAGAAATAGAATTAAATGTAACAGTGAATAAAAACCCATGCTGTAGAAACTTTGGATTTAACTAATGTAACGTAACGTTATCGGAAGTGATTTTTACTATGTGCAGCAACAACAGAAATAAACAGTTCGTTTTTAGATGGTAAGAAATCGAGACCATAGTATAATCATACTGCGCTAAAAAAATTAGATGAAAAAATAAATTACTTGGACACGTTGAGCAGTGATTTATTCAGGCAGAAACGTTTAGGTCTTGATCAATGGTGTAGCTTAGTCGGCGAGATTCTGGGGAGCTGGTGTGAATCAGAAATATCGCTACAGTGGGCCACAGGGTAAATGAGGTTCTTGTACCAGCTCCCCCAAGACAGTTCTCCTGTCAACCTTGACCGCTACCCTCTGTTGCCTGTCCACCTGCTTCCTTCTGTTTGTGCCTCCTCTGCTCGTTTCTTGCTCTATTTTGCCTTTTCTACTCGTTTTCTGCTTTCTGTTTTCCCTTTCCTGCTCGTTTCTGCTGTTTGTTTTGCCTTCACTGCTCCTTTTTCTGCCCTCCATTTTGCCTTTTCCTCTCGTTATTCTGCCCTTCATGTTGTCCTCTTCTGCTCTGTTTTGCCTTTTCTGCTTGTTTTCTGCCCTCTGATTTGCCTTTTCTGCTAATTTTCTGCTCTCTGTTTTGCCTGTTTTGTGCCCTCTTCTGCTCTCTGTTTTATCCATCCTGCTTGTTTTTATGCCCTCTGTTTTGCCTTCACTGCTTGTTTCTCTGCCCTCTTTTAACTTTACTGCTCATTCTTCTGCCTCTGTTTTGCCCTCTTCTGCATGTCTTTCTGCTGCTCTGTTTTGCCTTTTCTGCCCTCAGTTTTGCCTTTTTCTGTTTGTTCCTTCCCTCTTCCTGCCGTCTCCCTCCTCCCGTGTTTTCCCTCCTTCTTCCACCCAATGCTGTGCCCTCCCCTCAGGACCTATTTAATGGAGACCGCAGTGCGACCCCAATGAGCAGGTCCTCGTGTCAGCTCCCCGGATGGCAGTTCTTTTGTCCAGCTTGCCAGCAGTCCGCTACCCTCTGCTGATTGTCTACGTGCAGCCCTCTGTTTGTGCCTTTCTGCACATTTCTTGCTCTGTTTTGCCTTTTCTACTAGTTTTTCTGCCCTCTGTATTGCCTTTTCCGCTAGTTTTTCTGCCTTCTGCTTGGCCTTTTCTGCTCATTTTTCTGCCCTGTGTTTTGCCCTCTACTGCTTTGTTTTGCCTTTTCTGCTGTTTTTCTGTCCTCTGTTTTGCCTTTTCTGCTGATTTTTCTGCCATATGTTTTGCCTTTTTCTGCTTGTTTCTTTCCTCTTCCCGATAAACAAAAAGATTCTATCAAAAAGTGCAAGTGATAATTTTTAATTCTCAGTTTTTAGAATTTTTAAGTGTAGTGTTAGGCTCTTCCTCAGGTTGGTGAGATGAAGGCACTATGTGCTTTTAAAATACCCCTCACACACTAAGAATCCCTTAGTGTCATGCTTCATCATTGGGGTCTTCCCGTCCCTCTACGGGGCGGGGCGTGCTACGACCTACGAGTTACGCGGGAGCACTATTTTTCGTGATGAAAGACTATGTGTTAGTGCAGTGTCAGTGTGGTTAGTGAAGTGTAGGGACCTATTCATGTGAGTAAAAAAATAAAAAATTCCCTGGCTAGTGGAAAAAAATATTTTATTCACTTCCCTGGCTGGGAATGGTAAAAAGGGGTTGTGTGGTAGGGCTGTTGGCACCTACCAGGTCGACATGTTTCACAGACAGTCCCCTACTGTCTGCTCATCAGGACCTCTGATGGTCCCTACTAGAAGGTACTCAGTTCTAAAGTTTGCCTAAAGTCCTACAAACCAATAGTAAGAATGAGCTGTCAGTTTGCGCTTCGGGGCATGAGTGGGCCCAAGGTGAAGCTTAAAAATTTCCCCAAAAACTTTTTGAAAAAAACTCACACAATGGTCTTTTTCAAGTCTAGGTTGCGTGCCTCATGAGCCGGCAAAACCGAGGGTTTTCAGAGCGGTCAAATTACCCCTTGTATGCACTGCATTAATCCTACCCTCGTGCCGCTCCGAGGAACGGCACGAGGGTAGGATCCGCAGTCTGATCCGCAGTATCCCCTATGGGGAACTACTAAGATTAAGACGGAATTGTTCTTTGGAATCTGATTTCGTCAGAGCAGCTAATGAATGTTTAGCTAGATTTCTAGTTAGAGGATATCACCAATCTCTCCTAGATGATACCGTTAGGTGAGTTTTGAGAATTCCTAGGAAACATCTACTAGCTCAAACGTTCAAAACCAGTGACGAGTCAGATCTTAATACAAAATTCTGCATGATTACCACCTACTCAGATAAAGTAAACAAACTAAGACAAATCCTAACAAGGAACTGGCACATCCTCCGAACAGACCCCATAATAGGGGGTGATGTTCCAGCTAAACCTTTGTTGACGTTCAGAAAATCGAAGTCAATAAAGGATAACCTTGTACAGAGTCATCTCATGCCACTTCATCCTAAATCTGGTGGTACTTTGAAAGACATGAGGGGGGTTTTTCCTTGTGGAAAATGTCGAGCCTGTGAGAACAGCAGACAGACTTTAACATATAATGTACCTGGCCTCAGCAAACCCAGAATGATCAATAAATTTATCACCTGCACGACTCCATATGTAGTGTACTGCTTGGTTTGTCCCTGCAGATTACAATATATCGGAAGTACGATCAACAACGTGAAACTCCGTATATTGGAACATCAAAGGGCAATTACGAATAAGGATGTAACTTATCCAGTTGCTCGACACTATGCCAAAGTACATGGCAGCAATAGAGAACTGCTGCGTTACTATGGCATTGATCATGTGCCCCTACATCCCAGAGGGGGAGATAGACTGCTAAGTCTGCGTAGACTAGAGTCCAGATTTATAATAGATCTACAAACCAGAAATCCATCTGGGCTCAACATAGGGGAAGAATTAACAGTGCACCTGGGCAAATGATTCTTTAATTCCACTGTGAATATGTCTCTTTTCTGAGATAGATTGTGTCCGAAATTCTCTTGATATAATGAAATGTCCTATTATGAATTTGAAAGTGTCTCTGCAAAAATTAGGCTTTTCATTTGCATCTTTTCTCATTTTCTGGTTCCATTCTGCATTTCAAATTGTTTTTCTCACTTTTTGCTACTATCTGAAATGCTTACATGTATAATTACATTATAAGCAGTAATACTGTATATAAGGAACATGAGAATTGGTATTCTGTTTCATATTAATGAATTATGGGAAATGTATTTTTCTTAACTTCGTACTTTTTTACAAGCACGATTGAATGTATTTCTGAGTAGATTATTCTCCGGAACACATAATGTTATGTGATACCGGAGCCATGCCAATACACGGCTAGATTGTTATCTGTCCCTGGTATGTACGGTGCAGCGAGTTATTCAATTGATGTTGGAGGAATATCTCCTTTGGTTGATTTAGCCAGTGCAATGCCTATACACGGCGATATTTTGTAGCTTTCTGGTGGTGGTTAATAGCCTTTACAAATGCTTATAATGATGCATATAGATATTCTGAACGTTAGTTAAACACGAAATGGTATTAACGTTTTACATTCGAGAAATTCTGTAATATGGCTGCCACGTTTCACCTGCGTTCCACATCAAATATGTTGTATTGAAAATGTGTCCGCTCTCAGTTTCTATGAGGGCGTGTACAAAAAGGTGCAGCGAGCAGCGTGTAGTCGACACTGAGGAAGGACTGTTGTCTGAAACGCGTCTGTCATCTTTGCCGTAGGCTGTGAATAAAATCTGTTGCCGTACTCGGAGTGCTTAAGTCTTCTTTTCGAGCTGTGAGAGAGACTAACGAGCTTCAATATATATATATATATATATATATATATATATATATATATATATATATATATATATATATATACTAGCAGCCCGTCCCAACGTTGTCCGGGTATGAATTGCTGCCGGCCAGTAGTATATTGTTTTGTAGGATTTCGTTTTGATAGCATTTCCTATCTGTGACAGGCCTGTGAAACGCTCCGATTCACAGTGCACTGCTGATGCACTTAAGAGTGCGCGTTCAGTAGTGTGTGAACTCGAGTTTCCCTACTTTATTTTTCCTTGCAATATTATATAGCGCGAACTCGACAACATGGCATGAGCACAATTTACTTTACAGAAGAACACATTCATTTGTGGTAGGCACAGGGAGACAAAGCGATTTGCCTGGAATCACAGGATGTTGAGCTGATGCCGAGATTCGAACGTAGCTCCCCAGCTCTAAAGTTCGCAATTCTAGAACTTGTGGCGGGAGGTGTGTCTAAAAGTGTATGTCAGTGCTGGCCATCAATGAGAGAGACCTGTGCATTTTTCAAATGGGTGATGAAAAAATATGAGTATGTTGCTGGAGATGTGGGCCGCCGTGCCACCAATGTACTTACCAGGGGAGGGTAAACCCCCATTATTCCGCAACTTTCTTTCCGCATACCATCACTCCGCATACTTTCATTACGAAAGTACCATGACTCTGCAATGCCATTATAACGCATGGCATTACATGTTATATGCTTTTACCACGCATACATTTACAACAAAATTCGTTGTAAACGCATGCATGGTAAAAGCATGTTTTTTAAAAATGTTTGGATAAGGTAAGTATGGGTATAGGGGTATATGTTTTGGGGTACTGAGGTATATGTTTTAGGGTGTTTGTGTATTTTAAGGGTTCAGATATAGTTTTGGGTTATGGGGTACAGGGGTAGTTTTAGGGTTTAGGGATAGGTATGGGTTTTGTGGTACAGGGGTATATTTAGGGTTCAGGGCTAGGTTTGTGTTTTGGGGTACAGGGGTATTTTTAGAGTTTAGGGATAGGTATGGGTTTTGGGGTACAGGGGTATTTTAAGGGTTCAGGGCTAGGTTTGTGTTTTGGGGTACAGGGGTATTTTTAGGGTCCAGGGCTAGGTTTGGGTTTTATGGTACATTGGTATTTTAGGGTTCAGGGGTAGGTTTGGGTTTTGGGGTACAGGGTTATTTTTAGGGTTCAGGGCTAGGTTTGGGTTTTGGGGTACAGGGGTATTTTTAGGGCTCAGGGGTAGGTTTGGGTTTTGGGGTACAGGGGTAATTTAAAGGTTCAGGGCTAGGTTTGGGTTTTGGGGTACAGGGGTATTTTAGGGTTCAGGGGTAGGTTTGTTTGGGTTTTGGGGTACAGAGGTATTTTTAGGGTTCAGGGCTAGGTTTGGGTTTTGGGGTACAGGGGTATTTTTAGGGTTCAGGGGTAGGTTTGGGTTTTGAGGTACAGGGGTATTTTATAGGTTTCAGGGCTAGGTTTGGGTTTTGGGGTACAGGGGTATTTTTAGGGTGAAGGGATAGTTTTGGGTTTTGGGGTACAGGGTGTATTTATAGGGTTAAGATGGGTTAGTGTTTAAGGGTGTTGGGGTATTTTAAGGAGTAAGGGTGGGTTATGATTATGGGGTTCAGGGGTATTTAAAGGGAGCAGGGTGGGATTCGTTTTTAGGGTGTAAAGGGTAATAAAATAAAATAATAAATAAAAATAATATAAATAATGCTATTTAAAAGAATAAATGTTTTAATTAAATTAAAAAATGTATGTGTGTATATATATATATATATATATATATATATATATATATATATATATATATATATATATATATATATATATACACACACATATATACAAACGTATATTTGTATACATCCAAATTGTCATGGACCATTATCGGCTGGAAAACAGATTTCGGTTTGAAAGGGGTAATGCATTTGCTTGAATCATCAGCTAATGTTAGTTCAGTCATATCTGTGGACTCCCCTTGCTCATTCTGTAATGCCCAAATTTCTTCGAAGGACTCACGGTCTCCAGCAGACAATATTGAACGACTAAAGATGGTGTCAGGTTGAGTTTTCTTTCTTCGTTGCAGCCGATGAAATTTGCTCAGTTTCAATTTGCGGTTGAATCTGAAAGTGTCCATTCTTGTATCTGCTTATTTTAGGTTGCAAGGCCGACAATAGGATAGTTCTAAGCCTAGAACCGATTCTTCTCATGCAGTCAACTTGAGATCCGTCAAGTTGATTACTGAGTTGGGGTTTTTTGCTGATCCGGATTCCGACTCTGGAATCGATTCCAATGTCCCCCCGTCACTTTCTTGCCTCTGTTCTGTTTTCGGCTGCTGCACTTGCGACGCTGGCCAATCTTGAAGTTTGCTCTTTGCCTTTCTTGCCCGCGGGTACTCGTGGTCTTAATGTTTCCCGGCGGTCCTGGCCTAAGCAATTGACTTCTTGTGCCAGTGAGAGCTTTGTAAACCCCAAATTAGGATCCCTAGTCGCATCCCCTTCGGGATCACTTTCCGCGGCTGAAATCAGATCCGAAGCGGACAATGATATCATGGTGGTCTCACTAGCTGCTCCGCGGCTTCTAGGGGCTTCCTGCGGCTTGCTCCACACTGGAGTAACATAACTCTGGTTCCGGGAAATCCAAGCCAGCTGCTTCCTGCCGTGTCGCCCAATACGGGGAGGGGTTCTACTCGTACTGTTGAAGCGTCTCGGTACGCTCGGCTTCGTAGATCGTCTGCTGACATTTTTACTTTTTGCTGCAATATTTCGGCAATAAATAGTTGCACTTTAAAGACGGCCACTAGAACTTAGCACAGTGTCCTTTCTAGTGCCGCGCACACTCCCCACTAAAAGTTATGCAAGGATCCTACCTGGGGCAGAATGTCAGTACAGAGCTCCAGTCGGCCGACACGGAACGTGGTAACTTCAGGTACCAAGTCGATTAATCCGCTGCTTCTAGGGGCTTCCTGCAGCTTGCTCCACACTGGAGTAACGTAACTCTGGTTCCGGGAAATCCGAGCCAGCTGCTTCCTGCCGCGTTGCCCAATAGGGGGAGGGGTTCTACTCGTACTTTTGAAGCGTCTCGGTACGCAAGTATGAGAAGCGTCGTCACCACCACTTGCTGACCTTCTTTTAATCAAAATGAAGAAGAGTAGACCCAAAATCTGCACCTTCTTTAACATGTTGCCTCGCTCTCATTGGAGGAAGCATCTGGCCAAATTTTCATTGGAAAAGAGTTTGTGGCCACTCAAAAAGACTGCATCTCCCAGCATTCCTCAGAATTGTCCTATTGAATCCTGAAAGTGCTATTACTTACATCCCTCCAATTTTAAAGTTTGTATTGTATGTATATATATATATATATATATATATATGTATATATATGTATATGTATATATGTATATATGTATATATGAAAATATATATATATTAAGCAGATTCTCGCCACACGCCAACACGCTTCCAACCCGCCTCTGGTTGTAAAAGAATGACGATGAGCAAAACCCGTTTATGGTGCCAGATATTTGGTGCTTTTATTCATGCAATAAAACGCCGAGCTTGTCCGCATGACGCGTTTCGCCTCTGTCCAGAGGCTTGATCACATGATATATATATATGCAAAACAGAGTTACCCCACGGGGTGGAGGCAAAACCCAGGATCGCACCGGTCCCACATGCACAGCCCCTAAATCGTCTGCTGCGACGCGTTTCAGGCAGTTAGCCCTTCCTCATAGGCAGTTGTGATTCATGAAAATGGCAGGCAAAGCACTAGCGTATTCCCTCATTTATGTTCATTAGTTGTTGATTAACAATCACAATGCATGCTGGGGCTGGTAATAAACCAAGCAATCCCAAATGGGGTGCTGCCAAGCTCTAATTTTAAAACAATCAATAACGGGGAAACAAAGTGTCATATGGGAATATGAATAATAACCAGACATCTCCTGTTCCGCGTTGTCGCTGGCAGTTCCTGCTGCGACAAACCCACAGTTTTCCAGTGGTGGTGCCATCCCTGACCTGGGGTCAGTCACTAGTTGCAAAACAAAGTTACACCACGGGGTGGAGGCACAAACCCAGGATCGCACAGGTCCCATATGCACATCCCCTAAATCGTCTGCTGCGATGCGTTTCAGGCAGTTAGCCCTTCCTCATAGGCAGCCGTGATTTATGAAAAAAGGTCAGGCAAAGCACCAGCGTATTCCCTCATTTATGTTCATTAGTTCTTGATTAACAATCACAATGCATCCTGGGGCTGGTAGTAAAACAATCAATCCAAAATGGGGTGCTGCCAAGTTCTAATTTTAAAACAATCAATCAATAACGGGGAAACAAAGTGTCATATGGGAATATGAATAATAACCAGGCATCTCCTGTTCCGCGTTGCTACAGTTTTCCAGTAGTGGTCGGTCACTAGTATGCAAAGCAGAGTTTGATTGTTTCAAACATCCACAATCTCCATCATCTGGCAAGGTGGAAGTTAAGATTGACTTAGTACAGTATGTTTGAGTCAGCTTTCCAAAACCATCAGTTGATTGAAGATTTTGAGGGATTTGCACAGGAACCGATACAATGGATGATTTAGGCTCTCAAAACTAAACTGCCATTGAAGTATCTCTGAATAACACCCAGGAGAGAGGCGGCGTAATCCAGTGAAGAGGCTGCATGACAGAATATCAACCAAAAACTATTCTGATACAAAACTATTGTTACAAAAACATTAATAACCAAATGATCACCTTTCGTAACCCTTATGGAAATAACAAAAATATTGTTATTTAATACATCGGAAAATCATGAATATTGAAACCAAAAAGATAGTCTATAAAACCAAATATAAAGCAAGAAACAAATTGATAACCAGCACATCAACTACCATCTCATTATAAATATCCAAAAACACTTAAACTTACAAACTATAACAAAATGAAAAGTAAATATGATATGATATATATGTATATATATATATATATATATATATATATATATATATATATATATATATATATATATATATATATATATATATATATATATATATATATATATATATATATTGTAACACTTTATTTAGCATCTTCCTTATGTGGTAATACCTAAATATATACCTACCTGAGAGAAAGTGGATTTTCTGGGTGGATAGTTTCCTACCACAAGAATTAAGGTCTCTATTCCAGTTAGGTTCAATAAAGGTTTCAGCATTTAAACCTGCTCAGACAGGTTTAACTTAAGGAAAATGTGTGAAGCACTTTTAAATAACAAAGCAGTTAAGAAGTCGAAGAAACAACACAATAAAAACCCAACTCTAATTTATGACATTAGGGAATAATTTAATGAACAAATTCACACCGAAATAACATAACTCCAATAGGGAACTGGAGATATGAGTTTTTAAAGTTTTACGTAGGAATAGCTACAAAAAGTGCAAAACACCAACCACAGGCAACTGGTCATGCTAGACCGGGACAAGAATAAGGTTTAAGGTTGACTGCGATTGAGTGCGGGTCAGATACACAGGTCAGATTGGTCCTGGTTGGAAAGTTACCTTTAGACTTGGAAACTTTTCAAGAAGGTAGTGTCCTACCTGCTGGCTGGATGGCTGCTGGCTGGATCCAAAGACGAGGTTGTCAACAACAGATTGACGGAGGACAAGGTTTTAGTGTAATCCTTTGTGTAAAGGCAAGGCACAGTCTGTTTTAATGGAAGTGGGGCTGCGCCTAGCACCACACTCCCATCATTCCAGTAATGGCTCATCCAGGCTTACCTAAGCTCTCTATTATGTGTGGCTATCTAGTAGAAATACACAACAACCAACTGCCAACTACATCTAGTCATGTGACCCAGGGACAGGCTTCAGGCACTATAAATGGCAAAGGCAGAAAAATGGAAACTTTCAAAAGTTTTTTTTCTCAACTTTAAAAAACAAAGAGGATTTTTAAAACAATACAAAAAGACACAAAGTATGAATTATTTACTTGCTTCCATTTGGAAGATATTCTTATTAACTGTAATAAAGTAGCTCCAATGTTATCCTATGGAAGAGATAGGTCTTGCAATAGTGAAATGAATTTAAGCATTTTGCTGAGTGTGGAAAACTTAACAGTAGATGTCCTATTTGTTAAATACATTGCACTCGGCCCTGGGGTCTGTTTAGGGTCTACCCTAAGGGTGACATTTATGTATTTAAATGGAAGGTTTGGGCCTGGCAAAGGGCTTATTTTGCCTCGTAAAAATGGCAGTTTTAAACGTTACATAAAGTCCTCAATGGCATGCCTGAAACAGTTTTACAAGGCTATGTAAGTGGGTGGCAGAACAAGTTTTGCAGGCCCACTAGTAGCATTTAATTTACAGGCCCTGGGTGCATGTAATGCCACTTTACTAGGGACTTATAAGTAAATTAAATATCCGAATTTGGGATAATTCAATGTTACGCGCGGAGATACCCCTTCGGGGCTGATTCAGGCGCGATATAAGCATATATACGCGCGGAGATACCCCTTCGGGGCTGATTCAGGCGCGATATAAGCATATAAATAAATAAATAAAAATTACCATGTTTTAAGGATTGGGCACACCCACATTAGCACTGGTTAGCAGCGGTAAGGTGCACTGAGCTCTAAGGCCATCAAAAACTTTGTCAGAAAATAAGGAGTAAGGCAAAATGTCTGTAGGAAGACCACCCTTAGACTTACAGGTCTAACACAAAACATGCGAAAAATGCAAACTGCTACACAGTCTAGCCCACAGCAAAGGACACCATCACCATTCCTGCATGCCAGCCCTCCAGCACCTTTGAAACTGACCTGCATGAGGAACTGGACTTGTTGGAAATGGCCTTTCTGCAGGTTCATCTCAAACCTTTTACCTTCCTCCAACCCTTTTTTCTGAATTCGTTTTTGCTGGCTTTAGGAATCTGTTCACCTTTTTATTGCTAACCAGTGTTAAAGTACTTGTGTTCTTTACCTAAAATGTAGTAACATTGGTTTACCCTGAATTGGCATATTTGATTTACTTCTAAGTTACTAGTAAATGCACGACATGTGCCCAGGGAAATTGCAACTAGTGGGCCTGCAGCATTTTTTGTGCCTCCCACTTAAGTAGCCCTTGAAACATGTCTCCGGCCTACCACTGCATAACCTGTGGATTCAGTTTTAAACTGCCATTTCAACCTGGCAAGTTAACCTACTTTTGCGCCCAAACCTTCCTTTTTATTAAATATCAGTCACCTGTTAGGTAGGCCCTGGACAGTCCATGGGCTGGGTGCAGTGTATTTAAAAAGTTGTGAGAACAAAGTTTTTCCTTTGGAGACAATGCTATTCCAATACTATTGACTAAATATACTACTTTACGACGCACTCACCTGCATTCAAACTTTCCACATACATTGAGGGAACAGTATAATTCCAACCCTTTTCCTATTGACTACGAGACAGAAGTTTTAAGAAAATATTTTCAATGTATTTCTTTGTTAAAAAAAAGCATATGCTTAACAGTTCATAGATGTACAATAACTCGGTTGCATGTAAATCTCATCAAGAAACATATTAAAAACATATAAAATTTATTAATAACACATGTACATAAAAAACAAGGAGAGTACACATGAAAGACAGAAGACTATGTCATTGAGTGTACACATCCGTGAATATTTCATTTAGCAACTGAGACCCAATACCAAAAAATAATGAGCCGTCAAAAAGGTCCCAGATTTCTCACAGATTGGGTTCAATTTATCAAGCGTCGACGCGTTTCGATGGTGCCTTTATATAGCCATCTTTTTCAAGACTGAGTCATTTGTAACTCTCACAGACAATAGATAAAAACCTGGAACAGTTTAGACCACCTTTTATTGTGATCAACTGCAATGCATCATCGGCCTGAAACTCAGGAAGTCTTGTAGGATCCTAGGGGGCATCTACCTCCCTCTGTCCTATTCAAATATTTTACACAGAATTTTGACGATCGTAAAACAAACTGGAAGCCAGTAAGTATTGCCAGTGGCAGAAGGTTTGGGTTCACCAGTGTCACGGCCCACGATCCCGTAGTAAATTAAAAGGATCTTTAAAGATGATATACCCTCTTGATGGGGACCAATGTACATAGACTAGTATAGCGTTTTTGGTGCTCCTTAACCCCTTCTCTGCTGCCGACGGCAATTGGCCAACGGCAGCACTACCTCCCCAGTGCTGCCGTCGGCAAATGTCCGACGGCTCCCCACCCGCGCACGAAAACGCCCGCACCGCGGCGGAATGAACGCCGCGGTTAACGGGTTAATAGGCGATGGTTGCCCCAGCATGGATCTCTTTTCTAATTAGGATTTGTAAAAGGATTAATCCTCCTTCTAAGTGGCTCAGTTCGTGTCCCTGGTAGAAATAAAAAGTTGGACATGTACTTTTAAATTTTACATGTCCTGGTAATAAAATACTCTTTGTTATACCTGACAGCCTTAGAATGGTCATCATCAATTTTTTTGCCTGCCTCCCTCCATTTTTCTAACGTCATTTTTGCTGGGTTTAAGAGTCTGCACACTTTACCACTGCTGAAAAGTGCTAAAGTGCTTGTTCACTCTCCACCTAACATAATAAAGTTGGTTCATCCCCATTTGGCATGAATAATTTACCTATAAGTCCCTGGTAAAGTGCACTACATATGCCCTGGACCTGAAAATTAAATTCTACTACTGGACATGCATCACTGATTGCACCCTCCACGTAAGTAAGCCCTTAACCATGTCTCAGGCCTGCCATTGCGGGGCCTGCATGTACAGTTAACTGCCACTTCCTCTTGGCATTTAAAACTGCTCGCCAAGCCTTAAACTCCCCTTTAATTACAGCTGAGTCACCCCTAAGGTAGGCCCTAAGTAGTTATAATGGAAGGGTCCTGTGTAAGTAAAAGGTGGTACATGTACTCTTAAGTTTTACATGTACTGGTAGTGACAAACAGCTCAATCTGTTTTTACTAATGTGAGGCCTACTCCTCTCATGGGGGAACATAGGGAATTCATTAAAACACTTTGAAGCTGTAATTCCTTATCTGAAAGGAGTAGCTGGGTTATGTTTTATATCTTTGGAATAGTAATGACAACTCCTCTTTACTGATAAACTTGGATTTAACATTACTATTTTAGAAATGCCACTTTTAGATAGTTCACATACATTGGACAACCCAATATACGCTTGTGGGCTTGGGTATTGAAATATATAACAGGTCAGGTGCTAACAAGGAATTTAATTCAGTCTGACCTATTACTAGTTTATCAAAGTCATGACATCAAAATTAATTACTACAAAGTGTTTGACTTTTTTGATCATGAAATAAATTCATATGGTTGTAAATCTTCTTTTTAGGTTTATCATAAACGTTTCTCCCTGAAACTCGCATAACTCTAATGCCATCTATATCTTCTCTTCCACATATATTATAAGTGTAATACTTTGCAGGAACAGAGAGCAATTCACTGGGTAGGGGTCTTGAATCTTCACTTGAACCAACTGTCCTGAAGATGGTCTCATATATTTATCACTACGGAGACCTAAACGTCGACATCTAACCAACCCAATTTTCCTTTTAGTGATTGTTAAATTTAATTCATGAGTTTTTAGTCGTATGCTTGGGACATACTCTGTTGTTGATAATACGGGAAATGGGTTTCCATACATTAATGACTAGTTAATTTTTATTGGTAATAATAATTACAATACCTGTCATTGTTTGTGAGAATTTTCATGTGACCCCCGTACCTTTTCTGCTTGGATGTATTCCTAAAAAGAAGCTTTTTACCCATTCGTTTGAATTTATTTCATGATAAAAGAAGTCAAATACTTTGTATTAATTCATTTATCATGTCATGGCTAGACACCTTTAATATTTGATAAACCAGTAATATATCAGACTAAATTAAATCACTTGTTGGTACCTTACCTGTTATATATTTTTAGAAAGTGGGCATTTCTCTGCTCTTAGCTCTGTGTGCCTTGCACCCTGCCTCCAATACACGTCTGGGGTGGGTGACAGCTACACTTTCTAAATTCCTTCTAGACATCCACAAACACAGGAAGGGTATGTGTGTCTGCATACTCATAAACATACATTTTGTATTCTGAAGGCTCTTCCAGGGTAGGAAGGGAGGGAATGGCTGACACTTACAATTCAATAGGCAGCGGCCAGACCCCACACAAAGGGCGTATCACCCCCACTAATAGTCTGGAGCCAGGGCTGAGAAGAATGGACCTTTTGTATATCAAAGACCCTTCTTTGAAGTCACCCCCACTTCAAAGGCACAATTGGGGATAAGTACTGGGTCTCTGATGGTACCAACGCATTACACTTCTGGACCTGTGACCACTCTAACAGGACAAAGAGGAACCACTGTGCTGTTAGTGGACTGCCACTCTGCCGGATCTGCTTTTTGTTAAACTCACCTTGCTCTGTTGCCCTGCTGCTGCTGCTCTCTCACTTTATGGGTGAGAAGGACTGAACCCGTATAGCTTGAACCCAAAGTGACTCTAAGTCTTGCAGGCTTTCCTCCTGTTGCCTACGTCTCAGGGACACAAAAGACTTAGAATTCTCCTTTTCCAACCCCTGGGCTCATCTGCTGGTAAGTCTGTCCTTCCAGGAGGTGCCAACCCAGTTCTGGACCCTTGGATGTAGACCTAGGGCGTCTGCTGCAGTGTTACCGACGTACCGTCGTCTGGCACTGTAATTGGATTATTGCACCCAGAGCCGCCACATCACACTCAGAACTGCTGCACTGATGCTTCACTCACAGACCTCCTCTCATTGAGGCTTCTGCATTGGAGTTCACCAAAGCATCACTCAGCTGCACCCCACCTCTGTCGACGTGACCCTAGGATCAAGGTACTTTTGTTCAGCAGACCCAAGTAGTTTCCTGTATCTGGGCCGCTCCCCTTCACAGTTGACCTGAACTCTTGAATTTGTCCTGGTCCGGTATGACCGGTTAACCTTTTCAGTGCTATTTGCTTCTAAGCACTACTTTGACATTTATTCCTTCACTATTCATATCTCAACTTCTACATATTGGATTTTTATTGTTTTTGTCTTGTTTTATTTATAAAGTCATACTTTATTTTTCTAACTGTGGTGGAGCCTTTTTATGGTGCATTCACTGTTTTATTGTTCAAGTGTTGCATAAATATTTTACACATTGCCTCCTAAGTTAAGCCTAATTGCTCTGTGCCAAGCTACTGCAGGCTGAGCACAGGATAATATAGGCTATGTAGTGACTAGGATTGTGGCTCCTGATTGGACAGGGTGCATATTCTGCCAACCAGAAACCCCATTTATAATACTCTCAATTTTGATTTTTACTAGTACAAGAGCTATCTCTCCTACAGGATTATATTGGGATTGCCTTATTACATTTTATATGTGTAATATCCAATTGAGAAGAGATGAGACACCCAGTTTTGGTGTCTCTGGACTCAAAATCCAAAAGCACAACTTACGGCGAAGTGGATTTTAAATTACAGTTCTGAAAATGTCCATTATAGAAAGTTGGCCTTTTCTTACTTAAACCGTTTGGTGCCTTCAGCCTGTCTCTGGAATACACATTTGTGGTGGGTGACAGCTGACTTCCTGCATACCCTCTAGACAGCAATACACAAAGGAAAGGTAGGTGTGACTGAGTAGCCATCTGTTGATGGGCCATCCTGAGCAGGATGGGAGGGAGGTGAATATATTTTACAACTGAAAGGGCTGTGGTCTATCCCCACACAAAGGATTGCATACCCTCCTTGAGTAAGCCTGGAGCCAGGGCAGAAAAGGAAGGATTCTGTGCACTACAAAGCATCTCTTTGAAGTGTCCCTGCTTCAAAGGCCCAACTGGGTATAAGTACTGGACCTCTGACACCACTAAATCAGAACACTTCTGGAACTAAGGGCAATTTAGGAAGAAGGACTACTGTGCTGCCAGGAGGGACTTCCACTTTCCTGAACTGTTTGCTGTGTTAGACTGCTGCCTGCTGTTTTTTGCCTGGGAGTAAGAAGGACTGGGCTTGCATCTCTACATCGCAGAACCTCAGTACTCTCCAATAGCTTGTTGGCTTGCTTCCTGTTGCTCAAGTCTCAGGGATACCTAAGAATTCACCTTCATCTACAACTCAGCACCGGGGCTTTACTTGCTGCAAGTCTTATTCTGCAAAATGGTGCCAATCAAGATCAGGGCCCATGGTAGTTAATTTAAAGTGCTGCATCTGCCAGAACCAGTACATCAAAGCCGTTGCATCGCTCAGACTGGCACATCTCCTACTGTGAGAATGGGATCAATGCATAACTGCTGTTGTAGGGACCATATTGTTGCTTCATACTTGGAACTATTGCATGACCTCCTGAAGCACTGCTTCAGTACCAATGCATCACTGCCACTGCATGGAGAAGATCGACGCATCACCACTCCAGTATAGATTAACCCAGCGCCTCGCCTTCAGAACTGCAGTACTTTGAACCAGCACTGTGCTCAATGGAACTGATGCATCACTGCAGTTGCTTGGAGAAATCCGTCACAACACCCCAACTCGGTGGGATCATTGACACATCTGTGTGGTGATATATCCTTCCCTGTCTTAGAAACGGGAGCACAGGGGTGGAAGGTGCAGTGGAATGTGGGGGTAGGATTACATAGGAAGGAGTGAATGATTAAGGGGGAAGCTGGTCAGAGGCACAGGCACCTGCGGCTCCTACCGTGCCAGTATTGTACAATAAAGTACTTGAATTACATGGCGATGAGTGGAACTAGGCTGGCACGGTCTACCCATGCAGATAGAGAAGAGGGACAGTGAAACGGAGTCAAGTTTGATCGTACGCTACCGTTTGACATGGTGCTTTTGAAAGAAAGACCAGCACTGATACTACAAGCAGAAGGTCTGTGTATCCTATGAGCTAAAATAAAACATGTCAAATTTACCTCATAAGTACTGGTGACGGTTGGTCCAGTCTGGCACATAAAGTGTTGCCTCGTGAGGCAAGGAATGCATGAGGCAAGGCGCGATGTGAATGATGCGGTGTGTAAAGCGCCTGAGGCTGGCTTCAGTTCCTGAGGCACGTGTGGTGGCTAGAATGTGCACGTCATCACGTTGATACACACTGGGCTAAGTACAGCGGCCATATTTTGGGGAAGTAACACAGTTGAGTCAGTGATGGGCATGCTTTAATTACGCCTGTCAGTGACTCTCTACACAGCGACGGGCACGCTTTAACAAAAAAAGAGTTTAAAGATTGTTCTATCTACGCCTGTCAATTATCGTTTACACAGCAACAGGCTTAATAATTAACAAGTGTTAACAAGTCGCATATGGAGTGCATACCAGTGATAGGCATGCTTTGTTTATGCCTGTCAAGTTCACAATAAATACAATGACAGGCATGCTTTGGAAGCTCTGCGATTGGTTAAATTAAATTCTCTGTACTTCATTCATGGTCTTTGCATCTTACGTAACATAGAGATAAATAGAGGAACATCATATATTTATATTCAGCACATCGTATTGACTCATTAATAGTCTGGAAACGTTTGGAACGGTCTCCACTGCAAGCGTTCTTGGAAGGCAAAGGGGAACCTATCTTAAAATGGAATGAATGGAAGGAGCATTTTGCGAACTATATTTTCACTTTTTCAGATGATGAGAAATTAACACCGGTTAAGATGAAGAAAATTCTACGACATTGTTTGTGTACAGGAGGGTTGAAAATTTACAACAGCATACAAAAGAAAGTCAGACAAGAAGACCACGGAAATGTGTATGAACATGCACTTGAGGATTTAGACAGGTACTTAAATTCCACAGTATGTGTATCGGTAGATCGATATACATTTTTTCGGAGGAGACAAGAGAAGGACGAGTCAGTGGAGGATTATGTGGCTGCTTTAAAAAACATGGCCTTAACATGTAGATTTGACAATCTACAGGATGAGTTGATAAGGGACTTTAGGGCATATTATCAAGAACGACGATAAAATTATCGCCGATTTAGCGGCAGGAAACTGCCGCTAAAACGGCGATTAAGGGCTTGATAATATGCCCTTGTGAATTCCCATAGCAGCCCAGGTTAACACCAGAACCTGGGCTGCTATGGGAATTCACAAGGACATATTATCAAGCCCATTATCGCCATTTTAGCGACAGTTTCCTGCCGCTAAATCGGCAATAATTGTATCGCCGTTCTTGATAATATCCCCCCAAATTATCATGTGTTGCTCAAATTCCAACATTCCAAATAAACTTTGGACAATGGGGGAGTCATCCCTACAGGATGTGATAAATGTGGTGAAGAAAGCAGAATTGACTGGTAGATGTGCCAGAGCAGTCGTCCCACAGAAAGGGGAAAAGTGTGTCATGATATGGAGAAAGGAATGGTAGCTAAACTGCAGACGAACGATACGTTCAAAAGTAGTGTGAAATTGGAGAGAAAAAAGGGTATGAAAGAAGGAAAAACATTTGAACAGTTTGATTGTTTTACATTCAGTGGTAGGTGTTGTAGATGCAGTAACAAAGGGCATTTAGCTAACGATAAGAAGTACCCTGCGAGGACCAAACATTTTCAGGTTATGGCCTTGTGGGTCATTCCCAAAAAGTGTGCAGATTGGAGAAAGGGAATGCAAAGGGAGTGAACATTCTTACACAGGATTCCTCAATGCATTCTGACGAGTCTACTGATGATGATGATGTCAATTTGTGGATTATGAATATATACGATGGAGTTTCCAATACGGGAGAACAACATAGGAAAAAGCCCAAGTGGGAAATTGTTATAGGGGGGTACTGATTACAGTTACAGTTGATTCAGGTTCACCCTATACAAATGTTAATGAGAGGGTTTGGAATTAGAAGTTTGTTCCTGTTTTGGGAAATGTGCTGGAATCCACGGAGGTGTGTCCCAAGACATTCACCATAGAGGACACTGAAATATTGGCGGTGAAAGTGTTGAATTTTGCATTTAAGGAAAGAGAGGCTAGGAACAAACTGTTTGTAGCTGCAACAGGGCCATCTGTTCTTGACCGGGGAGATCAGGGAAAGTTAGAAATTATTTTAGACCGTAACAATCCAGAATCAGTAATGGTGGTACAACAAGGTGTAATGGACGTGAAATTCTTAAAATGTACCCCGAAGTGTTCACGGGAGCTATTGGCGAGCTGAAGGGTTTCCAACATATAATTGTACTTAAGAAATATGCAGTACCACAAGTGCACAAAGTAGGGGGTATCCTTTTAGCTTTGAGGGAGAAAGTCAAGAGTGAACTGGATAAATTATGTATGGAAGGTGTTATTGAGAAAGTAGAGGCAGCGGAGTGGGTATCATCTTTAGTAATTGCCAAGAAGGCCAACGGAAAGCTCAGGTTATGTGCAGACTTGCAGGACCTAATCAGGAGTATCATTGTGGACCAGTTTTTCGTTACCAAAAATAAGGGAGATGCTTTCGGTTACAAAAGTGGTACGGTGGTTCACAACAATAGATCTCAGTGCAGCATACCACCAGGTCCCTTTACACAGAAAAGGTAGAAGCCTGACCACATTTGTAACATCTTTCTGGTTTTTTAGATTCAGAAGAGTACCGTTTGGGTTGAAATCTGCTGCCGCGATGTTTAAACATATTATGTTTGAACTGTTTAATGATGAGTGCAATGTCATATTTACTATGATGCTACTGTTAAAAAAGTGATGAACATTTTGAGAGATAAGGGACTCACTCCAGAGAATAAAAAATTTAAGTTTGCACAATAAAAGGTGACATATTTAGGTCATGAAGTGTCAGTGGAGAGTATCAAACCCAAAATGGAATTACAAGAGGCTGTAGAGAAATCTCCAGTGCCGTGGAGCAAGGATGATATAAGCGCCTTTTTAGGCCTAGTTGAGGTTTACTCTAAATTCATTGAAAGTCTTTCCAGAAAAACCTATAACATAAGGCAACTTTTAAAGAACAAATGTAAATTTGTGTGGTCGAATGAATGCCAAGAAGAATTAATATCTATTAAGAATGAAATGTTTATGGCTATACCTCTGCAGGGATTTGATCCTGCATTGAAGTCCATTGTGACAATTTTTGCGAGTGGAAAAGGTATTGGCGCAGTCCTTTCCCAGAGAAATGATTCTAGAGAAAAATGCATTGTAGCTTTTGGTTCACACTCACTTACAGCTACCGAAATAGAGAAATATTCGGAAATAGACCATGAGGCACCAGCATGTGTGTGTGGGTTAGACCACTACAGGCCATTTATTTGGGTAAGTCATGTATTGCTTAGGAGTGATCATAAGCTCCTCACCAAGGTGTTGTCTAACAAGGCATTGTAATAGGCTTCACTCAGTTTGGCGAGATTATCAGTCAAGCTTCTTGATTTTAAATACAGTGTCCAGTGCATGCCTGTAGTGACAGAGGCATGCCCGAGACAGAGATACAGATGGACATATTGAACAATTCAGTGTGGCATGCTTGAATGAAGGAGCAAAGATGATTCCACCAGAAGAATTGAGTCAAGCGTATAAAGAAGACCAGGAGTTGACAGAAGTTAAGACTTAGGTCACTGGAAGATGGCCCACTAAGAATAATGCTCCTTAAGGGTTGAAGGTATTTTGGGAGCTCAGGCAGGAACTGTCGGTGGAGGATAATAAGGTTTTTAGGAATGGCAGAATTGTACCACCAGAAAAGCTAAGAAGTAGAATTATGGACTTGTGTCATGAGGGACATTTAGGTATTATCAAAACTAAAAATCGCTTGAAGGAGTTGTATTGGTGTTTAAGATAACAAGGACCCCCTGACTAAGTAAAGTACTTCTAGGACAGGGTAAAACACGATGTGAGTATCTTCCTAGACAGTTATAATTGCTAAACGTCTAAATATAAATATAAATTGCCATTCCTGAGCAGAAGAAATGTAATGTCAAGCAAGGAGAGTATATAAAAAGGATCTATATTTATTTAAAAAATGAAAAAATAAATGAAATTACAATAACAAACACAATAAATTCAACAGTTAATTGTAAATACAAAATGTACAATCAAAATACGATACAATCAATATAATATCACAATTAAAAACAAAAAGATTCCTTTGTCTAATCTAATAGACAAAAATGTGGCGAAGTTGAAATGAGTTCCGACGCGCGTTTCTCCGTGACATGTTCCAGCAGAATCAAATCATTGTGCTGTAGACCTTCATCAAAAGGATCTACATATTATAAAGAAACGAACAATATGATTCCCTAAAGCTCAGAAGTACCAGCCTCACCATATGCAATTTGCTGGTCCATATTAATACAGGAATTTGTGGCTCGATTCCCAGAAAAAGGTGCTTTTATAGCGCCGAAACGCGCGTCTGAACACATTTCAACTTCGCCACATTTTTGTCTATTAGATTAGACAAAGGAATCTTTTTGTTTTTAATTGGGATATTAAATTGATTGTATCGTATTTTGATTGTACATTTTGCATTTACAATTAACTGTTGAAGTTATTGTGTTTGTTATTGTAATTTCATTTTTTTTGCATTTTTTTAATAAATATAGATCCTTTTTTATACTCTCCTGGCTTGACATTACATTTCTTTTACTCAGGAATGACAATTTATATTTAGACGTTTAGCAATTATAACTGTCTGGGAAGATACTCCCATCGGAGTTGTATTGGTGGCCTGGTATGGGATTATCCACCGAAAGGAAGATCTGGGAGTGCATGCAATGCGAAAATGCTGATAAGAGTAAGGTTACATTAAGACTACCTTTATGTCCTATTAGGGCACCAGGGATGCCCTGGGGAAAGTTGAGTGTGGACATTACAGGTCCAATTTGGGATGGACCGGTGCAAAAGTATCTTGTTGTTGCTGTGGACCATTTTTCGAAGTGGCCAGAAGCTGAGGTGGTAGAACAGGTCCATGTAAGCACAGTAGTAATGGAGGTAATTTTTGAAAGGGAAGGTTTGACTAAGTTGGTGAGCACCAATAATGGAGCATAATTTGTAGCTGAGGCATTTGAGAGATTCCTGAAATGCAACGGAGTAAAGCATAGTGCCACTTTACTTTATCACCCGAATGGGAACGGAGCTGTTGAACCTTTTAACCGTGTTTTTAAAGAATGTGATACAGTTAGCCAAATGTAATAGTTTAGAATGGGTAACGGATATAGTTCCTTCGAAATAATGAGATGGAGGACTGCTTTCATGAAAGACATCATTGGATGGATGCTGCATGCTAGGAGAGTGAATTGGGAACCAAAGGAGGTGAAAGGATGCATTGACAAAGCTAAACAAATAAACAAGGAGTATTATGATACCAAACACGGGTGCAAATCCCTTAAGTTGCAGGTAGGAGATATTGGAAGAGTTAAGAGGACAGGAGTTTCAAGATGTGGACAGAACAGGTTTTCAAGACCACATAAGGTAACTTAATTGTTTTGTAATGCTGCTTTGTTGAGGAACGGTACATTTCGACATTTCAGTGCCTTGTTGGTGTGAAATAAAAGTGTGGTAAGTGAGGAAAGAAAGTATCAGAAAGTATGTGATTGGTGGATGGAAGAGGAACAGAAGGATATGACACGGTATACCATTACAAATTAAATGAGTGGAAGGATGGACAATCCAAATTTCGTTCCTGGAGTAGGTAGAGATGGGACAGATAGCAGATTTGGAAGGTTTGGGAGAGTAGGGTAGAAACCCACCAGATTGGATGACCATATTTGTGAATAGGTTTGCTTGTTATTCACATGCATTATACAAAAATGTTTTCTAGTTGTGGAATCTTTTTCTAATGTATTTCCATAATTTTCCTTTTATATTATGTTAAAAAATGTTAGCTATTTTTTTTCTGTTTTATTACATTAAAGGAGGGGATGTGTGGCAATGCAAAATTTAGAACTGTGTGGAACCTACTTAGAATTTCCTTCCTTATGTATCATTATTCTCATTGCATGATCTAATGTATTTTATTCTTTGTTTTATTTAAAAGGAGGGGGATGTGTGGTGATATATCTTCCCCTGGCTGAAAAACGGGAGCACATGGGTGGAATTTGCAGTGGAATGTGGGGGCAGGATTATGTAGGAAAGAGTGAATGGTTACGGCTGAAGCTGGTCGGAGGCACAGGCACCTGCTGCTCGTACCGTGCCAGTGTTGTACAATAAAGTACTTTAATTAAACTACTAGTCTGAGGATCGTCTTCACAATCTTGTGCTGCGACAAGGATTAACCTCCAATTGCTCAGCTGACCTGTCGGAGGGATGGGCAGAAACAGAATCTAATAGGCCTGGTGAGGTTCTCAATTTTGACTAGTTTATTGAACAGTACACCAATACCCTCCTACCAAATCATCGGACCCAAACCAAGCAGCCACCAACCTCACACAGTGGATCACCCATAGCGCGGACGAACTAGCACCCTTGAAGAACCATCAAATCAAGCAAGGGAACAAAAAAGCCCCCTGGTTCAACGATGACCTTAAGCAATCCAAAAAGGTATGTCGCACCCTCGAGAAAGCCTGGAGAAAAAACCCTTCCACTGACAACCTGACCACCTTCAAGAACGCCACCCGCAAACACCACCAACTGATCCACCAAGAAATCAGCATTCAAGGAACGACTTGACAACAGCGCCCACAACAGCAAGGAACTTTTCAACATCGTCAAAGACTTCACCAACCCCACCGCTGCCACCAATGACATCACTCCCTCCCAAAACCTCTGCGATTCCCTTGCTTCTTTCTTCTACGACAAAATCACCGACATACATAACAGCTTTGAAAACCACTCCGGAAACCAGTCCACTACACCCACCCCCGAACCAACACCCCCTCCTACCAACCTCTGCACCTGGAACCCAATCACCACTGAAGACACCATCCGTCTGATGAACTCCATCCACTCAGGATCGCCAACTGACCCATGCCCCACCACATTTTCAACAAAGCAGACTTCATCATCGCACCCCATCTCCGAGACGTCATCAACTGCTCCCTCAACTCCGCTACCTTCCGGAAAGCTGGAAACATGCCGAACTCAGCGCCCTCTTGAAGAAACCTACAGCAGACCCCACTGAACTTAAGAACTACTGCCCCATTTTGCTCCTCCCATTCCCGGCCAAAGTTATAGAGAAAGCCGTCAACAATCAGCTCGCCGCCTTCCTCGAAGCCAACAAGTCCCTCGACCCCTCACAGTCCGGCTTCCGAGCTAAACACAGCACCGAAACCGCCCTCATCACAGCAACAGACGACATCCAAATGCTACTGGACAACGGAGAAATAGTTGCCCTCATCCTACTTGACCTCTCCGCAGCTTTCGACACAGTCTGTCATAGCACACTCATACAACGCCTCAGCAACATCGGAATACAAGGAAAAGCATTAGACTGGATCATCTCGTTCCTCGCCGGAAGAACCCAGAGAGTCCGCCTCCCCCCTTTCAGATCGGAGCCCACCGAAGTCATCTGCGGCGTACCACAAGGATCTTCACTCAGTCCCACCCTCTTCAATGTATACATGAGCCCCCTCGCATCCATCGCACGCCAACACAACCTCAACATCATCTCCTACGCAGGCGACACCCAGCTGATCCTTTCCCTTACCAAAGACCCCGACACCGCCAAAACCAACTTACACGACGGAATGAAAGAAGTCACCGAGTGGATGAAGAACAGCCGGCTAAAACTAAACTCGGAAAAAACGAAAGTCCTCATCCTAGGCTCATCCCCCTCCGCCTGGGACAACTCATGGTGGCCTCCAGCCCTGGGAACCGCACCTATACCGACGGACCACGCACGTAACCTGGGATTCATCCTGGACTCCTCCGTCTTGATGACCAGACAAGTCAACGCCGTCTCATCCTCATGCTTCAACATCTTACGCAAGCTCAAAAAAATCTTCAGATGGATCCCCACCGAAACAAGAAAGACGGTCACCCACGCACTGGTCACAAGCCGTCTAGATTACGGAAACACCCTTTACGCCGGAACCACAACCAAACTACAGAAAATACTCAAACGCATCCAAAACGCCTCAGCTAGACTCATACTGGACATCCCCCGTCAAGCTCACATTCCGGCCACCTGAAAGACCTCCACTGGCTTCCCGTCAACAAGAGAATTACGTTCCGTCTCCTCACCCACGCACACAAAGCCCTCTACAGCCTAGGACCCGAATGCCTCAACACGCGACTGTCCTCCTACACCCCCACCCGTCTACTTCGATCATCCAACCAAGCCCTCGCCGCAATTCCCCCCATCCATAGATCAACCAAGGGAGGAAGAACCTTCTCCTACTTAGCGGCCAAAACCTGGAATTCTCTCCCCACCCACCTTCGCCTTTTACAGAACCACCTCTCCTTCAGAAAGCAACTCAAAACTTGGATATTCGATAAGTAATATATCCCCCCTCCCCCAAGCGCCTTGAGACCCTCTGGGTGAGTAGTGCGCTATACAAATTTCTAACTTGAACTTGAACTTGTATCGTTTTGGAACTTTTTTTTCCTTTTGTTGTAGTGATGTTTTTGTCGCTGTGCTGACTTGTTTCTTTTCACTGTTGTAGTGATGCCTCGTGTTAGAGAGGACCTGTTTCTTCATCTTTTCGTTTCACAGGGTGGGTCACAGATATAGGACGTAACCCCAGGAGGCTCAAAAGAAAGGAGAAAGGGCAGTAAGTATTTTGGACTTCCTTTCTCTGTTTTTCTTTCTTTTATTTTGGGAAAGGCCTCCACCACACCGAGAAAAGAGGTGTGCCATGACTGATTTCGTTGGGAGTGAGAAAAGAAAGTGGTAAGACTGAAAGAGGTTTACCTAACCCTTGTGATAGATAAAAGAAAGCAATTCAGTTATTTCCTATTAAGCCCAAATATGCAGGCTATCTAACATCCTGAGGGTTAAAGCTGGCACTCCTATTTGTTGAGCATAGTTTGCCCTTTCTTGGTATTTGTTTAATTCACTTTTTGAACATGGTGCTGGTCCAGCGCTAAAACTCGAATGAGCACACAAGAGGCAGATAAAGAGGGAAAAGAAAGAGAAATAAAAATAAAAATAACCTAGTAAGGGTGTCACAACACCAGGCTACATTCACTGGCACTTGCACAAGGGAGAGGTAATGGTGCCTTTTGTGTGCTACCTTTCTACCCATCCCCTCCTCCCTTCCCGTCACACAGTCTCTCTCCCTCCTCTCTTTTCCCCCTTCCCGGTCACTCAGGTTGCACACAGGACTCTCCTGGGGGTGTCCACTGCTCCAGTCTTCTGGAGTGGTGCCCTCGGTGTCACCATCTTCAGTTTAGGGATGGATACAAACTCCTCCTCTTCTCCCACTTTCGGTGTCCAGGTCCCTTCTCAGTGTCTTGATGCAGTGTCTTCCGGGTCTTGGAGTCTTCTCATGGCGTCTTCCTTGTTCAGCCTCTTTTATTCCTGTGGGCCCTCCTTTTCTGGGCTGCTCTGGACAGTGGATTGGTTCCCCTGTTGGGCGGGCTCGTCGTTTGCCTGCACAGGAGAGTTCAAAGGTTTAATCCTTTGATTGCCTGTCTCTTCCCCTTCGCACCGCTGCTCCGCCTGTTTTCAGGGGCGGGCAATATCAGGTAGGTGCCCGGGTTCGGGGCTTGGCCCTCCCTCACAGGACCCTGCGTGAATCCTGTAACTGGCTGCGCTCCATTGCGGTAAGCCTGAACTATTGGCTTTGTCCCAGTCCAGTGGGACCAATTAATTCTTTGAGTGCTATTTGCTTATAAGCACTATTTTTACGTTTAAGTTTTGAAAATTCCAAACTGGTGTGGAGTCCTTTTGTGCTTTTTTTGCTGTTTAACTGTGTATGGTGTGCATAAATACTTTGGGTCAGATTTGCAAACCCCTTGCGTTACTTTTGCGTCACTTTTAAAGTGGGAAAAGTGATGCAAAAGTGACGCAAGGGGCTTGTATATCTGCCCCTTTACAGATTGTCCCTTTAGTTTAGCCTGACTGCTTTGTGCCAAGCTACCAGAGGGTGAGCACAGGTATACATTTGGTTTGTATCTTACTTACCCTGACTAGAATTGTGGTTCCTGCATGGAACAGGGTACATACCTCTGGCAACCAGAAACCCAATTTCTAACAAAACTGCATCCTAAAATATTATTTACTAACACTTTAAGACTAACAAGGAATTCTCATGCTCACCACAAATAAACAAGCAGAAATATGCATAACAACAAATAATGAAATGCGTTTTCCTTTTTTCATTATATTTCCAACACATAATAAAATGTGAGAAGACTGAAAATCAAAGGAAAAATATTTAAACAGCTTTGCCGAACTTCAAAAACCAAGAGTATGCTAGAAAACAAGAAGAATGTTAGTGTAAAGCACAATATCATAAATTATAAAATTATATATGCAGGCTATAATGTAGTACAGCAGAACTAGACATCTGCCACATTTATGTTGGAGTATCTTGTCTGCCAAAATCTAAATGAGACCCTGAATTTCTACCTTATTAAGGAAGTAATGATACAGTCGGTTTCCATACCAGAGTTAAAGGCACAATTTTTAGGAGATAGTTATTCCTGACCGTCTAAATATAATTGACACAAAGAGGAACTTCATTTTCTATGATATCAATAATAATGAAGTCTCTTAAGCTGGACATATGCACTTCAAGCCCAGTGTTGGCTGAGCTATTATTGTTTGTATTTAGAAATGAAGAATTAAGACGGAATATATTTTGTTTAATCTACTACATCTGTATTTCCTTAATAAATGATTTATGATCAAGGATAATGCCTCAGAATGATGAACTTTCAAAAAGATTTTTATTTGAACTTGTTGACGAATAATCATAGAATGTAATTAACTTAGTGAGTGCACCCCCTTTAGAGATTATGTATATGTAAATTGGAGAGTTGGAAGACAGTTTGACACTGGGGTTTAAGCACCTAGCTGATTGCACTTTGAAATTGTACACTGGCATGGTGGAAGCATAAACATTTCTGCCCAACGTTTTGGAGTTTAGAATTTTTGGTGCAAGGTGTACCCATAATCTGTAAGTTAAATGTCATTAGTGGACTGCAGCACCCATTGTGCCACTAACTACAATGACAGGGCAAGCATGACCGCAGGGTGGCCACTGTAGCTGGACATTGTAGTTTTAAACTACAAATTGGATATGCCAAAGTAACCCATTAGGACTGGCATAAACCTTCCTTTTTATTATTATTATTTTTGCTGGCATTAGGACTCTGTGTAGTTTATCGCTGCTAACCCGTAAAAAAGAGCCTGTGCTCTTTCCCTTAAACAAAGTAACAGTGGTACACACCTAATTGCCACAATTAATTACTGTATAAGTCCCTAGTATATATGGTACTACATGTCCTAGGGCCAGTAAATCAAATACTATGAGCCATTTCCAGGTCTCATTACTGCACACATTAAAGTAGCACTGTAAAACATGCCTCAGGTCTGCCACTGCAGCTTTTAATGCAGTTTTAGACTGTCATTTCCACAAGCCTAAACCTCTCTTATTTATACTTATAAACCACTCCTAAGGCTCATAGGGCAGGGTGCATGGTATTTAAAAGTAGGACATGTGTATTTAAGTTTTACCATCCTGACAGTGACTCATTCTAAAGTCATTTTTCTCTGTAGCAAGGCTACATCTCCCATAAAATAACCCTGGGTTACTCTTTTATACTTAATACGTGATAGCTTCAGTTAGGCAGCAGATAGTCAAATACTTTGTTCACTCATTTGAAGTGTAATTTAAAAGCCTTTTAATAGCAAAGTCCAATTTTAGGTTTGTCCAGGGTCAAACGACTGATAATGGCTCTCCTGCAGTGTGATATATATTTCTTCCAGATAAGCGACAAAAGGGCTCTGGGTGTGGGTAAGGGTGTTCCTCTCCTGAGCAGGTTGGCCTGGGGATTGTACTAAACCCTTTCTGAGTTTTAAGGGTAGCCTGAGGGCTGTGCCCACCACCTTCCTGACTTCTGAAGATGCCTGTCCCATTACTGGCAAGTGCAGCTGACACCTCAGCCTGCCTGCCCCTTGTTTCCATTAAGAGTTTGGAGCCAGACACTGGGGAAGGGGCAGAACTGACCAGACCAGTTTATCTGTAAAAAAAAAAGAGAAGGAGCTCCATTTATACCCACATAAAAATGGTAACTTTAATATCTCTCGTCAGAACACTCCTGCACCTATGGAAAATTCAGAAGAGGGGCTGCTCTGCTGTCTGTGTAAGGAAGACTTGACTTGCTTACAAGAAACCAGGGTCCCCAGAAGTGACTCCAAGGGTTAGTTGACCAACCTCCTGTTTGAGATACAGGGATACAACAAGCTTCCAGTGGCTTCTGCTGCTTCCCTGCTGACCATGCAACTGGTCCTCATGTAATTCCCTCTGCTGGCCTCTGTGGGTGTAAGTCTTGTCTCTTCAAATCAAATGCAATTCATAAGGTCCTGGACCCTTAGCTGGAGTCAGAATGTACTCCTTCCTGCATAACTAAAGGTTTCACCAAATCCGATGTAGGGCATTGCAGAACGTTGCAGGGCTTCCTATCACAGCATTTCGCAACTCCTGATTGGTGGCTTCACCAGATCCAATGCAGCGCAATGCAAACATAAGCAAGACCTTGCATCACAGCACCTAACAGCTGCTGATTGACTACTTCATTGGATCCGGCACATAATGATGCAGGATGGCACAAGGGCCTCGCATCGAAGCATCATGCACCCACTGGTCACATGCTTGATGGTCCTGATGCAGCACAATTCATAGCCTTGCAATGCAGCAACCCAAACCCCTACACCAATTGCAAAAGTCATAACTCCCAGTGGTTCGTACCAGGTCCCATACCGACAGGCTCTCCATTGCCGCCAGCCTGAATTTGTGACTTTATGCCAGTCTGGTGCCACCAGATACCCACAGTTCTCACTTCACACCTTTCTGGTGATATTTTCCCTTAAGCTTTAAAACTCCACAACTCAGTTTCTACTAATTGGATTTTTACTGATTTTGTGACATTTTATTTATTAAAATATTCTCTATTTGCTAATTTAGGGATTTTTCATGTGTTATGTTTTCATTTTATTGCTTATTGAGTGCTGCTTAAATACTTTACACATTTCCTCAAAGTTATGCCTGACTGCTTTGTTCCAAACTGTCAGAGTTTTTAGCACAGGTTTATTAAGTTTTGTTTATGGTTCACCCTGATAAGTACTGTGTTTATTACACACCCCTCTCAACTAACAGCCAGTTTCTTACAGTAAACCTTACTGCCTATTTGTTGTTAAACTCACTTTGTATTACTTCCATGCATGGGGTACAAATACTGCAGCAATAAACATTTCACTACGACCATATCTGAAGCATACAGGAATACGTGTGACATATATGGTTTTGCTAAATACCACCCAGAGACCCTGACTAAGATGTGTGAAGCAATCTCTGCCCAGTTAACACGGGAAATTGATATATTCATTTAAAATGTACTATGGAAGGACAACAACAAACTCCCATTGTGAAAACTCTGTTTATTCCCTCCCCCTCCCCTGAGATGTCAATTGACTCAGATTGTAGGAAACAAAAGTATGTTGCAAATCAGTACGGGGCTGTACTCTACCTGTGTCCCTGGATTGCTCTGAAGGGAGCTTGGGCTCCATTAAGATTAAGACTAGTCACTGGGAATATTAGACAAGTTAATGGGATGTTAGGAGAGCATCATGGACTGAACAAGTGCAGAACTCATTGGGGTGCATGAAGCGAGGGGGAAGCGAAGAGGATCAGGGGTGGTTGCTCATCATCTTTTCCTTAATTCTTGATCTCTGGTACTAGGGCATTCCAGTAGGTTGTGATTGGCTGTTTACGCAGTCCCCTTTTTTCTTCCCTGTGGAAAGCCTGACTTAGCCTCCGCCCAAAAAGCTGCAACTTGCTTCCATGTGAGAAATGTAGGGTGGAGTGGGATTTACATATCATTGTTATAGCATGTTTGGCGAGTGAGGTCTATATCAAGAACAATGTTAAATCACCTCCCAGGACTAAGGTATATCCACCCACTCGGCCAGCTTCCATGATAAGACTTCCAGAATGACAGGTTGATAAATAGTGGGGGACTATAACCTGCCTATGACTATTGGGTGGCCATCTAATCTCCCTTTACGCAGGATGTAACATTTGTGTTGGTCAATTTGTTCCTTTTCCATAATGAAAAGTACTCCTGGTCTCAACCAAATTGCTGGGCCGCATATGCGGAATGAGTAGTGTGATATAGTTCCCACCTCCATTTGTTACGTCTTATTAAAATATCCAGGAACTCAACTTCCTGTACGCTGGAATGTGCTGTGAATTTGAGATGATTATCTGTTAGGTTCAACCATGTTAAAAATTCTTGGAGACTATGTTCCTCATTAGACTTTCTATTAACGCTATCAGCGATAGACTAGCTATACTCCAATCCCACCTTTCTTACTTTTGAATCAGACACCGCTGTTACTTTCTTCACTTCCCTTCTTTTGACTAACACACAGTGAAGGTGATGGTCAATCTACCTTGTGCGATATCATAAACTGGAGCGTAACTTTTGAATTACCTTTTTAGGTCATCGTGTGGCTTTTCCTGATAAAGACGCAGTTTGCGTCGAAACGCGTGTCGAAGATATTTAACCCCTTCGCTGCTGGCCCGTTTCCGCCGCTGTGCGGTAAACAAATGAACAGGGCGGGGCCGTGACGAACCCCAGCCGTCATCAGCACACAAGCACCGCGGAGCGTGACAGCTGGGGTTCGTCACCAGCATACAAGGGGTTAAATTTCTCTGCCACAACAAACTTTGTTTTTTGTATATGTAACTGTTTTTAGGTTATTGATACAATTTTGTTGATGTATATGCAACTGCTCTTAATTATTAAAAGTTTGTATGAATATGAGAATAAGATATGTAATAAGAGATTAACATGTGCTATGAACTGTATTTTTCACATTGTAATAAATCCCTGTTTTTAATTTTAAATAATTTTCATTATTGTTTTTTATGTATTGGTTTTTACACTCAGTTTTTTTATTGTTTGCACTGGAAAGGTATATATACTTAAAGATCTATGACAAGTAGAAATGTAGAAATTGCCTAGTGATGCACATTACACTTGAATAGTGCCCTACCCTAGGAATTGCTGTATCAATTCGACAGTGGGTCCTTGTTACCTTTCGCTATAATGAGTGGACACTCCAGATTGTGTACATGCCCCCAATAAACTCTCAATCAGTTGCTGAATGACAAGCTCACCAAAGCCATTACAACTTCATAAATATATCTGTGGGAATTGTAAGCATAAAGGGAAAGCAACAGCCTGGGGTGGCCTGAGCATACTGGGCAATGCCGTTTTATTGAAGTCCTCTAGTGTGCAGCCCTTCAATGAGAGACCAAGTCCCACAGAGGGGGAAATGCAATAATAGCAGTAACGTACTGCCATGGTCTACCGACCGTGGGACTCCCACAACCCCAGGGCTGCGAGCTAGCAACATAGGGAAGGCACTGGCCAGGTGGAATCTCTCACTAGATGTGCTCTCTTCTCCATTTTTGTGTCTGCCATAGGGAGGAAAGGTGACTGTTCTGGTTGTGGAAGCCAGCTTTTGTGACCCACTATGAAGGAGAAGTAAAGTTCATGCTCTTTGGTGATGGACGAGTAGATCCCAAAGTCAAAACAGGAGAAACAGCTCAACTTTTTTTCAACTCATCTGTAGTTTGTGTAGGCACCAAGGACCAATACAGAAGTGGTCTTTGAAGTCCAAGTCTTCCTACTCACCTGTCATGCTGCCAGGTGTAGGAGGTGAGTTCAAGCTATGTAGAGGCGCCACCATTGCAACAGCCACCCTAAGTTTAACTTTGATCTAGGAATGCAAAGGGGTGACAGTGCCATCATTCTACAGGACTGCCCATGTGGTATCAGGGGCTTCATCATGTGGGAGATGGCTGCAGTGAGCACCAGACCTTCTCGGAGCCTGCTGGTGTTTGATATTGGTGAATCCAAGCTTAGGCGTCTTCCGGGTCTGAAAATGGAAGCATTGATCAGCCATGAGTTTCAAATTTGAAGGAAAAAGCAAGACAAAAACGAGGCCGAGCTCTTGGAGGTTCTTTTTACCACCCATGAAGGTGGATCTGCGTCATTGCACTGTCAGAGTGTAGTCCAGGAAGATTAGAATCTTGAACTTATCAAGCTTCAAAAAAGGCCCAGCTCATGCCCTGTGGAGAACGGCATCTCGATCCTGGAAGTTTAAGATCTTGGCTGCTATTGGCTGTGGTGGGGGTTCTGGAGGTCCTTTTTTTGGCTGGGACCATATGTACGCTCTCCACCACGAACATGGGGGATAAGCCCTGTGGGGGAACATCAGTCTGAAACTAATTTTATTTATATAGTATAACATTCATACCATTGATATTCTATGGGAGACCTACAATGTGGATGTTGTTTTTTCAGTTTCAGCTTCTAGAATCTTTTGCTTGTGTTTCACCAATGTGACCTGCTCAGTGAGGTCTGCCATAGTAGCTTTCTATAAAGTGTCTGTCTGTGGGAGTAGGTGTGGAGTGTGCTCTCATTCAGTTCGATTCTGGTATGCAGTTTATGCTGGTCATTACATCTACATTGTCAATGTTCACTTCAAGGGCACTCCGGGTGTCTCGTACGGCAGCCCGGATTTGGTGTAGTTTATCCATTTCTGTGTCTTCCACTGGAGCTCTCCAGCACTGAACCATCCTGGCTCCCCTTTAGGGCTCTGGGGTGTCCTTTTGTGATCTGACCATGCCATTGTGTAGAAAGAAATGTGATGACTTTTGTTATTTGTTGTCGTTAGAAGCTCACTAGACAGGAAGAGCACAGCACTGGTAGGCTGCTCATCATCCATAGAACAGGATCTGCAACCCACTGCATTGACATAAGCAGCTAAGGCCTGGCCATAGGGTCCCAAATGGAGCATGGTAAATCCGCTAGCTAAGGATAGTCCAATTAGAGTCAGGTCTCTGAGGCACTTGTCTACACAGTTCGTATGACAGTGCTCCCCATCAAACCCCTCCATTCAGCCACCTTTAGTGGGCCCAGGAGGAGAATAACTAAGCATCCAGTAAGGCTCATTAAAGATCATCAGAGACACCATATAATCTCTTCAGTGGGCTGCCAGACCGGCCCAGAATGTTGCAGGGGAGGCGGTGTGACCTGCATGGCCCCGCAGGCAGTGAGGGGGAAGGAGGTTAACCGGGGGGAGCCCTGTTGAATTAGGAAGCAGAAGAAATTCACTGCCGGTCAAGCGAAGACTTGGCAGGGTGTGATGGAACTCTCACTAGGCCCCCAATTGCCCTCAGCTCATCACATCTCAGGGCATTGGCTGTGTCCGGTGCAGCTTACAGCTGTATTGATACTCCAAGCCCACAGATCCTGCCTGGGCTCGGATCCTGGGTAAGCAAGAGGTCTCTCACCTACTCTCCACCAAGGGCAGCGTCAAGACCAGAGGTCTCCTTGAACAGGCCCTGACAAGGCCCCAGCTACACGTCCTTAGCCTGCTCACGCTGCCTTGGTCACTCAGCTTCTTTAATAGGTACAGGCTGCATTGGATGAGGACTATGAATCCCGCTAGTGGGAAAAATCAACTGTTCCTCTGCGGATGTTATCGGATGGTGACAATCTGGAGCTAGGAGCTCACCTAAAACATGCCTGCCATATTCAGCAGTTGGCCATATCCCCTTCCGTAGACCTTACCGCCCATAAGGCAGAGTTCATGTAATTTAAAAGTAGGACATGTAAGGCTTTAGTGTTAAAAATGGCCTTACAGTGAAAAGTTCCAAAAGCTATTTTCACTGTAGCAGGGCTGGCTGTTTCATAGTAAAATACTGGGTTACATTATTACATTTAATAATACTAATTTTGGTTAGGTAACAGCTGGATATATAATATTAAGAAAAAGGTACTTTTAGAGAGTTACTTTCTTCCTGCCTCTGAAGGCCCATTTGCATGAGCCCCAACTGACACCTGGCAGCTGAATGGCATTCTTGGTGTTGTATGAAAACTGCTTTCAGGGGAGGACCAAGGCTTTCGGTGTGGGGAGGTCTTACTGTTCCTCTGGCAAAATGACTATGTGCCCTGGAACTTGATTTACCTTAAAGAGACCTATCCTGTCACAGTCAAATTTAGCTGGCACCTGGCCAGTGCCCTTTTCTATTGCCCTAGTGACATAGGCACCAAATTCCAGCAGGAGATTAGCTACTCCCAGAACCCGTTTAGAATGACCACAGAGGAGGGGACTGCTCAATATCAAGATACACCTCTGGGTGGGTACAGAGGCTCTGTACAGGTACAGAGGCTCTGTACAGGTACAGAGGCTCTGTACAGAGGGAGAATGATTCTGCCACTTTGGATTTAGAGGTGCAGTGTGAGCTTTTGTTCCTTTAAGGCACACATAAAATGCTGCAAAAGTGGGTAGGGCTATCTCTGGAAACATTTTCCCTTTTGGTTAGGTAGGGTCCAGGAGTTACTCCCACCCACAGGCCACTGACAGGCATACATGCAGCACCCCTGGGACACTACTGGACCTGTGGAAGACAGAAGAAGGACTGCAAGGCTGGAAATGCTCCTACTTTTATCTGTGACAAAGAAGTGGACTTCAAGGGTCAGTTGATTGACCTCCTGTTAAGATACAGGTATAATAAAGCTGCAAGAAGTTCTTTTCCTTAAGAGCTCAGCTGACCAATTCCAACTGGACCTGCCATGAACCCTGCTGGGGTGAACCTTTCTCCCCAAATGCTGTTCCTGATGTCCTGGGACTCTTGGCTTAGTCAAAGTGTGTTCCTCCTAACATCCTGAGACTTAGCAACTTTTAGTTCCAAAAACCTCTGGAGGACCGGGCCAAACCTGCCAAGTCAATCTGGTGTGTTAATATTGAAAAAATGTATGTTTATATGAGAAGCGATGTATGAGAACAAGATCACATTTTTCTTAACAAATTCACCCATTGTGAACTCCACATCGACCCGTCAAGAAGGCTCTGAGACCTCGGAATGAGGTCACTGATTGATAGGTCACAGGTGGGGTGGCATGTAGCTGGCAGACAAATGCACAAACAGGAAATCCTGAATCAATTCCACAGATAGAAGTAGCAACACCACAATGGTCCAGGGAGATTGGCCCGAATAAAGCGTACATGGCTGGAGGAGTATGCACGCTCCCAAAAACATCATAAAGTCAAATGCCACAAGAGTTAGGAACATATAGCCAATCAGGACACAGCACATGCAGTATGCACGTGCTCCCCATGCTGGAAATCAGGGCACGTTACCCACTGGCTGCATTGTGTCCACACAGGGTTGAGTCCCACCTTTACTTTCCATTACACACATTTTTTATGACTACAAAGGCAGCCTCTACATTCCTTACCCTCCTTGGACCTCTATAAACACTTTATTGCATACAATGAATTGTTTACAAAGAGGCTGCAGACTGATTGTAAATTGAGAAAGTCCTCAGACCCTGTACCAGTAACTGTTCTCCCGGCCGCTCTGTTTAGTTAAGCAAACTGTTCCTGTTTTGCCAAATGCCTCTTGTCTCTTGTTTTTTTCTAGGTATTTCATGTTCAAGTATCAGGTGCGTTGCCTCTTGGGCAAAATATCAGGTTGCTTCCGCTTTAAGATTTTGTGAAGCAGGAAATCAATTTTAGTAGGACATCACAGAGATGACATTGTGGGGCTCTGTTTGGCTACAAGTTGCACCCTTGTCCTGCTTGCAAAATCCATATTCCAAAAATGTGACTGAGTCCCAACATAGAAATTATCACTGTGCAAAGGCGCCACAGGTAGCTGGCCAGTGAGGGACCTTTCATGGGTGCGTGTTTTAATTTTCTCTCACTCAGAGATTCCCGGCCAAAAGTCAGCAGCTTTACTTGGACCTCATTCAAAGTCTATCTGGTGACTTGGAGCCCTTCTCAGCCACACCCTCCTGCCTTGCCCTCCTGATGGTTTTTGACTTCCATTTCAGAGACTAACAGCCTTATTTACAGTTTGTCAGAGGGGTGTGTGTACTTCGTTAGCACAACTGAGTAAAGTACTCTGTTGCCCTGATGGAGTCCCCATCTGCCAAATTCTGGGATGCCTAGAAGACATTTCTAGCATTAGCAGGAAGTGCCGACACAGTTGTTCCTGTACTGTAAGTTTGACAGACAGCTCCATCAACATGGCTCCACATGCAACCTTTAGAATGTTTTTTTTTATTTTTCAAAACTAAAACCCAAAGTGGAATTCAGTTTTTTAAAATAAGCAATTCACCCCTCCGAATAGGAGATAAGGAGGAATTTTGTAGTTTTCACTGCCGGTCACCGCCACAATGAAAACTGGACATGTGTTCATCCACTCTAAAGTGTGTGAGCCAATACATGGCTGAACCTCTGACAGCTCTTACTCTGTTGGGCTGTTGGAGGTTTGTGTCAGCAGCAAAGACAGTCTAGTCTTCAACATTAAATTAATGAAGGACTGCCTGTCTCTATAGGAGGCTGGTGAACCTTCACAGTTTGGTGGATAGATTACTCCATCGACATTGCATCAAAGTGCCCTCTCCTTCAAACATCTAAATTAGCCCTTATGTCCGAAGGTTAACACTTCGACCAGATCAAACCTGGTTTCTGTATCTGACCGTAGCTCTATCGTAGTTGGCCTGAAATCATAATTAAGGACAGGACAAGGGCAACCAGATAACTGTGATCAGCACTTATGCTTTTTTATGCTAAACTTTACTAATATATATCTATATCTCATGTTCCCCCTACTGGTTTTTAGTCATCCTGATATCATTTTGTTCATTAAATTATTCTCTATCATTATAAATTGGAGTGGGATTTTTATTGTCTTGTGTTTTGGACAGTATCACTGATTTGGTACTTCTACATGCGTTACACATGTTCTTCAGTTAAATCCTGTCTGCTCTGTGCCATAGTTACTAGGGGTTTAGCAGAGGTTTGAATTAGTGAAACCTTGACTGGAGCTAACAAGAATATGGACAATACTACTTGTGGTGGACTACTATCAACTCTAAATAATAATTTACTTTCTCACACTCAAGAACTACTATACCCTACTCCACCATAGACACAGAGAAACACCATACAAAACTTAACAAAGAAATACATTGAAAACTCATAAGTAACTATTTTTGAAAGAGATTAAAATTATTACAAAAATTAATTAAACTATAAAGCACAACCACAAATTGGAAATCTGAATGATATCAGATAAATTACTCATTGTATAACATTAATCCACAAGGTGGTATCTAGTTGGGCCTCCAGTTTTATACCACTTGAGACACGAAAAAAACATGTCTATATCTCTTGTCCCAGCAAAGCATATGAATAATGATGCTTTCCAAAGAAGGTCCCTCTTGTGGGGTGACTACAGGAGACGGCCGAATGTGTCGAACAAGAAAAACAGTTACCCGCGTTGCAAACTTATAACTATGACAAGCAACCAGATTATCAGACCACAATTCAGGAAAAGATGAATAGGTGCAAGGTAGTATGGACCTATTCATCAGCAATGTTTCCACATCCACGTAGCACAAATATCAGAGAAGGCCAAAGTTAAACAAGGAAAAATCTAAGCATATGAGGAATTCTGGGACTGGCATGTTCGGCTGTCTTCTACAGTTATTATCTGTAGTGCGGGGAATCTCCTCTGGAAGGAATCTTGATCAATCTGCTTTGACTGGGACAGGAAATATTGACATGTTTTTTTATGTCTCCTGCTGGATCTCACTTTGTGGATTTATACCATTCTTTCTTCATATGTTCCCAGTAAGCGGGCTCCCTATTGAATTTATGCTGTGTTCAATTATTACAATTCTTTCCTTTAAAAAAAAAACTTTCTAATTAGTTTTAACATTGGTTTTCACACAGACTGGTGTTCTGGTTTGCTCTGGTTGGTTGTGTTTTCAGCTGATATTACCTTGCCTTAGACCAGGATAGTGCCATGGATTTTTATTGATTGTGTGGCTATTGGAATATTATTTCCTTCTTATGTAATTTTGGTATGTTAAATTATTTTCAGGTCCTAGGCTACTGAATTTAGCACCAGCGCAGGGAGAAACCCACAGCTGTAATGTAATCTTGTAAATACAGTGCAGCCCCACGTTTCAGAAATGTCGGAGTGTGGCATCAAGGCTAATGCAGCGCTCTGTCACTTCTTTTAAAATATGCCCCTCAGTGTCCTTTACTTGCAGCTTATTATCTTGAATTGGATTCTCTTTTGTTTTGGTTGCATCAGAATATTTTTGACTGGTTGGTATATTGCATGAGATCTGTGACTCTGATTTTGTAATTGTCTCCAGAGTATGATTTATACATTTTAAAGAAAATTATATCTCTGCAGTATGTTTCTAGTTATTTGGCAGGGGTATTTAATTTAATTTATTTAAATAATTTAGTATGTTTATGTATCTTTTGTTTAGTTGCTGTGTTGTTCGAGTAAAAAAAATCCCAGAGTGAACCAATTGTTTTGATATACTGTTAGTACTCTGGCTCTTAGGGTTATTGGGTTAACTCTGTTTATCACTACAGGTTTGACTTAAAGGACTTATAGGCAATGTGTTAAGTATTTGTGCAGCACTTCAATTAGTAAAACAGTGAAAACACCTCAAAACATTTTCCCACACCAGGTTAGAAAAATGGATCTGAATGTAATGAATAAAACATGACCAAAACAACAAAAATCCAATCCATAGAACTGGAGTTATGAAATATAAATGTATAAACTGTAAAATAGCACATACAAGCATGAAGGGCAAACTAGGGATTTCTGGTTGCGTGGTCATGGTCAAAGTCGAAAGTTCAGGCCAACTGCAAAGCAGCACGAGCCGGATACAGTCCCAGATTAGTCCCACTGAAATGTTACCTTCTCAAGTTTTTTGCCAAGAGCTTCATTCACATTGAAGAGGGTCACAAGCAGCAAGGAGAGTGTTGCAGTCGGCAGTTGGCGTGGTGCGAAGAGCAGGCTGAGTGTTGTGGATAGGCATACTGCAGCTTGGCTCTGGCGATCTCCCATGGGCTGTCAATGCTGCTGTGTGAAGGGATAGGCAGGCAGCTGCTTGCACTGATTTTTGTGTGAATGGCACATTTCCAGTGCAAACTGGCCCATTCACTGTCACAAACTTGAATTTAGGAGCCTGTTGAGCCACACAAAGGGTCCAGGACCTGAGGGACACCAATTGGGTAACAGGAACTCACTGAAGACAGATCCAAGAGCCTTTTATGTCCCAAAGGTCAAATCAGGAGACCAGCATACCTGCACTTTGAGTCACTCTGGGGTCCTGGGTTCAAGGTGGGTTGTAGGTCCAGTTCAAGTGGCAGTCATTGTAACAGTACAACAGTCCTTCTTCCTGGCAGAGTAGTCACAGGTCCAGAATTGTACTGAAGAGTTGATATCTGAAGTTCTTCTTTTTTACGCAGTTGTGCCTTTAAAGTGAGAGAGTAGCTTCTAGAGGCATGCCTTTGAAGTGCGCAGATGCCCGTCCCTGGCTCTAAACTAACTACAGGGAGTATGCAGCCCTTCAAGTCAAAGTGAGGCTGTGCCCAGATTCTCCCTCCCATCCTGCCAGTGATTGTCCATCCAGTCACACCTGCACTCCCATTGTCTGTGGCTGTCTAGGAGAAATACATGAAGCCCACCTGTCACCCACACCCAGTCATTTGACCCAGAGACAGCTATGGCAGAAAATTCAATTGAACATTTCTAAAAGTGATATTTTCAGAATTGTAATTTTAAAATTCGACTTCACCGTAAGTTAGGGTTTTAAATTGTGATTCCAGAGACACCAACCATACACAAAGGGGTAACCTGTTCCCATTTGGAAATTACACTTGTAAAATGCAATAAGGTAACTCCAATGGGTCCAATATTCCATACGGTTGAGACCAGTATGTTGGCTTTTGACACACAGAATTCACTTGAGCTCTTCTTTGTGGAGTATTGCTGAGATATTAGTACCTCTGGGTGGGGGCTGACATCTCAGCAATACTCAACAAAGAGGAACTGAAGTAGGTTCTGCGTGTGAATAGCCTACATACTGGCATGAACCATATGGAAGATTGGACCTCGCTCCTTTGAATTGCAACCAGGATTCTTATGTAATCCTGAATAGGATTTGATCTATTGGATGTGAAGCTCTTCTTTCTGTTTTCCCTGAATACTCTTCCTGTATATTTTTGACACTGAGGTTTTCACTGTTGCATTTTTATTGTTCACCCTTTGCATCTGAATAACACAAAGGCGCCCTCTTTTTCTTATCTTTCTTATGATTTTCACATTTTGATTTGACAATTATGAGATTGTTAATCATTGCAGGACTGTATTGCGCCTTCATGAATATGTCCAATTGTTTGTATTCAATTTTGGTATGTCTTTGAATGCCCCTTCTCCTTTGCAATTCTTTACTTACCTTGTTTGTACCTTTTTGCATTGACTTGCCCAAGTCTCTTTTCATTTTCCTTTTTCTTATTTATTACCATTTTTCCCATTAGACATTTATGACCAATTGGACCATTGAAGTTCTGCAGTGTGTCTTTTTAAGCTACCCTCTATGCCTGTAATCATTACTTCACCTTTCCACATATTTTCAGCGGTCCTCGTCACACTACGACCAGTTAGCCTTACCCTGTCCCATCTTTAGTCCCAGCACTCCGACTCTTTCCATCCAGCACTTTAATTCTTTTGTAACGCAGCCAGTTTTCTACCACAGTTTTCTCTTGCCCTACACACAGCAGTTGCAGTCCCATTTGCCACCCGCATTATCTTTTAACCCAAACTCTTTTTGCCAACTTATGCAAACGTACTTTTAATGGATGTTATACCTCCTGCCCTATTAATTACCACTAGCTCACAACAGCAATTTTTCCCTGCTATGTTGCTTCTAATTCTTGCTCCCTTATTCTCTATCCAGGTAATTCTTCTTCTTCACCATGCTTTTAATTTCATATATGAGAATTCCCCCATTCGCTTGTGGTTAATTACCTTTGGTTTATTGTATTTTGTGTATGGGTCTCATGCATGGTTGTACCTAGATATTTAATGCACTGAGTCCCTGGTTGGACAGATGTTAGATTCCTCTTGGCTTCATATCGCGGCCGCTAATTGTCTTTTCTAACCCTGTGTTTTTTCCCTCCCCCTCCCCTTAGTTGCCACTAAGTTACACATGCTGTAAAATATTTATTTTTGTTCCATTTGGATTACATACATAGCCCTCATTGTAGTTCTATGTTCTTAATTGATTGCAGGCTTTTTAAAAGGGACCCCTGTTCCCTTATAAATGCAGGCCTACTAGTAGCATTTAATTTGCAGGCCATAGGCACATGTAGTGCAACTTAACTTGGGACTTACAAGTAAATTAAATATGCCAATTGGAGATAAGCCAAGCTAACATGTTTTAGGCAGAGAGCACAAGCACTTTAACACTGGTTAGCGGTGGTAAAAGTGGACAGAGTCCTAAGGCCAACAAAATCGAATTCAGCAAAAAGTGGAGGGCAAAGCCAACAAGGTCCAACAACTAAACCAACATGGTAATTGTGAAAGATAATTATATCTCACTCATTTCCACTACAATAAATAAATTAAAAATGTCCCATAGTTCAGTAGCCAAAGACGCCTCAGAGCAGAAATCCTATTATGCATATAGAAGTCTAAATTACGATAATCCCCAAAAATGCCGAAATATTTTGTTCAAGTCCAACATTTATCTGTATTGATGTAAGCTATAACAATTTAAAATAAAATAAAAATATACATACAAACATTAATAAAAATGTTACGCACTAAATTTTCAACCCACAACAGTTAAATAGAGAAACCCATTCAATCCATCTTCATATCAACTTATAAAATCTCTCTACTTAGGAGAAACAGTGAGCCCTTCCTTGTTACGGTGTACTCCTTCTTATGGTTCCCACCACAAGTATGATGCTACTCTGTTAGATACGTTTATGTCCGTTGCTCTATAATATAAATTAATGTTTACGTATTCAGGCACGCAACACCCATTGGCCCATTGGGCTCAAAGGGCTTCAGCTGCCCCCCCGTCGTGTGCGTCAGCCCGGGCTGAGACAGCTTACCGGGCTGGAAACTGTCTTATTGCAGCCGCACCCGAGTACTGCACAGGTCTTTGAAGCACCATTTACTTGTTAGAGCCCCTGCATCTTCACTATGCCTATTGCTGGAAGAATTAGCCCGCCACACCGACATTTTTATTGGCCCACCCACCTCCCTGAAATTTGGCTCTAGTTGCGCCTCTGTGCTTATTTGATATTTTTACAAAGAGGGCCTGGCCATCTCCTACGAGGTCCGACACCCTTTGCGCTAAACACCAAGAAGTGCGTAATTGTGCTCTTTCCTCCAAATCTACAATCACCTTGTCCATTATTTAAATAAGATAATATCAGGGTGTTACATTCATGTTAATCAAATATTTAGTAGAGCTATTTAAGTAAAGTGTTTGGACAACTTTGACACGCACCGGATAATCCTGCTAACCCAAGGACCAAATGTACTAACATTAGGAAAACCGGTTTCCTAATTGCGATTCGCTACTTATCTAATTAGGAATTCAATATTCCTAATATATGAAACTCTTAGACCTCCCTCGTGCCTATTAATAAGATACGTCACAATTTGATACCCATTAGGAATTGCAGCCATCACAGGGATGGTGGCCTGCAGAGGTCAGCCGACCACCATCTCTGTGATTGCTTTTTAATAAAGCAATTTTTTTTAATTGAATGGAGCCTGTTTTCCTTAAAGGAAAGTAGACTGCATTTAAAAAAAAACAAAAAAACTTTATAGTTTAATTTTTTAAGAGTAGGCATTGGTCTGTGGAACCAATGCATGCTCTTAAAATTGTCTCGTTTTTCATTGTTAAGGGGTAAGAGGTCCTGTGGGGACCCCTTCCCATTTGCTAATGGGTTACCACCTTCTTTAAGGAATCAGTAAAATATGCTTGTTTTGCAACAGTGGTTTGGTTGCAAAACACATCCCCTTCATATTCGGTGTTTGGAAGGGACGGCCTAAACATTTGCCTTCCAAAAACTGAATCGCAAACGCAAATTGTGATTCGGTAACGTGCTACAGAATCACACTTTGTTTTTTGTACATATAAAAAAAGAATTTTTGTGGTTGGAAATGGCCCGATCAGCCATTTCGACCCCCAAAAATGCGTTGTACCTTTGGCCCAAACTAAGTGGCAGCTCAAGCTTGGAGACAATCACCAGCTGTACAAAACATGCACCCGACAAGCATTCAATGCTACCCATTTGTGCGTATTGAATATACAAATATGTCATTAAAGATTGGTACTGCTATAGAATTCAAATCCTGCTCTTTTCATTTATCTTCAAGCAAATGCATTAGCTGAGACAGACGTACGTAATTAAAAAACACATGAAATCAACACATCTATTAAAACAGAGTTGCCAAAAAACTATGCTTCATTGAATGGTTTAGTGGTCAGTAATGTTCCTTGGATGGTGGAAAAGTAATTAATAGTGGTTTGTTGTCTTTAGGGAAATAACGCTATAGTGTATCATTCATCACTAACATCGTAAATTGTAGCTGTACAAATTGTATTAATATTTCCTTCAAATGTAAATATGAATATGGCTGAAACAAAAAAGGCCGAGATTCATGTAGAGGACAATTACTGCCATGAGATATTTGTTTACTGAAACTTTCCTTGCTAAAGGGTTAGGTCTTCTTTTATGAATTATGTCAATGTTCCTAATCTTCAGGAATGGGTGGAAGTGCAAAGTTATCTGGAATGTCTCAGAAATGCATGACTCCACACTATCTATTGAAAACAAGTGTTTTTTGTAAATATCCCTTCTCCACGGCTCTGATTGAACAGTGACTGGCAGGCAATTCAAGATTTCTTCAGGTTAAAGTGTTAGTGCAAGACATGAATCTTTTTTTGACTATTCACTATAAACATAGTTTCTTGGAAACAATAACATTGAATTTGTAATTTATATAAGCATTAAACATTTCCAAAACACTTGTTCTCCTTGTCAAATGCAATAAAACAATCATTTCATGTGCCAATATTTTTAGCTCATCTACTGCTTGACCATTTTCACTATGATAGATGTTTTGTAATTGTTTTTTCTGTATGTAATTTTTGTTTTCTTGTCTTATCCTTTTTTCCATTCAGATACTACATAAGGCCCTGAAGAGAATCCCAGGAAAGCAAGCGGGATTCGAAACGCGTAGGCCCCTGCCACATGGTGTCTGCGAGAGCGACAAGAGTTTATAGTTTTTCCTTAGTCGCTAGTACAATACCGAGCTCTACTATTAGGAAAAAGTTTTGTTTGTAGACCATTTCAGGATTGTACAGTTTACAGTGATTGTTTTTTGTCATTTTTCTGTAAATTGTGTCCGCAGACAGTGGCCTATTGCTTAGTTTATTTTGTAGTATATCTTAGTGTACAGATTTTATTGCTACTTGTGCCCCACACTTCCCCCGTCCCTGAGTGGTACGAATGTGTTTCGAATGTATGTGATATGCTTGAAATGTTGTATGATTGATGAACTCCAAACACTCCCCTTAGTTTCATGTGTCCTTTTGTAAATATGTCCTTTTGTAAATGAAAAATAGAGAATTTCCTTCTTTTCTAAACATTGTTAAAATAAAAAAACTATTAAATAGTTACTCCCGTTCTTGATTTTTTCGAGTTCTGTTTTGGTCATTAGTTGCATGAATATTATTCACATCAGCACTGGCACTTTCTTTTGTTTATTGATATTTCGGCTCAGCCTTGCTGATTAGAGCCTCCCCGTAGTTGTTTTCCACTTCTTAATAGCAGGCGCCTGCCTGCGAGGTTTGTCTTTTGCTTCATCTTTTGAAGTTTAGGTTAATTCATTTACCTTTTGAGCTTGCAGCTAATATTGTGTCTTGAGTTGTATGTTTTGTAAGATTTTATTCTTTATATTTCTCTTTTCTTTGTTCTGTTTTTCAAGTAATGGCAGAAAAGGACACCTTTGCCTATTCAGAAGACCACATCAGGAACCTGCTTAGTGATCCTCCCGTATTCTCTTCGGTCACCCTCAGTGAGACTGCTACATCATCCAACGAGGCTGAGAAGCTACTTCGTCTAAAAAAGAAACAAATTCGGACGGACCTCCACGGCCACTTTCTGTTACAACACCTCAGGGAAGGTACAATCCCAGGTGGGTTACAGATAAAAAATATACCAGTTATCTTCACGGAAGACCCTATTTTTAAAAAAGGCTTTTCTCTTATAGAGACCAAGTGCAGTAGAGACCTTATGGTCCTAACTGTCGAAACTGCAGTAAGAATTTCTAAGGAGGAACTTGCAGAAATCGCAAAACTAGAAGCTGAAATCAGCACTAATCCCACCATAGCTGATGCTAAAGCGCTACTAGAAAAGGTAGCAAAGGAGATTCAAGAGTTCAAAGACTATACGGTAACTAAAAAAAGTAACCAATTTGAGAAAGATAAAAAATCTTTCTCTCTAGAAAACATCTATCCTTATTTGAAGGCTGATTTCTATTCAAATACCGAATCACGCCGCTTCCTCTCTGAGAATCAAGGCAGGTCGAGGAAACAGTTTATTTCGTTCTCCGACACCTCATCGTCAGGAACAGACAGTGACGCTGGCGGTAATTATAACCGCCCTAACAGAAATCGGAATAACTGGAATAGTAACCAGCAACAACAGAATCAATCTTCTAACCCCCATTTTTTAGGAAGAGGCCAGACGCGGTCCAGGGCCAGGGTGAGATACACGGTCCCATGGGAGATGAAAACGAGATGCCAGCATTACAAGAACTAAAGATATCACCTATCTTTAACCTTTCTAAAAGAATACTCACACAAGAAGAAGAGAGTATTTTAGCCAAGGGTTTATCATTCGTGCCATCGAAAAGAACCGATTTTGTAAAGATGAAATCAGAGTTCATTGAATTCTGTAGGAAGTTACGACTTACCCTCTTCTTTAGAGACACCCCTGCTCAAAATCATATGGAAGTGACCGGTCTAAAAAATAAGTTGACGTTCTGTCCTCCTTCAAATAAAATCCCGAAAGAACTCTTAACCTTTGAGAAAAGTGTCCTTTCAGCCATTTCAGCCATGGAAAAGCAAAAAAAGTTTGTGAAGTTTAATACCACCAAAAAACAGATGACTGCATTGAATACTCTAAAAAACGACACCTCTGTAGTAGTGAAACAAGCCGACAAAGGTGGTGCTATAGTGGTATGGGATACCAATGATTACACCGCCTAAGTGATGAAGCAACTGAATGACCCCACCTGCTATCGCAAAATAGAAAAGGATCCGACCATCGACCTCCAAAACGAACTCTTCCTGATAGTACAAGATGGCTTAGATCAAGGCTTTGTCGGCCCGAAAGAACTAGAATATCTTAAGATCAAACACCCCAAGACTCCAGTGTTCTACGTATTACCTAAAATTCACAAAGATGATAACCACCCGCCAGGCAGACCCATCGTGGCAGGATGTGGTTCTCTGCTTGAGCCTATCTCAAAATACGTAGATTGTTTCTTGAAGGAATTTATGTGCCAGGTGATATCTTACTTGCAAGACACCACAGACTTTATCAACAAATTGTCCAAGATTAATTTTTGTGAACATCGGGATATCCTGGTCACCTTAGACGTGACATCCCTGTACACACAGATTCCTCAGGACGAGGCGATTGCTGTATTGTCCCATTTTTTGGACTCAAGACCCCGCCCAATGCGAGTACCTACTAAATTCTTACTCGACCTCGCTACATTCGCCTTGAAGAAGAATTACTTCTGTTTCAATAAGGAATTCTTCTTTCAAGTGAAAGGTGTAGCAATGGGCTGCCCTTTTGCGCCTGAATTAGCGGTGCTCTTTATGTCCCTGTATGAGAATACCTTTATACATAACAACAACCCATTCCATCAATACATCGGAACTTGGCTCCGATTTATTGACGATGTGTTCATGATATGGACAGGAGACAGTAACACCTTGTCCCTGTTCCATCAATGGCTAAACTCCAGGACTGCTGACATAAAATTCAGCCTAACTCAGTTCATGAGTAAAGTTTCTTTTCTTGACGTCGAGGTCTTTCCAAGAGAAAGTAAATTAGCTACTACGCTGTTTACCAAACCCACTGACCGCAATAAATCTTTGACGTTTAACAGCAACCATCCTCGCAGTCTCAAGGAGAATCTTCCCTACGGGCAGTTTCTGCGGGTCCGCCGAAACTGCATGTACAATGAGGATTTCCACCTACACTCAGAGAAATTAATATCTAAGCTTTGCGATAGAGGCTACCCTAAGAAGCTAGTAAAAAATTGCAAAAAGCGAGCTCAGTGGACACCACGTGAAACCCTTCTGGAACGCAAAGAAAAACCCGACTTGAAACGACAGGTATGCGTGACAACCTTCTGCCCCAACGCCAACCAGCTCAAAAAAATTATTAAGCAAAATTGGCATCTAGTGAACAACTTGGATGACAACCTTCAAGAGCTGCCCCTGTTCGCATTCAAGAAGGAAAACAACAATGCCAATCACATCGTACGTGCGGCCTTGCCAACATCTAAACCGCCCACATTGCGACAAATGATGGGAATGCCCCCGGTGACGGGACACCACAAATGTGGTAGTTGTCTGTGTTGTGAGTCCACATTGGAAGGCTCCCTTTTCCAACACAATGGAATATCGTGAAAACACAATTCATTCAGCAATTGTAAAAGCAAGTATGTCGTGTATGGCGTAATATGTCCCTGTCTACTTTTGTATATAGGAAAAACCAGCCAAGAAGTGCGGCAACGCATTTCACAACATAAATCAAGACTGAGACATAAAACTGAGAACGCACCATTAGTGCAACACTGGACACAAATGCAGCATAAGATCAGTGACCTCAAATGGACGGTGATATCACGGATTCAAAAAGATCCCCGTGGGGGGGACATGAACTTACAATTGTCGAAAAGGGAGGCATTCCTTATTGTCAAATTTGACACAACCACATCGGGTCCTAATGAACTGAGCGAAAATTTCAAACTGTGAGAACCTCATTGTAACCATGGATATTCTGTTAAATCCGCATTCTACAAATTATGTATCATATACCAACTGCGATCCTCCCTGGTGTAGTAACCTTTAGATTATCTCACTAGGTGGGTCGTTGTAGATTTCGACAGTGGGTTCCGTAAATCACAGTTGCGTAATGCTCCGGAATCCAGTCCGGGCCTTACCATCCGCCTCTAAAGCGCGCCCTCTCCACCATATATAGGTCAGAGAGCAGTAACCTAGGGTTTGCGACACGCATGCGTTAGAGATTAGAACCTACCACAATGCCAGTTGACCGGCGGCCGCCGGCTAGCTATACAAGTAAGTTTAAATATCTCTTGCGCTTTATCTTTTGTCGTTCGTACTTTATATTTCTAAAAAGCTCGGCTTTCTTCATTGCAGCTCGAACTCAAAACAAGTTCTCCCCAGCGTGCCAATTCAATGTTTGCCAGAAGCGATGGTACATGTACCAGGCGGTAAGCGCTTTTGCTTATATTAAGTTCCAGTCTATGGTTAACTGATGTGCATGTACTTAGACCACTTTTCATTTACTTTCCCAGGCATAGGCAAAAGTAAACTTCGGACCTTTGACTACACCATACCTTGGTTACAGTTAGCGGTAAGCAGAATTAGGTGACGGCTACATTTTACAATGACTTAGTCGTTTGACTTTTTAACCAACCGACTTTGTTAACCCCTCTTTTCCTTTAGATTGCTAACTCCCTGCATCTGTAAGGAATTGATAAACTGCTTTACGGTCCATTCCCAGACCGGCTTAGGTAACAATGATTTAACAGCTGTTTTACACTAAAATACGACATTTGATGTGCCCTTATAATCGTCGTTTTTTCTACTTTGTAGAACGACTGTACAAATTACCGTACCCCGGTTTGAAGCTTGAAAATACGGCTACCTTGTGCCGATGGTAAGCTTGATTTCAAATGCAGACCAATTGCTGGGTTACAAATAGGAGCCTAATCTAAAAGGTATCATTTTTCGTACAGAAAAATTCCGTGTTCTGCTCCGGTTTCAGCGTGTGCTTCTACCATCCTCAGTTCCTAGGACGAAGGCCTACAAAGCTAGGAGACCAGGCAAGTAGGCCCGCAGATTGTGTTTAAACCCCGCTTTTTACTACTCTCCAGGAGGTTAGTCTAAACATATGCCTTTGCACTTATACATATAAAGACAAATGTATTGTGCCCCCCGTGCCATTCTAAGTTGGATTCGTCTCCATCGGTAAGACAACAGAGATATGGAACTTCACTCTGTCAGGTTCACTGATGTGTGGTCTCTTGATTGCTTAAAAAACTTTTTTCTGTTTGTAATTTTTGTTTTCTTGTCTTATCCTTTTTACCATTCAGATACTACATAAGGCCCTGAAGAGAATCCCAGGAAAGCAAGCGGGATTCGAAACGCGTAAGCCCCTGCCACATGGTGTCTGCGAGAGCGACAAGAGTTTATAGTTTTTCCTTAGTCGCTAGTACAATACCGAGCTCTACTATTAGGAAAAAGTTTTGTTTGTAGACCATTTCAGGATTGTACAGTTTACAGTGATTGTTTTTTGTCATTTTTCTGTAAATTGTGTCCGCAGACAGTGGCCTATTGCTTAGTTTTTTTTGTAGTATATCTTAGTGTACAGATTTTATTGCTACTTGTGCCCCACACTTCCCCCGTCCCTGAGTGGTACGAATGTGTTTCGAATGTATGTGATATGCTTGAAATGTTGTATGATTGACGAACTCCAAACACTCCCCTTAGTTTCATGTGTCCTTTTGTAAATATGTCCTTTTGTAAATGAAAAATAGAGAATTTCCTTCTTTTCTAAACATTGTTAAAATAAAAAAACTATTAAATAGTTACTCCCGTTCTTGATTTTTTCGAGTTCTGTTTTGGTCATTAGTTGCATGAATATTATTCACATCAGCACTGGCACTTTCTTTTGTTTATTGTAAATGTTTTTCCAGCATTCAGCTCAATGGCATAGTCTCACGTGGGACATTACTTACTACTTGTTTAAAGAAATTAGCACACTGTGCATACGAATTCGGGTGCGCACCTCGGGGCCGATTATGATGGCGGACGGACCTGAGTCCGTCCGCCACCATAGAGTAGGAGGGACTGTCCCCAGGGGCTGCGGAGGTCCCTCCGTGCAGATTAGGATGTGACCGCCAGGGTGGCGGTCACATCCTCAACCTTTAACATTGCGGCGGGTGCAGCTTCAAGCTGCACCCGCCGCAATGTTAAAAAAGCATGCACGGCATTTGCGTGCACAAAGCAGCAGGCACCGGGCGGTGCCCGCCGCTTTGTCCACGCAAATGCAGGGGGGTACCATAGGTACCCCCCATGTGAACCCCCCACCCACCCCCGTCACCAAGGGGGCCCGCAACGGGCCCCCAAAGGCAATCTCCGTATGCTTTTCCACAGCGGAAAAGCCGCCGTGGAAAAGCATATGTTTTCCACTATCCTAACAGCAGCAGACGGATTTTGAGACCCATCGCCATCCTAATTTGGAGGTGGGTCTTCTGTGCCTCCGCAGCGGTTTTCCTGCATCCTCCGGGCCGGCGGTGGCTTCCGCTGGCCCGGAGGATGAGGGAAATCCGCGATCCTAATCAGGCCCCTAATGCGGTGCACACAAGATTGTGTCCTCCAGTCTTTGTAGGGATGTAGTTTCAGAACAACATTTTTTAGGTTGTGCCTAGACAGCACATGCATGGTCTGGAAGACCTGCTGTCATCGCTATATCAAGGGTAATTTCAGCCTGCAGCTTATTATTGGTTCACTCCTGCGTCACTCTCCTGTGCCCGCTCTCATTGGTTGGGCTCCCGGTACATCAGTCCCTTTTCTCGCTGTGGAGCACAGGCCAACTACAGTTTCATTATGCTGTGGTTGTGTATCTGTTTGTTTAAGAACTACTTATTTTATTTAGTGCTTGTGTTACACAGTGTGTGCACCTATTTCTGCTTAAGGCGTTTATTTGATCGTCACGGAGCCTGCTTCACTGGCTGCGGCACTGTAATTTTTACTATGTGCGCCTATTTATCACTGTGGTGTTTAATTCATCAACACAACGCAGTAGTGCTATAACTTTTATTTTGCTCCGCTGCCAGTCCGGACTGATCACCCTCGTTCACAAGCAATAATGCACAATTTTTTTTTTTTACACAGACCAGGACCACGAACAATCTTCCTTAATTTTACTTCTTAGCATGAATGCGCAGAAGGCGCTGCCTTTTCCTACTGCTGCAGGGGTCCAGTATTTGTGCCGTGACTCCCCTGTTCTCTGCAACACTGGACAGAAAAGTGTTAGTTAGTAAAGCACCGCCATCCTTCCCTTGGTGGAACCAGGAACCAGGACGGTGCAAGGCTTCTTCGATGCTGATCCCCTCTAGGTGATCAGGCACATTCCAGAGAAGGGTCAAGAAAGGTGCTTAGCAGATTGGTGGCTTCCTCAGTAAAAGAAAAGCCAGGTCTCAAGCTGCTCGACTATCCTTAAAGTGGATGTACCTTGCCAAATTCTTTGATACCCCACCTGAGTTTTACACTGGACGGAGCACATGATCCGCTTTCACTGCATTGGTCACCTTTAACTGTGCCACCATCACTCTAGCTCTATTTGAATCCGCTTGTTTTAACCCTACTAACATCTTTTCACATTTCTTAATTAAGAGTTTATGGTGCCTTATTTCTACTGGGACAGGTAAAAATACTTGTAAAGTTTAAAATCAATCTTTTTATTTACACAACAGTTAGAAATTCTTTGTCAAGCAGACACCTTTCCTTCTACACACTCGTGTATCCCATAGTTGCATTAATGGGTTCAGGATCAACAGTCCCTCGCATAAGAGGCAGACAAAGGTAAATATGACAAAGGTCTCTATATTTAAATAGTTTGCGGCGGGTTGCAGAAGCTGCTTGATATTTGACATCTGTATTTTAAAAATGCTGCCAGAAGAAAAACAATTGAATGGTCACTTAATTTTTCATCGTCCATCAGAACTCTTTTAACGTTATTTGGGAGTGCTACAGTACCTCATGAACAAACCTAGAGTCAGTAAAATTGAATTTTGTTTTTGTTAGTTTTATATAGCGCGAAGGCATCAGAACGCTTTATGTTACAGATGGACACATTAATTTGGCTGTGCATACCAGACATTCCATTCTACCCAAATGCGCTACCTTACAATTTATTTTTATCGTCCCGAGTTGTTGAAACTGTGCCTGCTTTTCTAGTCATTGCATTGTAACCAGTACAACACTGCTCCACTGTAAAGGCACCTACCTGGGTAGATCACGTAGTCTTGCTATCAATCCTGCTAGAGCTTTAGGATCAAGTGTGTATGGGTCGGGATGCCCGCCACCCCTCCCAACACCAATTCCCCATGGGAGGAGACAGACACAGATTTGAACTTTTGGAAGGCGGGGGGGCCTCACGACCCCCCCCCGGCCGTATTTATTAAAATATGAAACAAAATTAAAAACTTTAAATTAAAACATTTCATGAATCATGTACAAATTCAACTTCAATTACATCTTGATGAAGACAGGTTTTTTAGGCTAACCTTAACAAATCTGTAATACAAAGGTTTCCTAGCCGAGTCTAGCATCCTGATAAATGCATTACATTTGAATTTATACAACCTAACATTAAGGGCCAACGGCAAGGTCTTAACCGGTGTCAGATCCCTATCACCAACTTCCCGCCCTCACGGTGTGAGTGGCGCATGCGCAGAGGACTTTACCCTCGCCGCCAATTGTAACTTCCCTTGTCGTGGGGGCCCCCTTTCACTCGACGCCATCTTAAGGTCGTCTGAGTTTGTGTGCCAGGTATCCTTAAGAAGGACAGCGTGGACTCCCCCCCTTCCCCACACTCTCTTCCGCCGGAGCGGATATCCGGCCCCCGGGAAATTCGTGGGAGGGGCATATAGCCGTCTCCCCCTGGGAGGGGCCTATGGCCGTCTCCCCCTGGGCGACCCATCCGTAGTGGGTGCTGCCCCCCCGTGGGAGGGGCCAATGGCCGCCTCCCCCGGGCGCTCCCATCCATAATGGGTGGCGCCCCCCCAGGGACCTTGAAATCACTGCTCACCGATCATGACCTTACCGCCCGACCAAAAAATAAATACGACGATTGTTTTACCTACTAAGGAAAGAAAAACTATGACTAAACTTGTAACAGCTTGATAAATTCACCGACTTCAACATTGCTACAAAGGGAAAAAAGGTCCTAAAGCAAAGCACAATCTTTATTGAATCCATTCCTTCCCGTTTCTACAAAGGAAAAAATGGCCTACAAGCAAGCATTTAACTACATGCATACCTTCGTCATACATTTATGATGCAAGAAATGATTGCCATACATGTTTTATTACATCAAATAACACCATTCGATATTTTTATATTTCGCAAACTCTGCAACAAGGGGCTGGTGGGTGGGTCAAAAAAGTGCTGCTTGTTCCCTTGAGGGCTCACGAGCGACGAGTGGTGCAGCCTTCAGAGCGCAAGAACAAGAGGAAGCTTTGTTAGATTCCCGCACCTTTTATCCAGCTCCGGGAGGGCGGGTCCCCGCCTCGAGCACGCCCATCAGTGCACGGACTTCCGGCCGGGTGTTTAGGACAACCTCTTTTGGGCGGGAGGATTGTGTTCCGGCCACGCCGCTTCGGGCATACCAGCCGGGACACGCCCCCCGCCCACAATGGTTTCCCGGGGGATCGGGGCACCCATCCATACGTTCGGGGGGACCGAGTGGTCTCCCCTTTCCATATGGGCCGGGATGCCCACCATCCCTCCCAACACCAATTCCCCATGGGAGGAGACAGACACAGATTTGAACTTTTGGAAGGCGGGGGGGCCTCATGACCCCCCCGGCCGTATTTATTAAAATATGAAACAAAATTTAAAACTTTAAATTAAAACGTTTCATGAATCATGTACAAATTCAACTTCAATTACATCTTGATGAAGACAGGTTTTTTAGGCTAACCTTAACAAATCTCTAATACAAAGGTTTCCTAGCCGAGTCTAGCATCCTGATAAATGCATTACATTTGAATTTGTACAACCTAAAATTAAGGGCCAACGGCAAGGTCTTAACCGGTGTCAGATCCCTATCACCAACTTCCCGCCCTCACGGTGTGAGTGGCGCATGCGCAGAGGACTTTACCCTCGCCGCCAATTGTAACTTCCCTTGTCGTGGGGGCCCCCTTTCATTCGACGCCATCTTAAGGTCATCTGAGTTCGTGTGCGAGGTATCCGTAAGAAGGACAGCATGGACTCCCCCCTTCCCCACACTCTCTTCCGCCGGAGCAGATATCCAGCCCCCGGGAAATTCATGGGAGGGGCATATAGCCGTCTCCCCCTGGGAGGAACCTATGGCCATCTCCCCCTGGGTGACCCATCCATAGTGGGTGCCGCCCCCCCATGGGAGGGGCCAATGGCCGCCTCCCCCCGGGCGCTTCCATCCATAATGGGTGGCGCCCCCCTATGGACCTTGAAATCACTGCTCACCGATCATGACCTTACCGCCACAGGCCAGATAGTTGACCGACTATCTGGCCCCCCACACTCCTATAGGTCATGTCTCCTCAAACCCACTAGCCAAGCTACGATGTCTCCTATCAGTTAGTCATTACCAGCCCCGGACAGGTGCACCCCATCATTCGAATAACAGTGATCGCCCCTGATACACCCATGAGAAATGCTTTGGAGATGAGCAGAGCGAAACAGTTTCTCAATTTTATTGTTGACCCTCTTTACCGAGTGGTTCAACGCTGTCATAGACAAACCTCCCCGCCATATCCTCCTGGGAATCATGTGGGACCAGGCAATCGTACATTCCAGGAGCCTTTTGGCTAACCAACTTACTACAGACAGTATGTGGCCAACTAACACCCGCCTTCCCAGTCTTACCAAGTCATTGCCCCCTACGTGCACTATGACTACAGATGGCGGTGACCTGTGCCGTCCTAATAGTTCCTCCACAAAACTTTGCAATCAGTCAATACAGAGGCCGCCCTTCCCATGGAAGGTCACTCTGAACCCATATTACTCAGATGTGTGGATCGCATCACCTGCTTTGAATATGTCACCGGCACGCCTCACGTATGAGTGGCCCTCGACCCAGACCACTTGATCTCCTTTCCCGCTGGTCAGCTGATGCTGGGCCGATCCCAATTTCCGCCCGCGTCACAGGCTCGCAAAACTGTAATCCAAACAAAAGACAACAAGCGTGAGTGCATTTCATCAGTCTTTTACAACATGTGCAGTCGCACATATCTTTTGAAACAATTCAAGGACCACCGGCCTAATTGTTTCACCTCGTCTGCCTGCAGACCCCGAGCCGTAGCCTCTTTAGCGGCCCCTATTCTAAATGAATGGGTCCCAAAATCACACTGGTTCAAGCCCGCTGCTGCAATCGTAATTGCCAGCACCCTCTGAAATTGAAATCTCGTCAATGGGGTGCCGTCCATATGTCTAAGCAGGGCCCCCCCCCCCCATGTTGTCAACCTTTGTTTCAGGTAGGCCTCCACATGCTTCACTGGACAACCGGGATTCCCCAGAGCGCGCTGCAGCACCACCCTATTCCCCAGGGCCTCCTGGTCCGTTTTTGACCTGGCTATCGAGATCAGCAGAGAATCCCCCCTTAATTGGATGTGATCCCTGTGTAGACCTCCTTCCACATCTTTCTTATTCCCTGCAACCAGTTCACTCACCCGCAAGGCCCCATAGAATGCCAATGTGAAAGCTGCTCGGAATAGTATTACCTCACTGGGCGAGGAGCATGTCTCGTCCCGTTTTGCCAGTAAGGTAGTCAATTTATCAAACCCAATCGGGTGCCTGTTATCCTGTCTGTGGCCCTCCAGGCCACAGCCCGAGCACGCGTGCCGGAACCTACACGTTCCTTGGGGCCTGTTACATGTGCCTTTATTGAAGCCCCAACACACCACTCGCCTGCTTCCGTTCCCGCCCGATCTAGGCTGGGACTCCCCCCCGGCGTTCGCACGAAAGGGCTGTGACTGCCTCTGAGGGAACACCCCGGAGCCGCTCGTGCTTGACCCTGAACCACTCGCTGATCCTGGCAAGAGCTGTGCATGCCATGATACTGTATCCAGACAATCCCATGTCAAGGCCTCGTTAAACTCCTTCGCTTTTCTAAACGCCATATCATAGCCTTTCCATTCATCACCTCCATACTTCGCATGGAAGTTCGTGATCCTGCTCTGATAACATGCCAAGTCACTCAACACCTCTGGTGTCCGTTCTGCGATAATCGCCACAAAGATAGAAAAGGCCCTGATCCAGTTCATCATTGTCTCCTCGACCCTGAATTCCGCCATCTTGGCCCGCCATACACTGGGGTGCCATAAATCCTTCTGGGTCTTTGCATACTCTAACTCTCGGTGATCAGTCAACAGTGAAAACATATTAATGTACTTGTTGGCCCACACCATCTCTTTCGTAACCATGGAAACATGTTGAGCCAAACTTTCCCGCTTTGAGGGTACCGCGCCCTCCCCCACCATTGGTAACGATCTCTTACCGGCTTCTGCCGTGCTTCCAGCCGCGTCCGTTGCTTTCTCTTGGTTGACAGCCGTGACCACCTTCGCCACCTGCGGGGAAATAGAAGGCACATTCGCTGTCCCGGCATCCCTTGCCTGCCGCAACTGCTTGATAATTATTCTGGCCTCTTCGGCTGGGTCTCCCGCAGCAGCAGATCCCCCGCTCCCTTTTTTAGCCACGGTAACACTGCCGCTAACTGAAGCGCTAATTCAGCGGCATCTGGTCATCCATCAGCGGTGTGATAACCACGGGAATAGGCAACCCCCCATCCGGTACCAGGCTGGCCGCTAGCGCTACTGGAATTGGTGGAGTCTCTTCCGGAACTGGGGCCTCGCTAGGACCCGTTTTCCCCTTCCTCTTCTTACCCTTCTCCCCTGGGGTGACAATCGGCAAAGCCGGTCCTATGACCCTCTTACGTCGTCCCGAGGGGGCATTCTGGGCCTCCACCTGTTTCCTGAGGGCCGCCAATCCGCGATATAGCCGGTCTACTTTACCGAATTTTCGGTCCATCACCGCCACTTGGTTCACCAATGTGCGCAGCATTCTTTCCATCTCGGAGCTCTTTCCGGACTTCTTGCCAGGCATGTCTGTGTTCGATCCGCACGACCTGTCCCACGGAAGCGACTCGATTTTCAGCTACGCCTTGATGACTGAAAGAGAAAAACAACAATTACAAGTTCTCAAAAAAGTGCTGCTTGTTCCCTTGAGGGCTCACGAGTGACGAGTGGTGCAGCCTTCAGAGCGCAAGAACAAGAGGAAGCTTCGTTAGATTCCCGCACCTTTTCTCCAGCTGCGGGAGGGTGGGCCCCGCCTCGAGCACGCCCATCAGTGCATGGACTTCCGGGCGGGTGTTTAGGACAACCTCTTTTGGGCGGGAGGAGCGTGTTCCGGCCACGCCGCTTCGGGCATACCAGCCGGGACACGCCCCCCGCCCACAATGGTTTCCCGGGGGATCAGGGCACCCATCCATACGTTTGGGGGGACCGAGTGGTCTCCCCTTTCCATACTGGCAGTCTTTAAACACACGTGGTCACGCAGTCCTTGACCAGGCATGTGGAACTCACTATTATCACAAAAATAACACATGATATAAATAGCCCAAACAGTAAGTGAAAATTAAAAAATATGGATGTTAGTCGCTTACATACTTTTACACTGGATTTCAAGCGCTTTATTACAGATAACAGTAAAAGGAGTTTACCACTCTAATAATGTTTGAAACTACCAGTTGGAATTATCGCTTAAAACTCACACAGTTTTGTTTCACTTTACACAGGTTTGAGAAAGTTGAAAAGAACAAGGCATATTTCAGTAGATACCAGATCAAATTACGTCGATGGAGAGGTAAGTTTTGTAGGATTGAATTCTTATACATTTATATGTATATTAAACTGCTAATTTGCTTAATACAAAACTAAAATAAAAATCCCGTGCTAGATGGAATAGGGAATTTGCATCACTGCAAAACACACACACGTAGAGCAGATATTTGTAGAACTGCATACCACCACCACCTCGCTGGACAGACAACAAGCTACTAAAAGTGTAATCTTTTCACAGCACTAATTATATATGCTTACAGTGCCATAAGTACAATTAGAAAACCTCTCCAACTGACCGTGCTTTTTGTTAACTGCTTGGGCCGGGTTAACCATATCACAATAGGTCATTTAAATTGGATTTTGTGATTGCTCTTTTCTGGTGGCATCAAAGGCTTGTCTCTTTCAACACAATAATAAGTCAGTACATTTATCTTGTTTCCATGGTACTTCTTCTCAGGGCGCTGTTTTTGCTGTGCTCTCTACCTGTATCTCAAGACTAGTAGGTGATCTTTGGCATCTGACACCTGTTTAATATGTTTAAGTTATATTAAATGTCAGTCACCTGAGGGAGGTACTTGCAGTGGACCAATTGTAGTATTGTCATTATCAAAAGAGTGTCAGGTAATGTTTTTAGTATTCTATAAATGTATACTCTCTTCCAGGCGTAGGCTTTATAAGCACACTTTATCTGTCCGGTGGGCCCTCCTATGCATTCTCAATTTTTACTTCACGCGAGCAAACAACATTATTTTCTCTTTATGTTCTTCCTGCGCATAGTATTTGTTATACCGCAGCTTCTCTAAGGAATTAATGTGTCGGAAAATGTAAAAATTTAATATTGCCGGTTTCAGTTTTGCAGATTAGTGTTTGGAACTACTCTTTGGAGTTATCGCTTAAAACTCATTGTGAAAGTTGTGAAGAACAAGACCTCATTCAATAGATACAAGTTCAAAATACGTCGGAGGAGAGGTACGTTTTGTATGGCTACATTTGTATTCATTTATATGTACATTTAGCAACCAAAACACATGGGTAAAAGACATTGTCGTTTAGAAAGCCAATAGCTGTAACTCTTGCAAATGTGAGACCTATTGCATTGCAAATCTTTGTTTTACTAGCTCTACTTCATTCAGCAATGCTCACTACGAACACCATTTACCACAGTATTATGAACACAGGATTTTGGTGGTTGTATTGTGTGAAATTTTGTGCACATTTGTTGGGTTGTTTTTTGTTGTGGTGTTGATATGTTCTGTTATTTCTATGCAGTTGTGTTTGTATGATCAGTTATTGCAATGTGATTTTCTTGTGTGGTTATGCAATTATTGTGTTGCTTTCTGTTTTTTGTTGTTGTAAAGTCACAATTTGTTTAATTGTGCTAGGTAGCTTTTGCAGCCTATTATGATATATTTAGTTGTTTACTTTACGTATGCCAAATGCCTAACGCAGAACATGCCTTTAAAGTTCCTTTCACAAACAACCATTTACCTCTGTCAAAGGTTCCACCTGCCTCATCAGCTGCTTTAGGCTTTAATCAGCTCAAAACTGTGGCTGATTTAACTGAGAGCTTGCTTTATGTGAAATGGCCTAGCTTGTTACCGAGTATTCAATAATATCAATACATTTCTCAAGTAAAGACTGCAACATAGAAAGAGTAGAATTCCAAAGAGTAGGTACGTCAAGCTTCAGTTGGTAAAGTAGAACATGCGTATCCTGATATGAGGCAAGGGTGTTGTATGCCGTTTATGACTAGTTAAGGTGTGCAAAATCTTTTTAGCAAAAGTAAAAATTCAGAAAATGCAGCATCTTGCAGGTGGGTACCTATAACCAGGGTAAGTACCTGTACAGAGCATGTTATGTGAATAAATCATGTCTGGCGAAAAGCAGCAATTGCATTGCCTCCCTTGTCTGCTGTCACAAACCTAATCTGCATTGACAGCGATTCCAGCCACTCTTCAGTTACAGCATCAGTGGTGCTCCTTAGGTACCTGAAGTATGGGTCCCGGGGGGTCGGAGGTGCTCCATCCCCTCCAAAATGACCATGCAAGAGATCAGAAGATGAAGGAGCAATAAAGATGCCATTACAAAATGTTTTTACTTGGTAACATTTTCTCAAAGACAGAGGTCAAACTTTCTGATAATTGAAGATTATGCTTTCACATGGAGATTGGTGTTTACTTACTCTGGCTGCAAAGTGAAATGATTTTGTAAAGTGAATTATATGGCAATTTTGAAGGGGTACAAAGGAGTGTAAATGAAATGGTTGTTGGATGTCATATTTTTATAGCACACAATAGAAATTAAAGATTTGTAAATTAACTGTACAAATGATTCAGACTATGGGGCTCATTACGATAGCGGGAGGACCGCCACCGTCAGCCCGTCAGTGGTAGATCCCCGCCAATCGTTAGAGGCAATCAGACCGCCACATTACGATGGCGGTCGGATTGGTGATGGCCGGAAAATCCGACCGCCCCAATTCTGACAGTCGGATTGAATCCGACCAGAAGTCGGCCTGCCCTCATAGCTCAGAATGGTGGTGGTGCCTGTTAGGCACCGCTGGTGAGATTAGGATGTCAATCCTAACTGCCATGAAAAGGCTGTCTGGATGGACATTGGGGGCCCATAATGAACCCCCTTTCCTCCCTAGACCTTTCCTTTGGGTTTTGGGGGCACCTGCCCCCTCCATACCCCAGTAGCAAGTGACAGGCACCACATAGTGCCTGTAACATAGTACAGGGATGTGTACAACATCCCTTTTAAACATTGCGGCAGGTGCTGCAGCCAGCAGCACCTACAGCAATGTTAAAGGTGAGTGATAAGACCTCCACAGTGGTGGTTGCATCCTAATTCCTATTGTAGGACTGCGGCACGATTGGCGTGCGGTCCCAGATTGGAGATGACGGTGGACGGACTGAAGTCCATCTGTTATCGTAATGAGGCCCTTTATCACCAGTTCAGAAAGCACAAGCAAAGTACATTTTGTTTGTAATTCTGAAGTGTGATGGGAAAAAGATTTTAATAAGATCAAAACAAAGCAAGACATACTTATTTTCTGGAAGTTAATTTCCACACATTGTTTGTGCACCTGTCTGAGCAAATTTAGTGATCATTTCAATGGAAAAGGAGCTGTCCATAAATTATACTTTATTATCGTACCATGCTTAAGTGATATAGGGGCATATGTATCATGCATGTTACTGTTTGTAAATGGCGAGATTTCACAGAATCATGCTCTTTGTGACCGGTAAAATGCATTTTGGTATTTGTGAATTCCAATCTGCGATTCTGTAACATGTTACCAAATCGCAATTTGGAATTGCGAAAACATACCGATACGGTATTAGGAAGGGGCGTGTTTATGGTTTCCCTTCCTAATATCGCAATGCAGTTGTATGTAAGAATGTTTTGCGACTGAAATGTGGTTGCATAACATTAGCATTTTACCACCTATTTCAAGAAAGTGGTAAACCATTCGCAAATGGGAAGGGGTCCCCGAGGGACCCTTTCTCCTTTGGGAATGGTAGTGAAAACGGTTTTTTCAGAGCAGGCAGTGGTACCATGGACCACTACCTACTCCTAACAAATGAAAACGAAACATTTTTTTTTTAAACTCATCCCGTTTTCCCTTATGGAAAATGGTCGGCATTTAATAAAACATTTTTTTATTTAAAAGCAATCACAGACATGGTGGTCTGCTAACCTCATGATTTTAACTATTCCCAAATGGGTCACAAATTGTGACCTACTTCATTAATATTCATGAGGTAGGTCAATTTGCTACCCACTAGGAATCAGTATAGGAAACTCATGGAGTCTCATACATGAGAAATATTGATTACTTAATTGCGATTCGCTGAGAATCATAATTAGCTAATCGATATTTCGAATTAATGATACATATGGCCCATATTTGTGATCGTTTTATCCAAAAAGCATAACCAGCTACACAATGCACCTTTAACTCTTCCCTGCTGAATACATTTGCTACTCTTTTTTTTGTGTGACACTTCGATTTTTCACAATCCCTATTACACAGTTATGTAACATTGATGGTAGCACCCCGACTCTGAAAATTACCCCGGCATCACTGTGGTGCTTTGTGGGAAAGGGAGTCAATCTCTCCATGCATAGTGTTGCATGAGATCAGGTTTTTCCTAAGACAAGGAGATTAAGTGCACTATAAGAGGACATAATTATGTTCCATATTGCTTGTTGCCACACATACGTTTTCCACCACTAATTGGTAAAGTTATGGAACTGCCCATATTGAGAAATACAAGCAACTTGGCGACTTTTGTTGTGGGACCAAGAATACAATCACTTCACGGAAACCATCAATGGCAGAAGGTCTGAAGTAATCATTGCAGTATTAAGGGAATTCAGTTGACTTACCGGGTAAATTATGTCATAAATTGTCTCCCATTCTTTGCTTATGGTTGTCTGAGCCATGTTACCATAATTTCTCAAAAGTGGCAGTACCTAAGGTGATGATAGTGACTGTAGTGCTTAGGGTAAGGTAATAGCTTTTCAGACTTACTGATGATGCTTCCCTTGGTTACGCACTGTTAATCTTCCCTTTTCCTTACATCTGTTGACTTCATCCCAAACTGCTTTTGGTGGTGTTTACGTGTTCTATTTGAAACTACTCACATGTCGAGTTTAAATGTTCTATTTGACACTACTCACATACTATGAACTGCCTAATTGTGTTTTTATTTTTATCAGGGTAGAAAATACAGATTTTCCAAATTAGGGATTTGCCTGAGGGGAGAACAATTACAAAATCTTTTTGAGGTCTAGGTACATTATCATTTTTAATGGTTTACCTGTTCTATGATTGATAGTCCACATAAACTATGCTGTTGCAATGGAAATGGATTAGATGATTATGAGCTTAGTGGAGTACACATTGGAAATAATGTACCTGAGTCATCATCATCATCTTCAAAAATGTGCCGCACAATTTCTACTAGAGAGTTGGTGACCTTTTAATCATGTATGCAGCAATTTTCTGATAAGAATTACAGCAATAAATTTTGATTTACTATCAGCCATCTCTTTAGGAAAATGCCACTTTATCCCTACAGGGAAAACAGTTTTTTGATTGCTGGTCACTCTAACATCAATTTGTATACGGTAAGCACCCAAACATGTGGGTCACATTTACTGGTGACTTTGATAATGATTCTTCTAGGTGCAATGCTGGAAAGTGACTGATTGGCAAATCATAGAGTGAACACCAATAGCCATTCACACCTAATTACTCCTCTTTACTTCAATTAATTCTCTTGAGGAGCCCCAAATATGTTACCCAGCCCCAAAACCCAATATAGTCAATTTCTATGCAATAGAAAACAGAACAGTTTAGCTGTTGAGTGCTTAATACTACGACGTTTCGATGAAGCTGTTAACCCTTTGTTACTTTAACTCTTACACTTTACACTATTTTACTACTGTTTCAAATATTTGAATATTTCGGACTGAATTTTTCATTTTTTACAGTTTTATTGGAAGATAATTGATGGATTCACTTGTTGCCACCACCTGTGCCAATATCTTTATGGCACAATTTGAGAACTCACATATTTCTATTGTGGAAAGGTTCCGAAGATAAACTGAAGTCTAATATTGTGACACTGATAACATGCATGATAATAAAGTTTACTATGAGATTAGAGACACAAATGATTGCAGTTCTGGATGTCAGAATTATGATAGGGGAAACTCAGGAAAATAGTCTAAGAAATGAATAGACTGCAACAACATTAATATTTCTGGATAACTCACCTTTAGCACAATTTGAACAAATGAACATTCACTAAATCCGCACAATAACAATTGATTAGAAAAGTGAATAGTTTTGACAGAAAAGATTTGTTCAATAAACAAATAAAAGAAAGTAAAGACCAATATTTGTCCCCAAATATCCATTAAACAGTGGTAAGCATCAATTATCACAATTAGAGTTTCAAGTTTTCGAATGGTGAATGACTCATCATTCAGTAGAGTCAGAAGGAAGAGGTACTTACAACAAGAAAAGTATTGGATGCATTTCAAAGGCATTGATGAAAGACCTTTGACGGCCATGTTATTGATCCTCTTTTTGTTAGAAAAACTCCTGCTGCAAGGACGAAGGGCATAATGGTGGTATGGTTATGCAAACGATTTCTCCAGTGAATATTTTGTTGCTCAATTTGTAAGGTCACTTTTCATTAACCCCTTTGACGCTTGCGTCGGCCAACGACAGTCGCACGCACTACCTCGTAGTGCTGTGCACGTCTGTTGACCAAGTCGGCCCCGCCCACTGCGCTAAACCACTGCACCGCTTCAGAATTGCCGCCGCGGTTAGGCCGTTAAGTAATCCTGTACTTTGATGTTCTGTTTATTTCCTCATTCTTTGTTAATTTTCAGATATGAACATTGACAAAACCATTCCTGAGTCAGTTGTAAAGGGTTCAAAATATTTAGTTTCAAACTGAGGTACTTGGAATAAAACAAATGACTACATAAAAGACAATAAAAATAATATGTGAATATGTTAAGAAATGAAATTTATTGTGTACTATATTGCAACCACATTTTTGTGGACAGCAAGTAATAATGTAGTCAATTGCAGAAGATTTTACAAATATGAACTGTCCCTGACCATTGTTTCGGGCATTTCTGGAGGTGTGACACAGCAGATGCATGCTGCATCAAAATAACTGAAGCTAAGAACCCCTGATAAAAGACCGATTGGAAGCAATTAGGTGTTTAAGAAAACACCATGACACGTGCAGTGCACTACAACATAAACCACAAATAACCCATAAAATACCATAAAACACACTGTACCTACTAAGTACAAATCAATCATTGGACATAAAAGACATGGACCCGCATTACAAGTAGCCCACATTTCTGATGATGTCAACTAAGGTTGTCAATAGACCTATTAGGAAAAGCAACAGTAAAGGGTGTCTCCTTTCCCCCCTCTTTAACAATGTGTGGTGGGAGAAGAAAATAGCATGGGGTGATAATAATAGCAAGTATTTTGTGAAAATATTTAAGTCGCTCAGACCCTTTGATTATCTTTTTACATGTGCGATGGGACAAAGGAAACGTTCAAAGCATGTTACATGAAGGTAAATGTGAAAGCACATTTATGCCAGTTAAAACCGACTTACGAAATAAGCATTCAAACAGTAACTTTTCTGCAAAAGCTATTTCTTAACTCATAAAAACAAACCAGCTGTAGCCTTTTCTACATAGTGACCCTAGGTTTTCACTTTGAATTGACTGATTTTTTTTTGCCATTAGACCCCATGTCCTTTGTCTTTCTTGCTCAGTGTCAGTGTGCTTTGTCCCTATACGATAAAAATGTGTAGCACCCATTTGGATTATTTAATGTTTCAGCTGGAGGTAGGTTGGCACAGGGAATGGCAGGGGGTGTTGAAGTTAAATGTCATAAATGTCACAAGTGGGATGCAAAGTACATACATGTATGACTAAAATGTATGGCTTCATGGAAACCACTGCAACTGTGGCCAGTCTGGTGGAAAAATTGCAACACGTGCTCTGTCATTTAGAAAAACCTAGTTATATATATTATCTAGATCCGTATGACCTGAAAGGCCACAGGTTAGCTGCTTCATGAATTAAAAGGCAAAACGGTAAATATTAAATAAATGTATGTTTCTAAAGTCAATAGCAGCCCAACATTGTCTATGCGATGGCCTGAATGCGAATAAAAGTCTGTATTTGCAAGTTTATTTAGGAAAAATATAGAAACTATTTATGAGACATGTATTTCAGTGGCAAAAGTAGATTTTTAGTATCTTTAGTGGAAAAAATACTTTTAAAGATCATACTTTGTACTACCTCAAAACAAAGCACTGTTAAATATTTCTAATGGATTTAATTTCTTCCTGTGGCAGTAGTTTGAATTCGAATTAGATGCTGTAGGAACATGCCTCTTTTTTCCATTATGACCCCCAGATTTGTGGACTGATACTGTTGTCCTTTTGACTCTGATTGGAGTAGGGCACACAGGAACTGCTGCAAATGTGTGTAAGATTACCCCTGGGAAATGTTTCCCTATCGGTATTGAGGAGCTAGGAGTCACCAGACGCACAGGCTACTGCCAGTCATACATGTGTCACCCCTCAGCACCATATTCAGGCTACTGGATCTGTGGAAGACAAAAGAAGAACTGCACCATCTGCTGAAACCTAGAAGGCTGAACCTGCTCCCACTTGTACCCTGGGCAAAGAAGTGGACTCCAAGGGTAAGTTGGTTGGCCACCTGTTAAGCTACAAGGACACAACAAGATGCTAGAGACCCTGTCACCTGAACAGCCCAGCTACCCAGTTCTAACTGTACCTGCCCTGGACCGAGCTGGTGGCAACTGCAGGAGTGAATCTTGACCCGCAAGTGATTTGTCTTAGCTGGAGAACCATGGTGAGACCAGGACCAACCTCCCCACCTGATCTGACAAGGGTACATCACTGCTTGGCCTGAGTTTGCAGTAGCTCCCACTGCATTCTCTCAATGCCATGATCCATCAATGCTGAGCTCTTTTTGGGTCCAAAATGTAGCTTCATCAGCGTCATTGTAGAGAGAGAGGCAATCAATGCCAGAATATCTGGGGCACAGAAATGTGAATTTCTTCTGTCTGGGCAGAGCCGGTAAAAGAGGAGGTGGGCTTGCTATTATCTATCATGCCTCTATCCGGGGATCATTTCAGGCGGTGTCCTCATGGACGTGTAAGGCACTGGGATTCAAACTATCAATATCAAATCACCAAACCTTTCAAGGCTGCCTTCTGTATAGACCACCAGGGTCCAGGTCCCAGTTCCTTGAAACGGTGGGTACTATTCTGGAGGAAGCCCTGTGTACCAAATCCTTCACAGCACTAGGAGATATTAATTTCCACTTAGAAGGTAGCTTATACTAGGACACTCTAGCTCTGGTTGAAGCAATGCAGGGGGCGGGTCTGACTCAGGTGGTAAGGGGGGCCACGCACTCAGTAGGGCACACTTTGGATGGCATTTTTACGAACAACCCAGACTTACATTTTGTCTATACTGAGTCCTTGGCCTGGTCTAATCACTCAGTTGTGCTATTTAACATCCAAGCGCCTCAACCGGATAGGGCCAGGCAGGACAGGAAGTCAGCCAAGCTATATAGACCCTGGAAAGAGCTTGATGGAAGGGCTCTGGAGGACCGGCTCACATCCTCCCTGACTACTCTGCCTACGAGTGGATCCCCGCCCTCACCTATACATAAACCAAGCTGCTGTTCGCGTGCTACTCAAAGGTGGACACCTTCAAGCATTGCTATTACACAGTAGAGCATATCTGTCTTGAGAAAACAGATTAATGCTTCACAGATTCCATTATTGTATCAGTTTGCAGAAGAAAATAATGTGGTCATACTCACAAGAGCTAGTGTGATTTTATCTCACCGCACAGATTTAAACCCTTGCATTCTTGTAATGTTTTGACATTTCTTGTAACTACTTCACATGTAAAAACAGTATGGCATCAGCCATATATGCAGGTCTTCTGAGTGCATTATAGTTAGAAACTGGGTTACTAGTTGAGGAGGGTGAACCCCTACTCAAGCAGCAACAACAATCTATTTTAGGTTGAAACACAAGGAAATACCAAACTAACCTGTGCTTAACCCACTGGTAGCGTGGCTCAAAACATTGAGGCTTAACTTAGAGACATGTGCAAAGTATTTATGCAGCACTTCAAACTGTAATAAAGTGAAAACACAACACAAGAAAAATGCCACACCAATTTAGAAGAATAGAGTAAAATGTAATACATTATTTGAAACCAAAACAACAAAAATCCAATCAGTGAAACCAAAGCTATGCAATTTTTGAGATTGAAATAAAAAAAGTGCCCGGAACCACAAAACGCCAACAGTAGTTAACTGGCCATGCTGGACTGGGACACAGTCATAAGTTCAGTCAGACTGTGATAAAGCGTGGACCATATAAAAGGACCCAGCTAGGCCCGATGAACAAGAGCATGTTAAATCCTGGTTGTAGAGTGTTGTGTGATCCCGTGTCCAGGATGTGTCATGCAGCGTCGGTTGTGAGGCTGCAATTCCAGGTCTTGCACTGTTATCGAGTTGACATGCAGCTTGCAATATAAAGTCATGCATTGAATATGCATCTCTCACAGGGTGGTTCCGAAGACGTGGCCTGGCTTGCGATGGGTAGTACCGCATCTTTTTCAGGATTACATCAATGAGGCGCTTGCGATGTGACGGCCTGCATCAAGGATGCGGTGCACAACAGTGGTTCTGTAGAGACTGCAGGTTGCAATGCAAAGTCCTACAACAGGGACGAGTCTTGCTGCGGCAGCCTCAAAGCAGTGATGCACTGCATTGCGTCGGCTCTGACCACTGGACCACAGCTAGGCTGACAGAGCAACATCCAAGAGTCCAGGACTGGGGTGGCACCCCTTGGTGGACAAGACTCACAGCAGACTAAGTCCAGGTGCTTGGTTCAAGATGGTTGGAGCCTGGCCTGTCCCTGAGTCTTCTGATCTGGAGGCTAGCCAACTGGCCCTTGGAGTCACTATGGAAGTCCTGGGTCAAGATGCAGCTCCTCTCCTTCACTCAGGCAGCAGGGGAACATAGTAGCAGTCCTTCGGGCAGAGCAGAACAGCAGTCCTTCTGACTCCTCCGCAGGTTCACGTTACTGCAGAGTTGGGTCTGAGGGTCCAATATTTATACCTGATACCAACTTTGAAGTAGGAGATGGTTCTGGAGGTTTCCACCACCAGAGGTGTTTGGAATTTCCCCACTCCCAGTGCTGGTCCTAGCTTATCCAGGGCCACAAAATACTAATGACAAACCTCTTGTGGGAGCGCTCAGGCAGAGCCATTGTGTTGTTCAGGTGTAAATTGTAAATTGTTGTGTCTTATAAAGCGCACTGCTACCCGGAGGCCTCGTAGCGCTATAGACCGCTGGGGAACCCGTCCTGGCTTTCCCTGTGAGATAGTCCCTCCTGGGGGTCTCCAAGGTGAAACCAGGCATCCCCGGCGTTTGTGTGGGGCCGTTGTGGAGATGAGGCAAGCTAATGCCCAGAGTTGCCGAGTGTGCTCCCTGGTCGGAGTAGGCACCGATGCGAGAATTATCAGTCCGCTGATCCTGATCCAAGACCCTGCCACGTCGGGAATCGAACCCTGGTCCCGGGCCGTTCTCTGCACTCGGGTCTGCCGCCTCTAACCAGTGAGCCACACCTCTCCACTGTGTGGTAGGTGACAGCTCCTCCCCATCATCAAGTCAGAAATGACTCATCCTGCACCTATTGCCCTTCCTTTTTTCACTGTCTGGGAGCAATGTACAAAGACCAACTGCCAGCTACACCTACTCACTTGACCCAAGATAAAGTTGTAGATACCAAATGGTTGGGACAAGAAAATGCCAACTTTCTAAAAGTATTACGATAAAGGGGATTAAGCCCTCTATTGATAGCTAGATGGGGCTTCTAAAGAATGTCCCACACGCCAAATTGATGAAGAAATCTCAAGTCAATTAAAATCTGCTCTGGAGCAAGGAATTCTAGGTCAAAGGAATACAAGTTCATGAATAAAACACACTCAAGGATTCCAGTTATATATTTTCTTCCAAAAATTCATAAGTGTCCCACCGAACCACCAGGAAGACCCATCGTCTCCAGATGTGATTCAGCGTTAGAACATTTAGCAAACTATATAGACATTTTCTTAAAACCATTCATCGAAGGGGTGCCATCATACCTAAGACACACAACCGATTTCATTATCAAAATAGAAGGACAAACATTTGATCCTGACCATCAGTGAATGGTATCACTGGACGTGATCTCATTGTATACCCAGAACCCCTAAGACGAAGCTCTACAATCAATGGTGTATTATTTGGAAACCGACAAAGACCCCACCGGGTGCCAACTGATTTCATCTTTCAACTGGCGGAAATTGCCCTGAAGAAAAACTATTTCTGGTTAAACTATACATTCTTCATGCAGACAAAATGAACAGCAACGGGATGTCCCTTCGCCCTAGTAATGGCTGCGCTCGCTTTTAGGACAAATTCATCAGCAACGATAATCCATTTGATAAACATATCCAGCAATGGTACCGGTATATAGACAATGTCTGGTGCCTTTGGAACGGCACAGAAGATGATCTCCAACAATTCTATGAATGGTTAAATACAAGACAACATGTCATAAAATTCAGCATCACCAAAAGCAAATCGTGCCTGATTTTCCTGGATGAAGAAGTTATACCATATGAACAGAAATCGTTGACCACTCTGCATCGTAAAGCGACAGACAAGAACACAATCCTACACTACCAAAGTTTCCACCTAAGAAATCTAAGGTATAATCCCCCTTATGGTCAGTTACTGAGAATCAGAAGAAACTGTGCCAGAAAAGAAGATTTTATGATCCATGCAGCGGTATTATATGAACAACTGAAGGACAGAGGCTACCCCCATAAAATGCTCAAACATGTGACCAAAAGGGCCTGGTATAAACCCCAGGAAGATTTGCTCACAAAAATACCACATAAACCAATTGACAAATTAGTCTGTGTCTCCCTATTTGGCCCTCATACCAACAAATTTTGCAAGATGATATTGAAAAATTGGCATCTTCTGAGCCAACTTGAATGCCTACTTGAAAGAACTTTGTTTGCAATGAAGAAAAACAAAAGTGTAGGCCAAAGTATCATCAGAGCAGATCTGATACACAGTACTAAAAAAAAGACCTACAATCAAAATGGAATATGAAACCCATTGAGGGCCACCATAAATGCGGAAGTTGTTCACCCTGTGGTACTACCATTGAAGGCACTGAATTCATCCATGACCGGGTAAAATGGTCTCATAAAGAATTTTCAAATTGCAAAATGGAAAACATAATTTATGTGATCAAGTGCCCATGTCCCAGGATATGTATTGGTAAAACGAACCAACAAGTCAACCAAAGTATTGTCCAACATCGCTCCTGCATTAAAAAGCAAGTTATGACAGCCCCAATGGTGTCTCACTTTGTTGAAAAGAAATACTCGGAAAGGGATTTCGTTTGGACAGTACTATCAGCCTTAAAACTACCGCCCAGGGGTGGCAATCTTGAAACAGCTTAATCCAAAAAAAGCATATCTCATTCTGAAACTAAATAGCACCCTGAAAGGTTTAAACGAAATGTCAGAATTAACAAAGTCCAGTACTTGAGTATCATAAGATCAGCATGATTTATTTAACCAACTCATTCACAAAGAAATGCAAATGCAAAGTCACTGTTCACACACTGGCTAAAACTACACCACCCAGCATTCAACAAACTGGGATCTTCCGGCTGAAGCGAAGAAATAAGGAAAATATCAGAATAAAATCAGAATCCCCTCTTGACCCTTGCCCACCGTCCATTTTAAAACTCATCCCTCAATCTATAACATCTCCTCTCACCAGCATCTGTAACTCAATGTTTCACACAGGCAGCTACCCCTCAGTCTGGAAAAAAGCTATCATAAAACCTCTGCTCAAGAAACCTACCCTCGACCCCTCAGCCTAGGAAAATTACAGACCTATTGCCTGCCTTCCTTTTCCATCGAAAATGTTTGAAAAAATAATGAATAGACAATTATCTGAGTTCATCAACCGGAATCACCTCCTGGATGACACTCAATTTGGGTTCAGAAAGGGCCACGGAACCGAAACGGCGCTCATCAAGGCAACAGACGAGATCAGGATGATCCTGGATCAAGGCGGCGCGGCAGTCCTCATACTATTGGACTTGTCCGCCACCTTTGGCACGGTTGATCACGCCACTCTCATCGAGCGTGTCTCTTCCCTTGGCATCAACTAGACTGCAAGGGACCTTCTATCCTCATTCCTTGCTGACCAAACCCATTCTGTTAAAATAGGCAACTTCTACTCCCCAGTGTTAACCTTCCCATGTGGGGTGCCCCAAGGATCCTCGCTAAGTCGACCTTATTTAACATCTATGTGTCGGACTTGGCCAGGATTATCAAAATACATGGGGCCTCATTTATGAAAAGTGACGCATCGCTGCGTGAAAACAGCGATGCATCACTTGTCACTGCGCACTCCTTGCGACACCAATGATGCGTCATGTTTAATGTATGACGCATCATGTCGCAAGGACTTAAAGATACGTCAGTATTTCTGACGGATCTGTAAGCGCAAAAGTGACGCATTGCTGGAGTGTATCACAAAAGTGACGCAACTCCAGCAATGCGTCCTTTCACATGGGGAAAGCCTCATGTGAAAGGGCTTGCGTCAGTCTTACGCCTGCTGTGAGGCAGGCGCAAGATTTTGACGCAACAGCATCCTACAAGTGACGCAGTGAAATCTCATAGATTTCACTGCATCACTATTACAAGGCTTTTTGCGGGGGAACGCCCCTTCTGCATACATTATACCTGACGCAGGTATAATGTGGCGCAGGGGTTTAAAAAGTGACGCATCTACCTAGATGCGTCACTTTTTAACTATGGCGCAACAAGGCGCATTTTGTACGCCGCTGGTGTGTCACAAAAAGTGACGCACCGGCGGCGCAAAACTGATGCAAGGCCTCATAAATAAGGGCCATGGGATGAGGCTAACTTCATATATAATGTGTACCAACAAGAAGAGAGGCAGGGAGAGTCAGGACACCCTCTTAGTCCCCGGTTATAGTATGCCAACAAAAAAAGAGAGGTCCGTGGTATGACAGCAACCACTTAAAGGAGCAGAGAATAGATATTACCTGACCCAACTTAGGTAGGTAAGAAAGTCCTCACACACCGACCTGGTTGGTGTCGTGCTTCATCATTGGGCCCCACCAAAAAGGTCGAATATCTTTTTGGTGTGCTGCGATGCCAGATTTACTGCGGAGCGGGTTTCGTGAAAAAGGCGTGCAGTGAAAATACTTAAAAGTGTCTAATGAGTATCAAAAATAATTTAATAATGGATCCCTCAGACACAGATAAAAAGCTATGTTTTCGGAATTTCAACCCAACGTAAATGGTTTGGTTAATTCCAATTAATATTAATATCAGTCGACATGTTTCAGCCTATGAAACGGTATAAGTTTACCAGGCATTCTTCAAGACACATGTAGTGTAATAAACCCTTGTGGTATGAGCACCCTAAGGCTCACCCTTACCTAGGGACGTGAAAGTGAAAATATTTTTAAAAAAGGTGAAAAAAGTGCAAAAGTGGAAGGAGCAATTGCTCATTCCTGGTAATTCCTGGTTTAGGAGGATTTCCGCACTTTTTAGTTAATTGCAAAATGCACCATGGGTCGAAAGAGGGTGGTGGAGGCTTACTTGGCACACCGCCCTCAAAGCCGGCACCCGTGTGGCACCTAGCTACTCCTCAGACTGGACCCCCCCGAAGGGGTCCAGTCTGAGGAGTAGCTAGGAGTAAGCCTCCACCCCCCTCCTTTGACCCATGGTGCATTTTGCAATTAACTAAAAAGTGTGGAAATCCTCCTAAACCAGGAGTTACCAGGAATGAGCAATTGCTTCTCCCACTTTTGCACTTTTTTCACCTTTTTAAAAAATATTTTCACTTTCATGTCCCTAGGTAAGGGGGAGCCTTAGGGTGCTCATACCACCAGGGTTTATTACACTACATGAGTCCTGAAGAATGCCTGGTAAACTTATACTGTTTCATAGGCTGAAACATGTCGACGGATATTAATATTAATTGGAATTAACCAAACCATTTATGTTGGGTTGAAATTCCGAACACATAGCTTTTTATCTGTGTCTGAGGGATCCATTATTAAATTATTTTTGATACTCATTAGACACTTTTTTTTATTTTATTTTTTTATTTGTTTATCATGCAAAAATAACAGCACATTACAATGTACGAGGAGCCCTTCGCCTACAACCCTTCACGGGCCGGCAGTGGTCTGCCTCGCCACAATCATGACACTTACATATAGCAAGCAGCAGGACCTATAGATCAAGGTTTAGGTCTCAGTAGCAATACGGATCAAGCAGGGCTACCCCCGCCCGCTAGTCCTGTCTGCGTTACGGTGTGCACTGCATGTATACAAACAAAACTGTACATTTTTATCATTTTCTCCCAACCAAAACCCCATCCCATGAACCCCCCCACCCCGCAACTGGTCCCATGTTTGTGCTTCTCGTGTTTGGTAGTGCGCGTCCCGGTGACAGGCTATGGCTCGTGCCACTCGCAACCTCCCAGCAACCTAGAGGGGGCCTCCCAATGTCTCGCACAGGCAGGGGTGTGATAGCGTCTCCCACCCATTGACATACTATAGTGCAGTGCGCGGCTCTATCCGGGCTCTATGTGCGGGTCACTGTCTTGGTCTTCCCCCTCCCCCTCAGTGGATGCATCCTCGTCTATTCTGGAGGTTAGGTATGTCTGGTATAGCCCCCAGAAGTTTTTGGGGCGGCTTCGGGGCGGGAGGAGCTCGCTGTATGCGTCTGCCTGAGTGTTGCAGTATTTCATGTCGCTAGACCATCTCTTCAGTGTAGGAAGGGGCCCCCTCATCCAGCACAGTGCCACTACTCTTTTCGCAAGGAGCATGCCCATGCTCACCAGCTTCCTCACCGTGACGGGTATCTCCTTTGTGTATCCCATCAGCGCGAGGGCCGGGTTAAGTGTCAAGTCCAGCTCCACTATATTGCTAAGTTCTGCAAATACGCAGGCCCAGAACTTCTGAACTCCTGGGCACCACCAGGCTAAATGCAGGAAGTCCGCCACTGGAGCATGACATCTCTCACAGCGTGGCGTGTCCCGTAGGCCGTACCTGTGTAATCGCTCCGGCGTGTGGTACACCCGCTGCAAGAATTTAAAGTGGATCAAACGGTGCCGCCCGTTCAGGGAAATGCGCCTGGAGGCCGCGCAGCAGTACCCCCACATGCCGTCGTCAATTGGAGTCCCTAGATCAGTCTGCCAGGCTAGTCGCGCCCTAGTGTAGTGTAGTGCAGTGTGCTCATGACCTATCCTATAAAGCCTAGAAATCAGTTTCTTCGGGTTCTCAGTATCTATGATGTACACTAGTTCCGGGACTTCAGGGGGTTCTTCCAGGTCGGGGCCCAATAGATCCAGCAGCGCACTTCTCGCCCTATGATACTGGAAACGTTGAAGCACTGAGGCACGCTCCCCCCCGTGCGCGAGCTGTTCCCACGTCTTCACCTTCCCTTGCACAAAGAGGTCACCCATGGTGCGTGCGCCTAATTCGTTGAGGGCCTTGTACACACCAGGTTCCGCCAATGTTGGGAGCCATAGCGCCCATTGTATCGGCATGTTGGATGCGTACATCAGTACTTTGTCCTGTCGCTGCAATATAGAATGCCAGGCATGGTTAGTGGACAGGAGAGAGTCCAGTACTCCCACCCTGCGGTCCTTGGGTCCGCATATGGTCGCTGGAAGTGGGGTGGGATCCGCGAACAGTCGCTCCAGGATCACATGCGGGATGTCCCGGTCTCCATGAATCCAGGTGTGGAGATGGGAGGCCTGCGCAATCCTGTAGTAGCGCTCCAGGTCTGGAGCAGCCAGACCTCCCTGCTCGTATGGCAATTGTAACACCTTCCATTGCACTCTAGGTTGCTTTCCAGCCCACGCCAGTCTCACTAGTAATTTGTTCATGGTCGCAAAGAAAGCCTTCGAAAGGACCATCGGGAGGTTATTGAAGAGAAACAGAAATCTCGGGAGGATTACCATTTTCATCATAGCTATTCTGCCCATCAGCGACAGCGGAAGCTTGATCCAAAGCTCCACGTCGTCCACAAGTTTACTGTAGGCAACCCCGTAGTTCTCCCTTATCATCACATCAGGATCTGTATGGAGCATGATGCCCAAATACCTCACCGGTTCTGTGGACCATTGGAGCGGGTAATCCATCTTGAAAGGCTCGGTGATAGGGGTCAGCGGGAAGGCCACTGATTTTGGCCAGTTGACCTTTAGTCCCGAGAGTGCGCCAAACCTCACCACTTCCCTCAAGACCGAAGACAAGTTATTGGCCGGGTCTCTGATGTACAACAGAGTGTCATCCGCATACGTGGATATGCCAATCTTGTAAGTAGGGTAGCTGATGGCTTCATAGGAGTGGTATTCCCGCATTGCGCACGCCAGTGGTTCCGCCACCAGTGCATATAGTAGCGGGGAGAGGGGGCACCCCTGTCTCGTGCCTCTGCTAATGGCGATCGACTCCGAGACCGCGTCCCCCAGCCTGATCCTCGCCGTGGGCATATGGTAGAGCGCGCCCAGGAGTTGGAGGAATAGCTCCCCCAGTCCCAGCCTCTTCAGCACCTTACGCATGAAGGGCCACTCCACAGAGTCAAAGGCCTTCTCCATATCGAGGAAGACCGCCATGGCTTTAGTATCATGCCTAGTGTGCTGCATGGCCCCCATGACAGTGCGGATGTTGTAAGTGAGGTTCCTAGCTGGGATAAACCCTGCCTGTTCCGGGGCTACCAACTCCGGTGCTACCAGTGCCAGTCTGGTCGCCAGGACCTTAGCATAAAGCTTAGCGTCCACATTCAGAAGGGAAAGGGGGCGGTATGAACCTGGAAGATCAGGAGGCTTGCCCGGCTTCAATATTGTGACGATGAGCGCCTCTCTCATCGAGGGCGGCATAGCGCCGTACTCGCATATCTCGTCAAAGAGGGTGGAGAGGTAAGGCAACAGCTTGTCCTTGTATGCCTTATAGAATGCCACCGTCAGCCCGTCAATCCCGGGCGCACTTTCGGACCTCATGGTGACTAGCGCGTCCGATATCTCCTCACGGAGTATAGTGGACATCAGGAATTCCCTCTGCCAGTTCTCGAGGAACGGCATCTTAATGTAGTCTAAATAGTTGTCAATTTGGTCTTCCACCCCAGTGATCTTGGTAGTATATAGGTCCTCATAGAATCTCCGAAATTCCGCTAGAATGTCATCCTCCGTATTGACTCTCTCCCCCCCCGGGGTTTGCAGTTCCGGGATTGTCTGCCTGCGCCTAGTGCCCTTCATTATCCTAGCCAGCAGTGCTCCAGGCCGTTCTCCTTCTCCATAAGAGCGCGCTGTCGCGTACTTTCCTAGATGTCTAACCTCTCTATCCGCCTCCTCCTGAAACTCTTTCAGTAGGCCCTGCAAGGACTCATTCCCGAGTGGCGTCGGGACCAGTAGCTGGCGGCGTTCACAGTCCGCGATCTGCCCCTCAAGATACTTAAGCCTGTTCCTAATCGCTTTGAGGACACTGGAGTGTTTTGCCATGACTACCCCCCTGACGTACACTTTGAATGCCTCCCAGACTGTACCAAAACTGTCCACTGAGCCTACGTTAGTGGCGAAATAGGTATCTATGTCCTCCCCCAGGTCAGCCCTAAACGCCTCATCTAGTAGTGAGTATGGCGGGAAGCGCCACGTGAACGGAGGGATCCTCTGCTTGGGAGTGGTCAGTACTAGAACTACTGGGGAGTGGTCCGACAGGGTGCGGGGGAGCACCCTGCAGCCCCTAACCATGGGGAGCAGCGTGTGTGTGGACAGCCAGTAATCTATCCTGGTATGGATGTTATGGTACGCTGAGTAGTGTGTGTATCCCCCCTTGTCGTTGTGCCTATCTCTCCAAACGTCCACCAGCCCTAGACGCAACATTTCAGCCTGCATCTGCAGAGCGGCCGCCGCCGGGCGCCGGGGGGGGGCCCGCCGACCTATCCATCTCTGCATTAAATGTGAAGTTGAAGTCCCCCCCCCAAAGCATTCTATCAGCGGGGCATGCAGCGCAGTGGCCCGCCACTGCCGCATAGAAGTCAGGGGAGTCGTAGTTCGGGCCATAGATATTCATGATTAGCATGTCGTGGCCCTTGCCTACGCACCTGCTCAGCACAAACCTTCCCTCCGGGTCTGCTTTCAGTAGTGTGAGAGACAACTTGGATTTCGGGTTGACCCATGTAAGAACCCCCCTTGCGTGTGTGGTGAAGCCCGCGTAAGTGGCGTTACCCTGAAGCCCCCTGTGCGTGAGCATCTTGCTGGTGTCGGGCAAGTGAGTTTCCTGCAAAAGCGCCAGGTCTATGTGGTGTCGGAGTAGGTACTGCAGCACCTTGCGGAGTTTTCGGTAATCATTTAGCCCCCTAACGTTCCATGTAACAGCCTTGAGAGTCTCTGTGTCACTCAGTAAGTCATCATGTGATGCATCAACCATTGTCCCTAAAGAAGCATATCAATGTCAAAGCCCTACCATACATCACCCCCCTCCGTCCGCAGCATCCGCCTACGCCCTCCGAGGTGCACAACATTTCAGAGCACAGTTTGGACCCCCCCCCGAACAGTTCTGAACCCATAACCCCCATCTCCCCCCCCACCCACAGTCAACCAACCCCAACCTGGTGTGACCGAGTCCTCCAACTCTCGCTTCCCCCCGCCTCCCACAGTCACCCAACCCCCAACCTGGTGTGACCGAAGTTCCAGTGCCCCTCCCCCCCCCACATTCCAGCCCATGCAACAATTCCCCATACCAGCTCGATCCGAGCCGTAACCGCAGTATGCGCTGGGGCAGAGGTAGCCTGTGTAGTCCTTTTGTCGTCCTCTTCCCTACTAGGACTATCAAACAGTGTCCTTCCGCTTGCCCCTTCGCCAGCGCCCCGTTAACAAGATTTAGCAGTGTCATCGAAGCTCCACATTTCACCAATGTGTGCGAGTTTTCACCCCTCCACCCCCCCACACCCAGATTCTCCAGTACCCTCCTGTGTCTCGCATTTGGGCGCCAAGTCCCGCCTAGGGCAGTTCCAGTAGTGCAAGCGCAGCCCCCCGGAGGCCCCAGTACAAAACACACAAATCTCACCCACAGTTCAACGTGTAATAGTCCAGGGCCTGCGGCAGTGCGCTCCGAGCGGCTATCTCCCTGCAGTCCAACGAGGGGAATCGGGGGTGCTGAAGCAACCGGTGAAACTCATTGCACTGTATGCCGCCCTCTGTTCCTCAGTCTTGTTCCTCGAGGTCCCCATTACTGTTCCGCTCCGCCGTGTGTGGACTCGGACTCCCCCGGGTATCTTTCATCCAAACCTTCAGGGATTTTTGCAGTTCTTTGGGATCCGTGAAGAAATGCGAGTGCCCCTGCCTGTTGATGCGTAGTCTCGCGGGGTAGAGCATGGCGTAGTCCAGGCCCAGGTCTCTGAGTTGCTGTTTGTATGGAACAAATCTCCGTCTCTCCTCCTGGACCTTCGAAGTGAAGTCAGGGTATAGCGATATGTCCATTCCCTCGTACTGTAGTTTGCCCTTTTCACGGGCCGCTCTGAGGGCAGCGTCTCTATCCCTGTAATTTAACAATTTCGCTATAATCGGCCTCGGGTTGGCGCCCGGGGGAGGCCTCGGGCCGAGGGTGCGATGGGCGCGTTCCACTATAAACATTGGCGAGAAGGTGTCGTCCCCTAGCATCGTCTTCAGGAGCTTTTCAATAAACAGTTCCATTTTGCCCGTTTGGGTCGACTCGGCCACACCCGTGACGCGGATGTTGGAGCGCCGGGAACGCGCCTCCAAGTCCTCCGACTTCTCCTGGATGACCTGAAGTAATCTACCAAATTGTTTACGGTCAGAGTCCCACTCGGTTTGCGCCTCCTCCGCCTCAGTGAGTCGGCGCTCTGCCATGTCCAGCCTCTCCGCGTGCTTGTCCACTCTTTCTGTCATCCGGTCCATCCGATATGCCAGCGCATCAATCTTGCTTCCAATGGCCGACATACCCTCCTGCAGCCCCTTCTCCATAGTGGTAAGCATCTCTTTTATCTCTGCGCACAGTGAGGGACTCTGATCACTAGCCGCGTTCGGAGACTGGGCAGCCGGTTGTTCTGGTTCCTTCCGCCTACGCTGCTCGAACGTCAGCTTCGTTTGCGTCCGGTCTCCCTTGACCATCGTGAAGTTTTCGGGGAGGCAGTGGCCCTCTCTGACGGGGGCCTCACTGTATGCCAGAGCTCCGTGCGTGCACCCTCGATGGCAGTGAGTGGCTGCAGTGGTGCTGTAGGCAGGGCCGCGTATGGAGTGCAGCCTGCTGGGGCCCGGTGTTGCCACTGATGCTCGTGGATGTCCTCAGGTATGGCCGGTAGGTCGCCCTCCAGTACCTCCAGTATGGCCCAGGGCAGTAACAGAAGTCCGTTCTCGTGGGGGGAGTCCTCAGCTCTCTGGAGGCTGCTCGCTCCCTCAACAAAGCCCAGCACACCTCAGCTGTGGGGATGGAAGTCTGTCTGGGGCCCGGGCCGATCCTATCTCTGGGGTGCTCCGTGGTCACCACGTGGTCCGCAACCGGCCCTGCAGTCGCACCGGTGCCTCCCTCGTCGCTCCCACCGGCTCACGGGTGTGAGTCAGCACCCCCGGTGCGTGGTTCCGAAGCGTGGGGCAGCCGGTGGGCCAGCCTCCGGTAAGCGTCGTCCGACCCCCAGCCGTCCGCTCGCCTCTGCCGCACGTCGGGTGACGTCGCTCGGCCTCGCCAGTTAGGAAAGGCCGGGGATTCGGGCCTGGTCCGGCGTCAGTAGGGTAGTCGGGCAAAGTAGGGCTTCCCTAGCCCGAATTCCGCCCAAATTGCAGCCGGAGATCCGTTAGGGATAGTGGGGACGACGTCCGCTGAATATTTGTGTGTGGCACTGCTTTTAGAGGATCTATGCCGGATAGGTATCGGCGCTGGCTCGGAGCTTCGCTCTTACGCGTCCGCCATTGACGCCGGCTAGCTCCGCCCCCCACTCATTAGACACTTTTAAGTATTTTCACTGCACGCCTATTTCACAAAACCCGCTCCGCCATAAATATGGTGTCGCAGCACACCAAAAGATATTCAACCTTTTTGGTGGGGCCCAATGATGAAGCATGACACCGACCAGGTCGGTGTGTGAGGGCTTTCTTACCTACCTAAGTTGGATCAGGTAATATCTATTCTCTGCTCCTTTAAGTGGTTGCTGTCATACCACGGACCTCTCTTTTTGTTGGCATAACGTCATATGCCGACAACACCCAACTGGTGTTAGCAGTCCATAATGATGGTGAAGCTGTTGCGGCAATGTTCCAGGAGGGAATGCTCCCCATCAGCTCATGGATGATGAGCAATTGCTTAAAACTAAACTCCAATAAGACAGAGGTAATGACCTTTGGATCCCTCACCCCACACTGGTCGCCCAAATGGTGGCCTAACAAGTTAGGTTCTCCACCAAAACCCGTTATGAAAGTCAGAAACCTGGGGATCCTGTTTGATGATAAACTCTCGTTTATTCATTATGCCAATGCGGTCGTCTCCTCCTCCTACTACACACTAAAAAAAATAAAGAAAATACTGCTTTTCCTCCCACTCTCCGCAGGCAAAACCCTGATGTCCACAATAATACTTTCTAAAATAGACTACTGCAACGCACTTCTGCTCAATGCTCAACAGAAAGTTCTCAATAAGCTACAGTTGGTGCAAAATTCAGCAGCCAGAATCTCAGTAGGCACCCCTAGGTTCCAACCCTTCTCACCCATCATCCACCAACTTCATTGGTTGCCCATCAAAAGCCGGACCAAATTCAAAGCATTGTGCATCCAAGGCAATCAACAACACTGGACCACAGTTCCTAAAGCAATCACTAAGCCTATACACCCCCAATAGACCTCTACGCTCTTCCACAGCACACCTGCGCCCGGTCCCACGCACCAAGAAAGCCTCCTGGGAAGACCGACGTTTTCTTGTTGCTACGGTAAGACTCTGGAACACACTTCCACTCCTCATTAAAACTAGCCTTACACTTATTATATTCAGGAAACAATTATAGACCTGGCTCTTCAGCCAGTTGTCTCCACTCTTTTCGTTTATCCTTTGCATTACTCCTGAAGCGCCGAGACACCCCAGGGTGTTTGCACACTATGGAAGTTGCATAAACATAAACATAAACATAAACATAAAGCATATGCGTTCCAACTGGAAATGAGGATAGGAAGTAGTACACAACCAGTAATCGCACGCTTAACGAAACTCAGCGAGGCTGTCTGCCTGATCGTGAAACCGCTGTGGAAACTAACAAGTAAGCGTCAAGAACATGTATCTTTTGATTGCAACAAAATATCTACTGCCCGGTTGAACAAAACACATAAACGGTCTCCCCCTGCAGCTTGCCCTCAGATCCAATAAATCCAATGTAACCGAAGGGCTCTTCACGTCTTTTCGTGGAAATAAAGACAAAGAATCAAGTAAGCAGAAATGTTTTAACACGCTACAGTAGTGAATATTAGTAATCGTATTGCACTCGAGTAAAACCTTATTTCTTATTTACCACAGATGGGTCCAGTTTAAACTCACAATAGTACTTACGACAACAGGAAATCAATACCGGAAGTGAAACAGTACCACATTAAAATCCAGGTATTATTACATTAAAATACCAAACAGCTGAACATAACAGAGAAGGGAGGGAAAACACTGATTATCATTTTTGCTTTATTTTTCTATATTTTTAGATTACACTAGGTCAATACTCTGAAGATAATCCCACAAATGAAACAGGGATTTGAAACGCGTTGGCACATTCCTCTTTATTATACCATGAGGGATTAAGCTACAATTTGAGTATATGCACTGACTGGGGAAATCGAACTTTGATTCATCCCCACATACATTAGACTTTTCTCCCCATGTCAAGCAACTCTCGTAAAATGAAACTAAATAGTGCACAATGAGAGGGCTCTGTGCTAAGACATTATGCTGTAAACCGGAGACTGGTGTAATGTTTAAATGGTTACAGTGAGTTGTAACCGTGATAACTCAATGTTTTATTGTATAATTTATTGAAGCAACATTTGTAGAGTGTTATAATTGTTTAAAACGTTTTTGAATGCACCCATTACAGTTATTTGTTTGCACTAAACAGTGTGTCGCTATGTTTTCGGACATTTAACAGTGTTAAATGTTATGAGAAAATATTGAAACAAATGGGTAAATATTCATACCAAGACCAAGGAGACTATGTGCATTGATCCACTGTCTGCTTAAATAAACAGCAGCTATTTAAAAGCGGTAGCCAGATCGACTTTTTTTATAAAACTTTCTAAAAGTGGCATTTTCAGAATTGTTATAAAATCCAACTTTATCTGTGAGTCTCACCAGGTGTTTTCCGCAGAAGTGAGATGCAAGATCCGATGCTAGGACCCAACTTCCCACACCCACCAAAGTCAGCTCAATATTGTCAAAGCTAGCAATGGTGTGATGGGGAAAAAGGGTAAATAAAACAAAGAAAGTGAAAAGGAGATGCATCACAGTTGTTTGTCTCTCACAGCGTTTGAATGGAGCAAGTGATCTGTACTTCCTGAACAGAAAATAAAACAAAAGATTTATTCTATACTTCACTAGGGAAGTGAAGTGTATGACCCTGTAAGTATGTCTACCTGTTTGTGGTCCCTCTTCCTCTCATAGTAAGATATGGGAAGGCAGAAAATAGAAAACACAGTCTTGTTGTGACTGGAAAAGGTAAACAAAAAGAAGAAGCATAGATTTCTTTAACCACGTGGTCTAATTAAACATGTCTTTAGATTAAGTAATAATAAGTAGTGTAACCAACCTCAACATGTGTTATGTCACTATTCAGTAAAGCCCAAAAAGCTCACATCCAATATAAACCAAGAAAGAACCAAAAAACATACACTCCCATACTGGATAAAAATACAAATAAAAAGGTGCTGGGCTAAGTGATAAAATTAATTAGCACCTTGTAACATCAGGATACTAATATTATGTTTTCTATGATTAAATAGCACCTTGTAACATCAGAATACTAATAATATATTCTTTATTACAGCCAGGAAGAAGTTCCAGTAAACAGAACAGAATGTCCACTCACCGTGGATGCCGTACTTCAAATAAGTATTTTATAAATGTATCATCAAATATTGTATAAACATTGTACTGTCTCTCAAGTAATTTAGGTTCTTTAGAAAATATCAGTTTTTTTTCTCGTTAGTCACAGGGCACTAAACAAGAGGTGTTCCATGAATAAATGTCTCGGATCAGCAACTCGAGGAACTGCAGCACTGCCAAGGGAGCCGACAACAACCCAGAAGGGGAAAGGGAATCAAGATGAAGGAATGTAAACAAAGCACTCGGACACCCAATGTGGAATTACGCTGGCACGTCCAACATCGGAGCTTGAATCAGGAAAGTGCAGGCAAAACGGAGACTCAACAAACACTGATTTCTCTGTTCCTTCATATACGGGCTTGGCTCTGTGCCTCACACATGTGCGAGAAAGAACAGAGCATGCCTGACATTGCCATTAAACAGGTCTTCAAAATATAGTTATTTAGAAACCAAACTCAAGATTCCTACCTGCTCCCAACTGAAAGTTATCACTTATTAAATGTAAAATGTTAACACAATTTTTTTCTAGGGGAGAGGTAGGCCTCCAAGTAGTGAAAAACAAATTTATGAGTTTTCGCTAACAGGACATGTAAAAGTCAACAGTATATATCCAGCTTTTTAAATACATTGCATCCTGCCTTCTGGGCTGTTTAGGCCTAGCCTAGTGGTGACTTAGGTTTATAAATACACAAATAAATGATTGTGGGTCTAATGAAAGCTAATGGGTGGTGCCTGACTGACAAAAAAAGGCAAGTAAGAAAAGAAATTATTCATTCATACAGCAAGGGATATTTCTACGGTTGAGATAATACCCATCAGTCTTCGATCGGTTCCGCCCTGTTCATCATTTGGGGCTCCTCACACCAAGGAGAATAATCCTGCCACAACTCGATGTTCAGAGTAGTGGTAGCCCTAGAATGTAATAAGGTGTGTTGCTAGTAACCGTGAAGACTGAAAAAAGCAGTGCGAAAAAATGTGATAGTAGTGAAGGGATATAAAATTGGAGAAAATAGGAGAAAAAAGTTAATTAAGTGTCCCCTATGTTTCCAACGCTAAAAAGTGCTAGAGAATAATAGAGACACAAATGTCTACTTTTGTAGTAAGTGTAGTATGGTCGACATGTTTCTTGCAGACTGCGGGCCTGCCCAGGTGCCCAGCTGCATTCCTTAGGACCGAATCTAGCTACTGCTCGTGCACCCCAATGTGAAAAGTGAAAGGGGATGTTTTACCATCAAATATTTAAAAGAGAAAAATTGTTTTACATTATGTTCCTGTAAGTGAATCAGGTGTCCCCTTGACAGGTGTAGGTACTCCTTGCTGAAATGTAAATTCAGCGCCGAGACGCCCAAGGGCATTTGTTCGCGCTTAATTAAATGTCATAAATAAATAAATAAATACATAAATAAACAAAATGGTATAACATACACAGACAGGCACAGACACCACATTAATTAACAATTGTTTAAGCTCAAATCATATACTAATGTTTTAAAGCAAAGTACGGGTATGTCAAGTACATATCGATTGATAGGCTTTATTTCGGTAAGAAATACCATAAAAGCTTTACAAGAATACAATTTACAGTAAATATCACATTCAATCTATTTACACACAATAGATAAAAACAGGGAAAAAATGATTGAAAAGGTAAAACAAGGATTAAATTGACAAGGAAAGCCTTCTATTACGAATCAACCAAGCCCATTTTAAAATTTTTGACACAGCACATACAATCACAGGGGAAGTGTCAGTCATTAAAATACGTATTGCCACTAAACACTGGCGGATGCCTAAGAGTCTGCAAAGTGGTTTTAACCAACGAGTCCTCGGGGCACGATAGTCCGGACATTCAAAGAAGATGTGGGCTACAGACTCTACTCGAGAGTAACATGATGCACAAAAAGGTGAAAGTTGATGATCATTATCGATGATGTGGCTGCAGCCTAGCGTTTACATTATAATTATCGCACCTCGCCTATTTTAAACGAATAGACTATGAGGGTATCCAAGAATACACTTCAAAGAGTATAGCGTACAAATTATAACTATAAGGAGGCATGGAATTGTGAGTGTATATGCGACACCCAGACGTGGGAGTAAAAACTACATTTTCCATCGGGCACAGTCGTGACTCCCGCGAGACTCCCCAGGTGCACGTCGGCACAAAGATGGCGTTTACTCTTCCCACGGTACCTCCCCAAACGGCACAGAGGACGCCAGGAGTACCGACGGAAAGGTAAGCGCCGTCACAAGCAGGTCGACATTGCCGAATAATTATGCATTTACCGCTCATTTTCTCTTGCTTGGTTTAATATCGCCAACATAGTAGAGCGAGGGAGCCGGGCAGAGTTTGTCTGTTTATTCCACACTATAGGATATGGATACTAACCGAGTCCCTTCAAGCTATATACTAACAGGCGGGTCACTTAATAGATGAGCCCTGACAAAGACTATAGTGGGTGGTTACGCTGAGCAGTCATTGCGCTCGCACATGAGTAAACTATAGAAGACGATACTGAAAATGTTTAAATCTTTGAGCAATCATTGGGCTTGTCTTATTTCTACACCGAACACACAGTTGGAGTTAGTGAGCTGGTAGCATGTAGTTGCCATCATGCTAGCTCTACAAGATAAAGATGTAATTACATACTATAACATCTAAGTGGGTGAGCGCACCAAAGTGATGCACTTCCAAACCAAAATAACACAATGTTGAACAACTTATAAATAAACTGGTTGTGTGGCTGGATTTGACACTCTTATGTGTTTGTATGTGCTTTTAATTTTCAGCGCGGGGCTCCACTTACCTGAGCCGTAGCCAGGTGAGGCGCAGAGCGTACCTCCTTTTCCAGAAGGTAAGCCGGGGGGACCAGAAATTCCTTTTGGGAGTTAGCAGCTTGGCGCACTCTATTGGGATATGTACTTGACATACCCGTACTTTGCTTTAAAACATTTGTATATGTTCTGAGCTTAAACAATTGTTACTTAATGTGGTGTCTGTGCCTGTCTGCGTATGGTATACCATTTTGTTTACATTTCAGCAAGGAGTACTTACACGTGTCAAGGGGACACCTGGTTCACTTACAGGAACGTAATGTAAAACAGTTTTTCTCTTTTAAACATTTGATTGTAAAACATCCCCTTTCACTTTTCACATTGGGGTGCACGAGCAGTAGCTAGATTCGATCCTGAGGAATGCAGCTGGGCACCTGGGCGGGCCCGCAGTCTGCAAGAAACATGTCGACCATACTACACTTATTACAATAGTAGATATTTGTGTCTCTACTATTCTCTAGCACTTTTTAGCGTTGGAAACATAGGGGACACTTAATAAAACTTTTTTCTCCTATTTTCACCAATTTTATATCCCTTCACTACTATCTGCTTTTTTCAGTCTTCACGGTTACTAGCAACACACCTTATTACATTCTAGGGCTACCACTATCTGAACATCGAGTTGTGGCAGGATTATTCTCCTTGGTGTGAGGAGTCCCAAATGATGAACACGGCGGAACCGATCGAAGACTGATGGGTATTTTCTCAACCATAGAGATATCCCTTGCTGTATGACTGAATAATTTCTTTTCTTACTTGCCTTTTTTGGCCAGTCAGGCACCACCCATTAGCTTTCATTAGACCCACAATCATTTATTTGTGTATTTATAGTCTTTCGTGGGGAGCATGATTGTAGGCGGTCTCTAAACTTTCCCTTGGACCCTCCTTTTGAAATGCTTGTGATATGGACATAGGTTTATAAACAACTGAGGCTTGGACCTGGCAAGAGGCATATTGTACCATGTTGAAGTGGCATTTTAAAACTGCACACACAGACTGCAACGGGGGGTTTGAAAGGGCTACTTAAGTGGGTGGAACAATCAGTGCTGCAGGCCGACTAGTCACATTAAATTCACAGGTCATATGTACATGTAGTACCACTTTACTAGAGACCTACACACAAATTCAGTGTGCCAGTTGGGCGTAAGCCCGTTTCATTATGTTTAAAGGAGAGGAAACAATCACTGGTAAGCAGTGGTAAAGTGCACAGAGTCCTAAAAGCCAACAAAAACACGTTCAGAAAACAGGAGGGTGAAGACAAAAAGTTTAGGGATGATCCTGCAAGCAAAGCCAAGTCCACAACCTCTGATTTATTACTATTGTTAAAGGAGCAGTGAGGTAGCAGGAACACTTAAGGTCTCATTTCTTGTGAATAATTGCCCCTCCCACACTATCGAATGGTGAGAACTGGATAATACTAGAAAATACACTCTGCATATCAGCAGATACACTTTCTCTCTCTCTCTTTCTCAACTTCTGGTAATTAATACACAAAAGGTGCAAACTCCTTAATGATAATGCATTTTTTCCTGTCTCAGTACAAAATAAGTTGCTTTTTCAGTTTGTTTTGTATAATACATGAACTAATAAATTTACCGACCTAAGCATCAACATTTATTTGTTTAAAACACATGTAATTTTCCCTTATTGAAATTGTTTATGTCACACCTTCGGCTGAAGCCTTCCATTTGGGTTGTAATTCATTTTAATCACTGTCACCCTCCTGTGGCTTGCCATCCACTGAGATAGTTTCCAAAATTACACGTGATTATGACTTGCAGTGCAATGGATTTATCAAAAACTTATAACTACTCTAATTCTAAAGGTAATTACATTTCCTCCTCTATGTTCCATCTATAGAGATGGATAGTTCTTAAACTGATAATAACTTTTGACTTAAATTATTGTAGCCTTTGAAATTGTTTTCAACTATTCAAATGTTTGCTATTGTTTATTTTACATGGTAATACTTGGTAAGTGGGTAGCTAAAGTCTTTTTCCTTAAGTTATCCTGTATGTTCAAGTTTCAATTTCTCAAAGTACAACAGATCTCACCTACACTCTAAAGTTAGAGTCCAAGTCAGCTATTTTGTTCTTGTATTCTGTTCTGTCTATATTTTTCTTAATCTTTCTATGTACACATGCAATGCAATGCTATTCTGTGATTGCAGACTTTGAATCCTTTGCCATTTTCTGTTCTCCATGTATTTGCCTGTTCCTTTTTCTGGGCACGTTGTCTATTTACTTGGTGATCTTTTAAGGGTTTACATTTTTCTGTACATCTTCATTGGTTTCTGACTGGTTTGTTAATGATGTCTGGGTTATCAATGAACAAGAGCCAATGTGTGCAGACAGTGTATCTTACATTTTTCAACTCTTTTGTGTATGTCATTATCATTCTGATAGTTCTGCATTTCATCTTTAACTCATATTGTTTTTATTTTACAACCAAGACATATTGCTTTGTCTCTGTCTTATCAGGCGCTTTTTCATTTTTTATTTTTCATTACCTTTTATGGATATTCCAGTGTTCAAATATCTTCTTACTATAGTCTTACAATTTTTCTCAAATTCATCATAAGTGGAATAGTTTCATATCACTCTCAAGTGCTTAATTGATGATTATTGTTACTGTACATCACACTATTTGTTCCACGTTCTTTTTGATGTAATGTTCCATGTATCTTCTGATCAATGATGCAGAGTTTGATGTCTATGAATGTTACACTAGTATTACTGATTGTATACGTGGATTTCAAGTTACAATCCATACTGTTAACATTCTCATAATATTCTTTAAGTTCTTCTTTTTTACTGCCCTAGATGATGAATAAATGAACAAACTAAGTTGGGGAGTACTCCTGGTTCCCGAGTATCCACAATCTCTTATAAGCTATTAATCATCTATGTAGCATAACTACCTTACAGTAGTCAGTATTATTTTTCAATGCTTTCATTCCATAGACTTCCTTCTCCCACCTCTAGCACCTGACTAAATTGTGACTTGTCATTCAGAAATTGTGATTTGTCTTTCAGGCCACTGGCAATGTAAATGTCTTCTTTCATTTGCTGTGTCTCTACAATAACTGTGTGTCACTTACAACTCTTTCCAGTTTGAACAGTTCAACATTTTCTATTTTTTTTGTTTGTAAGTCCCATATCATCAGATTTATAGATGCATCTTTTTTTCTTTGAGCAGTTTATTGTTTTTTCACCATTACATGAAGTTTTGTAAGCTTTATTTTTCTGACATAGTTGTAATCTCTACCCTTATTGCAAATGAAGATTGATTTTAAAACATAAGCTCCATTCTTTGTCTAACACTTTCAAGTATTCCACTGTCAGATTCCTTTGGAGATGTTGATCACTCACATTTTAACTTCCTATTCTCATTCTCTCTTTTGTTTTCGATCTTGTTTCACCCACTTTGTTCCCCATTCCTATTTTGAAATTTTTATCATTATGAAGCAAACACATTTTGACTGAAACTACTTTTATTATTTTGCTCTCTTTATCAATGTCACTTTCTATGTATTTGAATCAATTTCAGAACTGCTGGTTGCTTCTGTATCTCACTTAATTCTCAGGTGTCAGGTGCTATTCTTGACATTGAGCAAAGAAAGATAAAAGAAGGCATGTCTTTGGATACAAGCATTGAAAGACAAATGTCTTTCTTCTGTGCGAGACAAAAGCTGGGACCTGGAATATGCCCAATGCTGCTACCTCTTGTATGTAAAATAATCAAAGTAGAATGGTAATGATTGGACATTTCCTATGAATTAGCAGCTTTGTTCTCCAAATTATACCACAAGGGCCAACCCACTTTACCAACCCCTGCTCAATTCCTATCTATTCCCAAGTTATGTTCTGCAGCCAACATTTCTGCCCTGTACAGTAAAGAATATCCTAAAATCCACATTTCAGGAGTACTTTAGTAAGCCATCTTTATAGTGCCAAAAACAAAAATAGTGAATTCAAAATCATGTCAACTAAAGACATAAAGTACTCCCAGGTACAATAACTAACCAATAATTGGCTTAAAAAACAATGCAGCACTATTTTCTGATATCATTTACTAAGCTTGTAATTTCTTTAGCTACTCAACTTTGCATCATCCTGATCAAATTGTGTGACCATGGTTACATGTTCACATACAAAAAGAGACATATGTCAATCATAATTAAAAGAAATGCAACAAAATGTATTGGTCAGTGTTCCTGGACATTTAAAAAAAGACACTTAAACTCACCAATATTACCTACCAGTCAAATATATTTTACAACCATAAGCTGAGTCACTAACCATTGTTTAAAGAAATACAGTTTTTTTACAAAGGTTTCAAATTACAAAACCTCTAAACTTCGCTCAATGACATCATGTAGGTATACCTTTAAAACTAAAAAGTTGAGAAATGCTCAAGTTAATGTGACAACATCTGCTAAACTACGTATCCGTCATACTAACTTAACCTTAGTTCCCCTTCCTGATGTCAGTGTGTGCTCCTCAGAATATCGAACACTTTTAAAACAATTATTTCCATTATGTAGATTGGACTTACACTTTGACCCTCGTTATCAGTATCCACTTTTTTTCTGAGCAAAGACTGGTTTGAATTTACACATTTTGAAGTAATTATTATATGCCATGTGATTTTCTCCAGATACATTTCAGCAGGTCAAATTGGCCAAACCTTCCAGGGGAGTATGCCCTGTATAAACTTGTACAATTAGATTTTTGTGCAGAAAGAATTCATAAGTGCATGTCACGTCCCATTTTGAAGGCCTAAACTTGTAATAAGCAATTATCACACCTGTTAATTTCCAGTCCCCGGATAATTATTGCATCACTTGCTGATCTACTTTTAAAGAGGTCACATATATAGAGAATACATGACACTCAGTGATAACAAGAAATGACAGATGACGTATGAATGATGCTGGAAGGAGGTAACATGGGTTGGTTGTTCTGCTTGATCTATTAGCTTCTTTTGATACCATTGATGACCTCATACTGAGCCAACAGTAGGGTGTAGTTGGGGTGGGTTAGGTAATTGTTGTGTAGTATTTATCCTTTCTTGATCTTCGTAACAAAGTAATACAACTAGAGTCATTTAGCTGGGAGACTAAAGAACTAAGTTGGGGAGTACAGCTGGTTCCTGAATATTCACAATCTGTTGTAAAGTATATTTAAGGCCACTTGTAGCTTTGCTACAAAGATTTCACTTGATCACTTGTAGGTACATGGGTGACACTCAATTGGTTGTCAAACTTAACTTTGACCAGTCAACATCAATCAAATTGATTATCTGGAGCTTTAGGACACGGAAGGGATGGATGGGCAGATGTCTTCTAAAAGTCAATCCATCTAACTCTAAGAACCTGCCCTTTACATTGAAAATTACTCTTTGGTAAAGTTCCTTTGACTATCCTCCTTAGGCAGGTGTCCTTCCCCTGTGCAAGTGGACAGGAATTTGTCCACTCAAGGGTGGATTTCTGTAATGCAATCTATTTAAAACTTCCCTAGAATAGCATTGGTAAGCTACATTCAAAACAGAATGCCAAAGTGAAACTTCTTTCAAACTTACAGGTAAGTGAGAGTGTATCCATGAGCTGCAAATTAATATGTGTGGCATACAAGATTTAATGTAGCCTTCGACCTTCATCCTAGAACAAACAAATTGTTCCCTCTTGTGCCCTGAGATATCAAACCCTTCTTTTTACCATCCCAAACAGTGTGAACAAACATTTGGTGGCAGTGCCTTCAAAGTTATAACCTCTGAGCTCTGGAATAGGATTCTAATACAGATTTGCACTGAAATGATCTTGCTCAAATTAAAGAAAAGTTGGAAAAAGTGGTTATCTTCTTTATAGTCTATAGCATAGCTTACAGACTGTCTATTCTGGCTCGCTTCCCTTACCCACCATTCTGTATGATATGCTTAGATGTAGGGACTAGAATTAGTCTTACCTACAGAGCTCCAAGTGACTTGCAATGAGTGGAGGATGTTCAGTATAAATAAACATACATAAATTATTCAACATAAGATACACCTAAATTCAACATGATGCAAACCATCAAAATGTAAAATTTGAAAAATGCACACTTTCACATTTTCATCCATACACCATCATATTACAGCACAGCCACTATCATAATGCCTTCCACTAAATACCATACATATCTTCAAACACATCTTCATATGCCTCCTCTAGGAGTAATATACACACACACAATGTTGTTGCTGAAGCAAGAACTAACATTATTCAATCCACAATAATAAAAAAATTATTTTCAACAAGCATCATAAACACCACAATAACATATTATAACCAACCAATACATGGCCTTACCTCCAACATTAAAAGAAACCAAACACGTAACATAAAATATAAAGAGAAAAGCCCAAAGCATTACAAAACCAAGCAACACAAACTTACCAAATTTTGTGCACAGTCACTTATATATTTTCAGTCCTCAATAGGGCAAGTAAAATGTATCATTAATACCATACACTTTTCAACTTTACAACTTTCTAACATTGATATTATATAAACTTTCAAAACAAAATATTGGGGCGGGAAGTTAAATCTGAAGTTTGAATTAGTTGGATAGGTAGGTTAATATATGTGGGCACCATAGTATGAGAATTAGTCAACCCTCTTTCAACTTTATTTTTTTGTGGCATAAACTAATGGAATGCAGTGCAATATAAGACCATTGAAAGGTTGCAGAGGAATTCTGTGATCATATTTATAGGAAAAACAATGAAGGTCAAGTTCCTATATAAGGCCATATAACTCTGAGGTGACTTGCAATATCCATAAAATGTACGGCAGAGAATATTTTATTCCTTGTCTCAAACCACTCAAATGCTTGATGTCTTACTTTTTCATATGAAAGAGAAAGTGTAGCTGCAGACATGGGGTACTGTTCTCAAACTGCATTGTATACCATCTAGTAGTACTACAATAAAACTGTAAATGTACTACCAAATGTTATTCACACACATACCTGTAGATTTTCCACCTCTGCCTCTTCAATATCTTTCTATGTGGCGAGCTCCACTTCATCTGCAGAATCTTAGCATACTTATGTATACATTTTGAAAATAAATGTGTACGGGACATAGAGGAGTGGCTTGAAATGGGGAATACATACTACTAAATTGGAGTTTAAGGGAAGGGTAAAGAGTGTTTAGGGAGGTTAGGGTAGGGTTCATGAAGGAACATGTACCAACCCACAAAAGAGTAAATCCCTTGCCATTCATAATCTGCTCTTCTGAAGTTATTACAGCCAAAAAGGAGCCAACCAAGTAGTAAATATACTCCCGCTCAGAGCTAGAATAAGTCGAGCACTATACATGGCTAATCCTTTGTAGTGCCCCTCCTACAGAACTCAATGAAATAGAAACAGATATAGAAATATATTGTCAAATAAAGACACATTTTTGTCTTTCATTAATAGATTTGTTTTCTAAATTCTGTTTACATTTTAAAGTATCTTCTCATCCAATCTATTTGGGATTTCTTTGGTAAACTCCCTGTATAATTTAATATCACGTTTTTTTATAACAGCAATGAAAACTCTGTTTAATGGTTGAACCAGTGTATTTTTTTCAATTAGAAGCAAATGCTTGGAATTTACATAGGACGAATTACACTACTGATAATGAAACACTGAATATTCTAAACTCCACCTCTCATCTCCAGATGAACACATATCAACATCAACCAGTCACTGCCAGGCTGGCCACACAAGAAATAAACCTACACATGAAACAACTTTAGAGGCATTCACTATGTTTGTGAACTCTTTTTAGGTTTCCACTCATTATGAGGAGGAATTATTTCCAGAGGAGGATAGAGAGGTTTACAGGCAAAGGATCAACATCTTTATAATGTCCAGGAAAGCAATCACTGCCAGACACTGCTTCTCACCTGATGTGAATGGGGACATGGTTGCTGCCTGGGAGGGGAAGCTTGCTTCACCTACAGCTTCAACTCAGGCTATACCAGCCTAAGTCAAAATAATGTCTGCAATCTATGTCTTAGCCACTGCATCTTTCAAGAGTATCTCCTCTGACAATGTTGGCATCTTACATGTAAACCAGTCACCTTCAGGTTCTGAGATGCATTAACAGAAATTCAGCCACCTGACCACATCACATATCTGAGCTACAACCCACACCACTGGCACTACAGAAACATGGAGGCTGTCTGCGATTCCAACGGCTGCTACACTGATGTGTTCACTGCCTTTTCTGGACAGGTTGCTGTTTTTTTTGGTGATGTGGCTTATTGGTAAGTGTCAACAGCTCCCACTGGGGCTATATGTGAATATGGGTGTGGCTTCAGAAATATAAACAATAGAGACTAAACAATAATACACACAGTTTACCCTGATACACACTGCATGTTAGAAGATTTATCACATTGAAAATGGAGACCCATTGGTCAAAAACGTCCTTCCTTTTTGCAAGTGATACTGTATATGTCTCTGTCCTTATAGCCGCATACCATACAGATAACCAACCACAGTGTTGCAACAGAGGTACAATATGGCACACATATGTATACAAGTCATCATTGAACGTACTTTTGGGATCCTTAAATCATGATTCAATGGGGGTTACATAAAGATTCCGATCTACTGCCACATCCAGGTGGCTGTGGTGGGGTTCAGAGTAGGTGTAAGGGTATACAGGTGTGTGATCAGTTAGGTAACTATTTTTTTCTCTTAAGCTGCTATTTTGGTTGCTGAATTTATGTGGTTTTCTAGTATCTTGTCAATGATGAATGGTTGATGGCTAACAATCTCTCCATATATAACATCTTGAGACAACTCTCATAGTATCGTTGACTAACATGCTATTTTCAGGTTAAAGATTAGTTGACTCGATATTTTCGTAACCATTCAAACACATCATTTAGAAAATAAAATGACACAATCTCACACATGTTTTTGCGCAAACATTCTAAAACCTTTGATTAATACACAGGTATATGTGTTGTACAAACAATCCCTATTTTCATCAACCATATCACATTTTTTTTGCTTTAGATACATGCAGGTTATCTCCCTCCTATTTCTGGAGTCTCCTCTCCGAGTGTGGAGTCTGCCTTTCGCATGATGAGTGGAGACTCCACACTGAAGGTGCAGATCTTCGACTACATTAGCAATCAGGAATGGCATACAGGAAGAGGAAGTCAGCCATTTTAATGTAATTCTGAGTCATCCTCTTTTTCACAACCCATCCTCCTCCATCCTGCTGTTTCTTTCAATATTCTTGCCCCCAACATTACTGAGGGACTTCATAAGAAGGATACCCCATTCTCTGAGAGCAAATCGGAGATCATTAGCTGGGGGACTGTCCACAAATACCCTCAGCTTAATGGGGGTCTACAGACTGAGCTGAGCAAGAAATCCCAGTCACATTGGGAAATATATTATGTCATGTTGCAGTGCAGTGGGTGCCCACACTAGAAGGGAAAGCTTTGTCGCAAGTGTTGAAAGAACCCTTATAGCTGAGCCAGAATTAAGGCTGAGGACATTATGAGTTTGTGATCCTGGCCACATTCACAGCAAAAAGAGTTGCAGTGGCATGGAAGTGGAGTGGGCTACCTGCCCTGCAGAAATCAAACAAAAACACTTAGGCTGGGGAACCCAGGTCCCATCTAAAAAAAAGTAAATTGTGGCCTTGGTGAGGGGAACACCTCATAGTGCCTTGAGTGGGCTTGTTTTGAAACATTCTGGTTGTTATGGTGCCACAAGGAGGGGCAGGGGCAGCACCAGCAATATATAAAAATGGTGTGATGGGCTGCAAGGAGCACAACAGCCCCCAAGGAATGTTAAAAAATAAACATAAGTCTCCTGGGTTATTGTATGCAGGAAAGCTCGCCATCATTTTTAAAGCACTCCAGGCTGGAGTTGTACGCTGTTCACCTGGAGTGCAAAGCCCCATTAGTCCTATAGCTGCATTTTGCAATGTAAAGGGTGTTAAAGAAAGACTCAAACACATTTGTGGGTGTTTTAAATAAAAAAATGCTTAATTTTAAATATTATTGTGACACATTATTCTTGAGCATTGCCATGTGTGTATTAATATTGGGATTACATTGCAATATGGTTATTGATATACTATTATGGTGACTTTTTGACAAAGCCAATAGGTATGCTTTTATAATGTGATGTGCTAACTGATCCCCTGACAAAAACAATAGATCTACCTTTTATATTTTGGTGTTCTGGCACTTTGACAAGGCCAGTAAGTCTGCCTCACTTAAAAGGATACCCCTTAATATTATGACTTTAAAGAAAACTCAGAAATTCACAGATAAAATTAAAGGTTAACGTGACAGTTCTAGTTTGGTATGGTAATATTATCTTACTATACATAAAACAATCTAAATTCACGAAGAAAATGGACAGTTATACATAACTGACATAAGAATCATTTGCACCGGCATAGATTTCAGCTATTATCAGTGATGTAATATGTGAGGTTATAAGTAGTGCATTACTTTGGTGCAAGTTTTATGTATGTCAGTTATAACTATCAAATTTCAGTGGATTTTTGATTTGCAGATGGTAATATTTTTCTATTGAATTGACGTTGTAACAGAGGTTAAAATCTTACGACCTTCCTAAAATATAACTCCACTTTAATCTTTGTTTTTTTCAATGAATATCTATATTTTTTAATTGTAAAGTAATATCTCATTATCATATGTATGCAGCCTTTGACTATATTTTCTTTTTTAGGTCCCCTGGGACTCCCATGAAAATCAAAAGGGACCACTAATTGTAGCTGCCAATCACATGGCACAGTCCCCCAGGTCTCCCTCACAAATGATCAATCACAATTCTTCTTTTGTCATTATTCCTGAGGAAGTCCAGCTGGAATACTGTGGAATCAGATATCTATAAATTTGTAACCTTCATTTCTTTAAAAGTGATGGACAGAATGACACTAATTATAAACAGCACTGTTAGAAATTGGGATCCCTAGTTGGCAGTGGCTTGCACCCCGCCCATGTAGGGACGCTTCCTTCTAGTCAGGGTAAAGGAGTTACACACCCAAGATAATCCCTGCTCACCCCCCTGGTAGTTTGGCACAACCAATCAGGCCTATCTCAGAGGCTATGTGTAAAGCCTCTGTACAAAAAACACACAGTAAAACAATGAAACCACTACAGATGTACATTGCCCCAGTTTAGAATACTAGCCAGTCTTTATCTAAACTAAACGAGACCAAAATGACAAAAATCCAACATACAGAACTCAAGATACCACTTTTTAAAGGTTTATGCAATGCTGCCCATTGAACTCAATGGAGGTGGTGATTATAGCACAAAGTACCTTTGATGCATCAAAATCCAAACTGAAATGCAGCCGTAGAGGAGAGAAGGATCAGAAAACACAGCGATGAGTTGATTCTTGAGTCACAAGTGGAATGGATGTGTCAATTCTGCTGCACACAGGAGAACTGTTATGTAGATTCCTTACTGCAAGGAGAAGCCATGCATCGAAATCCATAGACAGTTTCTTTCTGCGGGCGATATGCTGGAAACGTGGCCCACAGGTGTGATGCATGGAAATCAGGATTCGCTGGGGACAAATCGGCAGCAGCAAAACTGGTGCTGCATCGATTCTTCCAGCGGGGGACTGATGATGCATCAATTCTTTACCAGCACAGCAGGGCCTGCATCCAAGTTGGAGGGGGGGACTCAGACGTCGGAGACAAGGTGCTCTGGACTCGGGCTGCAGTGGCTCTTCTGTTCATGAACAGGCGCTGCATCAATTTTTAAGCTGCACTGTGGCGATTAATTGGTTTTTCAACTGCATGGCACTCATTCAGCGGAAAAAACAGCGCTGTAAGGGCAATGTGTGGATTTTGAGTCTTTGAAGCAGCCAAATCACCTCCAGAGGCCCAGGACTGAAATTGGCGCTACTCCTAGCAGAGGAGTTCAGTAGAGATGCAGATAAACAGACACATGCATCAATATTGCTTTTTGCGATTCCTTAATTGCGAAAACTAAGGAATCGCAATGAAGGAATTGCAAAATGCAATGCATCAAGAAATCGCTAAATAAATTGCGATTTCTTAATATTCCTTAATTGTGACTCGCAAATTGCTAGTCGCAATTAAGGAATACCTCCCCATTCATTCCTATGGGCCTAGAGGCCCATAGGAATGAATGGGAAGACAAGGCGGATTACGGTGCAGGCGCTCATCGGATCCAGGCTAGACTATGCCAATGCCCTTTTCTTAGGCCTCCCGGATTACTTGGTCCAACGCTTGCAGGTGGCACAGAACTCTGCAGCCCGTGCGATTTTTGGTCTACACAGGCGAGCACGAGTTTCTGGGCTGTTGCAAACGCTCCATTGGTTGCCTATCCGGAAGCGGATCATGTTTAAATCCCTGACGCTGGTGCACAAAGCACTGTTTGGCTCAGGCGCCGGATATTTGCAGAAGAGACTGGCTTTCTATCGCCCTGCCCGTTCACTGCGTTCTGAATCCCTCTTCACTGCTGTGATTCCGCGTGTGAGGAAGGCCCGCATTGGGGGGCGCTCTTTCAGCCTCATGGCCCCCCAGCTGTGGAATTCGCTCCCGTTGGCACTACGCAGTACCCCCAATCTGCTTCAATTCAGGAAAAATCTGAAGACCTGGCTTTTTAATCTTTCTGCTTAGGTGGGTTTCTTTTTCTTTTGAGTCTGTTTTTTTCTTGTTATGTTGTTCTACACTTGAGCTGCCTGTGGAAAGCGCCGGGACACTCTTTTAGAGTAGCCGAGCGCTATACAAACGCAATTTAATATAACATAACATAACATTCTCAATTTGCGATTAGCAATTAGCGAATCGCAAATTGAGAATGGGATTTCAAGGATGCAGGGGTGTCCAAAGTTACCCTGTTGCACCGCTGAAATCAATCTGTGCACATATGTTGTGCACACACATGCCCTAAGGGCATGTGTGTGCACAACATGAAACTTTGAAAAATGCACAAAAGTGCATTTTTCAAAGTATTCGCAAATTACCATGAGGTTCAACCTCATGGTAATTTGTTCCCCCTAATTGCGAAATCGCAATTTTTTAAAGTTTCATGCATTACATTTAAGGAATCGCAAAATGCGATTCCTTAAATGCAATCGCAATTTGAGAATTCGCAAATATTTGCGAATTCTCAAATTGCGAGGGCCTTCACCCTTCATGCATTCCAAAAGCAGATTTTGCGATCGCAAACGGACGATTTTTGCGATTCGCACCATTTGCGATCGCAAAATCCTTTGATGCATGTGCCTGTAAGTCTTTAATGACCCTGAGACTTAACAGGAGACAAGCACACACAAGCCCTTGGATAATCTTCTCAAGCAGGATACCAAAGCAAGTCCATTCCTTGTCCTTTCCAAGACAAAGGCAGTACTCCTGACAGCTTTCCCTCTTGGCAGAAACTTCTCTTGATCCAGAACTGTTCTATAAATGTGGGTTTACAGGTCCAATACTTAGACCCCTTTTGGCCTTTGAAGTAGGCATACTTCCAAAGAAAGTGTTTGTTGTCCAAAATAACCTGCCTTGCACTGCCTTGTCTACAGACACACTACAGGGGGTGGAGACAGCATTGTGAGAGGGAAGGCACATCCCTATACAGGTGTCAGTGACAACTCCTTCCGCCACTCTAGCTCAGGAAGGAACAACAGGATATGCAGGGCACATCTCAGTTCCCTTTGTGGGACTGTTCCAGGAAGTCGTCTGAAAATTCATCTAATGGTGCCAAAGTTATTAGCAAATTGAGTGTCACCAGTTATAGCTACCAGTACACACAACATATGCCATAACTAGTACTGCTAAGTATGTTGTTCTCTTGATAGCTCTCTTCTTTGTTTTTGGATTGTTGACAAGTTAGGACATCATTTTTGAGGCCCTACCGGCACTATTGCTCCACGGAAACATCACTTTTTTGACGTTCCAGTTTCACAATGTGCCACTGGCATATTTACATGGCCACAAAAAGCCATGTTACATGGCTTTTCATGGCCTTTTAAATATGTGCCCCTTTAACGCAGAAAACTTTGTGAAAAGGGCGTTACATGGGTGTTGCTGGGGGATTTCCCAGCAACATCCATGGCTTTTTGACACTTCCCCAGATTTATGAGAAATCGTAAGTCTGAGGCAGCGCCCTAAACTTAAGCCTCCCAGAGGAGGTCTACAGGAGGCATAGCGGGGAGAAATATCTTTATTTCTTCTCGTTTTTCCTCTTTCTATGAGTGCTACATTCAGCATCACACATAGAAAGAGGATAAAGCCTCTTGCAATTGTTTTTGTGCAGGAAGGTTTCCCTTCTTGCACCAAAGTAAACATCCCCACAATGCAGACACCCTTGCACCATGGTGCAAAGGTGCTTACGTTGGCGCCCATCATCCCATTGTGTGCCGGTGGAGGGGAAACGGACAGGAATGCACTGTAGCTAAAAGATAAAGCAAATAAACATAAATGAGGCCCTTAGATTTCTTAGCATGGTGGGTTACATAAATTATGACTAGTCCTTTATGAATTGATAACAATCTTGTGTGAATTTCCTTCATTTTGAAAATTTGAGCCAGCAACAATACCCAGTTTTCAACTGTTCTTTTCCAGTGAATTGCATTTTTTTAAGATGCACTTAATTTCCAACCCCCTTTGTGCTTGACCCATGGATCAGGGTTTGACCACAGAGTCTGACTTGCGGCCATGCACTTCAGCCAAACATCTTGTTGTCAGCAAACTCCCCTAGCATATGGCCAGCAGCCAGACCCAGCTCCCAGCTGCCTTCCATTGGCCAACCCACACTTCACATGGTCTTCAACCATTAACAGCTGGTTTTGGGCACATGGCTTTGCCTGCATCATACCCGCTGCCATCAGTCAACATTTTGCCTCCTCACTGAAGGGTAGGTGCAAGGCCTGCCTTTAATTTGAGCCAGTGGTTGCAGGTGGGGACAACCAGCACTTATTTTCAGAATGACCCAGAACAAAAGGGAAAAGGAATAATAGGGGAAAAGGGGGGAAGTGTAAGATAGGAAAACAGTAACAAAAAGAGAACCAGGGATTAAAACAACCTATACGAATGAGGAAAGGCTAAGTGAGTGCAGGGTGGTGGATGAAAAGGGCATGATGCCATCAGTCAACCTTCGCTGCCCACAACCTTTGGCATATGCACTGGGGTTTGAGTGCAGGATCTCAACCTAAATTGAGTTTGTGGTTGCAGGTGGGCTCAACCAGCACTCATTTTTCTAATTTGATCCAGAACAAGAGGCAGAAAGGTAGAAAAGGAGTAAGGTGAGGAATGTTTAAAATGAGAAAACTGTGACAAGTGAGAACGTGGTGCTAAAAAGTACCTTTATGAGTGAGTAAGTGACTGCAGGGAGGTGGATGCAAGAGGCATGAGGTGGAATCGGCACTAAGCAGCTTTGGTATTCACAACCCTGCCATTGGGTAGTGCCTACTGAGACAAGCTTTAGGGTCTGGAACTGATTGTTTTACAAATTAAGCACTGCCTGCTCCCAACTCACTGTTAGCAGCCTTGTATTTTCATAATCATGTTTTCACTCCTCTTCATCGCTACCACCTGTGCCCTGGATCAGAAACTTGTAATTGTGTTTCCCCGTGCTTTTGGATTTCATTTTCCACTATGAAAAAGTGTAACCTAAAGCTAAGCCCTGTGCGTAATTCAAAATGGGCAGGCATCTTCTTGCTGCACATGGCCTTTAGCCATGCGCAATGGACATGGCCCCGTGGCTGGCCTACGAACTGGCCCTGTGCTCAAGCGCCTGCTGACAGTCATCTTCTGCCACTGGTCAACCCCTTGTGCAGGCTTGTGGTCATGTACCACTGTGGTAACAAAGGGAGAACTTGAAGCCTTGGATACTTTGAAGAATAACCGGATGATAGTGACCAAACCGACAGATAAGGGGGGAGCATTTGTAGTTCAAAATACTCCAGACTACAAGGCTGAGATTTACTCACAACTCCAAGATGGCATAAGCTATGCCACCCCACAAAGGAGGTGAGGAAATTGATCATGACCGTTATAGATAAGGCAAGCAAGCAGGTTTTCTATCAGACCAGGAATTTGAATACCTCATCACTAAACAACCACACCTCCTGTTGGACAGGCCTCATGAAGGGGGCCGCTCCCGCCCTGCATAGCAAAGACCGAACACCGCCCTCCCGGTGTCACCCGAAGAACCACCCCGGCAACCCACAGAAGCAACCCGCAACCCGTCCTCAATGGGACGCCTGCTCCCGAACACCCCGACACCGGCCGGCCGGGCCACCATCAGCAGCATTGCCCCGGCCCAGCCGCCATCTTGGACACTGCACCACGAGGCTGCGTGGCCTCAGCTCGACCCCAACCCTGGGCCTGGCCAGGCCCCGACATAGAGGCACCACCATCCACCCAGGAGGTGAACGGACCACTTGGCAGGTCAATGGGAGAAAGGAGTGTCGATGGCTCTCCCCCGCCAGGTGCCGATCGCCCCCAGCCTCCCCGGGCGCTGGCTCTAACCCCTGCTGGGTGTCTGGACTCCCTCATCCCGGACCTCCCGACCTCCAAGCGCGAGGGTCCGGACATCACAGGAGGCCAGACCTATAACTGGGGCAGCTCCAGAACAGGAAGGAGTTGTATCCTGGAGTCGAGAGACACCGAGAAGAACTCATCCTTGACGGACTGCTGGCGCTGCCGCAGCCCGGCCTTGTGAATCATCGTTCCTGCCTGCTGGCGCTGCCGCGCCCCTCTGCAACCTACTCCTTCGTCGGGACCTGCTGGCGCTGCCGCGGCCCATCCTCGTGAGCCATCGTTCCTGCCTGCTGGCACTGCCGCGGCCCTCTGCAACCTACATCCTCGTCGTGACCTGCTGGCGCTGCCGCGGCCCATCCTTGTGAACCATCGTTCCTGCCTGCTGGCGCTGCCGCGGCCCTCTGCAACCTACATCTTCGTCGGGACCTGCTGGCGCTGCCGCGGCCCATCCTTGTGTGAACCATCGCCTTTGCCTGTTGGCGCTGCCACGGCCCTTCTCAAGTGAGACTTATCATCCTAGCCTGCTGGCGCTGCCGTGGCCCGACCGTCCAGAACTCCGAGCTCGAGGGTTGTGAGCTAACCATCTTGCCACCTCAGTACCAGACCGGTACCAAGACTGTCCCGCTACCCTTTCCCCTTCAAGAGACTAGGATTGAGAGGACCCTCGTGTCCCGACCTCACTGTATCACTGATAACCTTTCTTCAAACATCGTATATAAAGAGTGTTGACCTTATCCTTGTGTGGTGTCCATCTGTGGGGGGGAAGTTACTTGTCTGTACGATCGCTGGAGACGGTCCTCACCGGAGGCCTCTCTCCTGTCCTCGGCCGACCCTCCAGGTCCGCGTCTAACACCTCCCAACGATTTACACACTACCAAAGGTGCATAAAAACCTACAGCACCCTCCTGGATGGCCCATCATTTCTGGCTGTGGCTCTCCAGATTAGGTAACCACTACCTTTCATTATGAGCATTCACGACCTACCATGATGAACCCCTCCCTAATACATAATATCCAATTGTTTTCAGATGCTCTTCTCAGACAATCCTGATGAAGACCTCACCATAAGGATTGAATCTCCTTGAATTTTTAAGGGGTCAAAACATAGACCACAACTACCCATTACACAAGTCCTGACTAACCCTGGGCAAAGCACTACGCTATGCTCGCGTAGTTTGCGAAGAGTGCTCTACTTTGCACTGCGTGAATAGCACGTAGTACAGTGCAAACACGCATAGCGTAGCGTAGTGCAGAGGTCATTTTTTGCTTGCTCGCGGTCCTCAATGTCATGTTGGCGACTGCGAGCAAGCAAAAGGACATCTCGGTGAGACTTTTTCCTCGTTCGCGATCAGCAGCATCAAGTTGCTGATTGCGAGTGTGGAAAATAAACCTCCAGGAGAGATTCTCAATGCGGGGAGGTCAGGTTTCTCATTGCGAGTGGTCGTGTATGCTTGCAACTGCTCGCGATGAGAAACTACCAGTCTGCATTTGAGAAAGCTGCCGCTCGAGTAAAAATCTAATAAAGCAGCAGTAAAAGACAGCTCCGACTATGCAAGATGCCGTTTTTAATGATTGCACAGTGCGGACAGGCATCCGGCACTATGCAATCATCCCGAGCAGCGCACTACGCAGTTCGCGTAGTGCTACGTGTAGCTCGCATAGTGCAAAGTGCACTTCGCGTAGGCATGCGTAGCGCTACTTCTCGAACTACACCCAGCCTTAGTACTGACAACAGAAATTTAACAATAGTGTCTTCAAAGGCTATGTGTTGTTACTGGAACAGTTGACCTGAGATAGGCAGGAAAGGTTTCGCTATGTGAATTTGATCTATCTATGTCACCCTACCTCGCCCTTGTCATACACCCTCACTCACTCACTTTGACCCAAAACAATCCCACCCTTCCCTTCCCAACACCAGAGCACCTTTGTTACAAGTTTATGATTCTAGATGTAGGAGCAACTGGGTTGCCTAACTGAAGTGATTAATGCTTTGAAACTAAATTGCATTCATTACAGATCATACTCGTGTGTTGAAAATAAATTGTATTTACTGTTGCAAAATTAGTGTTGTGAATGTTATAATTTATTTTGTATTAATAAATGGTTGCTACCCATACTAACTGTTTATTGTACTCTGGTTTGGCACAAGGCCCATAAATTTGCTGATGCGCAGACACAATCCAGTATGTTATTTATTACCAATCTTAAGGGGTCACAACTCACAGGAGACAAAGCATTGAGTGTGTGAAGATTCCACTCTCCTACCTCAACAATTAAATATGCTTCTTACAACTGCATGTATGCTTTATGCCATGAATTTTGAATTTTCCACAGTTTTTATGATGCTAGCCAGACTGCCAAAGGCTAAATATGTGCAGTGAGACAAAGTCATATGACTTAGGCCTTGTGAGCATGACTCTAGTTGTTGTTCTGGTGAAGTGATTCTATATTGGAATGTTTGCATTGCTTCTAAATTCAAGCTATGATGTACTGTGGTAGTAACATGGAATTTGCCCTTTGGACCGTCTTTGCACTGTAGTAATAATTGTAAAAATATTCAATTAAGTACACTGCTCCAAATAACTAGTGTTATTTGGCCACAATTGCTGTCCACATAAAAAAGAGAGGCAGGCCACGAGTCAGTTTCTTTTGCGTGTTTAATTTTTTTAAAGCAGCAAAGAAAACGCTAACCCACTATAATTATGATTTTTCTTTTACTGTCATGCATTTGATCTCTATCCTGAAATGTGCTGCCTAAAATAAACTATACACAGTGTGTTTTAAACAAGCAAGCTTATGAAGAGGAAAAAGGTAGATAGTGAAATTCATGATCCTACTTAAATATAACTATCTTGCAACACATCACTCTGGGTTTCACCAGAGTTGTATGTATTATGAATTGTAAAGCACTTCCAAATGACCAAAATATTGCTGGTCACCGAAAATGTTCTATGTCAAATTATAGTTGTGAGGATTCAGACCAAGATGCAGATTTATTTACAAATGGTGGATCATAGAAAGCAAAATTGCTATGCTGCTTTGCCCTAGGAGGTCAGAGCAGAACAGAGCCATATCTATTAGGCGGTTCTGCTGCTGCCCTCTTCCCCAGCACTGGTGCACAAGTGCAAATGCGTGTGCACGGTATCTAGCATCTGTTTTGTCCTAGACAGTTTACCTTCCTGTATGTTAGATCTGGGGGTCTCTAGTTGGCAATGGTATTCACCTTTGTCCAAATAGGGACCCTTACTTCTAAGTCAGGATAAGGGGATTACACTCCTTAATAACTCCTGCTCACCCCCTTGGTAACTTGGCACGAGCAGACAGGCTTATCTCAGAGGCAGTGTGTTAAGCATTTGTGAATATACACTGTAATACAGTGAAAACAATACAGATGGACACAACACAGGTTTTATAAAAATAAGTATTCTTTATATGGACTTAACACAAGATCACAAACAACAAAAATCCACAATACTACACTTAAGATTGCTTTAAAGATGATCAAAGTTACTTAGTTCAAGTTGATGATAAATGCGGCAAAGTTCTCAACAAAGTACCTAGATGCGTAACCCAAAGTAAACAAAAGGCTCGCAAAAGGGGAGATGCGTCAATTCCATGATCCGGGGGAGATAATGCATCATGCTTCAATGCTTGCGCAGAGTAGGGGATGCCTCGTAATCCTTACCGGTGCGGAGGTGATGCGTAGATTCTCAGCCTGCGGGCCCAGTGCAGTGCGCAAGATGGTGCCTTGATGCGATCCGATGATCCGGTTGCGATGCGAGAAGATGGCGTCGTTGATGCGGCGATGCGATGACGAGGCATAGATGCCTGGCAACTTTGCGACTACTCTGTACTTTGGAGCCACGTCAGGCCCTGTGACATGCTTCTCCGGTGATGTGATGGTGACTCTCTCAATTGCGTTATGCTTCTCTGGTGATGCAACAGCAGGCAGCTTTGATGAACACACGCTTCCAGGAAGATGCAGCGAAGGCTCACTTCTCCGGCGATGTGGCGATTTCAGAGGGGAGCTGGAGATGACGTCTTTTGTCCCTGAGACTTCGGCAAGCACAGTTCAAGCCCTTGGAGAATATTCTGTAGATGATGAAAGTCCTTAAAAAGTTCCTTCTCCTTTCCTTGACAATGAAGCAACCACTGCAGGCCAACCCAGCAAACAGCACACTAGCAGAGAGGCAGTAATACTCCTGCTGCTTCCTTGGTTCTTCTCCATGGCAAAAGGTTTCTTGTTCCAGAAGTGATCTAATTTCTTGGGATCAGGGTCCCAATATTTATACCCCAAAATCCTTTGTTCTCTGAAGGCAGAGAGGCTTCTGCCTAGTCCAAAACCAGTTCCTGAGCACTTTGTTTACATGACTCTCTCCTGCCTTTCACTGTGCAAGGCAGAGACATCAGACACCCCACAGGAAGTGGAGCTAGCTTAGGGGAGGAAAGGCACAGCTCTGGAGCACTTTGTTGACAAGATTCCTTCTCTCCTTTCACGGTGTACGGCGAAGAAATCAGACAAGCCACAGGAGGTGGAGCCAGCCTTTTAGAGGGAAGGCCCAGCCCTATTCAGGTCCCAGGTGCAACTCCTTCCTCCCATCTAGATGCAGATCTCTCTATTCACCACTGGGCTGCCCCAGCCTGTCTCCTGGAATCCCCCAGGCCTGTCACTCACAAACCCAGACAAGGAATACACAACCTAGCAGAGGCAGGCCTGGACAGTTAGCAAGAAAATACCTACTTTCTAAAAGTGGTATTTTCAAACACAGAATATTAAAACCAGCTTTACTAAAAGATGTATTTTATCATTCTGAATTCAGGCATATAAAATTCGAATTTCTACCATGTTCCCTGAGTCCGTTAGTATCATAAGAATATAGTGTCATATGCATGAAGGCAATTTTACGATCGCAAACGCCAAAATGCGCTGAATTTCGGCATTTGAGATCGCAAAATAGCTAAGTGGTATGTATGTAAGCAAAACAGCCTTGCAAAATAAGAAATTGCTAATTTGCGATTCCCTATTTTGCGTTTGCATTTAAGGAATCGCAAATTGTGATTCCTTAAATGCAATGTATGAGGCCCAGAAAAAGTGCAATTTGGCCATGAGGAATTGCAAATTACCACCAACTTCAAGTTGGTGGTAATTTGCGACTTCTTTGAAAAAAATTGCACATTTTTGCATTTTTCAAAGTGCCATGTGACACACATACATGCCCTTAGGGCATGTATGTGTGCCACATGGGCACTCATGTACATTTCAGGGGTGCAACAGGATGTCCTTTAGATTCTCTAATTGAGAATCGCTAATTGAGAATGTCTTCCCATTCATTCCTATCGGCCTCTGGGCCCATAGGAATGAATGGGGAGGTATTCCTTAATTGCGAATTGCAATTTGCGATTCACAATTACAGAATATGTAGGATTCACAAAATTATTTGCAAATTCTAAATACATAGCATTTTGCAATTCTCAAATAGCGATTCTCTAAAAATCGCTATTTGAGAATCACAAAATGTAACTTTAATACATATGGCCGTAATAATCTAACTGCCCATTCTAGCCTATGGAGAACAGGTAGCCTTCAATAGTGAAAAACGAAAATGGCTGTAATTCACTATTAGGACATGTTACACACACCAGAGCATGTCCTACCTTATACTTACAATGCACCCTGCCCTTGGGCCTACCATATGGGTGTCTAATATGAAGCAAAGGGAAGGTTTAGGGACAGGCAAGTGGGTGCACTTGCCAAGTCAACATGGAAGTACTAGACTGCCTACAGGCCTTGCAATGGCAGGCCTGAGACACTCTTTACAAGCTGCTTCTGTGGATGGCTCAAGCAGTGCTGCAAGCCCACCATCAGCATTTGATTTATAAGCCCTGGGCACACATGGTGCACTGTACTAGGGGCTGACAGGTAAATCAAATAACCCAATCATGGAATCACCAATTAGTACATCAATTTAACATAGGGAGCAATTGCACTCTGGCAACTGAATAGCAGTGGCACAGTGCCCAAAGCATATAACCAGCAAAAACATATCAAAACAGAGGAGGCAATACATCAAAATGGAAGGGAGCCTCACGACAATGATGCCAGGTCTAACACGTGTACCCTCCAGCTGAAATGTGGGGAGAACTACATGACCCTTGGGAGTTCTCTTCACTAAGGCAGAAAAATCCAGACCATCAGCGTTGGCGTGTTCTGTACCAGGGCGGTGTTGCACCGTAAAGTCCATACCCTTTAGGGAAATGGACCACCTCAACAACTTTGGGTTCTCACCCCTCATCTGCATTAGCCATCTGAGGGGCCTGTGGTCGGTCTGAACCAGGAAGTTAGTCCCAAACAAGTATGGTCTCAACTTCTTCAGTGCCCAGACCACAGCAAATGCCTCTCGCTCAATTGCACTCCACCTCTGGTCCCGTGGAAGTAACCTCCTACTGATGAAGGCTACAGGTTGGTCTAGGTCCTCTTCATTAATCTGTGATCGAACAGCCCCCACACCATGCTCTGAAGCGTCTGTCTGTACAATACATTTTTTGAGAAGTTGGGCGCCTGAAGCACGGGTGCTGTGCACATGGCAGTCTTCAGGGCGTCAAAAGCCTTCAGAGAGGTGTCTGTCCAGTTCACTGACTTGGGCTGCTTCCAGGAAATCAGCTCAGTCAAGGGGGCAACAATGTTGCCATACCCCTTGACAAACCTCCTGTAGTACCCCGTGAGTCCTAAAAAGGTTCTCACCTATGTCTGAATTTTTGGGGGTTCGCATGCCAGGATGGTATCAATCTTGGACTGTAGGGGCGCCACCTGGCCGCTTCCTACCAGGTGACCCAAGCACACCACAGAACCCTGCTCAATCTGGCACTTACTCGTGTGGTAATATCGATTACCTATACTTAATTTGCTATCAATAATCAATAAGAATAACTCAGAAAAATGAGAGGCAGAATCCGAGATATTGAGGTTAACTCAAAAGGGTTTTATTCCTGTAAAAGGAATTGGGTTATTGGCTCGAGCCAAGGTGGCATAACCATTCCATTCACCACACAGGGTTCAGGAAGGGAAGACAGAACACATATTGTTTACAAAAGTGCATATATATAGTCAATGCATTACAATGTATGAGCATACAGTAGGCGTAATAGTAGGCGTGACTGCTGAAAAAGGAGAGATAAAACATGAAAACGTCACAAAAGAGGCATGGCAATAGGCGTGCATGAAGGTGTACACCGGATACGTCATTTAACATGATGTCACAAGTAGGCGGAACCACTAGAGAATCCTGCAGTGTCAGCATAATTATATGGCAGAGATGCGCGCGCAGCTGTTTGACGTGGATCTGACGTGTAACTGGAGGGCGAAGGGGACTTGACTTTTAGCACTACAAGTGTAGACATAAGTGGAGACATAAGTCTGGGATGTCAGATCAACCTAGTCCCAAATCGTATCTGATATCATATGTTTAAGGAACAGTAGTATCTGGAAGGGAAAAGGTCTCTAGACATAGACTACCCTATTCTGAATATGAATGCGTGTACATGTGTCTACATGTCGGCATGCGGGGTGAGGGGGCATGGGCCTACCATGGCAACGGAGTCTATGAATTACTTGCACGGAGACAGAAGAGCCTGGCCCTCTGCTCCTGTAGCTGGGAGGATGTTTACTTGAGCTACGAGACAGGAATGTGTTTTCGAGGAGTGGAGCAGATAATTCGAAGGTTGAATACAGTCTTGGCAGGCAGAGGTTAGGCTATGCACCGGAGTCGCGCAAGAAGTAAGGTGGGGGCCACTGGCACAGAGGTAGCCTGGGCTGCGGCCCTCGGAGTCAGGAAACAGGAGAGAACTCGAAAAAGGCTTCATGGCAGAATCTGGGCCTACTTTCGCCAGAGCTGAAAAACGTGCAAAGTGTACCACAAAAAGACGGTGGCACGGCATAGATAGGAACTGAATATTCAATCCGTTCATGGCGGATCTGAAAGAGGACAAGTTAAAGATGGACGCAAATGTATTTGCGTCTTCGTAGCTGGCACAGGAGGGAAATTACATGCACTGCAAGCTAGTACATGGAGACGGTGGGGTTCTCGCTGGGGAACACAACTTGACCAAAAATTATATTTCCTCATTCCCTCCTTGTTCCCCACGGACCCTTCATGATACATCGATATTCATCAATTGATCGACTTGTTCACTTAACATTATTTGCTCTTCTTGCTTTATGCGCTTTGAATGAGAACTTGAATGTGGAACACATGAAGTGGCACACAAACCACAAATTGCCGGTCCGCATTGGAGACACAGGCAACAACTGAATACTACGAGAAAACCAATACCTAGGAGGGATAGGATCTTCCACCCCCAGGCTGACAACGTTGTCCAGAACCAACCGGACCAAGTCCAGGTGCCTGGATTCTGATGAATTAAACTTGCGATTTTATGAAGACGTGTAATAGCTTTGTACACCGTTGGCGCGTTATTAGGTATAAAAATACAGCAGTTTGACCCGATGACCTTACAAGCTCCACCCCTATCTGCCAAGATGACGTCAATAACAAGACGATTTTGAAGAACAACAACCCGCATAGCGGACTGCTCCTCCGTTAAGTTACCTAGTGCTGAAGTGGTTTCATTCACTACTGCTTCGAGGGTTCTAGTTAATTTTCGTATCAGTTTACTGTTAAAGACAGCACCTAAGTAGGGGAAGAAACCTTTATTGAAATCTGTATATTTCTCCCAGGCAGTTTCAGTATAATCGACAAGCGGGAGATCTCTCTGGTATCTATGTTTTACTAGATTGGTGTTTCTATGATAATCAGGAGGGGCTAGGAATACGGGTGGCAGAAGGAATGCAATATAACAGGTACCATCCCAGTCTAAAGGCAGACGGACATATGCAGTACGACCGCAAACAAAATAGGAATGACGTAAAGCCCTAAACGTGGATCTACCATGATCAGTAAATTCGACTATAGTGGTGCATTTACTATGACCTACGTGTACAGAACCATTCTTGCGAACACATAGTTCACCAGTGACAGGCAAGACTGCCATAGCAGGCAGGACAGGAGCAGCATCGGATTCAACAGATAAAATCATGAAAGTGACTGTGTAATTACCTAATCCATATACTTCATTTTCTATATCAGTTCCAGTAGCAACGGGGAGTCCCTCCTTGTCAGGGTAGCATACCTTAAGCAAGACTATGTTCAGGTTTCCCCAAACCCAGTTACCTTCATAAATAGCAGCAGTAGATACTAGAGAATTAAGCATTTTGAACCATGCAGCGCATGTACCATTGTGGGTGAACGGGTACGGGAAAAGGGGCAAAACACCCTTGTTGTCTTGGTAAGGAGGGAGTCGACCACATATCCAACAATTAGTAGCATTGGTAGTCTGGTGAGAGTGATGTAACATACTAATGAAAGTGTTGTTGCGCAGCGCAAGTCTATAAGACAATTCATGAGGCGGTAATTCACTAAAAGAATGTTCAGTAGTAGCATTATAAGTAGCATGCTTGAATATAGGGTAGTATATATGCAGAAGAATACCAGCAGTGATAACCAGCAAACATAGGAAAAACATAACAAGTAGTGTCACTATGCAGCGACTACGGAGTGATTTGCAATACGCATTTTTCTTATGTTGTCTTTGTCTATCTCTCTCTCTATCTCGATCTAGGGGATACATGTCAGAAACTAATTTAACCGATTCACCTAGGGGAGGACTTAAACAATTAAACTGTCTGACTTGCTAGATCGTAATTTTTGTCTGTAAAGTTCTGAAGCAGTTTTCTCGACCAAAGGGAGTTTTGTGTCAGTTTGTGAAGGAGGGCAGGGCTTAGTGTCCAAGTCCGAAGGAAGTCCAAAGTATTTCTTTACGTGGCTGGAATGCAGCCACCCCTTCCTGCCCTCGATTTTTACAGCGGTCCTCGTCGTAAGCAGAACCAACTTCGGCGACTGCCAGCGGGGCTCCAGCGGACTCTTCCGGTCGAAATTTCTGACGTACACAAAGTCACCAGGTACCACCTCATGGGGCTTCGTCTCGGTGTTATCGGGAAAGGCTGCAGCTACCTGTGAACGACAAGATTGTAGTGCAGACATCAAGGAGGCAAGGTAATCTGTCAGCATAAGACAATCAACATCAGTTATTTTACGTGGAATGGGCGTCCCCCACATATTCGGTGGCCTACCGAAGACCACTTCATACGGAGATAGCCCAGAACGGGAATGGGCCACCATCCTCATATAGAAGAGGGCGACCGGCAAGGCAACTATCCAGTCTATACCTTTGTCTCTACAGATCTTGGAAAGTCGGATTTTCAATGTTTGATTATGACGCTCCACGAGACCTGCTGCCTCGGGATGCCGGACACAATGGAACTTCCACTTGTAACCTAACAGGAGTGTAATATTTTCTACAAGTGCGGATGAGAACGGCTGACCATTATCTGAGTACACGATACGGGGCAAACCATACCGCGGGAAGTATTCACGGACTAACTGCTTGGCAGTAGTCGGAGCAGTATAATCGGGAACTGGGTATGCCTCTATCCATCGGGAAAGAGCACACACGACTACGAGGACATATTTAAAACCTCGGCAGCGTTCCATCTGGATATAATCCATCTGGAGGACTTCAAAAGGGTGATCGGGAGGCTGAAATCCACCTTGCTCTACGGGGATGCTTTTACCTGGATTGAACTGACCACAGATCATGCAAGTACGCACTTTCTGTTTGGCTGCTGCCCGTAAGTTTTTATTGGACCATATGTGTTGAATACTATCTAGCATAGCTTTCTCTCCAAGGTGTGCGGGACTATGTATTGTATTAATGATGACTTGTACCATAGAATCGGGGAGAAACCATGTAGATTTTCCCTTCGTCATCCATCCCTGGTCTGTTTGGACCCCTCCTAGTTTAGTCCATTCCTTAATTTCATCCGGTGTTGCATGTGACTGTATGTCGATTACATCATGTGCGGGATCCCTAACTGTCATGCAGTGTGCTGGAACCCTTATTTGTGTCTGATCAGTTACATGAGTTCGGTTCTGAGCAGTTTGCTTTGCTGTTCGGTCTGCCAGGTCGTTACCCTGGGAAATGGCATCAGTAACCTTAGTATGTGCCTTACATTTCATGATAGAGATTGCAGTGGGTAGATGTATTGCATCTAACAGAGCTTGAATGAGGGGACCATGTTGGATGTTGGCACCGTGAGAAGTTAAGTAACCTCTCTCTCGCCAGAGGACTCCGAAGTCGTGTACGACTCCGAATGCATAACGTGAATCAGTATATATGTTGACTCTCTTATTCTTAGCTTGAATACATGCTTGTGTCAGAGCAATAAGCTCTGCAGCTTGAGCTGATAAAGTGTCAATACAGTTTGTTTCAATGACTTCTGTGTCTGTCGTGACGGCGTAGGCTGCCACTAATTCACCTGTCTTTGTTCTCATACATGAACCATCCACATAAAGTGTCAGGTCTGGATCTGGTAACGGAACATCTGTTAAGTCTTGTCTAGGCTTTGTTGTGATAGTGATAACTTCAATGCAATCATGTGCTAATGGATCTACTCCATTTAATGGCAATAACGTGGCTGGATTCAATGTACTGCAGCGTCTGATTTCAATGTGTGGCTGAAACAATGTCAATTCATAACCTGTCAATCTTGCGATAGTCAGGTGCTGGGTTTGAGTCCGATTCAAGAGGACTTCTACAGAATGTGGAACCTGTACTGTCAATGGATGTCCTAACACGATAGAATCACTCTGTCTAATTGCTAAAGCTGTTGCTGCAACTGATTTCAAACATGCTGGAAGGGCTTGTGCTACTGGGTCTAGTGTACTGGAAAAATAAGCACAAGGCTTGTGTGAACCTGCTTGTTCCTGAGTGAGGACTGACAAAGCAGTACCTTCACGTTCTGTGACAAAAAGTGTAAAAGGCTTACTGTAACATGGTGTTGCTAAAACAGGTGCTTGACATAAGGCTTTCTTTAAGTCTTCAAAAGCTTGTGTATGTTCCTGAGTCCAAGGGAGGACAGACGTAGTCGCTGCCCCCTGTGTCGTTAACTGAATGAGTGGCTTGGCTAGAAATGCATATTGGGGAATCCATTGTCTACAGTATGAGGTGAGGCCTATAAAGGCCCGTACCTCCTTTAGTGTTCTGGGCGGTGACATGTTTACAATTAACTGAATGCGATCAGGTGTGAGCTGTCTCCCCACTTTGGACAGCAAGTGACCCAGGTACACAACTTGCTGAACACAGAATTGCAGCTTCGAAGGAGACACCTTGTGCCCCTTGTCGGCCAGGAAATTCAGAACAATCAGGGATGCATTTTCGCATTCGGGTTCGCTTCGAGCGGTGATCAGCAGATCATCGACATATTGAAGCAGAGCAGTGTGAACTGGCATATGGATGCTGTCGAGTTGTTTTTTCAGTGCTTGACTATAGATACTGGGGCTTTCTGTGAATCCTTGAGGTGCACGGGCAAATTTAAAAGATCGGCCATTTAAACTGAATCCGAACAAAAATTGGCTTTCCGGGTCTATAGGAACACTGAAGAAAGCATTCTTGAGATCTATTACAGTAAAGAACGCTGCTTCGGAATCAATAGCTGTCAATAATGAAGAGATATCTGGGACCACAGGGTACTGTGGTACAATGCATTTGTTCAATTCGCGCAGATCAATAACCAATCGATAAACAGGGGGAGCATTTGGGTCAGTACGTTTAAGAACAGGAATGATAGGAGAATTACACACATTAGAGTCCGTTTCCACGACCACTCCTTGTGCGATGAGCTCGTCAATGATTCTCAGTAAAGCCACTACAGCATCCGGGGGTAACTTGTATTGTCGAATTCGTGGTAATACCACTCCTGCTTTGAGTGTGACTCGATATGGGGTTATGTGCATGCAACCTACATCAGTGGGGCCCTGCGCCCACAGGTGGGCAGGGACTTTCTGTAGTCTGGGATCCATATCTCTCAATACATAATGGCCTTTGAAATCTCGCAAAAATAATCGTACTCCCTCAGGAGAACAACAGATAATAGCTCCTAAAGCTTTCAGTGTTTTTATGCCTAAAAGATTTTCTGGACATGATTTCGTGAGCAATAAATCTGTAGTCCGTGTCAGAGGACCTACTGCAAGAGGGAGGGGTTGTGATACTTCGTTAATAATGGGTTTTCCTGAAAATCCGAGGGACACGTTCTGTGAGCCTGAGAGGGGTGCCCCTGGTACTTCATCGTGACTGATCGTGGTTCTGCTTGCCCCTGTATCAATGAGAAACTTTCTGTCTTTCCCTAAAACTTGACTGTGTACATAAGGACCATTCTGATCTACAGGAACTTCAATAAGAGGCAAGCGGAATTCACTCTCTAGGCTGTCTCATGTGTAACGTTGGTAATCAGGGTAATCGTTCTGTGCATACTGATACATTTGCTGTGTCGTGGTTTGTGTTGCAGTAATGGGCTGTTGCTGAGGTATCGCTACTGTCTGTGAAGGAGCCGACATTGGTGCGATCTGCTGTGTATTCTGGGGTACTTGTTGTGAAGTCTGATCTTGTCTAGGAGGACGCGGTCTCTCTTTTGTCTTGCCCGTGGCAATATTATGTTTCAGAACGGGACATTCATTTATATAATGACCTGGCTGCTTACAATAATTACATACACCCTTTACAGGAACTGACGCATTACTAGCTTGGTTCGCACCCTTTTTCTGACCATCAGCAGGAACTGACTGAGCAACTAACATTTTCATTTTCGTATCTTTCATACGTCTCTGTTCATGTTCTTGTTCTTCTCTGAGTCTATTCTGGTGATACTGTAACATTTGTAACATTTGCGAAGGAGTATTAGCTTGCCAAGTGCTTTCTACTTTCAGTACTCTATTCTTAACCTGGGGTAGAGAATTCTCGACTAATTTCGTTACAAAAAGATGTGGATATGACTCGCTACTCGGTTTCAAACCACTGTTAATACCAAAACATTTCTCAAATCGTGTGTAAAAATCACTAGTGTCTTCATCAGGTTTCTGTTTGCATGCTGAAATTGCACCCCAATCTTCCTTTTTCGTACTCAATAAACGTGGCAACACCTGTATTAATAAACCTGGTAATGCTTTAACTTTATCCCCAAGCCCTAGGCCTGGCACTCGGGTATTCTCTTCATCTTGTAATGCAGCCCAATCAATCTTTGCATTACCCACCTCCCATTCTTTTTCTTTCAGTTTCTCGTATATGCCTGGAGGCAACAATACTTTCAATATTTTCATAAGGTCGGGATAAGTGTAATCGCCCATTAATAACATATCCTTTATTTCACGGTGGAAACCTGCAGGATCTTTATCGTGACTGGGTACTAGTTTCTTCATTTCCAATAATTCGATTTTAGTTACAGGAGTATACACAAACACGCGTCTGAGCGTGTGGTCTGCGTTCTGCACGGGGTGCACTTCTCGCAACGGATTCTGTCTATCCATGTAATACATGGTCTTTCGCTCCATAACGGGTACTGGGGTAACCTGCGGATTTAAGAATGTATTATACTTGTGGCGGTGTTCTAGAATTACTTTAATCAGGTCAGTACTTAGACCTCTCCATCTGTTCGTGACCAGTTCAATTAGTATATCGCGCAGGGGTCCTGGATCAGAATGTTGACTTTTATACAATAAGAGCAGATGCTGTATCATGTACATACCAGCTAAACGCTGTTCACTCGGTGTCAAATTCAGAAACGTGTGCGCTAGCACATCATCACCATATTTCTCAGAACTGTCAGCCCATTGCACGGCTGACCTGGCTAATTCTTGTTCATCCATGGAATCAAGTTCATGATACCCCATGCGCTCTTGAAGTACTCGGTCGGTGGCTTGGAATAAGTGTTCGGGAGTTTTAGGATTACACATGGCTTCCTGATATATTCTTTTACATTCCGGGCGCACTAGACGCACCGGATCTTTAAACGGTCTTCCTTTACCTACATACGCTATCATGTCTCTAACTGGCATTTGTTCTTGAACTAGTGTTTGTGCCTGTACTGGTGTTTCTGGTTCTTCCTCTGCCTCCTCCTCGTCGGATTCTTGTTTGTCTGAATCTACTGCTGGTTCGGTCTTTCTTTGCTCATGCATCTTAGTTATCGAAGTTCTGATCCTTCGGTACATGTTATCTATACTGGCTTCCTTGTCATGCTGTCCATCGGCTATATGTCGGCCCCACCTATGGAGTGCTTTCAGGTCAGCCGGGTTCGCACCCGGCCTATCTGCTTCTCGAATAAAACAGTTTATAAGAAACCGTAATAACTTGGCTTTAGTTTCCACTTTCTGATGGGCCATGGCCTCCTTAATGCATTCAGGCCCTACTCCTGTCTGCACAAACTTATATATTTGATCCATATGTTCTGTCATTCCAGGTAGTGTCATTAGGAAGTTCGTGACTCGACGTAAACGTACTGATGCGAGTAACATTTCTATGTCATTCTTTTTACCAGGTACCGGGTCATATCTACAATCTTCAAGGCGATCTCCATAAATTGTAATATCTGTTTTGGGTGTACGCTGTTGTGACACCTCTCTAAGACTCAGGCGAGGGTTTGGTGGTGGGGTCCGGTAACCTGCCCCTCCGGACGCGCCTCCTGAGGCACCGGCTCCGAAAGGGTCTGTATCAAGGGAAGTAGGAGGAGGTGGAGGGAGAACTGGAAGACCAGGAGCAGGAGGATTCGGGGGAGGAGTAGCTTGTCGGGGAGAAAGGCCATAAGGATTCAGACCGTTAGGCGCAGGCGCGGGGGGCAATGGAGCTGGGGTATTAACATAGGTGGGAACAACATCGTCTAAGTAGGAAGAAAGGAAAACGTCCTTTGCTGTCCTCGGATGTGTTTTAGTCGGGAGCAATGGGGGTGGTAGGTCCTTCGGTATTTCTGGAGAGGCCTTGGGCAGGCCCTTTGACAAGATGGGGAACATGCCATTCATAAGCGTATTTCGCTGTCTGTCTACTTGTTCTAACTTCACTCTGATACCTTCCTCAACTAATGCGTTTTCTCGGACCTTTTCGGGGTCCTCCTTACTCTTCTCTTCTAATCTATGAGCTTTTTCTGTGCGCCTGTGCGACTCTTTACGCCATAACTCGATGGCATCTTTCTGTGACTGTCTAGCTTTCTTTTTCCATAACGCTTCCTCTACTCTCATGATGCAATCCGCATCCCATGTCCCAGCAGCGGGCCATCTCTGATTCTCTGACAGTTCTTTAGTGTAGTCTACCCATAAGTCAAGAAATAAAACAGCATCTAAGCCATGCTTATGGTACATAAAGTACCCTGGAGTGTCCCTAGGTGGAATGGGAACAGCTTCTTCTAGAACCCCCTTACGGGTTTTTATTTGTCTTAATTTGGAAAACAACGGCATTCTGAAATCTGGCTACTAGGTTCTTACTCAGATGTGGACACTAACATGCTATACATAAGACACGTTTAAGCACAACAATGAAAATCGAACATTCACTCATACCACGACATTTGAATGACACATTAAAACATTTCAAAAACAAACCACATTAATCGATAACAGTGACAAGTGCAACAGGATGTACCGCTAAACGGCACAGATACACCTTTTACAGGTGCAAACTAGATGTACTGCTATACAGTACAGATACACTGCTGAACAGTGCAGAACAGGTTCGTGTACCCGAACCCGACTTGACCGGCACAAACTAATGCGCACGTCAGGATGCGTCCCTAGCAACGGTACTCACCAGGAAGCACGGAAACAGAAGGCCTCGGAAAACTCTGGACTGGACTCGACTCGGACTGGATTCGGACTCGACGCAGATACTTCGGAAACTTCGGAACCTGGCGGGCCTCGGTATACCACGGATCTTGCTCTCTCAGCTAGGCTCAGGTCGGGATCCTCCGCACGCCTCACCGCCTCGTCTGGGTGTTGATCGCAGCCTCAGTCACCTCCGTTGGCCTGAGGGAGATACAGGAAATCCTGCGGGTACGCGTAAGTGTCCGTCCGGCTGTGGGCAGGGGGCTAGGCCTGCAACACACCACCGGCGCGTGGGGTGGGGGAGGGGTCCCTATTCGGGCGCCAGAACTGTGGTAATATCGATTACCTATACTTAATTTGCTATCAATAATCAATAAGAATAACTCAGAAAAATGAGAGGCAGAATCCGAGATATTGAGGTTAACTCAAAAGGGTTTTATTCCTGTAAAAGGAATTGGGTTATTGGCTCGAGCCAAGGTGGCATAACCATTCCATTCACCACACAGGGTTCAGGAAGGGAAGACAGAACACATATTGTTTACAAAAGTGCATATATATAGTCAATGCATTACAATGTATGAGCATACAGTAGGCGTAATAGTAGGCGTGACTGCTGAAAAAGGAGAGATAAAACATGAAAACGTCACAAAAGAGGCATGGCAATAGGCGTGCATGAAGGTGTACACCGGATACGTCATTTAACATGATGTCACAAGTAGGCGGAACCACTAGAGAATCCTGCAGTGTCAGCATAATTATATGGCAGAGATGCGCGCGCAGCTGTTTGACGTGGATCTGACGTGTAACTGGAGGGCGAAGGGGACTTGACTTTTAGCACTACAAGTGTAGACATAAGTGGAGACATAAGTCTGGGATGTCAGATCAACCTAGTCCCAAATCGTATCTGATATCATATGTTTAAGGAACAGTAGTATCTGGAAGGGAAAAGGTCTCTAGACATAGACTACCCTATTCTGAATATGAATGCGTGTACATGTGTCTACATGTCGGCATGCGGGGTGAGGGGGCATGGGCCTACCATGGCAACGGAGTCTATGAATTACTTGCACGGAGACAGAAGAGCCTGGCCCTCTGCTCCTGTAGCTGGGAGGATGTTTACTTGAGCTACGAGACAGGAATGTGTTTTCGAGGAGTGGAGCAGATAATTCGAAGGTTGAATACAGTCTTGGCAGGCAGAGGTTAGGCTATGCACCGGAGTCGCGCAAGAAGTAAGGTGGGGGCCACTGGCACAGAGGTAGCCTGGGCTGCGGCCCTCGGAGTCAGGAAACAGGAGAGAACTCGAAAAAGGCTTCATGGCAGAATCTGGGCCTACTTTCGCCAGAGCTGAAAAACGTGCAAAGTGTACCACAAAAAGACGGTGGCACGGCATAGATAGGAACTGAATATTCAATCCGTTCATGGCGGATCTGAAAGAGGACAAGTTAAAGATGGACGCAAATGTATTTGCGTCTTCGTAGCTGGCACAGGAGGGAAATTACATGCACTGCAAGCTAGTACATGGAGACGGTGGGGTTCTCGCTGGGGAACACAACTTGACCAAAAATTATATTTCCTCACTCGCCTTGATCGTGAGGCCACCTTGCGCAGTGCCATCAACACTTCCCAGAGGTGGTGCAGATGTTCTTCCCAACTGGCGCTGAACACTGCAATGTCTCCAGGTAAGCGGCACTGAAATCCTCCTGTCCAGCCAACACCTGGTTGACCAACCTCTGAAAGGTGGCAGGGGCATTCTTCATCCCAAAGGGCATAACCCGGAATTGGTAGTGCCCATCTGGTGTGGAGATTGCTGACCTCTCCTTAGCCCCATCAGTCGAGGCGATTGCCAGTACCCAGACGTCAAATCAAATGTGCTGAGGTACCGTGCAGCCCCTAACCGATCAATGAGCTCATCAGCTCTGGGGATGGGGTGTGCATCAGTTCTGGTGACTGAATTGAGCCCTCTGTAGTCCACACAGAACCTGAGTTCAGGTGTGGCACCCGGCGAGGCAGCCTTTGGGACCAAGACCACTGGGCTGGTCCAAGGACTGTTTGAGGACTCAATTCCCCTAAAGCAAACATTTTGGATATTTCCTCCTTAATGTAAGCCCTAATCTTGTCAGTCACTCTGTAAGCCTTGTGCTTCACAGGAGGACTGTCTTCAGTGTCCACATCATGGACGCAACACTCTGTGACATCAGGAACCAAAAAAATAGATCAGAGAATTGCTCCAACAGTTGGTGACAATCTTGCTACTGATCAGGGGTCAGTGTGGCAGAGACGCTGACACAATCCACTGGCCCAACTTGCTCTGTTGCAGACAGGAGGCCAGGAAGAGGCTCGCTCTCCTCCTCCATTCCATCATCTGTCGCTAGGAGCATGCCCACTTCGGACCTTTCTAAGTGGGGCTTCAGGCAGTTAACATGCAGGACCCGCAAGGGGTTCCTGGGAGACTGCAAGTTCACCAGATAAGTGACATCACTCTTACGCTCCACCACCTTATATGGACCGGTCCATCTGTCCTGGAGCGTACAAGGCTCCACAGGCAGCCACGGCCCATGGAGGGAGTTTCGGTGGGGCGGAGAGGCGGGGCGGGGGAGGGTCAGGGAGGTGTTGCTAAAAACTGGAGTATGGTTAATTGAAGGTAAGTAAACAATTTAATTAATAAAACGAATTTCATAGCGCGCCCAGCATCGCAAAATGCGATGCAGGGTGCGCTATGAAATTCGTTTTATTTATTAAATTGTTTACTTACTGTTGGAATTAGGTAGCCTGGCCTAGGGCAAGACTAACATAACAGAGGCACAGTGTAAAGGTTGCATACCACCCAAAAGTAACTTCACGCAATAGCACTCAAAAAGAAAAACACTACACCAAAATTATATGAAAATACGTGCTGCTTTATAAAAATAATATTCTCTTTGTCATCAAATTATACAGTGTACAACATTTCAGATTATCTTAGTTTTGGCAATCACATTTCTAAGACTGTTAAGTAATTACTAAGTTATCTGCTTCAATACTCTTAATCTTATTACTCAATCACCTTTAGCAAGTAACTCCTTTCTGTTGTCAATCAATTGATTAAATGCAACAATTCAACTTCAGTTGGAATCACAGTTCAATACATATCAGTTTCAGTAGAAAGCACAATTCAGTTCATTCCAGACAAAGTCAGAGGTTTTAATTACTGAACAATTAACTGAAGGAGGGGGGGGTAGGTTTATAACCTCAGTTAAGCTAGATCACCCTGGCCAGATTATACACCAAGTAGGCCTCCTCTCCCCTAGTCAATTCCAATGATATCCCAAGGAAGAATAGCTGGATTCACTCCTCCAACACCCCAATATTAGGCTCCTCAGCTTTCTGTCAACCTAAACCCTTGTCATTAACTGTGAGGGTATTGGGAATCCCCTCTGGTAGCAGTAACTCTTTCTGCCTGGCAAAGGTTCCCTGGCATCCGCTTTCCCACACCCCCACTCTCCTTACTTTCAATGAGGGTCCCCTCTTCACTCTGCTCGAGAAGATTCAGGGCAAGAGAAGCAAGAGGAATAGAAGAGGGACTTCCAGCTGTCAGCCGGCCTCTGGCGATCCTGCTGCACTCCCCCTAACCAGCTACTAGCCTGGTGCTGGCGTGGGGGTAACTCAATTACCAGAGTGCGGGGCCTGGACCGGTCTCCTCAACCCAGGCGCGCTTCCTTTTCCCAGCGCTGGGCGAGGGGTCTCGAAAATGGGTAAACAATGGCACTTCTCACGCTGGGCGAAGGGCTTAGGCAAAGGGCAGAACAAGGGCGCTTCTCTCTGGCTCCGTTGTCGAGAGGTCGCTCCGCCTCCCGCCGGTTCTTTCCCTCTGAAGCCACTTCACCGGCCTCTCAGTGATGCGCGCGTTGATTAGACGCTTCCTGTGAGGGTTCCCAGGGCCGCCGGAATACAGAGGCGGCTCGCGTCAGAGACACTCCTCTCCCTCCGGTCACGCCTCCCGCAGGCCTTGCCTCTTCTGATCCGCCTTCACCAACACGGAGCTGAACAGCGCGGGCGCGAGGGATTAGTGTTCCCGCTTGGCGCCGCGCTGTCTCCGCTCCTTTGCGCAGCCTCTTCCCTCACCTGGCTCCACCGGCAAAACACTTCAGAGCGGCGCACTCGCTCCCTAGATCGCGAAGGCTCCACGGACACGCGTCTTCCTCACAGCGCGTCAAGGGAACACCGGCCACAACACGGGGCTCTCAGCTGCTCTTCAGCGCTGGTAGGTGAAGCGCTAGCAATGGGAAGTTAAAGAAGTCTTCAGATAAGAGCGTCCTGACAGGGTTCACTGGGGCTCCAATTTAGAAGGAACTTCCCTCCCCAAGTAGATTGTTTTCCTCAATAAACGAGGATGGTTGGGAGGGATTGGTCAGGGGTTAAAGGGGGAACGTCTCCCTGTAGTGGCTGTCTGTCACAGGGACAAACTAACTGCTCCCAGTGCGTCCTCCTCCTCTCACCACTGCCTCACTCCTCCACTCTCTGGTCAGCACAAAATGGCTTCCCTGCATTCCGCCTTATATAGGCTGCCCTTCAGTGGTCCAGAATGGACCAGAAGGTTCTGGAATGCCCTATGTTAGGCTATGGCCAAGTTCTGTTGGTGACAGTTGGGGCAGTTGGTGGCCACCATTTTAGGTGGTGCCAACTTTCCTGTCAGAACAGGCCTCTGGGCCTAAGGTAAAAGATTATGAGGGGGGAAGAAAACACCTATCCCCCTGACCAACACCTACAAAAAGTCAGTAGACACAAAAATTAACAAGGGTATGAGGGGCAAAAAGGGGACAAAATAAATAAAAATTAGGAGGGACTTCGCCAAAAAGCCAGACAGGTCTAACACGCGTCCCCCCCAGCTGAAAGTGGGGAGAACTACCCAACCCCTTGGGAGTCCTCATCACTAAGGCGGAAATACCTGGAGAGACCGTCTGCATTGGCGTGGTCCACTCCAGGCCGATGTTCCACCCGGAAGTCCATTCCCTGTAGGGAGATGGACCACCTCAACAACTTGGGATTCTCCCCCTTCATTTGCATCAGCCAACGAAGGGGTCGGTGGTCAGTCTGAACCAGGAAGTGCGAGCCAAAGAGGTATGGCCGCAGCTTCTTCAGAGCCCACACCACCGCAAAAGCTTCCCTCTCAATGGCACTCCACTTCTGTTCCCGGGGAAGCAGTCTCCTGGATAAGAAGACTACAGGTTGATCCAGGCCCTCTTCATTGAGTTGCGATAACACTGCCCCAATGCCATGTTCTGATGCATCCGTTTGGACAATGAACTCCTTGGAGAAGTCTGGGGCCCTCAGGACCGGTGCCGCAAACATTGCCTGTTTCAACTTTTCAAAGGCTTGCTGACAAGCCTTTGTCCAAACTACCCGTCGAGGTTGTTTCTTGGAGGTGAGCTCTGTGAGGGGCGCTACAATAGTGCCATACCCCTTCACAAAGCGACAGTAATATCCTGTGAGGCCCAGGAAAGCTCGGACCTCGGTCTGTGTCTTGGGGGGTTCCCAGGCCATGATTGCCTCAATCTTCGCCTGCAGGGGCTGCACAGTCCCCCTACCCACCAAGTGTCCAAGGTACACAACCGACCCCTGCCCAATCTGGCATTTGCTGGCTTTGATGGTCAATCCAGCTTGTCTCAGGGCCTGGAGAACGGCCTGCAAATGCTGCAGATGGTCCTCCCAACTGCTACTGAAGACAGCAATGTCATCCAAGTAAGCAGCAGAGAAACTCTCCATTCCAGAGAGGACCTGGTTCACCAGCCGCTGAAATGTGGCAGGGGCGTTCTTGAGCCCAAAGGGCATCACACAGAACTGGTAGTGTCCCTCAGGCGTGGAGAAGGCTGACCTTTCCCTTGCTCCATCTGTCAAGGAGATCTGCCAGTACCCTGAAGTGAGGTCAAAGGTACTCAGATATTGGGCAGCTCCTAGCCGGTCAATCAATTCATCCGCCCTAGGGATCGGATGAGCATCAGTCCTTGTAACTGAATTCAGTCCTCGGTAATCCACACAGAACCTCAGTTCAGGTGTGGTGCCTGGGGGTGCGGCTTTTGGCACGAGCACCACCGGACTGGACCAAGGGCTGTTGGAAGGTTCAATTACTCCCAGCTCTAGCATCTTGGCAACTTCTCCATGTATGCTAGCCTTCACCTTGTCAGACAGCCGGTAGGTCTTGGACTTCACTGGTGGGCTGTCTCCTGTGTCCACATCATGGGTACACAGGTGGGTCCTTCCCGGGATAAGGGAGAACAATGAAGAGTACTGCTCCAGGATCTGGCGGCAGTCCTCCCGTTGCTCAGGAGTGAGAGTGGGAGAGAGAATCACTCCCTCCACTGACCCATCCTTCTCTTGGGACGAAAAGAGATCTGGGAGAGGTTCGCTTTCCGCTTCCTCTTCCCCGTCAGTCACCATCATCAGCATGACTTCGGGCCTCTCATGGTGGGGCTTGAGTCGGTTGGCATGCAGCACCCGTAGGGGCTGTCGAGGGGTCTTAAGGTCCACCAGGTATGTGGCCTTACCCTTCTTTTCCAACACCTCAAAGGGGCCTGTCCAGCGATCCTGGAGGGCGCTAAGCTCTCCAGGCTCCATCACCCACACTTTCTGTCCAGGCTCCAGTTCCACCTGGTGAGCATTGTGGTCGTACCACTCCTTCATGACTGCCTGGCTGGCCTCCAAGTTGTCAGAAGCTTGCTTCCACAACTTCGCCATTTGGCTCCTGAAGGCCAGCATGTAGCTCACCACATCCTGGGGGGGTTTCCTGGGAGATTTCTCCCAACCATCCTTCACCAGGCTGAGAGGACCGCGTACAGGGTGCCCATATAGAAGCTCAAAGGGGCTGAAGCCCACTCCCTTCTGGGGCACTTCCCTGTAGGAAAAGAGTAAACAGGGTAGGAGGACATCCCATTTCCTCCGCAGGCTCTCGGGCAGACTTCTGATCATGCCCTTCAGGGTCTTATTGAACCTCTCAACCAGTCCATTCGACTGGGGGTGATAAGGAGTGGTGAACCGGTAGGTCACTCCACACTCCTTCCACATAGCCCGCATGTAAGCTGACAGGAAGTTGGTCCCCCTGTCGGACACAACTTCCTTGGGAAATCCCACTCGGGTAAAGATTCCCATTAGGGCTCTTGCCACTACAGGTGCAGTGACTGTCCTCAGAGGTATTGCCTCTGGGTACCGTGTGGCATGATCCACCAGTACCAGGATAAACCTGTGACCAGCTGCTGTTGGTGGATCCAAAGGCCCTACAATGTCGATGCCCACCCTCTCAAAGGGGGTGCTAACGACTCGAAGTGGTTCCAGGGGAGCTTTTAGCTTCACTCCTGTTTTCCCACTGGCCTGGCAGGTTACACATGTCCTACAGTATGTGTCGGACGCCACTTTCATCCGAGGCCAGTAAAAGTGGAGGACAAGCCGTGCAAAGGTCTTGTCCTGACCTAAGTGTCCTGCCAGGGGTATGGCATGAGCCAGTTCCAAAAGAAAGGCTCGGTACTGTTGCGGGACTACCAAGGCCCTTGATGAACCAGGCAAGGGTACCTTGGGTTCACTGTAGAGGAGTCCATCCTCCCAGTAAATATGGTAATGTCCCGGAACATCACCTGCTGCTTGGGCTTCAGCCTGTTGCCTCAGTCCCTCAAGGGTGGGGCACTCCCTCTGCCCCTTACAGAATTCTTCCTGGTAGGACCTCCCTCCACATGCCACTCCGCAGGGATGGGCAAATCCTCCAGAGAGTCTACTTCCCCCTCCACGGACTCCTGGTCCACCACCGCAGGTGGCCGATCTGTCTCATGGGGTGTGGAAGCCGGAGCAGGCTTTCTCTGACTCCGGGTCTGTCCCTTCTTAGCAGCGGGTTGGGCCATTGTTCCAGGCTCCAACCCAGGCGAACTCCCTCTCCGGGCAGTCGCAGACCGTGTGCTGACACAGGCCCAGTCAGGTGTACCCAGCATCGCAGAATGCGTCCGGTATTCCACCTCTCTCCAAGTGTTGTGTTCCATGTCATTCCCCAACAGACAATCGACTGGCACGGCAGGGCTTACGGCAACTCGAAGTGAACCTGCAACCCCCTCCCACTCAAAGGGAACCTCAGCCACTGGATTGTGGCCCATTCTGCCGTCAGCCATCGCGGCGGGGTGGAGTACATTAGGAACAACCTGCTCTGGGGACACCAGCTGACTTCTCACCATAGTCATGCTGGCTCCTGTATCCCTCAGAGCCTCCCCTCTCTGGCCATTGATGGTAACCCATTGCCCATACTTTGTAGTATTTGGGGGCACCTGGATCTTTGGCACCATCTCCCGCTCTCCCAGGGATACTAAGGTGACACCCGCCCACTCACCCCCCTTATCTAAGGGCATCTCCTCCCCGAGCGCTACACTAGCTACTCCCGGTGACTTTCCTCCGGTGGGAGGGGGTGGTCTCTTTGGGCATCTGACATCTCCCTTATAATGTCCAACGCCACCGCATTCAAAACAGTGGAGAACCCTGGGCTGCTGGCTCTGGCCAGGATGAGGGTTCCGGGGCGGGTTTGCCCTAGGGGTGAAACCTGCTCCCTTCCCTTGGAAGTTATTTTGGGGACCTTTAGAGAACTCTTTCTTTTTCTCCCCCCCCTCCTTCTTCTGGGGGGCGCCCTGTCCGGCTTTTTGAGATTCCCCTCCAGTCCCCTTGGTGGACACCCGGGTACTTGTCCAGATGTCCGCCTCCTCTGCAAGCTTCCGGGGATTGGTCAGCTTGCTGTCTACCAGGTGTTGGCGCAGCTCGGGAAAACATTTCTCGAGGAGGTGTTCTCTCAAAAACAGATCGTACAGCCCCTCATAATCCTTTACCTCACTGCCCTTGACCCAACCCTCTAAAGCCTTTCTGGCGTAATCAAGGAAGTCCACCCAGTTCTGAGTGCCCATCTTGTGGCTCCCCCTGAACTTCTGTCGGTACCTTTCTGGGGTGAGCCCGAACTTCCTCAATAACGCCAGCTTCATGGTGGGGTAGTTTGTCTGTTCCTCTGGATCCAGGGCCAGCAAGGTGTCCCGACCAGCAGGAGGCATGTACTTGTACAAACTACCCCCCCAGTGCTTCTCCTGCACTCCATGAACCTTCAAAGAAACCTCATAAGCGGCCAGCCACTTAGCAACATCATCCCCCTGACTGAAGCTCGCTATCAGGTCCTTTGGGATATAGGGTTTGGTCTCCCTGGCTGACTCTTTCGGTTCGCTGCCACCATTCCTAACAGGAGAGGACCCCCGTTGTAGACTTTGGAGCTCCAGTTCCTTCAGCCTAAACTCGTGGACCATCCTCCTCTCCTCTTTCTCCTGTTCCAACTTAGCCAGCTCCCACTTTAGCTGTCTTTTCTCCCTCCTATCGGTGAGCTCGGCTTCTGTTAGGCTTTTCCCAGAAATGCTACTGCCCTTTCTGGAATAGGACACTGGTCCGGTGAGCAAGTTTTCCCCCTCATGGCGGAATAACTCCTCCACCCCCCCTTCTGTGCCCTGGTCAACCTCTTCATCCTCCTCCTTTGTCTCTTGGTGTGCCTCCACCCAGGCCCTAAGGCTAGTCTGGAGCTCCCCCTTCCTAGCACCATGTTTGAAAAAGACCCCCATTTGCTGGCAGAACATTCTCAATTGGGGCACGGAATAGACTTCCAGGTTTTCCACCGCAAACTCCATGGTGAATCTGGCAAACCTGGATACACACCAGAAATTTCAGAGGGGTGAGGGTAACCTAAAACCAACTCCACCCACCACCAGGAATAAATTTAGAAAAAACAAAAAGACTAATTGGGAGGGCCGCAAGGAGAAAACTCCTGGTGTAGGTTGGGTGTATTACGCCAAATTACTAGTAAGTAGCTGCAACCAAGTCCGCAATCCCACCGCTAGGCACCAATATGTTGGAATTAGGTAGCCTGGCCTAGGGCAAGACTAACATAACAGAGGCACAGTGTAAAGGTTGCAGACCACCCAAAAGTAACTTCACGCAATAGCACTCAAAAAGAAAAACACTACACCAAAATTATATGAAAATACGTGCTGCTTTATAAAAATAATATTCTCTTTGTCATCAAATTATACAGTGTACAACATTTCAGATTATCTTAGTTTTGGCAATCACATTTCTAAGACTGTTAAGTAATTACTAAGTTATCTGCTTCAATACTCTTAATCTTATTACTCAATCACCTTTAGCAAGTAACTCCTTTCTGTTGTCAATCAATTGATTAAATGCAACAATTCAACTTCAGTTGGAATCACAGTTCAATACATATCAGTTTCAGTAGAAAGCACAATTCAGTTCATTCCAGACAAAGTCAGAGGTTTTAATTACTGAACAATTAACTGAAGGAGGGGGGGGTAGGTTTATAACCTCAGTTAAGCTAGATCACCCTGGCCAGATTATACACCAAGTAGGCCTCCTCTCCCCTAGTCAATTCCAATGATATCCCAAGGAAGAATAGCTGGATTCACTCCTCCAACACCCCAATATTAGGCTCCTCAGCTTTCTGTCAACCTAAACCCTTGTCATTAACTGTGAGGGTATTGGGAATCCCCTCTGGTAGCAGTAACTCTTTCTGCCTGGCAAAGGTTCCCTGGCATCCGCTTTCCCACACCCCCACTCTCCTTACTTTCAATGAGGGTCCCCTCTTCACTCTGCTCGAGAAGATTCAGGGCAAGAGAAGCAAGAGGAATAGAAGAGGGACTTCCAGCTGTCAGCCGGCCTCTGGCGATCCTGCTGCACTCCCCCTAACCAGCTACTAGCCTGGTGCTGGCGTGGGGGTAACTCAATTACCAGAGTGCGGGGCCTGGACCGGTCTCCTCAACCCAGGCGCGCTTCCTTTTCCCAGCGCTGGGCGAGGGGTCTCGAAAATGGGTAAACAATGGCACTTCTCACGCTGGGCGAAGGGCTTAGGCAAAGGGCAGAACAAGGGCGCTTCTCTCTGGCTCCGTTGTCGAGAGGTCGCTCCGCCTCCCGCCGGTTCTTTCCCTCTGAAGCCACTTCACCGGCCTCTCAGTGACGCGCGCGTTGATTAGACGCTTCCTGTGAGGGTTCCCAGGGCCGCCGGAATACAGAGGCGGCTCGCGTCAGAGACACTCCTCTCCCTCCGGTCACGCCTCCCGCAGGCCTCGCCTCTTCTGATCCGCCTTCACCAACACGGAGCTGAACAGCGCGGGCGCGAGGGATTAGTGTTCCCGCTTGGCGCCGCGCTGTCTCCGCTCCTTTGCGCAGCCTCTTCCCTCACCTGGCTCCACCGGCAAAACACTTCAGAGCGGCGCACTCGCTCCCTAGATCGCGAAGGCTCCACGGACACGCGTCTTCCTCACAGCGCGTCAAGGGAACACCGGCCACAACACGGGGCTCTCAGCTGCTCTTCAGCGCTGGTAGGTGAAGCGCTAGCAATGGGAAGTTAAAGAAGTCTTCAGATAAGAGCGTCCTGACAGGGTTCACTGGGGCTCCAATTTAGAAGGAACTTCCTCCCCAAGTAGATTGTTTTCCTCAACAAACGAGGATGGTTGGGAGGGATTGGTCAGGGGTTAAAGGGGGAACGTCTCCCTGTAGTGGCTGTCTGTCACAGGGACAAACTAACTGCTCCCAGTGCGTCCTCCTCCTCTCACCACTGCCTCACTCCTCCACTCTCTGGTCAGCACAAAATGGCTTCCCTGCATTCCGCCTTATATAGGCTGCCCTTCAGTGGTCCAGAATGGACCAGAAGGTTCTGGAATGCCCTATGTTAGGCTATGGCCAAGTTCTGTTGGTGACAGTTGGGGCAGTTGGTGGCCACCATTTTAGGTGGTGCCAACTTTCCTGTCAGAACAGGCCTCTGGGCCTAAGGTAAAAGATTATGAGGGGGGAAGAAAACACCTATCCCTCTGACCAACACCTACAAAAAGTCAGTAGACACAAAAATTAACAAGGGTATGAGGGGCAAAAAGGGGACAAAATAAATAAAAATTAGGAGGGACTTCGCCAAAAAGCCAGACAGGTCTAACACGCGTCCCCCCCAGCTGAAAGTGGGGAGAACTACCCAACCCCTTGGGAGTCCTCATCACTAAGGCGGAAATACCTCGAGAGACCGTCTGCATTGGCGTGGTCCACTCCAGGCCGATGTTCCACCCGGAAGTCCATTCCCTGTAGGGAGATGGACCACCTCAACAACTTGGGATTCTCCCCCTTCATTTGCATCAGCCAACGAAGGGGTCGGTGGTCAGTCTGAACCAGGAAGTGCGAGCCAAAGAGGTATGGCCGCAGCTTCTTCAGAGCCCACACCACCGCAAAAGCTTCCCTCTCAATGGCACTCCACTTCTGTTCCCGGGGAAGCAGTCTCCTGGATAAGAAGACTACAGGTTGATCCAGGCCCTCTTCATTGAGTTGCGATAACACTGTCCCAATGCCATGTTCTGATGCATCCGTTTGGACAATGAACTCCTTGGAGAAGTCTGGGGCCCTCAGGACCGGTGCCGCACACATTGCCTGTTTCAACTTTTCAAAGGCTTGCTGACAAGCCTTTGTCCAAACTACCCGTCGAGGTTGTTTCTTGGAGGTGAGCTCTGTGAGGGGCGCTACAATAGTGCCATACCCCTTCACAAAGCGACGGTAATATCCTGTGAGGCCCAGGAAAGCTCGGACCTCAGTCTGTGTCTTGGGGGGTTCCCAGGCCATGATTGCCTCAATCTTCGCCTGCAGGGGCTGCACAGTCCCCCTACCCACCAAGTGTCCAAGGTACACAACCGACCCCTGCCCAATCTGGCATTTGCTGGCTTTGATGGTCAATCCAGCTTGTCTCAGGGCCTGGAGAACGGCCTGCAAATGCTGCAGATGGTCCTCCCAACTGCTACTGAAGACAGCAATGTCATCCAAGTAAGCAGCAGAGAAACTCTCCATTCCAGAGAGGACCTGGTTCACCAGCCGCTGAAATGTGGCAGGGGCGTTCTTGAGCCCAAAGGGCATCACACAGAACTGGTAGTGTCCCTCAGGCGTGGAGAAGGCTGACCTTTCCCTTGCTCCATCTGTCAAGGAGATCTGCCAGTACCCTGAAGTGAGGTCAAAGGTACTCAGATATTGGGCAGCTCCTAGCCGGTCAATCAATTCATCCGCCCTAGGGATCGGATGAGCATCAGTCCTTGTAACTGAATTCAGTCCTCGGTAATCCACACAGAACCTCAGTTCAGGTGTGGTGCCTGGGGGTGCGGCTTTTGGCACGAGCACCACCGGACTGGACCAAGGGCTGTTGGAAGGTTCAATTACTCCCAGCTCTAGCATCTTGGCAACTTCTCCATGTATGCTAGCCTTCACCTTGTCAGACAGCCGGTAGGTCTTGGACTTCACTGGTGGGCTGTCTCCTGTGTCCACATCATGGGTACACAGGTGGGTCCTTCCCGGGACAAGGGAGAACAATGAAGAGTACTGCTCCAGGATCTGGCGGCAGTCCTCCCATTGCTCAGGAGTGAGAGTGGGAGAGAGAATCACTCCCTCCACTGACCCATCCTTCTCTTGGGACGAAAAGAGATCTGGGAGAGGTTCGCTTTCCGCTTCCTCTTCCCCGTCAGTCACCATCATCAGCATGACTTCGGGCCTCTCATGGTGGGGCTTGAGTCGGTTGGCATGCAGCACCCGTAGGGGCTGTCGAGGGGTCTTAAGGTCCACCAGGTATGTGGCCTTACCCTTCTTTTCCAACACCTCAAAGGGGCCTGTCCAGCGATTCTGGAGGGCGCTAAGCTCTCCAGGCTCCATCACCCACACTTTCTGTCCAGGCTCCAGTTCCACCTGGTGAGCATTGTGGTCGTACCACTCCTTCATGACTGCCTGGCTGGCCTCCAAGTTGTCAGAAGCTTGCTTCCACAACTTCGCCATTTGGCTCCTGAAGGCCAGCATGTAGCTCACCACATCCTGGGGGGGTTTCCTGGGAGATTTCTCCCAACCATCCTTCACCAGGCTGAGAGGACCGCGTACAGGGTGCCCATATAGAAGCTCAAAGGGGCTGAAGCCCACTCCCTTCTGGGGCACTTCCATGTAGGAAAAGAGTAAACAGGGTAGGAGGACATCCCATTTCCTCCGCAGGCTCTCGGGCAGACTTCTGATCATGCCCTTCAGGGTCTTATTGAACCTCTCAACCAGTCCATTCGACTGGGGGTGATAAGGAGTGGTGAACCGGTAGGTCACTCCACACTCCTTCCACATAGCCCGCATGTAAGCTGACAGGAAGTTGGTCCCCCTGTCGGACACAACTTCCTTGGGAAATCCCACTCGGGTAAAGATTCCCATTAGGGCTCTTGCCACTACAGGTGCAGTGACTGTCCTCAGAGGTATTGCCTCTGGGTACCGTGTGGCATGATTCACCAGTACCAGGATAAACCTGTGACCAGCTGCTGTTGGTGGATCCAAAGGCCCTACAATGTTGATGCCCACCCTCTCAAAGGGGGTGCTAACGACTCGAAGTGGTTCCAGGGGAGCTTTTAGCTTCACTCCTGTTTTCCCACTGGCCTGGCAGGTTACACATGTCCTACAGTATGTGTCGGACGCCACTTTCATCCGAGGCCAGTAAAAGTGGAGGACAAGCCGTGCAAAGGTCTTGTCCTGACCTAAGTGTCCTGCCAGGGGTATGGCATGAGCCAGTTCCAAAAGAAAGGCTCGGTACTGTTGCGGGACTACCAAGGCCCTTGATGAACCAGGCAAGGGTACCTTGGGTTCACTGTAGAGGAGTCCATCCTCCCAGTAAATATGGTAATGTCCCGTAACATCACCTGCTGCTTGGGCTTCAGCCTGTTGCCTCAGTCCCTCAAGGGTGGGGCACTCCCTCTGCCCCTTACAGAATTCTTCTCTGGTAGGACCTCCCTCCACATGCCACTCCGCAGGGATGGGCAAATCCTCCAGAGAGTCTACTTCCCCCTCCACGGACTCCTGGTCCACCACCGCAGGTGGCCGATCTGTCTCATGGGGTGTGGAAGCCGGAGCAGGCTTTCTCTGACTCCGGGTCTGTCCCTTCTTAGCAGCGGGTTGGGCCATTGTTCCAGGCTCCAACCCAGGCGAACTCCCTCTCCGGGCAGTCGCAGACCGTGTGCTGACACAGGCCCAGTCAGGTGTACCCAGCATCGCAGAATGCGTCCGGTATTCCACCTCTCTCCAAGTGTTGTGTTCCATGTCTTTCCCCAACAGACAATCGACTGGCACGGCAGGGCTTACGGCAACTCGAAGTGAACCTGCAACCCCCTCCCACTCAAAGGGAACCTCAGCCACTGGATAGTGGCCCATTCTGCCGTCAGCCATCGCGGCGGGGTGGAGTACATTAGGAACAACCTGCTCTGGGGACACCAGCTGACTTCTCACCATAGTCATGCTGGCTCCTGTATCCCTCAGAGCCTCCCCTCTCTGGCCATTGATGGTAACCCATTGCCCATACTTTGTAGTATTTGGGGGCACCTGGATCTTTGGCACCATCTCCCGCTCTCCCAGGGATACTAAGGTGACACCCGCCCACTCACCCCCCTTATCTAAGGGCATCTCCTCCCCGAGCGCTACACTAGCTACTCCCGGTGACTTTCCTCCGGTGGGAGGGGGTGGTCTCTTTGGGCATCTGACATCTCCCTTATAATGTCCAACGCCACCGCATTCAAAACAGTGGAGAACCCTGGGCTGCTGGCTCTGGCCAGGATGAGGGTTCCGGGGCGGGTTTGCCCTAGGGGTGAAACCTGCTCCCTTCCCTTGGAAGTTATTTTGGGGACCTTTAGAGAACTCTTTCTTTTTCTCCCCCCCCTCCTTCTTCTGGGGGGCGCCCTGTCCGGCTTTTTGAGATTCCCCTCCAGTCCCCTTGGTGGACACCCGGGTACTTGTCCAGATGTCCGCCTCCTCTGCAAGCTTCCGGGGATTGGTCAGCTTGCTGTCTACCAGGTGTTGGCGCAGCTCGGGAAAACATTTCTCGAGGAGGTGTTCTCTCAAAAACAGATCGTACAGCCCCTCATAATCCTTTACCTCACTGCCCTTGACCCAACCCTCTAAAGCCTTTCTGGCGTAATCAAGGAAGTCCACCCAGTTCTGAGTGCCCATCTTGTGGCTCCCCCTGAACTTCTGTCGGTACCTTTCTGGGGTGAGCCCGAACTTCCTCAATAACGCCAGCTTCATGGTGGGGTAGTTTGTCTGTTCCTCTGGATCCAGGGCCAGCAAGGTGTCCCGACCAGCAGGAGGCATGTACTTGTACAAACTACCCCCCCAGTGCTTCTCCTGCACTCCATGAACCTTCAAAGAAACCTCATAAGCGGCCAGCCACTTAGCAACATCATCCCCCTGACTGAAGCTCGCTATCAGGTCCTTTGGGATATAGGGTTTGGTCTCCCTGGCTGACTCTTTCGGTTCGCTGCCACCATTACTAACAGGAGAGGACCCCCGTTGTAGACTTTGGAGCTCCAGTTCCTTCAGCCTAAACTCGTGGACCATCCTCCTCTCCTCTTTCTCCTGTTCCAACTTAGCCAGCTCCCACTTTAGCTGTCTTTTCTCCCTCCTATCGGTGAGCTCGGCTTCTGTTAGGCTTTTCCCAGAAATGCTACTGCCCTTTCTGGAATAGGACACTGGTCCGGTGAGCAAGTTTTCCCCCTCATGGCGGAATAACTCCTCCACCCCCCCGTCTGTGCCCTGGTCAACCTCTTCATCCTCCTCCTTTGTCTCTTGGTGTGCCTCCACCCAGGCCCTAAGGCTAGTCTGGAGCTCCCCCTTCCTAGCACCATGTTTGAAAAAGACCCCCATTTGCTGGCAGAACATTCTCAATTGGGGCACGGAATAGACTTCCAGGTTTTCCACCGCAAACTCCATGGTGAATCTGGCAAACCTGGATACACACCAGAAATTTCAGAGGGGTGAGGGTAACCTAAAACCAACTCCACCCACCACCAGGAATAAATTTAGAAAAAACAAAAAGACTAATTGGGAGGGCCGCAAGGAGAAAACTCCTGGTGTAGGTTGGGTGTATTACGCCAAATTACTAGTAAGTAGCTGCAACCAAGTCCGCAATCCCACCGCTAGGCACCAATATGTTGGAATTAGGTAGCCTGGCCTAGGGCAAGACTAACATAACAGAGGCACAGTGTAAAGGTTGCAGACCACCCAAAAGTAACTTCACGCAATAGCACTCAAAAAGAAAAACACTACACCAAAATTATATGAAAATACATGCTGCTTTATAAAAATAATATTCTCTTTGTCATCAAATTATACAGTGTACAACATTTCAGATTATCTTAGTTTTGGCAATCACATTTCTAAGACTGTTAAGTAATTACTAAGTTATCTGCTTCAATACTCTTAATCTTATTACTCAATCACCTTTAGCAAGTAACTCCTTTCTGTTGTCAATCAATTGATTAAATGCAACAATTCAACTTCAGTTGGAATCACAGTTCAATACATATCAGTTTCAGTAGAAAGCACAATTCAGTTCATTCCAGACAAAGTCAGAGGTTTTAATTACTGAACAATTAACTGAAGGAGGGGGGGGTAGGTTTATAACCTCAGTTAAGCTAGATCACCCTGGCCAGATTATACACCAAGTAGGCCTCCTCTCCCCTAGTCAATTCCAATGATATCCCAAGGAAGAATAGCTGGATTCACTCCTCCAACACCCCAATATTAGGCTCCTCAGCTTTCTGTCAACCTAAACCCTTGTCATTAACTGTGAGGGTATTGGGAATCCCCTCTGGTAGCAGTAACTCTTTCTGCCTGGCAAAGGTTCCCTGGCATCCGCTTTCCCACACCCCCACTCTCCTTACTTTCAATGAGGGTCCGCTCTTCACTCTGCTCGAGAAGATTCAGGGCAAGAGAAGCAAGAGGAATAGAAGAGGGACTTCCAGCTGTCAGCCGGCCTCTGGCGATCCTGCTGCACTCCCCCTAACCAGCTACTAGCCTGGTGCTGGCGTGGGGGTAACTCAATTACCAGAGTGCGGGGCCTGGACCGGTCTCCTCAACCCAGGCGCGCTTCCTTTTCCCAGCGCTGGGCGAGGGGTCTCGAAAATGGGTAAACAATGGCACTTCTCACGCTGGGCGAAGGGCTTAGGCAAAGGGCAGAACAAGGGCGCTTCTCTCTGGCTCCGTTGTCGAGAGGTCGCTCCGCCTCCCGCCGGTTCTTTCCCTCTGAAGCCACTTCACCGGCCTCTCAGTGATGCGCACGTTGATTAGACGCTTCCTGTGAGGGTTCCCAGGGCCGCCGGAATACAGAGGCGGCTCGCGTCAGAGACACTCCTCTCCCTCCGGTCACGCCTCCCGCAGGCCTCGCCTCTTCTGATCCGCCTTCACCAACACGGAGCTGAACAGCGCGGGCGCGAGGGATTAGTGTTCCCGCTTGGCGCCGCGCTGTCTCCGCTCCTTTGCGCAGCCTCTTCCCTCACCTGGCTCCACCGGCAAAACACTTCAGAGCGGCGCACTCGCTCCCTAGATCGCGAAGGCTCCACGGACACGCGTCTTCCTCACAGCGCGTCAAGGGAACACCGGCCACAACACGGGGCTCTCAGCTGCTCTTCAGCGGTGGTAGGTGAAGCGCTAGCAATGGGAAGTTAAAGAAGTCTTCAGATAAGAGCGTCCTGACAGGGTTCACTGGGGCTCCAATTTAGAAGGAACTTCCTCCCCAAGTAGATTGTTTTCCTCAACAAACGAGGATGGTTGGGAGGGATTGGTCAGGGGTTAAAGGGGGAACGTCTCCCTGTAGTGGCTGTCTGTCACAGGAACAAACTAACTGCTCCCAGTGCGTCCTCCTCCTCTCACCACTGCCTCACTCCTCCACTCTCTGGTCAGCACAAAATGGCTTCCCTGCATTCCGCCTTATATAGGCTGCCCTTCAGTGGTCCAGAATGGACCAGAAGGTTCTGGAATGCCCTATGTTAGGCTATGGCCAAGTTCTGTTGGTGACAGTTGGGGCAGTTGGTGGCCACCATTTTAGGTGGTGCCAACTTTCCTGTCAGAACAGGCCTCTGGGCCTAAGGTAAAAGATTATGAGGGGGGAAGAAAACACCTATCCCCCTGACCAACACCTACAAAAAGTCAGTAGACACAAAAATTAACAAGGGTATGAGGGGCAAAAAGGGGACAAAATAAATAAAAATTAGGAGGGATTTCGCCAAAAAGCCAGACAGGTCTAACACTTACCTTCAATTATCCATACTCCAGTTTTTAGCACCCCCCACCCTTCCCCTCCCCCGACCTCTCCACCCCACCGAAACTCCCTCCACGGGCCGTGGCTCTACACAGGGGCCATGACCCAAACTTTCTGTCCAGGCTGAAGCTCAATCAGAGTGGCATTCTGATCGTACCACCTCTTCATTTCCTCCTGCTGGCTTCCAGATTCGCCTGAGCGAGATCTCTGAATCGCTGAGTCTGGTTCCTGAAGGACAGCATTTAACTATATAAATCCTGGGGAGGTTTCCTGGGAGATTGCTCGTAGCCTTCCTTGACCAAACTCAAAGGTTCTCTTACCGGGTAAACATACCAAAGCTCAAAGGGGCTGAACCCTAGGGACTTTTGTGGCACCTCACGGTAGGCAAACAGAAGGCATGGCAAGAGGACAACCACTTATGCTTCATTGTTTCCTCACGACCCATGATCATGCCTTTGAGGGTCCACCATTACCTTGTGGGTGGTAAGGAGTGGTGAACTTGTAGGTAACACCACACTCCTTCCACAGAGACTTCATATAATTAGAAATTAAGTTTGTACCTCAGTCAGACATCTCTCTGGGGAATCCCACACAGGAGAAGATCCCCATCAGTGCGCGTCTTACCACGGTGCCTTCACTGTCCTGAGCGGAATGGCTTCCGGGTACGGGTAGCATGGTCCACCAATACCTGGATAAACCTGTTGCCCATGGCTGTCTTGGGGTCAAGTGACCCCACTATGTCAATGCCCACCCATTCAAAGGAGGTACTGACTACAGGGAAAGGTTGGAGAGGGGCCTTGTGTCTCCTTCCACTTTTCCCACTTGCCTGGCAAGTTTGACAGGTCCTACAATGAGTATCTGAACTCTTCCGCATCTGGGGCCAATAAAAGTGGAAGACATGCCTTTTAAAAGTCTTGTTCTGACCCAGATGACCAGCTAAAGGAACATCATGAGCCACACCCATTAGGAAGGCTCTGAAGCACAAGGGTACCACCAGCACATGGGCTGACCAAGGCTCTGCAACCTTAGGCTCGCTATACAGGATACCATTCTACCAGTAGATCCAATGTGATCCAGACTGATCATCTGCTGCCTGGTTGGTGGCCTGTTGCCTCAAACCCACAAGAGAAGGGCAGCTCAGCTGCTCTTCACAAAATTCCTCCCTAGAGGGACCTCCTTCTTGCTGCCAATGGGTCAGTTCAGGTAGGTTCCCCAGTTCAGAAACTTGCTCCCCTGTAGGTTCCAGGGCATCCCCCTCAAGGTCTGCCTCCTCCTGCACCGTGGGAACAATGGGGACTGGTTTCCCGCACCCCCTCCCCCGCACCCCCTCCCTCTTCTCTTTAAGGCAGGTCCTTGGGACATATTTTCAGGCTCCGGGGTCTCTTGAACCCCCTTAGCTGCCATAGACCGAGTGGTCACACACGCCCACTCAGGCAGACCCAACTTCTCCAAATGCGCCTTCTTCTCCACCTTAACCCAAGGGGAGCTTTCCAGATCATTGCCTTCCAGACAATCACCAGGCATGGTGGGCCTCACAGCTACTTGAAGAGTACCAGAGTCCCCCACTCAAAGGAAACTTGAGCCACTTTGCAATGGCTCTCTGTGTTGTTAGCAGCAATAACTGGAAAGAATGCATTGGGGACCACCTGCTCTTCAGACACCAAGTGACACTTGACAGCTGTCACACTGGCTCCGGTGTCTCTCGGAGCCTCCAATCTATGGCCATTGAGGGTAGGTATGGGCGAATTTTGCGAATCTCGCGTTCGCAAATTTTGCGGATTTGCAAACTTGCAATCCGCAAAATCCGCGAATTCCAGCGAATTTGCGGATTTTTTTTATGTTCGCACGGGTTTCTGCAAGTTTGCGAGGGTTTTGTACAATTTCGCAAATTGCGAAATTGTACAAAACGCGTGCGAACTTGCAGAAACCCGTGCGAACACAATGTGCCCAGTAGGGTATGTGCCTCGTCTTGTGTGAATAAAAGGTCAGAGAAAGATCAGTTCAGCAGATGAAGAGAAAGAAGCTCCTGGTCACAGGAACAGCACGGGTATTGCGCTCGTGAAAGTCAAGGATGCAAAGCCTATCCAGCATCACAGCTGATTTTCCACAGTAGATTTGGGAAGAAGGCACACCTGTCCAGCCTCGACGACGCTCACGATTGTTTTTGGGCTAATGAATGAGTCACTGAATTTGAGCATCAACTAGTTCGAGCGACCATGTGTGTGTTACTATGCAATCGCCCCGAAGGGCGCAGTGGTCGCTTGAGTGAGCTGCAGACCTGTGCCGGTCACAGGAACAGCACGGGTATTGCGCTCGTGAAAGTCAAGGATGCAAAGCCTATCCAGCATCACAGCTGATTTTCCACGGTAGATTTGGGAAGAAGGCACACCTGTCCAGCCTCGACGACGCTCACGATTGTTTTTGGGCTAATGAATGAGTCACTGAATTTGAGCATCAACTAGTTCGAGCGACCATGTGTGTGTTACTATGCAATCGCCCCGAAGGGCGCAGGGGTCCCTTGAGTGAGCTGCAGACCTGTGCCCAGCCATGCAACTATTTTACAATGGCGCCAGCAAGCTGCCAGTGCTGTTGTAAAATAGTTACAAAGTTAGCTTGCACAGGAAGCACTTAGATAAAATAAAGCAGCACCTGCTTCGTTTTATCTAGTTGTTCCTGTGCAAGCTAACTTTGTAACTATTTTACAACGGCGCTGGCAGCTTGCTGGCGCCATTGTAAAATAGTTGCATGAGTGGGGGTTCAACTTTTGAACCCGTTACGTTTGCGGATTTTTTTTGCGGATTTTGCGGGAAATCCGCAAAATTCGCGGATTGCGGATTTCCCAAAAATCCGCAAAATCCGCGAGCGTAACGGTCACCCTGTGCCTGTATTTCTTAGTGTTATCATGCAGCTGAGTTTTAGGGACCATCTCAAAGTCTCCTAATGAGACAAGGGACATTTCTGCAGGACCCCACCCACCTTTGGCACCCATCTCCTCCCCACTCAGGGCTACACTGGCCATCGGACGGGTTGGTGCATGGGGTGGCACATTCTGACCCTTTTGGGGACACTGGGGATCATACCAACGGTGTCCCACCTGCTTACACTGAAAGCAGGTAACAGGCCCCTTAAGAACAGGTTTACCTGTCGGGGGTCCTGACTTCTTCTCAGGGGGAGGCTGGGAACCCTTACCTTGGTTGCCTTGGGATTTACTTTGGGGACCTTTCTGGAACTCCCTCTGTTTACCCTTGTCCCCCCACTCTTCTGCTGGGTACCCTGCCCACCTTTGGCACAGTCTCCCACAAGTACTGACCCAGCGGTCCCCCTCTTCAGCAAACATTCTAGGGTTAGTCAACTTGCTATCAATAAGGTGCCTGCGTAGCTCTGGAAAACAATTAGCAGACAAGTGCTCGCTAGCATTCAAATCATAGAGCGCTTGATAATAATCAACATTGCTACCCCTCACCCAACCATCTATAGCTCTGCAAAAAAAAAAACATATTCTACCCAAGTGGTTCTCTCCAACTTCTTACAATTCCTGAACGGCTGTCTATAGAGTTCTGGAGTTAAACCATACCTTGTCATCAGTGCTTCTTTCATTTCGGCATAAGACAGCCTATTATTACTGGGCAAGTCTAACAAAGTATCCCTACCTTCAGTTAAAAAGCGGCCCCACAATCCCCCTCTCCAATCCTACTCGGGGACCTGATGGGCTAACAATGCTATCTCATAGGCTGCAACCCACTGCCCAATTTCTTCACTTTTGTGGAAATCTTTGATGACATCCTTGGGAATATGAACCCTGCCTTCTGAAGGCACAGATGGTGCGCTGCCACCAGAGAGATTGATGTCTAAGCTCTTGGCCTTGATTTCTAACTCCCTCAACATCCTCTCATGTTCCATTCTCATTCTCTCTCTTTCCAAAGACAACCTGATATTCTCTGTTTCCCTCTGACTCTCCATCTTAAGCTTAACCAACTCCAGCTTCAGTGCCAAATTTCTCTCCCTGTCTTCCAACTCCCTGGGGGACAGGTCTTTGGAAGAAATACTGCTGCCAGGTGGAGAGAGTCCCCTTCCCCTAGCTGAAAACACTGGCCTCTCAATAGGCCCATCTGCATCCACAAATGGCTCCACCACAAGATCAGGGGCATTTCTGCTTCTACCTAGGCCTTCAGCACCTTCTGGTAGTCATCCTTTTTAGAAATGCCTGGTGTAGCAACTTTCAACTTCCTGCAAAGATGCTTTAGCTGTTTCACAGTTTAGGTTTCCAACCAATTCAATATCCATAGATGCAACAGATGCTAGTTTACTCATGGTAGTACAAATTGGGAGTTTTCAGAAAAAACTAACAGTCCAAGGAAAAATATTTTTTAAAAAGTATGTGGTCGCGTTTGGTCTGCACTCACTGGTAGTGTACACCAATCACTGTATATGAAACACAAATGCAAAGTCCAAATCCCACCACTGCCACCAATGTTAGATCTGGTGCTCTCTAGTTGGCAATGGTATTCACCTTTGTCCAAATAGGGACCCTTACGTCTAAGTCAGGATAAGGGGATTATACTCCTTAATAACCCCTGCTCACCCCTTTGGTAGCTTGGCACGAGCAGACAGGCTTATCTCAGAGGCAGTGTGTTAAGCATTTGTGATAAGAACGTGTGTTCATTTGCTGCTGCTTAGCCACTCTGTTTAGAGATTTTGATTGTGTTCTCTGTGTTTTTAAATAAATACCTGCTCGTTTTTAGAATTGCCGTACTTGTAGTCGATATAATCACCGGCTTCTGCATCACGGAGACGCTAAGCGCTGATTGGCTGTTTAGAACTAATCCGATGCGACGGGAGGTGCCTGTTGTTGCCCTCCGTCCTCGCATGATGCGGATGCGTACAGTGGATGCGCGCCGGCAGTGCGCCAAAGGCAAGCCCGTCTGCGCCTGTCCGCGCCGGGATGCTGCCAGTTGCCAGCCATCTGCTCAAATTACAAACGTCAGGTTAGTGTATGCACGTTCAGAGCTCCTTTCTTCTACAAAAACTGTTCTAGTTGTTCAAAGCATATTTGGTCTCCTCTGAACGACTCTTTTTCGTGTGAACAATGTTCTTTCAATTATAAACTGTTGGGAGTGGTATCCCCCCTTTGGGCCCAACTAAGCTAAGGTTCTTTAGCGTAAATTGACGATCTTTGGCAAAACACCACGTGGAGATATTTGAGCTACTCACAGACGAATCGCCAGCTGGAATTTTCTTGTCTGAGACCTGGCTAACACAGGACTCTGGCGCAGAACGCTGGTTGGCCCTTCCTCCAGGCTATAAGATGTATCAAATCAATAGACCTATTAAGCGTGGTGGAGGTATTGCGCTAATCCTTAAGGAGTCTTTCTCATGTACTTTTAGGAAGGAGGACATCCCTGAATGTGAAAGTGCTTTTTTTAAAATCACCTTTAATCATAATTTTACGGCTTCCGGGCTGCTTATTTATCGCCCGCCCGGGCCATCCAATGTATTTAGGGAAGCTTTAGTGAACAGTGTTGTTTCACTTGCTAGTAAAGCTGCGAACTTTACCATCCTGGGTGAGCTAAATCTTCATCTGGAAGATTGCGGCAAATTGGACATTGCCTGTTTTCTAGCCTATCTAGAGGGGTGTCAATTAATACAACATGTGACGGATTGTACCCATGTGGCAGGTCACCTGTTGGACCCTATTTTCTCTAATGTGGGCTCTATTACGGTGTCTTCTCCGGTTCCCTTGGTCTGGTCGGATCACTTTTTGGTCCCCTTTTCTTTTCAGCTGCCAGGGACACTCGGTTCACATTGTCCCAGCCCTGTGATGAAGAGTCCCTGGCATAAACTGGATGCCAGTCAATTGTCAGACTCTCTGGCAAGTTCAACACCACAGTTTCCTCCTAATATTGAGGCAGTGGATGCTATTTTTCAGGATTGGCTGACCCAAGCATTGGATATTAGCATCCCTGCAAAACTAAGCTCAAAGTAGAAACAAGGCCCATATAATCCTTGGTTCAATGAAACCTTGGTGAAAGCAAAAAAAGTGTGTAAACAATTGGAGCGTTCATGGAGGCGTGCCTATGATTTGGAAGCAAAAAATAAATATTGTGATTCAATTAAGATCTGTCATAGGTTGATTTGGAAAGCTAGAGCTGAATACATTGCTGCTCAAATTACGGAGAGTAAGAATCCTCCTAAAATGATCTTCTCCCTTCTTAGAAAGATGCAACATTCTAATGTGAATGCGGATTCTCCAGTCTCCTCCAATGCTCAGTGTGATGAACTTTCAGGCTTCTTTCTGCGTAAGGTGGAGACCATTTATAATAATCTTTCAACCACTTGCTCCCTCCCAGCCAGGGCCAATACCGAGCGGATAGCTGGGACCGAGGATAAGTTGGTTACTCCTGAACTAGTGCCGTATTCCTTTCCTTTGCTTTCACTCTCTGAGACGGAATCTCTTTGTTTTAAAATTAAATCTGGTTCCCCTGCTGATCCTCTTAGACCTGACCAACTTCGTCTTGTTTCCATCCCAATTTTACCAGTGGTTAGGAAATTGATTAATCTGTCACTGACCTCTGCATCATTGCCGACAACTTGGAAACACGCAAAAATTGTTTCTTTGTTAAAAAAACCGTCTCTGGAACCGTCAGACCCGGGCAACTTTCGCCCAATTTCTCAAAGCTACTGAATCGTATGTAAATACAGTTTTGGCTGAATTTGTTGAGCGGATCAATATTCTTGATCCCTCACAAAATGGTTTCCGCCCCGCCACAACACCGAGTTGGCCTGTTGGCCGTGACCGAGGATATCCGGGGCAGCCTAAATGTTAGGGACTCTGCGGCCTTGATCCTGTTGGATTGAAGTGCCGCTTTTGACACTGTTTCCCAGGACATCTTGCTATGTAGGCTGCAGGATTTTGGGGTCGGGGCAGGCCCTGGCCTGGTTTCACTCTTTTTTGGAAGGCAGAACTTTTCAGGTTGCTGTACCACCAAACCATTCGCAGGTGTACGCCAACAAGCATGGGGTTCCAAAGGGCTCAATATTGAACCTGTTTAACATCTATGTTCAACCTCTAGCTCTGGTAGCAAGGAGTAGAGGGATGTCACTGGTTTCTTATGCCGATGACACCCAGCTAGTCATTGCCTTTTCTAAAAAGCGCAAAATCAATCTCCTTAAATTTAAGGAGGACCTGTCTGCAATTGCAGACTGGATGACTGCCAACTCTCTGCAGCTTAATGCGGCCAAATCCGAAATTCTTGTGCTAGGGAGAGACAGTACGCTGTGGTCGGAAAAGTGGTGGCCAGACAAACGTAAACCAGCGCCTCCGCCCAAAGAGGCAGTTAAGAACCTTGGTTTCTGGATTGAAAGGGGTCTTTCCTTTGACACTCAATCTAAAGTTCTGTCCGGTTCTGCTTTGGTCTCTTGTGGGGGTTAAAACCCCTACTTGGATACTTCAAACCAAAAATCCGCCAAACTATCCACCCGGCTACAATTTTAGCCAGGCTGGATTATGGCAACTCCCTTTACTTAGGAGCTAATAAATCCTGTATCTTACGCCTTCAAAGAATTCCGAATGCCGCGGCCCGTGCTTTGTTAGCACTGCTCAAGTTTTGTTTGGTATCTGATTCTTTATCCAAGCTCCATTGGCTACCAATAGCCAAAATAATTAAGTTTAAGGCCTTGTTCATAGCCCATGAAATTCTGTCACAACAAGGCCCGCCGATCTTAGCGAATCTGTTGGTTCAGTATACCCCGAACCGGCCTCTTCGTTCCGCCAACTTGGGGTTGGTATCAAAGAGCCAGGGCTGGCAGTCGATCTTTTAAGGTCCAGGCGGCTTATCTTTGGAACTCCGACCCGCTGTCTATTTGAGGACTTCAAAATCATTTGACTTTTCATAAAGCTTTAAAGACCCAGCTTTTCCTGGTTTAATTGCGGGGGTTTGCTGGAGTGGCACTTGGCATCTGTCTCCTGGGTAGCGCTGGGACGCCCCGTTGCTGAGGCAGCTATGTGCTGTATAAATCTATAAATAAATAAAATAAATAAATATACACAGTAATAAAGTGAAAACACTACAGATAGACACAACACAGGTTTTATAAAAATAAGTATTCTTTATATAGACTTAACACAAGACCACAAACAACAAAAATCCACAATACTACACTTAAGATTGCTTTAAAAATGATCATAGTAACTTAGTTCAAGTTGATGATGAATGCGACAAAGTTCTCAACAAAGTACTTGGTTGCGTAACACAAAGTAAACAAAAGGCTCACAAAAGGGGAGATGCGTTGGTTCTGTGATCCGGGGGAGATGATGCGTCGTGCCTCAATGCTTGCGCAGTGTAGGGGATGTGTCGTAATTCTTACCGCTGCAGAGGTGATGCATAGATTCTCAGCCTGCGGACCCGTTGCGGCGTGCAAGATGGTGCCTTGATGCGATGCGATGATCCAGTTGCAATGCGAGAAGATGGCGCCCTTGATGCGGCGATGCGATGACAAAGCATAAACGCCTGACAGCCTTGCGACGACTCTGTACTTTGGAGCTGCGGCAGGCCCTGCGCTATGTTTCTCCGGTAATGCGATGGTGACTCTCTTGATGACGTCACGCTTCTCTGGTGATGCGACAGCAGGCAGCTTCGATGAACACATGTTTCCAGGGAGATGCAGCGAATGCTCGCTTCTCTGGTGATGCGTCAATTTCAGCTGCGGCAGAGACAAGCTTCCTCTTGATGCGTCGCGCTTCCAGCTCCCAGCGACATGCAAGTGTCTGGAGTTGAGAATTCCCAGCAAGAAAATTCAGAGGGGAGCTGGAGATGAAGTCTTTTGTCCCTGAGACTTCAGCAGGAGGCAAGCACAGTTCAAGCCCTTGGAGAATATTCTGTAGATGATGAAAGCCCTTAAAAAGTTCCTTTCTCCTTTCCTTGGCAACCACTGCAGGTCAACCCAGCAAACAGCACACTGGCAGAGGGGCAGTAAAACTCCTGCAGCTTCCTTGGTTCTACTCCTTGGCAAAAGGTTTCTTGTTCCAGAAGTGATCTAATTTCTTGGGATCAGGGTCCCAATATTTATACCCCAAAATCCTTTGTTCTCTGATGGCAGAGAGGCATCTGCCTAGTCCAAACCAGCTCCTGAGCACTTTGTTTACATGACTCTCTCATTCCTTTCACTGTGCAGGGCAGAGACATCAGATGCCCCACAGGAGATGGAGCAAGCACAGGGGAGGGATGGCACAGCTCTGGAGCACTTTGTTGACAAGATTCCTTCTCTCCTTTCACAGTACAGGGCAGAGACATCAGACAAAACACAGGAGGTGGAGCCAGTATTGTAGAGGGAAGGCCCAGCCCTAGTCAGGTCCCAGGTGCAATTCCTTCCCCCCATCTAGATGCAGATCTTTCTATTCACCACTGGGCTGCCCCAGCCTGTCTCATGGAATCCCCCAGCCCTGTCACTCACAAACCTAGACAAGGAATACACAACCTAGCATAGGCAGGCCTGGACAGTTAGGCAAGAAAATACCTACTTTCTAAAAGTGGTATTTTCAAACACAGAATATTAAAACCAACTTTACTAAAATATGTATTTTATCATTCTGAGTTCAGGCATATCAAATTCGAAGTTCGACCATGTTCCCTGAGTCAGTAAGTATTATAAGAATGTAATATTCTAACTGCCCATTCTAGCCTATGGAGAACAGGTAGCCTTCAATAGTGAAAAAGGAAAATGGCTGTAATTCACTATTAGGACATGCTACACACACACACCAGAGCATGTCCTACCTTATACTTACAATACACCATGCCCTTTGGCCTACAATAGGGGTGTCTAATATGAAGCAAAGGGAAGGTTTAGGGACTGGCAAGTGGGTGCACTTGCAAAGGTGACATGGAAGTACTAGACTGCCTACATGCCTTGCAATGGCAGGCCTGAGACACACTTTAAAAGCTGTTTCCGTGGGTGGCACAATCAGTGCTGCAAGCCCACCAGCACCATTTGATTTACAAGCCCTGGGCACACATGGTGCACTGCACTAGGGGCTGACAAGTAAAACAAATAACCCAATCATGGAATCACCAATTAGTACATCAATTTAACATAGGGAGTACTTGCACTGTGGCACTGAATAACAGTGGCACAATGCCCAAAGCATATAACTAGCAAAAACATATCAAAACAGAGGAGGCAATCCGTCAAAATGGAAGGGAGAAGGGAGACTCACGCCAATGATGTCAGGTCTAACACTGTACAAAATACTATGCCTAGACAAACGTTTATACTTATTACGCATTGGATGTGTGCTATAAAGTGCAGCACACATATTAAAAGAATTAGAAATATTTCTCCTGCTTTGTGCCTACCCCCTTATTTTTTGTGAAAAGCTCTGATAAGCGTAGAAGATAGGGGGTTGAATGAAAAACCATGCATGGTAGTATTGGAACAACTATGTATGCAAACCAAAACATGTTTGTTGTCTGAACTTACTTAATCAAAATCAGTATTTTCCCCAAAAAATATGACATGGATTCAGCCCTGCTGGACCTACGTAGTACACCCCTGTTTCAGATTTAATAATTACCTTTTAGCTAAAAATATAGTTTTCGATTCAGACACGGAAGGTCGCAGTTATCAAGGTAGCGTGCTGGGGGAATCCATGTATTACTGTGAAGAAGCCCAAGAAAGTGTTTGTTTGTTGTGTGTATTTTTTCCTGCCAATGGGAAGCTAATATTGCTTCGGGTTTTCTCAGTCACCTCTCTGAGTCTGATTGAAAATTCCAGGAGCTCTACAGAACATCTCACACTAAATTGCAGGCTTCCCTTTAAAGCTGTCTTGCAAGCAATGCATTCAGTGTAGTGTTTGCACAGGCAGTCCTTTTATTCAGCTACCTGGAAGCACAGCTGGATGGGATTTGTAGCAGAGCTCTAGATCTTTGTAGGAGTGGACTAATAAATAACAGAGCACAGAGGGGCAGCTTTAGTAAAGAAATGTCTTGTGCCTATTTGTCATCTATATTTGCTCCGCTTAAAGTTAAGCTGTAATTTAGTAAAGTAGAACAAAAAAGGCGCAAAAATCCCCTCTGTATATTATTACCAGAGTAATCAGTCAATCACCGTACAAAGACAATGAGTCGCAAAATATAATTTATTGCATCATAATCAAATTGTATCATGGTTTGCATTGTGAAATGCAAGCAGCCGCAGTATGTGGGTGAAACTCCAAAAGAAAATGAGGAGGTACCTGCAGAATCGGACGCATGACTGATTCACTGATACAACCTAATTTTAAAGCAACGCTGAGAATGTGACTTCTAATTCCTGTTATTTCTGTCCCAGTCGTTATCAGTGCCTCCATTATTGGCACTGTAATTATGCGATTCTCCGCCTGCATCGTTTGTCGTATAATTATGGGCTTGTTGAATTGGCAAAATAATTCATTTGCCGCATAAACTGCACTGTAAGAAAAAAAATGTTTCTAACTCCAACTAATCAAAAGTTACTAAGCACATGGTGGTACATGTTCTTGTGCACTAGAAGGCCTTCACAAAGGTTGAATGGTCATCTTTTAGATGCTTATTGCTGTATCTTTGTGTTAACTTGGTACTAATAGTAGCATATTCTCAAAAACATGTGATAACCATCGCAAAAGTAACTTAATGCAACTTCCAACATCGCAGTCTATTGCGGGGAAATGACGGTGTGTTAACCAAGCATTGGCAACACGGCAGTACCATGTGATAGTCTCCCGATAACGCGTCAAATGTCCGCATTAAAATCAACGCCACGCCGCAAAAATGTGAAACCAAACGCAAAAAATCTTGCGATGAGGCCAATCGCGGTACAAAAACCAGCGAAAACCAGTGACATGCCTGCAAATCCCAAGCGTCTGGCAGGAAAACGCACCATAAAAACTACAGAAACAACAGACCAGAAACAATCCAATGCGCTTAGCAACATGGATGCACCCTGACCGAGCGCAGAGGCCAACGCGAACCCCACATCCCCATTGACCACCAGCGAGGAACAATGGGGATGGGGACGGCGAAGGGCAAGAGGGAGAGGAAGACGGGGTGCAGTCTGCAGCAAAACCAGATCAGTGTCACAGAGGTGACAGAACACTACCATCCACTGACCCACAAGTATACCACCTGGAATGCAGTCGGAGTGCAGAGGAGACCAAGAGGCGCTGGCATAATGTGACAACCTAAACCAGGCACAAACCCGCTGCCAGCAGGAAGGCTGCAACGGCAACAGGAGGTGGGAATCCTGTGCCAGGGCGGGAGCTGGAGGAAACCAAGGCCACAGTCATCAGTGTGGAGACAGTGCAAGGAGTAGGGAGTACGGACACAGCTCAAGAGAGCCAGACACAACATCAAAAGGGTGAGTAACGACCAGGAACTGGGGGGAGAGGGGGAGATGGGCACAATGGCACGCATGCACAATGAGATGTAGCACACTGCACACCCACAATTACCCTGGATCATGTCCCTGATCCCCGTGGCACACTGCAGCAAACACACATAGCAAGAAAAGCACACCCACATTGACGACAACATGGTACAATGCGCAAAGCCGACACTGCAGAACAGAGGACACAACTAGCTCCGTACACGCACAGAAACATGCCTACTAAATCTGACAGAGCTGGAAACTGTGAAATGGAAATTTACGCGTACAACCTCACATCCTTCATGGAGTCCAAATGTACACTGTGCCGCAGAAATAATTTTTCTATTACCTCCCTCCATCCAATTGTAAAGCGCTCTGATATCCTTCGGGATCTTGTTTGCGCTAAATAAAATAAAAAAATATTCAGCACCTCCCAAACAGTCACAATGTACATTGTCATACAGTCTAGATGTAAAGAAGAATAATGCGCCAACATGCATGTCAACACAATGTCAACATGCATCTACCCTTCACATTGCAGAGGGGTACTCAACACCTCCAGCAGAGCACAGAAGACAACACATCTGTGATGCCGGTGAGGACCACCACACCTTCGACACCGACGCACTATAACAGCCCATGGACATCCCACACAGCACACCACCAGGACCCGGGCAGCCAAGCTACTTTGAGGAGAACACAGACCCCGCAACATACCACACAGCAGGAAGCACCTCCAAGCACAGCTGGCTCACAACACTTCACCCATCCACACATGTCACCCCAATGCCAGGTGTCAGCATGCCAAAAGGAGGTGGCCGAACAGGTGTGGGTGGAGTCCGAACCCATGGAAGGCGAACTAGATCACATACATTGGTGTCTATTATCCTTCAGGGACCACCTACACCCCACAAAAGATACCCATACTGCCATAGAGACACGTGAAGAAGTGTGGCTCACTGCTTAGAGGAGGCAGACCTGGAAGCAGAGGTCAACCCGGGACCAGGGTTCAATTCCCGGCTCGGCGGGGTCTTGAGGCCTAAAATGTCCATTGGCTCGACAATTCTCACTCCGGTGCCTACTTGACTCATGGGTTCACACTCTGCGACTCTGGGCAATTGCTTGCTTATTCTCCACAACTGCCCCTCGCGGTGGGATGCCTGGCTTTCACCTTGCGGATACCCTGCCGGGGTTATCTCACAGGGGAATATCAGGACGGGTTCCCTAAGCACGCGCTTAGAAACCAATGGTAATTTGCGCTATATAAATTCCTGTACATTTACATGCAGATGCACATTCACAATACAGAACCACGCTTAGGGGGTATGCAAATAGCAGTCGCACACCCACGTTGGCTCTGCATACGATGGCCCAGGCCTCTCCCCTTATGAATTGAGTGGGTGCCGACAAAGCTACATGTCGAAGCACCAACCCGCTGCCTGCAGTGACATGTCTGTGCCCGCTGTACACAGCACAATGTAATGTTGTAGGGCACAGGGCCCTCATTCATACAACAAGATCACAGGGACACAAGCAGATATTATGTTGAACTGGCTATGGGCATGTGCACCTGGCCCCTTTATTGGCAGGGCCACATGTACAGTAATGCCTGTGCTGGATGTGTGTGGGGTGTAAGCCAGCCCGCAAGTGTCAGGAGTGCCACTGCAAGAGTCAAGGGGCCTCATTTATGAGGCTGTGTGTCTCTTTTACGCCGCCAGTGCGTCACTCTTTGTGACGCACCAGTGGCATAAAAAATGTGCCTTGTTGCGCCATATTTACAAAGTGACGCATCTAGGTAGATGCCTCACTTTGTAAACCCCTGCGCCACATTATACCTGCGCCAGGTATAATGTATGTAAGGGGGGCGTATTGACGCAAAGAAAGGTCGTAGAAGTGACGCAGTGAAATCTATGTGATTTCACTGCGTCACTTTTAGGACGCAGTTGCGTCAAAATCTTGCGCCTGCCTCACAGCAGGCATAAGACTGAAGCAGGCCCTTTCAGATGGGGCTTGCCCCATGTTAAAGGACGAATTGCTGGAGTTGCGTCACTTTTGTGACACACTCTAGCAATGCGTCACTTTTGCGCTTACAGATACGTCAGAAATACTGACGTATCTGTAACTCCTTGCGACATGATGCGTCATACATTAAATATGACGCATCAGGAATGTCGCAAGGAGTGCGCACTGAGAAGTGACGCATCGCTGCTTTCACGCAGCAATGCGTCATTTCTCATAAATGAGGCCCCAGGTGTTTCCTTCTTGAGGATGACTAATCCCAATACCTCCAAGAACCAACTAATGTGGCAAGGAATTCAACACTTGACACAACCAGTTGGCCCCAAAAGGGAAAGGGAAGTAGGGAAGGGAAAGGGTAGTGGATTGGGGAAAGGAAAGTAAGAGAGAGAAACACAACACAGGATCTCTTCTTGAGATATTTGTCAGTTTCCCCTGAAGTATTCCGGGCTTTTCTGAAGAGTTGCGTAATCACAGTTAAAGCTAAAACAATATTTAGAGGATTGACAAACAATAGAATCTAAGCAACAGTTACCAAAGTTCTCTATGAGTATGACTTCAGAATCTCTTAACATACATACCAACAATGAGTTAAGCCCACTCCTAAACTTCAATGTGCAAGGACTATGGCACTTCTTAGCGTAATTGTGCTTTCAAATCACCCTAAATAAATAAGGAGTCAAGTAAATAATCTCACTTCCACAGGTTTGACTCTTAGTCTTTCAACTGGTTAGTAAACACACAACTGAACCTTTTGGCATGCATTGATTCTGCCTTACCTTGCACTCTAATGCGTGGGTCTGGTAACTGGGTTCTGTAGAATTAAACAAGAAGAAAACACAGACCAAAAGAACCCAAATCTACACAACTAGGTACTTGTAAATACTAGTTAACACTGTGTCTAGTTGGCCCTGCAGTTAAAAGTCACTGCTACAACTTTGATTGTTATCATTGAACACCCAAACAGTAATTAGTTTAGACCAAAAGAAAGTCTTCTTCTAGGAAAGCAGTTTGTAACAATTGTTTTTGGCAAGGTTTGTTTTTTCTTTCCTTCCGATGCAACTAACGCTCTACATTGTCTTACTTGGTTGCCAGTCAGAGGAACTCGAAATGCGGGGACTGAAAGAGGTGAGGGACCGACTGGTCCGACGAGAAACCGTTCCGTCGGCAAACCGGAAGTCAGAAGAGCCGCTCTTGTCGGAGCTCGAGAGGAGCCGGAAGACCAGAAGAAGAGGATTACCTCCAGTCGCTGACTCCCAGGGGCTCGCAGGATCCTTGAAAGGGAAGCAGGTGAGAGATAGCCGGACTCGGGACCCGCAGGCTGAAGCACGGAGTCGAAGCCGGCGGACGGGGCTGGAGAAGTCTGGAGCTCTTGACGTGACGCTCTGTCTGCTCGAGAAGCGAAGCGTCTAACCCCCAGTCAGTAAGCCTTTTATAGGCTTCAATACACGTGTGGAGCAGCGTCAGTTCAGCACACCTGCCCAGCGTGTTCTTTATGAATATTCATAGCGAGACAACAGTTCCTTGGCAGTAAACAAACATTGTCCCAACCAATAATGTAGAAACCTAAACAAGCATTTCTAAAACCAACCATCTACATGTTCTGTATCCAAGAGAGAAAATAGTCAATGTTCAGCAATGTTCAAGTTTTCATGACAGCAAGGAGTGCTTGGTGCAGGCAACAACTAGAATAGTGGACACCAGTACGATGGAAACTGAAAACACCTGCATAACAGTGTCAACTGCCGAGCAACAAGGAGGTAGCTGGAGCAAGTCAAGAGTGCACCCAACATGCAAACAGAAGTGTCTGTGAGTTGCAGTGCACTGAGGTTGGGGCACTAGAGCTGAGCGCGCTCAGGTGAATAAAAAGTCTAGGATTGTGTCCCTTCAAGATATTCCTGATGCAGATGCAGTGGGGTGTGTTAGACCTGCAACATCTTCCTTTTCAATGTCCCAGGTCTCCCACACTGCTTGAGGTGACATTGCTGCACAACCTCTCCACAGCACAAAATTCAATAAGTAAAGGTCCATGGGTTGCGGTGCACTGAGCCAGTGGCACCTGGAGTGCTGAGCAGGGGATCAGTCAGAAGTTGGCATCCACGACAGGTGCGAGCAACTCCATCAGTCTGCCAGTACGACCGTTTGGACACTGGCAGTTGGTGGTTGGAGTTGGTTCTGGCAGTGGTGGCATGTGTCTCCTGCGGTGATGCAACATCAGGGCCGGTCAAGACTTGATTTTATGTGTGTGCCATGGTGTGCCGCAGTTGAGGCCTGAGGCAGCAGACAGTGCAGGGCCACAGACACATGGCATTCATGACCCCAAGGCCATCACCTCACAGGCCATCCAATATCTCACAAGAAGGGGTCCCAGACCTGACCAGCACAGAGTTAGTGGCCCCGGATGCACAGCGGCCGGCACTGGCACCCTGCCAAGGGACGGTGACTTGTGGTGCACTGAGGTAGGGCCACGCGGACTGGGCAGGTCCTCATCAATGTCAAAGGTGAATGTGGCGGAGCATTGTGGGGGACAGTGGAAGGTGTCCTCCAGGGCATGATGTGGAAGGTCTGATGTTATCTGGAAGCAGAAAATGGTGGAGAGGAAAGTGACAGCCTCGTTGCCAGAACCAATTCGGTATCAGCTACATGAGGATGAAAACTACCCACTAGTCCATAGACTCAGACGCCGTCAATGTACGACCAGTGAGTGCCCATGAATGTCGGGAAGCAGACTTAGTGGCACCGGGGCTGAGAGGGGATGTAGTCTGTGATGATGCCGGTACACTGATATGAACTCTGCCATTGCTAAATCAAGACTCTGTGACCTACTTGACCACAGTGTAGGCCGGAGGCAGTGATCAGCAGTGGCCCACAGCCATGTGTCGCTGGCTCGGGATGCACAGATTTAGTGACACCAGGGCATTTGTCGGTAGTGTTCAATCACCTCCGTAACAATGATCCTTTTTTGCTCCTGATCTCAACGTGTCATCCTCTTACACCTCTCCTTGCGTGCAATATGTACACTGCCATTGAAAAATCGATGCTCAGTTCCAATTGTGCGACCAACTCGACCGCAGTGTAGACCGTAGGGGTTTCCAGCAAGGGGCCACAGAAACGTGTGGTTGTGATGCTTTACATAGACTAGGTGTCACCACATCGAAGGAAGTATACTGATTTAAAGTCTGCATTGCCATGTGTACCCGGCCATTGAATGATCAAGACTCAGTTCCAAATGTGTGACCTACTCGAGCTTATTGTGGTCTGGGAGCAGTAGTCCGCATGGGCCCACAGACATGTGTGGTTGTAATACTATGCACAGTCTTGGTGGCACCACATCGAAGGAAGTATAGTGACTTCAGCTCAGCCATAAACATCGTCCTCAACCATAGTGTAATCAAGACTCAGTTCCAAATGTGTGACCTACTAGTGCGCTGTGTATGCCGGTTGAGTACGTAAATGAGAAAGGAGTTCTGTTCACTTTGCTCGCGGAGGATGTGATGGTTGTAACAGGTTGCCAGGGTCGCGCCCCTTGGGCCTGGAGCTTGCACTGACATGTGTTGGGCCCTCTTCCACACACGCCGGTGTCAGCAGGTGGGCATTGAGGCCTAGGTGCGCAGGGGCGGGCAAGACTGGTTCGGGGACCAGCATCACGGGGTGCAGCAGGCGCACAGGATCACTGTTAACCCCACTCACGGCGATGGCCTCGTGGCGGGGTGAGAGGGGCCGCCCTGGCAGAGATGTTGGGCATTCCGGAAGGGGACCCCGCCCAGAGTTACGTGCCTTTTAAATATTCACACACCTACACTGGCCTGGCATACGCCGGGCCAGCCCACTCCACTCACGCTTACGGGGAACGTAACAAGCTACATTTCGGCATTCCTCCCCACTGGCTGGGGTGACATGGTTGCGTCAACTGCCCAAAACACTCCAAACACCAGTGGTGTGTGACGACATGGATATGTGTGTGGTCTGCATGCTGCAGCATGTACAGCACATCCATGCCACACTTGGCATTGTGTACATTCTCATTCATGGGTCACTTGCCTTCTTCGCACATGCCTTTTCCCCACCTCTTCCCACTTCCTGCTATTGTGTGGCTGAGGTGCCATGCCATTGATGGCTAATGTACATGGCTGGCCCAGGTTCCCACAGTAAGTTGTTCTGTGGTGTCTGGTGGGTGTGCATGTTGTATGTGAGCTTGTACCGTGTGCCTTTCCTGTGTTGTGAGTTGCATGATTGTGGAGTTGAGGTGTGTGGTGTGTTCATTTGGTATTGACCAACGAGCAGTGAATTTCCGTGGGTGCCATCCTGGTAGCGCAGGTTGATGATGGACTGTCGGAAGGTGTAGGGCACATGCACCCCACCTGGGGGGGTTGGTGGCGACATTGGTGGGGATTCCCCGGTGGTACAATATTGCCTGAACATTGGTGGGATACATGCGCTTTCTGTTGCGGTTATTGTGTTCAGTGTTGGGAGGGGGCACAAGTAGGAAAAATGTGCAGTCAAGTGCCTCCTGACACATGTGGGAAGACAGCTGTAACATAGACGCCTTGCTTCTTCTCCAGCTGTTCCTGCTCAGTGCGTGGGATGTATAGATAGTGGAGTACCAAGCTGATGGTGTCATCCATGACCGTTGTGAGGGACTTGGATTGGGCTTGCTTTGTGACTCGTGCAGATGTTGATTGGAGGGTACCAATGGCCAACAGATGCATCACGGGCAGCAGCTTGGTCTGAGGGGGGATGTTGGTTGTCCGCTGTGTTGGTACCGTCAGCCTGTGTACAAAGGTGGTCAGGATGTGGAGGATGGTTGTCCCTTTGTGCCTCAGGTGGGCTACGACATTCTCTGTTTTTGGGTCTGTGAGGTTGGTGCATTTTTGGAGGGTCGCTGTCTTTGTCTGTGCTGCCTCAGTGTTGGTCGGGCAGTTGGGGTCCGGGGGGTTAGGGGATGGTCCTGGGGGTGGTGGCGGTGAGTGTTGTGGCCCTCTTGGGTGTCCAGGCCGCATGTTCACATGGCTCCATGGCATCTTTTGTTCTGCAAGTGTGGCTCTGGGCTGGCCTCCCTTTTGTAGTGCAGGCTGTCATCCAACTTTACACCAGGTCAGAGCAGGTGTTAGGTTCCTGCTGCTAACGAGCCCTATCGCATGTTTTGGGATCTTATCACTGAACTGGCTGGTCCTTGAGAATGTTGCAGAGTGATGTTGTCATGCCTTTTTGCACAGGAACGCCTACTCTGCATCTCATTAGCGATAGTTGCCGGGGTTGTCTGTGGCTATGTGTTTTGTGGCTGCTATCGCTGGTAAACTGGTGCTATTGGCTGTTAGCACCAGTCTCTGATTAGGGTGATGTATTTATCTCAACCTTGGCTGTGTAAAGTGCCATTAACTCGGCGATAGCTCCTTGAGAATATGCACCTCAGGGTGAAATATTTTCCCAGACATTGTTACCATGTATATAAAGGATGAAATAACGAAGTGACAGTTACACAAAATGTGCACATTATGCCACATAATTTGCCTTTTCTTGGTGCATAATTTAGTTAAACTGGACACGTTATTTGTTCCTCTTCTTTCATAATTGCAGCAGCCCTTATTATTGGTAACCACTTGAGTGGAGCAACCAGGCCTTACAACGGTAAACTTACAATGAGGGCCGTAATGTAAACATGATCCTTTTTATCCACATTACTAAATACTACAGCAAAAAATGTTAAGTGGAGCTTCCACGTTCACTTCACCGCTTGTCAATATTCAACCATGGTCAGCGGATATGATAATGTAAGCTGATGTATAATATCGTGAAGTGTTTCTGTTAAATTATAATGAATGCACCCACCTCTACTGCAATGTGCCCCTCTGACAAACCATAATCTTCAGTGGCCATCTTTGTTATGTGTTCACATTAGAAAATGTTATGGTTTAATAATTTCTGTAGACATAGAATTTAAATCGGATCGCAAATTCACTAACAGATCAGTCTTTGTTGTACCAGACATGTATGTAGTCTGAAGTACAAACAAAACACTTTCAACTATACGTAACCCAAATATTGCTGGTCACAGAAGATTTCTATGGCAAATGAAATTTGTGAGGAAACAAAGAGGCAGCTTTGTATAAAAATAGTACAATGCAGCCCAGCAACCAAAATTGTTATCTACCTTTCGCTTGGAGGAGATAGCAGCCCAGAGTCATATCTACTAGATATGGCATTGCTGCTATCGTCCCCAGAGCTGGCACACAATTAGGCTGCCTAGCGCCAAGAACTCTCCTTTGCCCCATAGTGCAAACTTGTGTGTGATTTCTAGGATAGGTTTGTACTGGATGGTTACCCATTCAGTACAACACATATGCATAAACAAGCTTTTTAGCTTTCTACACAGTGGTGGGTCAGTTTATGAACTTGCCACGCAGTGCAGCGCAGCAAGTCACCTTGCTGCAATGCACAGTGTGACTGGGAAACGGCTTTGAGGCAATATGACATACTCCTGCCTTTTCCCCTGTGCTGGCACCATTTTGGCAGCCTACACCAATGCAGACACCCTTGCACCATGGTGAAAGGGTGCTTGAATTGCATGCAGGATTGCTTTTGTTCAGAAAGGTACACCCACGCGCGCTGCATCGCATTTGGCGATGCAGCGCTCGCAACAAAATTTGTTTTATTTATTTTTATGTTTACTTACCTCTAATCGGCCATAATCCGTAGTTTACTACCCCCCACCCTGCCCCTCCCCACCCCATGTCAGCACCCAGCAGCACTCCCACCACGGGCCGCTACTGCTGAAATGTAGTGTTTAAAAACATGAAGCGGCAACTGGGGCTATCTGGTCGCACTAGACTGAGCCAAATGCAAAATCAGGTACAGCGTGATGTAGCACAGGTCAGATACAGGAATAGTCTTGGCCCGATACAAAGTACCTCAGATGCGGGAAGGGAAAAGGTGATACATCGTCATCGGACCACAGGATGAAGTCGATGCATTAGCGCTGCGCGAAGTTAAAGATGTGTCGGAACTGAAGGTGATGCACTGCACAGTTAGCAGTGCGATGGCCTTGGTTCTTGCAGCAGTGGTGATACCTCATTATCGATGGAGATACACCAGTTCTGAGTGGCACAACAGCACCAATGTCTGGATTTCTTCTGGAACAGTGCTTTATGCCCACTTCCAGGCATCCAGGACTGGATCACCACTACTTGGCAGGGCAAGACTCAGATGGTCCAGGTGCTGTAGCAGGTGAGTTGGAAGTCTTTGATATCCCGAGAATTTAAAACAGGAGGTAAGCAAGCAAGCCCTTAGAGTCACCTTGGTTCTGGGTTGGAGAAATGCAGGTCCTATTCTTTTCACTCCCAGGAAGGAGGGCAGCATGCATTAGGTGAGCACAGCAGAGCAGGAGTCTAGAAGAGTAGCAGTCCAGCAGAGTGGCAATCCTTTCACCAGCTCAGCAGTGTAGTGAGTAGGTGGTGTCTGGGGTCCAGTACTTATACCCAGTTGTGCCCTTGAAGTAGGGGAGACTTCAAATCGATGCCTTTGAAGTGCACAGAGTCTCCATCCTTCCTGTTCTGGCTTCAGACTCACTACTGGGGGTATGCAACCATTTGTGTGGGATCAGACACAACCTATTTAGGTGTATCAGCTCATCCCTCCTATCCTGCCCAAGATGTACAATCAGGATGTGGCTGGCCCATCAGTCATACTTAAGCTCCCTTTGTGTGGAGGTGTCTAGAGGTAATGTACAAAGCCCAGCTGTCATCCACCTCAGATGCGTACTCTGAGACAGGCAGAAGGCACCAATGGCTAAAGGAAGAAAATGACAATTTTCTAAAAGTGGCATTTTCAGAGTTGCAATTTAAAATCTGACCTCCATGGGTTGTGAATTTAAATTGTGATTCCTGTGACACCAAACTTGAGGGGGGGCATCTCTTCCCAATTGGAAATTATGTTTATAAAATGTAATAAGGTAATCCCAATGTTATCTTATGGTAGAGATAGGCCTTGCAGTAGTGAAGAACTAATGTAAGAGGTTTACAATACCAGGAAAATGTAAAATTTTAAAGTGCATGCTCTACTTTTTAAATACACTGCACCCTTCCCTTAGGCTGTCCAGGGTCTACATTTGAGGTGACTTCTATGTGTTAAAAAAGATATTTTTGGGCCTAGCAAGAGTTTTACCTTGACTGGTCGATTTGGCTGTTTAAAATGGCACCCACAGGCCCTTGAATATCATGCCTGAGACATGTTTGAAGGGCTATTTGAGTGGGTGGTACAATGCAGGCCCACTATTAGCAATAATCCACAGGGCCTGGGCACATGTAGGGCACTTTACTAGAGACTTATAAGTAAATAATTAAATAGGCCAATTGTAGATAAGTCAATAATACCATGTGAAAAGCAGAGAGCACATGCGCTTTAGCACTGTTAACAGCGGTAAAGTAGCTAGGTTCCTAAAGCCAGCAAAAACGAAGTCAGCAAAAACAGGAGGTAAGAAGGCAAAAAGGAAAGCAAAATAACACTGAGGACGCCAGAACTAACACAAATATAAAATAATTATATTATGTCTTTGTCACACTTGCAGTGAATTGGTCCAATAATGGTTATTTTAAAATGTTCATAGCCACCTTCTTTAAAGGATGTACACATCTTTCTCTGGCTCAACCTAATGGCCCTATTCTTCCATATAAAGCAATGTTTTGTGATATTGTCAGAAGTCCAAGGCACACACGCCGCCAATCAAAGTATTATTTTGATTTACTGCTCTGGGGTACGAGGCACAAATCCTTCCTTAAAACTTTCAAAACTATGCTGTCTATACAAATTGTGTTCCATGAGCGAAAAAGAGAACTGCTTACTGTTTCTCAGATCTGCCTAGGACCTAAGGGCCACATTTAGAAAGCTTTTTGCCTGTTGAAAAGGGCCCGATTTGCATAATTGAGCCGTTTGCAACCGCAAAAATGCCAAACCGTATTTTGCTATTCCGTAACCTATTACCTAATTGCAAAATGGGTTAGCAATACGGTATTAGGAAGGGGAGTTTTAAAGGCCGCCCTGCCTAATAGCACCTCATAAGGGTATGTATGAATGCTTTGCAGCCGGAATGGGGTCGCTAAATAGTTGCATTTTACCACCAACTTCTAGTTTATGGTAACACATTTACAAAGGGTACATGTAGTTCCTTGCCTTGAACACTCAGTTTACTACTAGCTACCAGTCAATTTAAAGCCTTAACATCCCTGAGCTAATAATTAGGTTTTATTAACTTGTGGAGCCAACTTCCTCAATCCTCACAGGAAGCTCTCTAGCAACATCTTACCAAACATATTACCAAAACAATCAACCAGAATACAAGCCCTGCTCAGCAGAATGTATATTCAATATTGCAAGGTGTATTGTACTGGAAGTAATTTCCTATTATAAGTCCCAGTCACAAAATGCACATATATATATACGCACAGATGCATGCATGTGCATTCATGCACACACACACACACACACACATACTGAATTACTCACTTTTCTATGCCATGTTGCTGAGCAGGCACTGATTCACTGAACATGCTTATTCGGAAATTTTTAAGAAAACATCTATTTAACCAAAAAGCATCTCTCTCTCTCTAATTCACCTAGAATTTTCAGAGATCACCACCACTGCAGTCCCAAGCTCCATGTATGCCCACCCCTGACAGAGCCCATACACTCAAGCAGCATTTCTTATATCCCTATCTGTATGATACTGATAGAGCGCACAGGAACCAACTAGCCCAGTTTTACCATACTCACCTTGGGCCCATATACCATTCATACTTTTAACCAGTAGTCCTGCCTAACCAATTACTATTTATTTACTCTATCAGCTGCCCAGCCAGAGGTCTGATTAGGACATTAGCTGTAAACCATGACTTACCAAACACTATCACCTTTTTAAAAGTCCTGTGAATCAGAGAGTTAGAATAAACAGGTAGTAATTTAAACACATTTACTTTTCTTATAATAACCACAGACTCAGGGAACGTTTTAAAACCTTTATCCACGAGAGATTTTCTGAGACAAAATCTAAAAGGCCACAATCTTGCAACCATACATTTTTCAAGCAAGAATATAACCAATAGGACATAAAGTTTGTAAGAAATCACAGTAACACCTTTAGACATTGGTACCTGGGAAGGGTGAGAAAGGGAAATAACACATGAACATACCACATAGATTATATTTACCTAGAATGGTGCAATGACCAATCCTGGTCATGGACTGGGGCAAAAGACCGGGACCAAGCTCCTGACTAATCAGGTGCTCACGGGACAAGACAGGTGCAGATCAGGTGACCTCAGCTAAGTGCAACGCCAGCGTCACACCCCTCTCTAGCAAATTTGATACCGCGACTGGGTGATAGATTCTTCTGACAGAGTGCTCCACCAGCACCTATGCTCTCGATCGCCTATTGAGTGCATTGGGTCAGTGACAGGTCAGCTATTCGGACAAGTCAGACAATTTCTCTATCTAAACCTACCTTAGTTATACTATTTCAAGGGCAATGTACTGCCCCTATATGTTACTGTAACGTGGGCACGGGGTCTCGCCCTACAAAGGGGCCCCCTTTAACGATGTACGACCCCCCCTCTTGTCTCCACAGCCTCCTCCTACCCCAGGATGGTCGCCTGCAGAACGTTATAGCTGTGACGAAGAGGATGAAGAAGGATGGGGTCCCTTTAAATGGTCTGCAAGCCTACTGGAGGAGGCGGAGCCTGGAGAGTCCGTAAAAGGCAGCGACAACAGTCCCCAGGTGTGTTACTACACCGGAGGAGCGGACAGAGTGCAGGAGAGCGGAGTGGCGGGAAGCATCGAGACGGCGTGGAGCGGAGGAGTGAATTGGTTGAGCGAGGCGGAGTGGAGCGTTGGAGCGAGTGGAATCAACGAGACGGAGTGGAGCGGAGGAACGAGCTGGCTTAGTGAAGAGAACCTTGCGGAGGAGGAGAAACCTGAACAGAGAGGTCTGGACGTAGAGACATCGGAGCAAGAGACACCGGAACCAGAACAAGGGTTGTCTACAGGGAGAGCCGAGAAACGAGAGACGGGAGCTGCTAAGCCGGGAGGCCAACCCCGCGATCCGCCCAGCCGTGCGCCAGGAGGTGTACGGCTAGCCGAGGTACGTGAACAGGTCCTGGGGTGGTGGAGGAGGAAAGGCAGACGCCTGACATAGCCGTGGTCAAACCCTAGTTGTAACAAGCCCTCCGACTAGCGGATCACTATAACTGCACTCTCACAACTCCAGATTGACGTGCACTGTGTGTTACCTTCACTTTCCCCACACGTAACCCCGCCCTCTCAAAATCCCATGACTTAACAGAAACATTTACGGTTCCTCTCTTCTGTTTTCCTTCTCAGCGGCCGGCAAGGGCAAGCACTATGAAGCCTTCGGAGCCCAGCAGCAGGAGGAGGAGCCCTGTCAGGAGGAAGGAGGAGGGAGTGCTCCGAAAGACCCGACAGGAGAGGAGCTGATCCCCCAGAAAAGGCAACATCAGAAAAAAGTGTACCGATGATTTGTTTGCTAGAATAAAAACCACTGCAACCAAAACTCGTTTACTTCCCCTTCCTCGTCCCGCGGTTACAGTGGTGGAGAATGCGGGCACCCCCTCCATCTGTACAGATAAGATGGAAGCAGTAGTGCAAGCCCTGGTACACGGACAAGAAAGACTAGAGAAAATTGCAGAACAGCAGCTGCTCGCAGCCGAAGCAGACCGGGAGATCATCAAAGCAGCAGTAGTAGCCCGCACCCTGGACCCTCCTGCCGCTACCTCCTCAGTGGCCGTGGGAGGGATACCCCACACCATTGGAGGGGTGTCTCTACAAAAATACCAACCCGGTGAAGATCCGGACGCCTTCCTCCTTAATTTTGAGAGGGCGGCTCGGGCCTGTGGCTGGCCCGGTGCCAAATGGCCCTTTTTCTTGGCTCCGTTGTTGGTGGGTGAGGCCCAGGCGGCCTACCAAGTGGCAAACCCGAGAGGGGACACATCCTACGCTGAAATCAAAAAGATAATTCTAGACCATCTAGGGCTAGACAAAGAGGCATACCGGCTGAGGTTTAGAAAGGAGAGGGGTGTTCCAGGAGAGACACCCAAGACCCTCTTTGTTCGTCTTAAAATGGCCGCGGATAAATGGCTCAAACCCAACGAAAGTACAAAAGAAGAAATTATGGACCGTATTTATCTAGAGCAGTTTCTTGAGGCTCTCCCCTTCTCTACTCAACGGTGGTTAAAACAACATCACGACTTAACCACCGCACAGGCCGTCGAGATGGCCAACACATTTTCCAGGGCACCACAGAGACCCACAATGGTAGGGGAATCAGACAGACAGAAACCCCTCTACAAGACAGACAGGAAACCTGTAAAAATCCAGGATACAGGGAAACCCCGTATGTGGAAACCAGAGCCTCTACCTCACAGCGGCCCCCAATGTTTTGAGTGCGGAACCTGGGGACACATTGCCCGACATTGTCAGTGTAGAAAACAGGAAGAGGAACCCATGGAGGTCGGGTATCTACCCAGGACCGTGTTATACTCAGCAGAGATGGGTCGAGCATACAGAGTGAGTATGGATATCAATGGTAATCCCGTAAAAGCCCTTCTCGACTCCGGATGCCGGCAGTCGGTGGTCCAGGCCCACCACGTACGATCGCATCAGTTCGTCCCCAGAGAAACTGTATATATCAGGTGTGTGCATGGGGACGTGAAAACATATCCCGTAGCCGTGATCCCCTTGATTCCTCAAAGCGGCCGCCCCTTTCGAGTCAAAGTGGGTGTCCTGTCTTCCCTGCCAGAAGACCTGATAATAGGAACCGACAATCCGGCTTTTCTAGACATGTTCAAGCAGAGCATTACTCCCGAGAAAGAGACCGTAAGCCCCTCGCAGAAACAGAAGTCCTTGCCGGCTTTAGCCTCTTCAGAACCATGGGTGTTAGATCGGAGTTTCCAGTTCGCCCAGGCTAACGATGCCACTTTGTTTAATGCTTGGGAGAGTGCCCACCAAACGCAGGACCAGCGCCCCATTAGGTATCCACACCTGTTCATTAAAAACGACCTGCTATACAGACAGGGAAAGGCAGACGACCCCGAACAATTACTGGTACCTTTGGCCTTTCGGGAACAGGTGTTGTTCTATTCGCATTCGCATTTAGTGGCGGGACATACAGGAGCTGAAAAAACTACGCTGAATCTGCTGAAATGTTTCTACTGGCCAGGAATATATAAGGACGCTATGGTATATTGCCAAGAATGCGACATTTGCCAAAAACGGAACATGGCCCGTCCACCTGCTGTTCCGTTACAACCTCTTCCGATAATCGGAGTCCCTTTTGAGAGAGTAGGGATGGACATCATAGGGCCTCTCCCCAAGACAAAAAAAGGTTACCAATATGTTCTAGTCCTTGTAGATTACTCAACCAGGTTTCCCGAGGCCTTCCCGATGACGGCGACTACAACCAAGAGTGTAGCCGACAAGATGTTAGAGTTGTTTTCCAGAGTGGGTTTCCCAAAAGAAATCTCAACAGACCAAGGCACCCCCTTTGTTTCGCGCCTCATGAGAGAAGTGTGTGCCCTCCTACACATACACCAGATCAGAACGGCCGTATACCACCCCCAAACGGATGGCCTAGTGGAGCTGTATAATCGCACTTTGAAGACCACCCTGCGTAAGATGTTGGAAGTGAGCGGGGCTGAGTGGGACCAGATACTCCCCCTGGCATTGTACGTCATTAGGGGCCAAAAACAGAGTAGCTTGGGCTTTTCATCCTTCGAGCTGCTGTATGGGCGTCAACCAAGAACCCTGTTGGACATGACCAAGGAAGCATGGGAGAGGGAAACCCACAAAGACGTGGTAAACACCCTGGAGTATGCCCGAAATCTTAGATCCAAATTGGGAAAGTTACGGGACTTGGCGTTCGCAAACTTGGAAAAAAGCCAAAAGAAACAGAAAACGATTTACGACCAAGGCAAGAGATGGAGACGGCTCTCAGTAGGTGACTGGGCTCTGGTCCTCTTGCCTTCCTCGACGCAAAAGTTTAAAGCGGAATGGAGCGGACCATACCAAGTCATAGAAACGATTGGAAACACTAGCTATAAACTGCGAATACGTGCAAGAACCACGCAAGTATATCACATAAACATCCTAAAAAAATGGCTCGGTAGACCTCCGGCAGAGGTTCATCTTACAAAACCTGACGTACCTGCTCCCTCCAGTACCTTTGAGAGACTAGTGATTAACGAGGACTTGACAGAAACAGAGAGAAAGGAGCTAGAGCATACTTTGCAAAGTCATGCCCAAGTGTTCTCAGATATCCCTGGAAAAACCCGACTGGCCGAACACAGTATCAACACCAGCCCGGGAAAAATAGTAAAAATCAAGCCTTATAGGATCCCGGAGGCCAGACGGAAGGGAATACAGCAAGAGGTTGAGGAGATGCTAAAACTCGGGGTGATCCGACCTTCCCACAGTGAGTGGTCGAGTCCAATCGTGTTAATACCAAAACCAGATGGAACGAAAAGGTTTTGCATGGACTTTCGAGCGCTGAATGACATCTCCACTTTCGACGCTTACCCTATTCCACGAATAGACGAACTCATTGAAAAATTAGGAGAAGCAAAGTACATCAGCACGATTGACCTTACAAAAGGATATTGGCAGGTCCCCCTAAAAGAAGAAGATCGACATAAAACGGCGTTTACGACGGAAACTGGGAGATACGAATTCACGGTCCTACCCTTTGGCCTGCATGGGGCCCCTGCCACCTTTCAAAGACTGATGAACAATGTGTTGAAGAACACATCAACCTTCACGTCAGCGTATCTAGACAATATTGTCGTCTTCAGCCCTGACTGGAGTACCCATCTGACCCACCTGCATAGGTTGTTCGAAACTCTCACCCAGGCGGGATTGAAAATTAACTCAAAGAAATCCAGGATTGGGTTTTACAAAGTGAAATACTTGGGATATGTCCTAGGACATGGCTTAATAGAGCCACAAATGGAGAAAGTCAGGGCCATAGCCGAGACCCCCTTCCCGAGAACAAAGAAAGAATTAAGGGCGTTTTTGGGCCTCATAGGCTATTACAGGCGTTTTATCCCGGGCTTCGCTAAGTTGGCAGCCCCCCTCACAGATGCTCTCAGACTAAAGTGAAACAGGCAGACCTAAGAACACCCATACTGGTCATGTCAGAGGCGTTTGTATCACTGAAAAGAGCGATTACCTCCACCCCAGTTCTCACCTCCCCGGATTTCTCACGGCCCTTTTCTCTCCATACGGATGCTTCAGACTATGGGATTGGGGCCGTACTATCACAGACGGTTGCGACCATCCGATCCTGTTCATCAGCCGGAAGTTGTTCCCCCGGGGAACTCAAATACCCGACCGTCGAAAAAGAATGTTTGGCCATCAGATGGGCCGTTGAGAAACTATCGTATTACCTGGAGGGTCGGCAGTTCGAGTTATACACTCACCATGCATCCCTTCTCTGGATAGTTCGCAACAAGTCAAATAATGCGAGGGTCATGAGGTGGTTCCTCGCCCAGCAGCCTTATGTCTTTAGAGTGCACCACAAGAGGGGAATCAACAATACTGGAGCTGACTATTTATCCAGGAATCCACTTCCCGAACGGAAGTGTTCAGGGGGGGAGGTGTGTAACGTGGGCACGGGGTCTCGCCCTACAAAGGGGCCCCCTTTAACGATGTACGACCCCCCCCTCTTGTCTCCACAGCCTCCTCCTACCCCAGGATGGTCGCCTGCAGAACGTTATAGCTGTGACGAAGAGGATGAAGAAGGATGGGGTCCCTTTAAATGGTCTGCAAGCCTACTGGAGGAGGCGGAGCCTGGAGAGTCCGTAAAAGGCAGCGACAACAGTCCCCAGGTGTGTTACTACACCGGAGGAGCGGACAGAGTGCAGGAGAGCGGAGAGGCGGGAAGCATCGAGACGGCGAGGAGCGGAGGAGTGAATTGGTTGAGCGAGGCGGAGTGGAGCGTTGGAGCGAGTGGAATCAACGAGACGGAGTGGAGCGGAGGAACGAGCTGGCTTAGTGAAGAGAACCTTGCGGAGGAGGAGAAACCTGAACGGAGAGGTCTGGACGTAGAGACATCGGCGCAAGAGACAGCGGAACCAGAACAAGGGTCGTCTACAGGGAGAGCCGAGAAACGAGAGACGGGAGCTGCTAAGCCGGGAGGCCAACCCCGCGATCCGCCCAGCCGTGCGCCAGGAGGTGTACGGCTAGCTGAGGTACGTGAACGGGTCCTGGGGTGGTGGAGGAGGAAAGGCAGACGCCTGACATAGCCGTGGTCAAACCCTAGTTGTAACAAGCCCTCCGACTAGCGGATCACTATAACTGCACTCTCACAACTCCAGATTGACGTGCACTGTGTGTTACCTTCACTTTCCCCACACGTAACCCCTCCCTCTCAAAATCCCGTGACTTAACAGAAACATTTACGGTTCCTCTCTTCTGTTTTCCTTCTCGGCGGCCGGCGAGGGCGAGCACTACGAAGCCTCCGGAGCCCAGCAGCAGGAGGAGGAGCCCCGTCAGGAGGAAGGAGGAGGGAGTGCTCCGAAAGGCCCGACAGGAGAGGAGCCGATCCCCCAGAAAAGGCAACATCAGAAAAAAGTGTACCGGTGATTTGTTTGCTAGAATAAAAACCACTGCAACCAAAACTCGTTTACTTCCCCTTCCTCGTCCCGCGGTTACAGTTACAAATCTATGTGTTCCCCTTTAGTGATTAGTTGGAAAGACAAGGAGAGGTCCTCACACGATTCATATTGATTGAATCCACACCCATAATTTATTTTCTCATGGTTTTATTCCGCCCACCAATAATATTTTATTTTAGCATACAATATTGAAACATTTTGTCAATGGCGGGATGCACAAACCCCCCTAAAGGTTCCAGTCTCTCTCCGAAAGAAGGTCAAAGGGGAAGGAGGAAGCGCAAGGCGGGGAGCAATAAAATTGATGTGTTGGACGATGATAAAGAAATATCAAATCTGGAAACTAGGATCCAGGACATCTTGGATAACTTTTTTTCTGAGCGGTTAGAGCTTGTCCTGACCACTATAGCTAAAGACATTGTAGACTGTTTGAATAGCTGTGTTTCTGATTTAAGCAAGTAAAATAGCGGCGGCTGTTAATGGGATTAGTTGCTCCTTAGTAACAACACATAATAAGGGGTCAATTAATAGCAGAGACAAGATTGGGTCAGAGAAGACAGTTGCAAATGTTCACAGGAGGAGGGACTCTGGCCTGTTGGTATTAGACAACCCGCAACCATGCGCAAAAAAAACGTGGGCACTGAGGCTGCAGCAAAAGAGATGACGACACCCCCCAGTGAAACAGGGAACAATACTGATTTAAACAAAGTAAGCCTTTTAAGGAAACATGGGGTAAAGGCCGAGGTTCAGTGCAAGAGGCCACGCATAAATCTCCCTCCGGCTGCAGCACCTTTTGTGGCTATCCTAGTGAGAGTTCCACCTTTGAAAGTGGGGGAAAGGGAGTCTACAGAAGGGTTACTTTATCTGACAAAGAGATGGTGTGACCAAAACTGTACGGATAGCACTGGTATCTCCTCAAATATCTCTATGGCGAGAAGGGTTGGATGGCTAGGGAACACTAGAAAGGAGATTGAAGGTGACTGCGTTGTAGTTATTTTTAACAGCGCAAGTCACCCACCGCGACTGCTTTGGGATGCCTCTGAACTGAGGTTTGTGGAAGGGAGGGTGAGGGCGGTCCCTTTAGGATTCTTTTATCCCCCAAGGATTAGCGAGAGGGCATCGCAGGCAATAGTTCAAAGTGTGGCGGTTGAGCAAAACCGAGTAGCGGTACGGCTTCCTGATATGGTTGGGACAGGATGGACCTCAGCTGTTACGGACAGAAAACACTCAAGCCATTCCTCAAATCAGGTGACCCAGATAGAAATGAGACATGATCCTATTGTACTAACAGACAGGTTCTCAAACTTGTCCGACAATATAGAAATTGACTGACTAGCCCCATCCATTACATCACCTGCTAAATATATCACTGATAGAGGTATACCTGAAATAGAAACAGATATTGACCATCTAACCACAGAGTCAGATATATTTAGCATTATGTTGTGGAATATTGCGGGACTACGGTCCAAAAGGGTTGATTCTTATTGGTTGTCATCATTAAACTCCACAGACATTGTTGCATTTCAAGAAACATGGGATAGGAAGGGAGACTTCTGGGTGGATGGCTATAAGACTTATTCAGTGCCGGCGCTGCCTTCTTTAGCAGGGAGATCAAAGGGCGGGCTAATGCTCTTAGTTTCCATTAAATTAAAAGGGACCGTAAGAATGTTGGATGTTCAATCCCCAAATGTACTTGCCATAGAATTTATGGACCTAAGCTACGGCAAAACACTTGTGATAAATTTTTATAATGCAGAGGAGGGGGGGCAACGCAACGAACATCTTCTTCTTTTGACCCACTTTTTTGAAGATTATAAAAGTCAACAAACCATTTTCGTGTATATTATTATTTTGGGTGATTTTAATATTCATTTGTGTAAACATAATTGTCGAATAAGGGAGGACCATGGTCCCGCGTTGGCATCAGTCCCCCATTTTGAACATACAATGAAGGGGGAGGCTCTGGAATACCTTCTGGCATCCTGTAATCTATATAAAAAGAGCTTTTATGACAACCAAGAGAGGGTTTCTACGTTTAAGGGTCGAGAGAATAATTCAATTATCGACTACATATTTATCTCACCGGCCTTGCTAAAACATGTAATTGTGTATAATGCAATTTTGTCCCAATTTAGTGATCATAATCCAGTGATTATTAAACTTGATTGCGGTTTTGAATACTTAGAAATAGGGTCGGGGGTTAGAGGGCCAACACATGTCAAAACAAAAGAGCTAGGGAGGAGGCTGAAATGGTCTAAAATTATATCTGAAGATCTGCTAAATAGTCTACATGTTAGAGTTAAGGATGAACTGGAAATATGTAATAATCAGTCTCCACAGGGGAAGGAAATAATTATTGCCTTTGAAAAAATTTGTAAACAGGTGGCCCTGGAACTTACACGCCCAGCTAAACATAAACCGGTTAAACTGAAACGATGGTTTGATTCCAACTGCTCTAGGGCGCACCAATCCTTGTTGAAAGCACTGAAAAACAAACCCAGAGATGATCTTTTAATTAAGGGTCTAAGGAAAGATTATAAAAATGCCCAGTTAACCAGAAAAAAGGAAATTAAACAAAGGGCCTGGGAAAGTCTAATGGACACGGCAGTATTGAAGGATAGTGCTACATTTTGGGATTTAGTTAACAGTCCTCTTTTTACCGGAGATGAGAACAGGCTGCTGGACATTAATATCCCAGAGCAGGACTGGATCTCCCATTTTGAAATGATTTATGCTAGTAAGACAAACTTTCCCCCATTTTTGGCAGACACGGGAGATGATGAAAAGAGGGATGCAGCTTTTAGCACAATGGAGGTGGAGCGGGCCATAAATGATATCAAAAGTAACAAGGTGCCTGGCCTAGACGGAGTGCCTGCCGATTTATTCAAGAGTAATCCAAAGGAGTGGGCAAACGTCCTGACAAATGTCTTTAATACAACTGTTAAAGCAGGTTTTCCTGAAACATGGGCTAAATATATCATAATACCGGTGTTTAAGAAGGGACAACGGGGGGACCCGCGCTGCTATCGACCCATTTCGTTGATTGATTCATCTGTGAAAATTATGGGTAGAGTCATACTGAATAAATTAACAAAATGGTCCACGGATAATAAAATCTTGTCGGATTGCCAGTGTGGCTTCAGAGCAGGCAGAAGCACAGAGAATCAGTGCCTGAACCTTTATCTGTTATCACAGAAGTACACCAGAGCGGCCAAAGGGTCCATTTATCTTGGTTTTATGGACCTCTCCACAGCGTTTGATCTAGTTAATAGATCAAAGCTGTGGAGGACGTTACTGGACCTGGGTTTTGAGCCTGGCCTGGTGTATTTTTTGGCAGACCTATATAGGGATTTAATGGCAAGTGTAAGGTTAACCCAGGAAGGAGCTTGCTCACGGTCCTTTAAATCAGGTAGAGGGGTCAGACAAGGCTGCATTCTGGCCCCTCTCCTTTTTACTCTATATGTTAACTCTTTAGATAAATATTTGTTAACATCTACACTGGACATCCCGCGTATAGGAGAAACTTCCATCTCAGTTCTCCTATACGCGGATGACGCGGTCCTAATAGCCCGTACCCCACTCGGCCTACAAAGACTTCTGAGTGCGTTTGGGGTTTTTATGGATTCCCTGGATCTGGTCGTAAACAGTGCCAAATCCCACACTATGGTAAAAAAGAAGAAAGAAGGTTAGAACATTTTTCTGCAAGGATGCAGAAGTAAAAAGGGTAAAGTCCTTCACATATTTGGGCATATTGTTCGATGAACAATGCTCCTGGTCCCCCCAACTTCTCGCAAAAAAACCTCAATGACCAGGGCAACTTCGGCCGTCAAAAGTTTTGCCCAAAGACTAGGAGGCAGGCCATGTGAAGCTGTACTTTCCATCTGTAAGGCTAAATGCCTTTCAACAGCAATGTATGGTTCAGCAATTTGGGGGTATAAGAAAGCAGAGGAATTACAAAAAGTTGAGAACAAATTCTTCCGTTCTATCCTCGCAGTCCCTCAATCCTCCCCTACCTTTTCAGTTCATCAGGAGCTGGGGATGGGGTTTGAGGCAGATTCCATTAGTGTGGCCCCCCCTTATATGTTGGCTGAAAGTATGGATTAATTCAGACCTACACCTAAATCATTTGATAATGAAAGACTGTCTTAAACTTGATAAAGCTAAGGATATCCAGTGGTTATCCTACGTTTGCCATGAGCTGATGCAACTGGGCCGACCTGAACTATTTGAAAACCCGGCTTCTATTGTTAAAGGGGACATCGTTTGGGTGAGGAAAAATGTTATGGCCCGTAGATCCATGGAGAGGGAGGCGAGTGAGCTTAAAAAACCTCTTGTTAGAGCACATTATTTACTGTCCAAGACACCATCGATAGGGCCATATTTACAGATAGTTACAAGGCCTTTCCACCACATTTTATTGACAAAGTTTAGGTTTAACTTAATGCATTATGCCTTGGGAGTGTTTGATGGGTGAAGTAAGCCTGAGGATACGGCACTTTGTAAATGCGATGATATGTCTATACAGGATACAATGCACTTTACTTTCTTTTGCGGACATTATAACAAGAGCAGGTCAAAATTTCTAAAAACCTTGTTAAGACTTTCGGGGATTGCCCAGGTGAGGCCTGCTTTATTATACCTGCAGTTGCTTGACACTCCCTGGGTAGTTTTTAATGTGGCTAGTTTTCTGGTTGCTGCTATTCGTGCAAGGAAGTTAAGATGTATAAATAATGTTGTTGGTATGGATACTTTGTGCTCATGATCACTTCTACTGAATTTTTACTGAGGACAAGTTACTTCTTCTCCACAATTTCACCTGCCTCATGTTTTTAAAGTATGCCTTTTGATAAATTTTTAAATACACTGTTAATGATGATTTTTTAAACTTTTTATGATGTTTTTACAGAGTATAATGAATGGAATTTTTGTATGTTTGTGTGTACTTTGTATGATTTTAAATAATCGAATAAAGTGGAATTGACTTGACTTGAAACATTTTGTCAGTCTTCTTCCTTTTCCCGTGTCATGGGGTGAGGTTCTCAGGCACATCGCGGGTAAGACAATCCCTGGCATAGTTTCAATGCCACAGTTCGAGGTCTCTCGTTTCTCCCGGCACATGCACAGTATGTATTCAAAATGGTGATTCAAGACAACCCTCAGGCCCAAATACGAGCTAGTAACAAAATCAGAGAGAAACATATTCGAATAAAAAAATAATTGAATGCACTGTATACCACTTATCTCTACTCTGACCCCATTATTTTAACTTGTGCATTAAGAGTTAAGCAGAACAAACAAGCTTAGTACAAGCTTCAGCATAAGCATTAGCATGGCAGATTTAAAGCGGCCATTTCTGGCACTAGTGCACAGAAGCAAAGATTTCCCACCAAGCAGAAAAGTCGTCACACCACATGAGTGTGGCAGATGCATGCGCAGAAAAATTCCCGCATTGAGGCTGCTATTTTAATGCATTTGAGTTACTGTTAGTAAAAGCCCATTGTCAAGCTTCCCCTAGATACTAAAAATGTCGTGAAATGTAAATATTAGTTAACAAAACATGTTGGTTAATATATTACAGGTTATTTAGAGAGGGTTGAGTACAAGCAAGCTTCGGTATATGTGAAACCTTGCTCCATCAATACTACTGTAAGCAGCCACAAAACAATTATTTTTTTTCTCAAATCCTAACATAAGGAGGCATTCTTTATTCTCTTTTTCAAAAATTATATTTCTTAGTGTATATCTTTATCCAGTGCCACAACTAACACTTTCTCATCTTGACTTTGGAGCAAGGGATTGCGTATCACTAGCATTGATCTGTTTTCGTAGGTCCCTGACAACTTCTCCTTTGCACTCTGAAAGCCTTCCTCCAGAAGGTAGGACACTTTGTTTCTCGGACAAGTAAGAATATTACTTAATCAATTGAAATATAGGGTCTGTTGGAAATATCTATTTTTGTTATGATTCCCCCTAACATTTTTCTTTATACTAGTTTTCAGTTATTAGAACTCTGTGCACTTTACCTTGCTATGCAAGAGTAAAGTTACTGTGATTCCACTTAAATATGGTTAAACTGGCTTACACCTGATTGACATGTTTAACTTGCCTATGGGTCCCTTCTATATGGTGTAGAAAATGGACCAAGGCCATTGGATTGAAATGGCACTTGTGGCTTGCAGCATCTATTGTGTCATGAATCGGGTTAGCCTGTAACACATGTCTTGAAATGAAATGAAATGAGGATATATAAAGCGCTGCAAAAACCTGAAGTTATCTAGGTGCTTGATAGACCAGTAGGCATCAGTTGTATTATGAAGGTATGGTAATAGATCCAGGTTTTTAAACGTTTCCTGAATTGAATTGGATTCATGTTTGAGTGGAGTGGGCAGGAAGTTCTAAAGTTTGGCAGTGGTGTAAACAAAACTGTTGCCTCCCCATTTTACTTTATGTATCTTGGGGATGGAAAGGTTGCCACTGTCTGATGATCTCAGTAATCTGACCGGAATATAAGGTGTGAAGAATTGCAACAATTGCCAAGGACCCTTGCCGCGTGTAGCCTTGAATGCAATGCCTAGAGCTTTGAACTGAATTTGTTCGCTGATGGGCAACAAATGTAGCTCTGTGAAAGTCTTGGAGGCTGAATCAAAGTGGGTGAGCCCAAGCAGGACTCTGGTAGTGGCATTCTAAGTAATCTGGGTTTTATGTATAATGCGCTTGTTCGCGCCAGTGAGAAGGGCTTTGCAATAGTCCATCCTAGAACAAATTAAAGCTGTGACTACTGTTTTCCTTAGCTCAAATGGGAACAACAGAAGTACTTTTTTCAGGATTGTAAGAATGAAAAAGCAAGCTGTTGTGGTGTAATTGATCCGGGATTCAAAGGAAATCTTGGAATGGAAGAGAACTCCAAGATTCTTTACCTTGTTAGCTGGTGTTGGGGGAGGGCCCATGTGATTTAGCCACCAGCTGTCTGGACAGATAATTGGCGTGTTGCCAAAAAGTATAACTTCCGTTTTTGATGTGTTAAGTTTTAAACAGTTAACCTGCATCAACTTCCCTATGTGGCTCATGCAGTCTTCGAATCGAGATGTAGTATCCATGGACTGACACAATAATCTGTGTGTTGCCCGCATAGGACACCAGCGTAAATATTAAGGTTCTTATCAGCTTGGCCAAGGGGTTGATGTAAAGTTTAAAAATGGTGGGGCTCAATGATCATTAAGCCCTGAGGGACTCCACAGGGTAGTGAGAAATCAGAGGAAACAAATGCATCAAGTGCCACTGATTGTGTCCTGTTTGATAGAAAGGATCTGAGTAGGATGAGTGCTTTATCCCTGATTCCCAGTGAAGCAAGGCACTCAACCAACACATCGTGGTTGACCATGTCGAATGCCGCTCAGAGGTCCAAGAGAATAAGGGCAGCGCTCCCCCCTTTCTCTAGGGTATGTCTAAGTTCCTACGTGGCCGTAATTAGCGCCAACTAAGTGCTATGATGGGCCCGAAATCCATATTGCGAGTGGCCCAAGATGTCACCTTCCACAAGAAAGGCAGACAGTTCCTCATTTAAGTATCTTTCTATAAATTTAGCCGGAAACAGTGGCCTGTAAAGAGGTCTGAAGCTGGAAGGGTCCTCAGGATCCAAATTTGTTTTTTTCAGGAGTGGCAAAATAGAGGCTTTTTAGCAATCAGTGGTAAAATCCGCGGAGGAAATCATGAGGTTAAAAATAGGCCAAAGTGCGGATGCAATGATTTCGGGGACCAAGTGCAGAATTTTAGGTGGGCATGGGTTGAAAGGTGATCCAGACTTAACTAAAGAAATGAATTTGATAGTCTGGTCAAGTGTGATTAGCGGAAACAGAGGAAGTGTGGTAGAAGAGCTGTCTACATTAGCGTGAAAAACTGGACTAGAACTCTGGTTCTTATCGGTGGTGCAGAAAGATTTGATTGGGGTACAAAAGCATCAAAGACTTACTTGACTTTTTGTTGAAAGGCATCTGCTAGCCTCTGCTAGCATTTTGGAGAATTGCTGGCTATTTTCCTGGTTTTGTATTTTTCGAAGCTTAGAGAGTGTTTTAACTGTGGTAAATAACCTTTTAGCGCAGCCATTGGCTGTTTCAGTTATTTCTTTGATAAAGTCTGATTTTGCCTTCAGAATAAGCTGTTTATCTGTTTGAATGGGCAGTCTGGGTTCTGATTTAGTTTGCGCATCATTTGCCTCCATTTCCTTTCAAGTCTTCCAAAAATGAGTTTTTGTGCCTTCAATGATTCAGTGAACTATGGTTCAGGGGAAGACTGTCTGACGGAATGCCGCATGGTCGGGGGAGCCAACTGCTGCCCAGGTAGAAAAACCCAGGAGTGATAACTCCTCACTGCATCACCTAAATCCAAAGGGGTGGACTGACGAGAGCATATGAGTGCCTTTCTTAGCTCATCTCCCTTAACCTTGTGCCAGGGTCGAAAGGTAAGAGCTTCTTAGATACATTAACTGGCCTTTTAGGTGGCAAGGTGAATTCAAACATTATTGCCTTGTGGTCAGACCAAAAGAGTGGCAAAACTCTGTTCCATAATAGATTAGGATGGTCAGAGAAAATCCCATCCAGACAATGCCCAGCCGAGTGAGTAGCCTCCTTGACCAGCTGATTGAGTCCTGTACTGGCCATATGGTCTAAAAGGGCTTTGGTGTCTATGTCAGCTGTATTTTCGAGGGGAAAGTTGAAATCACCTAAGATGGTAAAGTTCGATTGTTTTGCCTTAAGCTCAAGGAGCTGTCCTATAGAATTTAAAAAGTTAGATTTAGCTGTTGGTGGACTACAGATAATTGTGCCGTTGAAGGTGTTCTGGCTATCAAGCCTTATTTTAAAGGTAGCTACTTCGCCCTCTGTAAAATCTGAAATTGATTTAAACTGTATATTACAACAATTTCTGGCTATAAGCGCTATGTCTCTTCCACTTTTCCCAACTCTGTCTTTCCTGTAAATTATAAAGCCCTCAGGAACAGCCCCTAGGAGGTCTGGTTCAGAGGAGGAGTCAGCCCAGGTTTTTTTGATGAAGGCCATATTGATAGTATGCTCCTCCAAGAGGTTGTGAAATGGTTAGGCATTTTTAATAGATCTAGTATTAAGGAGTAAATAGCGAGTTATATTATGTCTTAGATCTGGGTTTCTTTGCTTGGAGTCCCAGCGTGTCGCTGGGGATAGGGGAAAATTGTAAACCACAGTGGCGCAAGGTGGACAGTGTTTTTTCCCTGAGATCGAATGTGGATCAAAGAAAGGGAGTGCTTGGGCAAGGCTTGCCTGTAGGTCTAAGACGCAATACAGCCTCCCTGGAATACTGTATTAAAAAATGTTTAGAGTAATCTGGGTAAAAAGTGGCATAGTGGCTGGTGCTGTGCGTGGACCATGCACGGATGGGAGCAGACGGGCTTGAACCTGGCATGTCCTTGGTGTGCCAGCGGCGCACCCACTGCGCGCATCCACTGCGCGTCCGCTGCAGCATGCGGCTCAAATAGGGCAAATGTCGCTAAAAGCTACACAGCCAACTTCCGTGAGCAGGAGTGTAGGTAGAAGTGAATGCCAAATTTAGGTCCCCTCAATCAGCACCACAGCAGCGGTGGACCAGGGCAGGGACTAACAAGGCAAGTGTGGAGGACAAGTGGTAGGCATTTGAGGTAAAATCAAAGCTTTTAGTTAGACCACAAGAAGAATTAAAAAACAATAGTCTGTGCAAATAGCAACAAAAGTTTTTAAAATGGACTGTGCAAGAAAACAAGTGAACAAGATTTGAAGCCGGGCAACTCAACATGCAAACCTTCAGCGTGACTGCCTACTAATGCTCGCCTACTCTGTGCAGCCTGACTGTTTCATCCTAAAAACCGTCTGTCAAACCTGTAAAAATAACCCTTTTTGACAGGCAAGAAACACTGCTTTCAAATATTAATAATCCACACCAAAGTACACCTTGTCACCTATAAGGTAGAGTGGCTGATATTTACAAGCTGAATGTATGTGAAATTAAAGTTGGCATACTCCTCCATTGAATAGCCCCCAAAAGCAATTTTTACTGGCAAGTCAGTAGCCGAATCCTAGTAAATGCCAAAGTACAGATTGCAAAACAATACATTTTAACATTTTTTATTTGTTAAAAATACAATTCATTGGTGAAGTAAGATGTTTAATAAATATTTAGGAAAAGTCGCTTTTAAAAAGTTACTATTTCCATGCCTGAAGCTCCTGGAGGCATTAGCCTGCCAGCAGCTGCCTAGTCCATGCTTAACCTTAATAATGTATGAAAAACTCCTCCCAGAGCACCACAATTACTTAGGCCTGGTACACAGGATGGTTTAGGGGTGGAAAGTGCCATGATATATCAGGTTAGGAAAGGCAGGTGAAGAGGTTGTAAAGACGTCCTTATCTTGAAAGGAACATGGGGAAAACCTGCTCATTCATAGTTTAATGTAAGGAGAGACTTAAGGAAAGGTGAGTCTTTGTTATTTTGTCCAAAGGTAGGCAGCAGGGCGCAAGCCATGTGGGGGGTGGAGCAGATCTAAGAGCCAGTGTTTGATAACCGAAAAACAAGGGACTGCTCATTTCCCTAAACACACTCCTGACTAAAACAAGTTCCCTCTAAGGGTAGAAGACCTGTGCCATCTTGGGTTTCCCTCAGAATGATGCAATGTGGGATAGTTTGCAGTAAGGCAAGCAGGATGTGTTGCAGAAGTGGATAGGGTTTTACCCAACTTCAATTCAGCCTCTCTGATGCCACATCAAGTGTACATGGCCCGAGGGGCACTTCTTGAGGGTCAGGGGCTTTCTCCATCTAGATCTTAGTACTGGTTCAGGTGGTTGGGGGCCAGTTATGTCCACGCAGCTCTGATGAGAATGCCCGCAGACTAGCCCTCTGAGTCACTTTCAGAGTCTTGAGTTCAGGTGCAGGCCCAAATCCCTCTGACTTAGGCAGGAGGATAGCAGGCAGCAAGGCAGCAATCCAGCAAGGCATCAGTCCAGCAAGGCAGTAGTCAGACGGCACCAGGCTAGAAAAGTAGCAGTCCTTTCAGCAGTACACTAGTCCTTCTTGCTGACAGAGTATCCACAAGTCCAGAATATATACACCTTGGTGCACCTATGAAGTGGAAAATCTTCTTGAGGTTTGCCTTTGAAGTCCACAGGCTGTTTGCCTTCCCTGGCTCCAGACTAACTACAAGAGGCATGAAGCCCTTTATGAGAAGACCAGCAACACCTATTCATGTTAAAGTAGGGCTGTGCCCAGCTCTGCACGGGGCACATCCTTGGTGCAGGCTCTTGCATCCCTCATCTACAGTACCCTGGACGACAATGCCAAACTCCGCATTGCAGCCTCATAGCTCCTCATATACGATGCATCAGCCTGACTGCACAGCGCATCCCTGACCCCAGTCTTCACATCACACACCCTTGTCAATGGTATCCTCAACATCAATACAACTGGACCTCTCAGCCTTGCTGCATCTCCGGACTGACACTTGATACCACGCTAACCAGTCCAAGTTCACTCCAATTCAATGCTCCCACTCCACTCTCAGATGCACACCCTTCCTCTCCCACCATCCTTCCCTTGCCCTTGCAGGCTGCAGAAGGGTTCGAATCATTGGTGACTCTTGCTTGGCGACCACTAACCCTATCTCCACTTCCAACCTGCTTATCAATACTGCCTTACACACCTCTAATATTCAGTGACCAACCCCCCCATCATGACTCTCCCATTTTTGCCACTAGCCCTGTTAACACTCATCAGCACCCATCACCCTCTGCTGCTCTCCACACCCAATCAACTTCCTGGTCCATGCTCCCCAGAATACCGGCCATATTCAGTGATACACCCTTTCCCAGTGCATCCCCTGGTATCGCTTCAGACCCCTCTAACACATTTAGCCAACCCCCCTCCTCTTCAGGCCCTCCTCCCCTCTCCCAACACCCAGACCTGTTGGCACGCTTAGACGATATCTCCCTACAGCTACACCGTCTCTCCCTTGAACTCCACGGGTTGAAAACTCTTTCACTTGAATATCTCCCCTTGTTAAGACCCCTCCTCACTAGTCCGAGCAGGCCCAAAGCCCCCACCAAGGCCACTGGCATGCCTCCCTGCGACCATCCCCTGTCAACTACCACCTCCAAATTTGATACTCTACCTAACACAGCCTATCGCCCAAGAAGCTCGTCTGATCTCACACCCAATGAAATCGACAATCTGGTCAAATCTTACTCGTCCAATGAGGTCCTTAACACTAACCCAAATGGATCAATCCATACCATTCATTCTAACCCTGGCAGAGAATTCTACCTTAACAGCAGATTCATAAATAAGGATAACCTCAGGCAAGTCAATATCTCACAGACCCCTCCCCTCCATAGTGCGGCTCTACTCAAATGCATACAACTTAATTGTAGGTCTGCTAGCAAGCACGCCTCCGAGATCTTCGACCTCCTTCAACAGAATGAGATAGACATCATTATCCTCACTGAAACTTAAAATCTTCATCCACTCCTATTCTCGACCTCTTGGTACCCCCCACCCATGACATAATTTGTCTTGACAGAGACAAGAAGCTGGGTGGTGGCCTAGCCTGTATACACCGGAGTATGCTTGCGGTCTCCCTTTCAGAATCATCTTTGCCGGTAACATGCGAATACCCTTGTCTCAGTATCTCCTCTCACAATCATCTGGTTTGCAAACAACACTCATTCGGGGACTCCTTGTCCCACAAGCCTCTGCTGCCTTTTGCCCCCCCCCAGGAGGGAGGAGCAAACCCGCACCGGAGCGCCAAAAGGCGTGGGACATCACCGCGGCACAGTACGCCACTGCTGTCAACCTCTTCAGGGACTCCTTGTCCCACAAGCCTCTGCTGCCTTTCGCCCCCCCAGGAGGGAGGAGCAAGCCCGCACCAGAGCACCAAAAGGCGCGGAAAAACACCGCGGCACAGGACGCGCGCGGGCGGCGCCCGGGTGAAGCCCAGGCCAAGGGCGGGCCCTTCCTTGCTCGTCACTGACAGGAAGAGACAGGGCAGGGCCACTCCCTTGTCTTCGCTGTGGACAAATCAAGCAAGGTACTGTTTAACTCTTCCCCATTTTTGGGTTCCCTTTACATGACACTGTCAATAGACCCGTGAGCAAAGCCCTATTCTGGTCAGCTAACCCCAATGGTGTCCCAGTTCCCTTCCAGCAGTATTTTGTGGTGATTCTGTATTTTTTGAATTATTTCTTGATCTATTGCTCTACAAATCGTGCACCTAGCAATCTTTCTTCATTGGAGCACACTGTATTAAGTTGAACAGGCAGTTTTGTGGTCATTAACCAACTTTATTCTCAGTGACATTTGGGTGTATTTGAACATCTAAATATGGGGAAGCAGAAGTCTATGGAAGGTATAGGGGGAGTGGTGGGAGTGGGGTTGGTGAATCCAACAAAGGGAAGAGGGCCAGGAAGTCTCTTTAACATACAGGTAGTAACTGCGTGCTCAATAAGATAGACACTTTAGTAAGCGAGTGCGAGGAAATTTTGGAGGGTAACCAACCAGCACCCCAGATCCCTGGCGACTTAGATGATAGATCTACTTCAAGTTCGGTACCAGTCCAACCTGCAGTTATTCCTACGATGTTCCAAAAGTTACCATCCAAAAAATCTGCCACCATCCCAAATAAGTGATCTTTCTATCCAGATCATGCCTCCAGTTCCAGACATCCACCTTGCTAAATCCAACACTAATGTATCCCACTATGTACCTGAATCTGAGCTAACAATCTCCTGCTCCAATAGATTTTCTCCCCTTTTGACTATTGTTGATGAGTGCAATGAGAACTCTTTACAGCTTTACAGCTTTTGCCTCATGGCTCGGCTGATCCCATTCGGGGTGTAGCGTGGTAAATCAAAACAAACCGTTAGATGCCATCCTTGCTATAAACGAATTAAGATCAGACATTGTTGACTTAAAAAGATTGATAGAGGACCTCACAACTCTAGTCACATCTTTAGCGAAGGAGGCCACACCTCGCAAGGCAAACACTACCTTTGTGCAATGTCTCCCCCCGCAGCCTAGTAATCATAGTTGCAAACATTTAGTCTCATCAAGCTTTAGCTCAAAAAATATCTCCTGCGAAACTAATACCCCCCAGATAGGTACCCCTGCTTTATCACTGCAGAGGAACTCTTCAAATGAGCGCTTGGACTACAGCAGGAATAGGCCCGACGATTCCATACAGGATAGACTGAAGATATGGCTACCTCTCAGGCCTCACAGGGCCCTGCAACAAAACAAACTGCCCAGCCATGTCAGGCTCAACATCATAACCACTCTTTAGCATCTTGCCCACGAACACTTCCAACATCTACAATTGCAACAGCTATTAGCAACGGAATAAAATCCCAAAAAATATTCATGACTAATTTCCTGAATCTTAATATTACCACTAAAAACTCATTTGAGAGTGAAGAATCTTTAATTAACAAAGTCATTCATTGGATTTGCCACACTAGGGGGTGCCACTCGGTGATCAGAAATGATATACTCAGGGCTCGGCGATGCTCCACACCGGTCTCCAAAATTGATGATATTGAAATTACCCTAAAGGACCCAGAGATTGCGGAGAACCTCCTAGCTCTGAAGTATCGCACCTGCCCCCCGAATGGCTCTTCCATACAGGTTAGATATCAGCCCTTATACAAGCTAGGCAATACACACTCCCATAAGCAATAACTCACCTTGCAGGTACATCCTCTTTGGAGACTAATGATTGACTGTTAAAACACCCTCCTCTGACTGTTTCCGCAAGCTCTAATAGCCATATTGAAACTTCTTGCTATTTAGCTGGCAAAAATGGAGCAATTATACACCTAGACGAGGATTCATGCACTGATGTACCCTTTCCCACCGATTTCCCACCATTAGAACTTATTGTGGGAAACAATGCTATCTCGCCACCAAGGGCGCCACTCATTACCAGCCAGCAATTAAAAATTGTATCATGGAACGTGGCAGGATTACATAGTAAACTCCCTCTCCCCCATTGGAATGACTTTGTCTGGAATTTCAATATATGTATCTTCCAGGAGACATGGAGCTTAGAACCCTTAGATAAACATGGCTACACCTGCCACTTTGTCCCAGCAACAGGCGGCCTGATTGTCTGGACAAGCATAACTCTTGATTGTTGAATCACATCCAATATAAGCTTAAGTTCAGACATTTTGTGGTCAAGTATCAGGGGGCATATGTGTGGTAGCCAGACTGAGCTTTTTAATATATATGCAAAAGGGACCAAGAGTGGCATGCCGTCAAATACGATCTCTGCCTTAGAGGAATGTTTGGACAAATGCACACCTCATGCAAGAATCATTGTCGCAGATGATTTTAATTGCACCTATGAACCCTTAATTGTGGGTGAATCGTTGGAGATCGATTCCCAAGATACTAGCTGGGCTATACCCCAACTAGATCTCCAACCAGTCAAAAGATGGACCCAACAGGTTCTCCAAATGAACTCCATTTCTATGGAGTATGGTCTAAGAGCCACCAATAGCAGGTCATAATCCAGTAAGGGAGGGGCCAATACCTTTAATAGAACTAACAGCCCATCACTGATTGATTATATCCTTCTAGACATTAGACTGTGGGACCATCTCATTGATATGAAAGTGAGCACAACAACAGACAGCGATCGTAACCCTATGTGCCTAAACCTGATACCCCTTTAGGTTGTAATTTCCTTGGAGCGAGAGAACATGCAGCTCCTGGCAGTCACCAAAAATGTCGTTCTATCAAATTGCAAAAAGATCTTGAAGTGGGAAAGGGTAGCATTTAGTGAAAGTAAAATCACTGGTATTAAACAAGAACTAGCTACCGGCTTGGCAAAGCTTCAAACTGCAGCAGTTAGTATTATAGGATCTCTAGAAGTACCCGGGATCCACAAGCATACAATCACCAAAATCAATGCATACTTCTTGACTACGCCAAAAAAGACGAAAGCAAGTGACTTTGCCAAGGACCCTTATTCCTAGTTTAATAGGGATTGTAGGTAAAATAGGCCAGCCTTAATCAAGGCTATCAAGGGGAAGAACAAAACACAAATCAAAGCTGCTAGAACTTCTTACAAAGTTGCCCAAAGTAAGGCTAAGATAGCATGGAATGTTTCCCGCTGGGAACAGCTGGATGCTGCATATTTATCTAAGGATAACAATCTCTTTTGGAAATTGGTTACCTGGGGCAGTAGATCAGGCCCGCGCCTGCCCACAATTCACATTACCAGCCAAGTATGGTTCAAACATTTTGAGGGGCTTTATTGTATAGTGGGAGACGGCCAAGAGGGTGAACCAACTGGGCAATTTGGGCATCCAGTAGAGGAGGAACTCTTTACATCTAAGGAAGTCAAAACGGCAATTATAAAATAGTTCCTGCAAAGGCTGCAGGTCCGGACGGCCTACCAGGCGATCTGTTCCTGGCTGATTGTGTTCAATGGACACGCTACATCTTAATACTATCTAATGCCATAGCTAAAGGTGCACCTGTCCCAACGACTTGGAAGTCCGCTGAAATAGTTCCAATATACAAAAAGGGAGATAAGTAGGATCCCGCTAATTATCGACCAATAAGACTGATTGATGCTATGCAGAAAGTATTTGGTCGGATGCTACTACAAAGGATCCAGGAATGGTCTGAAGAAGGGGACATTCTCTCCCAGTATCAAGCGGGTTTCAGAGCAAAGACCGGGACGATGGACCAAGTGTTCAGATTTCTTCTGATATACTGGAAGATCGCGGTACTCGGCAAAGGTAGTCTTTACGTAGCATTTATCGATCTGAAGACTGCCTTTGACCCGGTCCCTAGATCCAGGCTATGGGACACGCTCAGCAAAATGTGCATACCCCCCTTCATCCTCAACTTAGTAATTCGACTGCATGAGGGGACCTATGACCAGGTCAGGTGGGGATGTCCGGGTCAACTCACTGAGCGTATCCCTGTCAAGAGAGGGGTAAGGCAGGGCTGCGTTTTGGCCCCCACCCTATTCTCTCAATATGTGAATGGGGTGGTGGACTTTTTCTCAGAGGAGCCAGCGGACACACCGACCCTGGGGGGGAAAAAGATACCAACTTTGTTGTTCACGGATGACACGTTGTTGATATCTTAGACCCCATCAGGGCTACCGCGCTTAGTTAACAGATTTCATCACTTCTGCGAAATGCAAGGCCTCATCATAAATACCAGCAAAACTAAATTTATGGCTTCTAACCCCCATAGGGTTGCAGGAAAGGCCCACTTTTAGGAGGGACCCCCTCAAAAAAGTTGACACCTTTGACTTCTTAGGTGTAAAGTTCTCCGATAAAATATCTTGGAGGCCGCACCTGGGAAAGTTGTTGTTGGGCCATAAGCGAATGCCAGGCACAGTAGCTAAGGAACATCGCCTCTCCCACACAAGACCTGTAGCCCCAGCCCTCCAGATATACAACACAAAGGTGGTCAGCGCTGCCCTATATGGCGCCGAAGTTTGGGGACACGATACATTGGATGAGCTCTCTATAGCTGAACACAAATTCCTAAGAGACCTAGTGTCAGCACCAAAATATATTCCCCTTACCCCACTATTTTTGGATCTGGGTAGGCGGTCGATAAGCGACATAGCCAGGTTTATCCCTCTACTATTCTGGGCTCGCATTAGGAGGACATCCGAGCTCTCTACATTCGCAGAGGCACTTAGTGAGGTCATTGGGCTTGATACCGGGGGTAAAATAGGCTGGATATGTGACACCAAAAAGATGCTATCAGCAATTGGGCTCCGTAGTTGCTGGGCCAGTCAGGAACCACCAAGGAGAGAGGTACTTATACGCCTCTACTGGGAATGGGTGGACCAACGCGATAGTAGAAGAACTAACTTGGGTAAAATGACAACAGAGTTCTACCTACACAAGCAAAGTAGATACTTTGAACCTTACCTGGACCTAATCAAAGTGCAAAGAGATAGAAAACTTTACATGCACTTCAGATACGGCTCTCTCCCAGTATGGGAGGTGACGGCAAAGTGGTCCACTAATAATGGAAAAGGTTGCCCTAGTTGTTTGGCCCATGTGGAAAGCACTGTACATATCTTGTTTGCTTGTCCAGCGTACAAATCATTGTGAGAAAAATGGTTGAGCCCGCTCTGCCTGCAGTTGGGAACACAGGATCATCATGCTGCACTTCGAATCCTCAGAACTGATACCAGACCTTTTATAACTTGTTGTATGGCATAGTTCCTGGGTCAAGCGTGCTGACATGAAGAAAAGCACTTGCGAAGATGATGTAGTAGTTTTATCTGTGCATGCAGCAGCCAATTTTACATACTATTATTGTTGAAAACATTATCACGCACAAGCATTTTATTCTTTTTAAATATTGCCATTTCTGCTAGCACTATGAAGTTTTAGCTTTGTATTTTAAAGATATCAATTAGTTCCCAGTTCTAACTCAATCTTATGTTGAATTGATTGTATTTGTGTAATTGTACTTGTTTACTTTTTAATCTATATGTAGTTTTGTGGGTGCTATTCTTGTTTGTTTTGTGTTACTTTTATGACTTTGTGTCGAAATAAAGCTTATGATGATGATGACTACACTCATTCTACCATCCCCCAGGCGACAATCTCCCCTTCATTGAACAATTATTGGAAATCATATCTGGCAATATATACTCAGCCCAGTCTCACATCTACCTGGGAGATTTTAACCTTCACTGATCTAACACTAATGATGATGCAGTCTCATTCCTAAAATCCTTCTTTTTTTTTTTTTTAAACTTTATTTTTGTTGCAGACAATGATAGCATATAACATTTGCGCCAACAGTCCCAAGTGAGCAACAACATTAGCAAAGATCACACGTCTGTATACACGGCCCATCAGCCCACAACCCGAAGGCCGGGCGGCGGTAGCTGGTAGCATGCAAGCCAGGCCATGAGCCTAGCCCTGTGACTGCACGGCAGGATATTCTGGTCCGCTTTTTCGTTTTTCTTTAATACAGGTTACCCCCCAACTCCCCATAGGAACCCCACCCCCCAAAACACGGCATTCATGACTAAAGCATGTGTACACAGGTCGTTCACCTCATTATGGCACTCCTATCGGCGGGTATAGCAGCGGTCATCACGCAAATTAGGAATGACGCCTTGAGATACAAAACACAATACCTCCCAGTTGTAACCTACAGGTGCGTGTGCGGTCAGGCACTCCCCCAACTCACCATTCTCCCCCACCCACCCCAGCGCCCTCACCGCCCTCCTCCCCAGACTCCGTATTCCCAGGGGTGAACAACTCCGCACTCGTGCCATCCGAATCTTCATCTGCCTCACCCAACACTCGCATCATTCTCCATGCAAGCAGGTCGTCCTGCAATTTGACATCCCTACGCACGTTTTGCATAAAGGTTTCCTCCGCCAGGGACCATTCCCCCACATCTCTAAGCCAAAGTGTCATCTCCGGGGCCCTCTGTCCCATCCACGTGATGGCCACCCTCCTCCTCGCCAGTACTAGTAGTAGCTGTAACATCTTGTAGGGCAGAGTACACTTCCTGGGCTTGGGGACTAAGGCTAACAAGCAGTGAAGGGGGGTCAGTTCCATCTGGAGTCCAGTAACTCTACAAATGTGCGCCACCACCGACTGCCAGAAGGCGTAAACCAGCGGGCAGTCCCAAGCTAGATGAAGAAAGGAGGCCCCCGGCGCGCCGCACCTAGGGCAGTTATCGCGCTTGTCCGGGGCAATACGCTTCAAGGCAACTGGAGTCACATATGTACGGTGTAAGAAATTGAAGTGTAACAATTTGAACCGTGCGTTGCACGACACCTTCCGGGTGAGGGTACCAATGCGTTTGCGCTGGGCTGGGTCTAAAGCAACCCCCAGGACAGTCTCCCAGGCCGCCCACGCCGGAGGAACCGGAGGGGTGGAGTCCTGCCGCATGGCTGAGTACAACAGTGTTATCAGCCTCCTGCCCCTACCACAGGAAAGGATAATATTGAGGGTATGGGACACAGGGGGCGCATCCGGGAATTGCGGCCAAGTATCTCGTGCCATTGCGTGGAGGCCCCTATAGTGTAGGAACTGTCCCTCCCCAAGTCCGAACGTCTCCGTCGCCCGTTCGAGAGATAGGAACGTGTCGTCCGGGTTGAGATCTGCCAACAACTCGCACCCACCCGCTCTCCAGTCATGGAAAGGCATGTGTACCTCCATGTCCACCACTGGGGCCATGATCCATATCGGCAGCTCCCTGTGAAAGGGGGCCCTTCGCAGGATTTTTTTCCACCACACGCTGCCAAATGGCTGCGGTGTGGCGCACTATGTACGGCAGCGCCGCATCCGCGCCCCTGCCGCGCATCAGGGCCATCTGAGCCGCCCTTTCATCCGCACTCCCTGCAAGGAGCCGTAGTTCCCAGGTGTCCGCATCTGCGAACCACCTGGCGGCCGGCAACAGCTGAGCTGCGTAGTAGTAGAGGTCGAATCTCGGTGCCTCCAACCCCCCCTCCTCCCAGCTGCGGACCACCGTGTGCAAGGCAACTCTACTACGCCTGCCCGCCCAGAGTAAAGACGTAAGGAGAGTGTTAAGAGTGCGGAACATCCGCGGGGGAAGCGGGCACAGCGAATTCTGTAAGACATACAGTACCCGCGGCAGCATCACCATTTTTGCCACCGCAAGACGTCCCATCAGGGAGAGAGGCAATGTGTTCCAGAACGCCACTGATTGTTGCAGGGAGTGCACCACCCTATCCGCGTTGCGGGCCAGCAATTGTTCGTCCGACGACGCCACCTGTATCCCCAGATAGCGGAAGGCCTCCAGTTCCCACCGCAGACCCAGGTGTGGCAAGTCCCCGCGCGCGTCCGCATTACATCCCGCAAGGGGGAAGATCAGGGACTTCCCTGCATTGATACGCAGGCCCGAAGCTGCGCCAAAACGGTCCAGCAGCCGCAGCAAGACCGATAACGCGTCTTGCGGAGACGTGAAATAAAACAGAGCGTCATCCGCATACAGGGACACCGTGTGGACATTGCTCCCCACTTTGATTCCCCATTGGTCCATTGTGGCACGGACTTCCACCGCCAATGGCTCAATTGCCAGGGCGAACAGGAGCGGCGAGAGGGGGCAACCCTGCCGGGTGCCTCTCTCCAACGCCCAGTCCTCCGAGCGTGCGGCCCCAAGTCTGACTCTGGCCCGAGGCGCCCGATACAGTATCTGGATCCACTTGCGAAACACGGGCCCCAATCCCACCTGTTGAAGCACCTCTGACAGGTATCCCCAGCTAACCGTATCAAAGGCTTTGGCCAAGTCTATCGAGACCAGGACCTGGGGATCCTCTCTACCGCGCACCTCATGCATAACATGGGTTAATCGCCGCAGATTCATCGCGGTGTTGCGTCCGGGGATAAACCCACACTGGTCCTGGTGAACCAACTGGGCCATGTGCGGCGCCAACCGAGCGGCTAAGAGTTTGGTCAGGATCTTGACATCCGTATTGATCATTGTAATAGGGCGGTATGCCGCGGGGTCACAGTCATCACCACCCGGCTTTAGAAGCATGCAGATCTCGCCCTGGTACATCGTGGGCGGGAGAGCTCCATCCTCCAGCGCTGTACGGAAGACCTGGAGGAGGAGGGGGCCAAGGACGTCTCCGAATGCGTGGTAGAATTCGGAAGGAAACCCGTCTCCCCCCGGGGACTTCGCCGTCGGTAGGCTGGCCATGGCCACCCGCACTTCGCGGAGGGTCAAAGCCCCATCCAATTCCTTCGCTGCCTCGCTCGGAATGGCCGGAAGGGTCACTCCATGGAGGTAAGGCTGGTAGGATGCTTCCGTGACCAGCGGGTCTGCCGTATACACCTGCTGTAGGTGGGCTTTGAGAACCCGTAGTATACCGGACTCCGAATGCACCATGGTCCCGTCAGGGCCCCTCAGGGCTAGTATCCGAACCGGAGCCGATTCTTTCCTCAAAATCCAGGCCAATAATCGGCCGGATTTGTCCCCCTCCCTGTGGAGACGCTGCCTAAATTGACCCAGCGTATATCTGTCGAGGCGCGTAAGTATATCGTGGACTTGCTCCTGGGCTTCCCGCTCCAGGGCTAGTTCCGGTTCCCCCGGATTCGGTGAGGCCTGGCGAGTCCGCAGGGTGTCTTCAGCCTCCCTCAGTTCGCGGGTCAGCTGTCGGCGCACCCCATAAGTAAGAGCCATACATTCCCCTCGCACCACTGCCTTCAGAGCGTCCCATTTCGTTGACAGAGGCACGTCGTCCCCCTCCCAGTTCAGGTCGACGTAGTTAGTGAGCGTAGTCTGCACATGATCTCTACCCAATGGGTCCTGCAGTAAGTCCGCAGGCATCCGCCACGTACGGGGGCGGCAGGGCTGTTCGATGTCCTGTGTAGCGCACAACACCGGGGAGTGGTCAGACAGAAAGCGGGCCAGATGAGTGACCTTTAGGGAATACGACGCGTCTATATTCGCGGCGAGAACCCTATCAAGTCTGCTATGGGTGTCGTGTGTAGGAGTGTAACAGGTGTACAGTTTCTGCGACGGGTGACTCTGACGCCACACATCCACCGCTCCCAAGTTCGCCATGCCCTCACGCAGTCTCGCCGTCATGCGAGGTTTCGTCCCCGCTCGGGAAGGATGTCTGTCTAGGACCGGGTCCAAGACACAATTAAAGTCCCCGAACCACAGGAGAGGGCTGTCCACGTCCGACACTAAAACGTCTTGCATTTGTGGGTAGAAGGTCGCATCGTCTACATTGGGTGCGTATGTATTAAGGAGTGTAAGGTCCATGCCATTCAACTTCACCCTCAACAGTAGGTATCTGCCCTCGATGTCCGCTTCTGCGTACTGCACTGCAAGGGGGACCCCGGGTGCCACCCAGATCAAGACCCCACGTGCATATGTCGAAAAGGAAGAGTGGAAGACCTGACCCCGCCATTTTTTAGCCAACTTTTGCGCCCCCTCCTCATTCAGATGTGTTTCTTGTAAACACGCAATCGAAATGGCATGCCGCCGGAGGAAGGACAGGACCCTATAACGTTTGGTACAAGTGCCCAACCCACGCACATTCCACGTCAAGAATTTGTATCCCATTTTTCCAGTAAGTGCCCCGCCGGGCCATGCAGTCCGCCGCCAAAATACCGCCTTCTAGGGGCCTGAACAGTGATACACATGATGCCTATGCCAACATTTTTTAACAGTACCCCCCATCTCCCCCCCCCCTCAACATTGCAACATTTGCAGAACACTCCCCCCTCCCCCCACCCACGAGCAGGATAATGACAACAACCCAACCTGTCAACCCACCCTTCCCCCGCTGGTGCCAGGACGTGCACAGCCACCCCACATACCCCTCACAACCCATCACACACCCACACAACAATGAACCGCATACACCCCCCCCCCAGCTCCCCGCAAGACCCAATGCTCACACTATGTATGCCCGGCTCCGGCCCAGCCGTAGTCGACCATGCAGGACTAAGTCCGACGGTAGCACCCCCGCCCCCAGACACCCACCGACACCCACATTGCAACTCTACCGGCCCTGTCTCCTCTCCACTATGTAAAGTCTGGTGGCTCCGGGTACAATGTCACTCCAGTGTCCACCTATACCCCTCTCGACCCCGGGAGCCACCGCAGCCATCCAAAGACAAAGTACCTAGGGCTTCTACATCACCTCAGGGTGGGCCGTCCGCCTCCAGCGCCCCAGCTCCCCCAGTCTCCTGAATCACCAGGTCCGACGGTGTCATGTCCCTCACTGCAGCGGGTAACGTGTCCAGGACCAGGATTTCCGCAGGTTCCAGTGGATTTTGAGACTCCTCCCCGGCTCCCTGCAACAAGGGTTCCAGGAGCATTCCGCCATCAGGCCCCACCGTGATTCTAGGTTCCTCCGTGTGCTCCGACGTGGAGCGTCGTCCCCGTCCGCCCCGGGGCCTCCGCTGCCGCTGGGGACGGCTCCCCCAAGTCTCTTTGGACCCACCACGGGCCCCCGGTGGAACCCCATCTCCCCTAATCTCCAGCCACTCCCAAACTTCCTCCGGAGATTCAAAGAAGTGTGCCTTACCCTGAGCCAGCACCTTGAGTTTGGCAGGATATAGTAACATGTATTGTAACTGCATCGCCCGGAGCTTCTGCTTAACCCCCAGGAAGGATTTCCTCATCTCCTGAACCTGGTGGGTATAGTCTGGGTATATCGAAATCCGACTATTTTCGATGGCCAGGTCTGGTTTCTCCCTTGCTGCTCGCAGGATGCAGTCTCGATCCCGGTAATTCAATATCTTGGCAATCAGAGCCCGCGGCGGGGCCCCCGGCTGTGGTGGGGGAACCAGGGCTCGATGAGCCCTCTCGATGACAAATACTTCTGAGAGACCCTGCGGGCACAACTTCGCTCTAATCCACGTTTCCAGAAAGCGTTCCGGATCTCCAGCCTCCAGTCTCTCCGGGACACCCAGGACTCGAATGTTGCTGCGACGCGCCCTCCCTTCTGCGTCCTCAGCTCTCCGTTCCAGGGCACCAGTCGTTGCCGTAAGGTGTGTGACCGTCTTCCGGAGGGAGGCCACTTCCCCCTGTAGCTGCTCGATATTGGCCTCTGCATCCGTGACTTTGTCCGCGACTTTACGGAGGTCTGTTCGCAGGAGGTTGACGTCGATGGAGACTGTTTCAATTTGCCTCTCCAGCGCCGAGTGGAAGCCCTGAATAGCCTTTAGGAGTTCCGCACGGGAGGGCTCACCGGAGCTCCCGGGCTCCTCATCCTGGCCCGATTGGCGCGTAATCCTTTGGGGCGGCAGTCTTTGCGTGGTGTACTGGGTGATCGTATTGGCCTGTGACGAGCGGGACGCCCGGTCTTTACGCATCTTCGGATTGAACCCAATGCGGGGCTAGGCCCGCCTGTAAATCACCAGCAAGTCCACCTCCGCCTCCACCCGGCCGGCGGAACGCTCCGTGTGGAGTCGCGCTCGAGCCCTCACCCTTGCACCGTCAGCTGGGCGTCCCCACTCTCCCAACACTCCCATCACAGGCAGGTCCCAGGGACCGCAGGCACCGCCAGGAAGCTTCTCACACCGACAAGGGGGATTCCGGCAACCACACCCCACCAGCGGGTCGGCGCAATCTCGCCGAGTGTCCCCGCGGCCTCCAGCGGTGGCGGCTCTGTGTCCCTCCGTGTCCCTCCGTCCAGCCAGGCCCCACAGGGAGCAGTCCACTCAATGCGCCGCACCCGGCCCGTGCGGGCGGCGTGACTCGTACGCCCCGATCACCCAGCCAGTAGTCAGGTATGTCAGGTATGGGGGGGGGGCCCTCAATGCGCTCCACTCCGGCGCCTCAATCAGGAGTCCAGTCAGCCCCTCTCAACCAACATAGCCTCCAGCGGCCCGGAACCTCCTCCAAGAGTCAATGGGGGGGATCGCACCCCCTCCTCCCCGCACTTCAGGAGGCAGGTAGGCCCCACGTAGACTGGCAGGGGCCCAGCGTCGGTGCCTGTGCCGTCCGCGCAGCTCTTCTATGCTCCTCCGGGCCCCCGCCTGCTCCTATCCCACTGCCACACAGACTCTGCCGGGACCCCGGTCGGCAGGCGCCACCGGTCACTCACCGTCCCCGCCGTCCAACGGTCGACCGCAAGATGGCGGCCCAGTGGGGGGGAGGGGTACGCTCCGGCCCTCGGCCCCCTCGTCGCTCTTCCGTTGCAGGATAGCGGGCCGTCCCCCAAGCAGGCAGAGGCACAGCTGGACAAGCGCACGTCAAGGCGCCCTCACGGGTCCGGGCTCCCCCGATCTTCACTCGGAGCTCGCAGCCTGCTCCACTGGGGCCGAAGCTCCTCCTGGGGCGACCCTCGGACCAGCGCTGGCAATCACGCCCTCGCACTCGGCGTCGTCCCTCGGGTCAAGGTCCAGGCCCGGGACAGGCTCCGCGATCGCCCCACAGGCCCTCCGCAACACTCCAGGATATGGCCTCCTTCGGCCGACCAGGCCCAGACCGGGGCCTCGCGCAGGTGTGGCGGCCGCCTCCGGGTCACCGGAGTTGCTCCGCGTTCACTCCGCTACTCCCTCCGGCCGAAAATCGGCAGGGATGATCCCCGCAATGTCAGGGATTCCTCCGGTCTATCCGGACTGCTCACCAGAGCCTGGGCAGGATTTTATGCAGGATTTAAGGGTCCGCAGGACGGGAGCTGGCAGAGCTCACGTCCTGTCGGCCATGCTGCTTGGCCACGCCCCTCCTAAAATCCTTCTTACTTGACCACGATTTAATTCAACATTGTGACCAGCCTGCTCACACTAAAGGGTAAACCTTAGATCTCTTCATCTCCAAAAGTCAATCCATCTCAGTGGATTCCATCAAACCATGTAATTGGTCAGACCATCACATAATTTCCTTCCATATCAACTGGGAGGTTCACCAGAGTAAGAAAAAAAAAAAAAGATCTGGAAAAGTGATGTCAGAGATTTCAATACAGCTGAACTTGCAACCCGATGTCCTTGCTCTCACCGATTTCTACAACTCTTCCATTTCCAATATCATGGACCTTATGGCACCACTCCAACAAAAAAAATGTTCCTGCAAAAATTTCCAAACCATGGTTCAATGACAACCTAAACTCTGAAACTAAGGGCCATTGAATGGTCCTGGAGAACCACCCCATCCGCTGACAATCTAAAAAACCTTGGAGCAGCAAGAAGTGCATATAACAAACAAATCAAGACAGCCAAGGCGGAGTACTTCAGAACCCAACTTAACCAAGCGGCAAATCGACCCAAGAAACTATTCGAATTGGTTAAACAAAAATCAGTAGCAGCCCCTAACCACTCAGCTGCAGACATCATACCTCCCTCTTGTGTTAATTTGGCTGCCTTTTTTTACAGACAAAACTAGGCTTATCAACACTGAGATGGTAGCCAGGAGGGCACTATTGCCACCCAATGAAACCGCACTCCAACTGGCTGTTCCTAACAAGACAACACCTATTAGCTGGGGTATCAAGAACAACGCTTCCTGGGACACCTTTACCCCCTTAACGAAAATTATATCAAACAGGCACTGCGGATTGTCAACCCATCTATTCACTTCAATGACCCGTTACCATCTAACATCTTCAAATTAGTTAAGGACGAAATAAACCCCTTCTAGACAAAGATAGTCAATGCTTCCTTTTCACAAGGTATGATCGCAGAATGCCTCAAAGAGGCACAGGTAACGCCTATATTGAAAAAAACCCACAGCCGATAGTACAGATCTTAACAACTTCCGACCTATCTCCAGTATACCTACCTTTGCCAAACTCCTGGAGAAATGTGTCCAATCACAACTATGTCCACACATTGAAAATTACCACCTCCTGGACCAACATCGATCTGGCTTTCGTAGTGGACAATGCACTAAATCGGCCATCACTCACGTGATTGATGATATATTAACAATGCTTGATCGAAATGAATCCTGCCTCCTTATCCTACTTGACCTCTTCTCCGCATTTGACACTGTTAATTATGACAACCTTCTATTCGTTCTAGAGCAAATGATGGGACTTTCAGGTCAGGTGCTGCATTGGTTGGCGTCCTTCCTGCAACACAGAAACCAAAGAGTTAAAGCAAACCACTCACTCTCCCAGCCATCCCCTGTCAGCATGGGGGTTCCCCAAGGAACCTCCTTATCTCCCATTCTCTTCAATCTGTTCCTTGAACCATTAGCTATCATTGTAAATGTATCGGACATTAGGTTCCACATGTATGCAGACAATACCCAATTCTATGTGAAAATCTCCTCTCCCGAGGACATCACTTCACTCAACTCTATCCTCCTTACTACCTAAAATTGGTTGATTAAGAACCACCTCCTGCTAAACACCTCCAAAACAGAATTCCTCCTCATTTCTCCTCCAAAATATACTCTAATATCGACCTATGGATGAGCCAACTAATCGCCTTCAACTGCTCCCCCCACTTCATTGATTCAGCTAAATCCCTAGGAATTACTTTGGACAAGCATCTGAATGTGAAGTCTCACATCAGCAAAGTGTGCAAGGGAACTAATCACCTTCTAAGAACACTCAGGAATCTGAAACCTTTTCTACCACAAGCAGCTTTCAAGCAAGTCGTCCAAGCGCTTCTCCTACCGAGACTTGACTACGGCAGTGCCACGCTATGTGGACTTCCTAAATACTCTCTGACCACCCTAAAGGCCTCTCTAAATGCAGTGGCCAGACTGATCACAGGCACCAAGTGGAATACACACATCTCTCCGGTTTTAAAATCACTAAATAGGCTACCCTACGAAGCTAGAATTCATCTGAAGATTGCCAGCCTTTCACACAAAGGCCTCCACTTCAAAACCCCTACCTACCTCACACAAAAACTAGAACTTTCTGGAGGAGGTAGATCGTCAAGGCCTGCCAATTCCCTCCTCCTGAAACCACAGATCTTCCGCAAAAAAGAACTTGCCACCTAGCTTTATCTGGATCTGCTCCTAAAATCAGGAACTCTCTTCCACCCGAAATTCAGAGGATCTCTTCCAAGGCCGCCTTCAAATTTGAAGCAAAAAAAATCCTCATGAAGAAGTTCCTACCTTAATAGGAGGGACAATATATATACCTTTCTTGTACCTTATTTTCCGGCAGAAAGGCATCGGACATTGTATAGTATGATTCATCCCTGTATATGATTATTTGGTAGTGTTTATTTTCCTGTAAATGATTTTTGTGTTTTGCTCCCCTCAAATCATTATCTAACATCTTCTTCCACATCGCACGCTCACCCAGGATTGTAAATGTTCTATTAGTTGCTTACCATTTGATTCAATGCTTAGTAGAAGCCCCATATAATTCATGTTTAGATTTTAATATAGTATTGACTATTATTCCTTTTGATGAGTATTCACTTACTACCCTTATATCACCGCACTACATCATATAGCCCCCTCCTTGTCCTCTCTGTACTTATAATTGAATTGTTATGCATGAACTGTTTGATCTTATGACTATTTTACTACCCATGTTTGACTCATGATCTGATTGTTACCTTTCCCTATAACTGTAAAGCGCTCTGTTATCCTTCGGGATCTAGTCCACACTATATAAAACTTTATAAATAAATAAATAAGCTTGACTTTTCTCTGCCAAGCTACAAGACGGTTGAGCACAAAGTAAATTTAAGGTTTGTTTTTCATTTTACCTTGAGAAAAATTGTGGCTGTTGCTTGAGCAGTGCTTCACCCCCCCTCCAACCAGTAATGCAATTTCTTACACAAGATCTTTTAGAACAAAAGAGTTCAGCAATGCAGCGGGTGCCTTCAAATGCACACTGCATGGTCTGGAGCGGTTGGGATGCTTGCAGCCAACGTGGTAGCACTCAGAAGCGCAGACTCTCTTTCCTGAGCTGCACTGCCAGAGGCCTCCCAGATCTGCTCCCTGCTTGTGAAGATGCGATAAGTTGACTTTGCTCAGTAAGAATGTTTTCTTCAGCTCCGGAATGAAACGAGAGAGGGTGCAACACAGTCCAAATCGTCTTGGGCAGGCCTAAGTGGTGAGTAGAGGGCAATTCTCTCACAGTGTAGGTCCAACCTGTGGATCGTAGCCTCAGTCTTCCTTTGGGAGGCAGTCTGAATCCTTTGGCAATGTTGTAATGGCAGCCCCTACTATTATATAGGGTTGTCATGGGTTATACAACCACAGGCTCTCCCAGAAGACGTGCCTCAGCCCAGACAGTCACTGGTATTGGCTCTCCTTGAAGTGGTCAGTTTACTGGTGGTCCCTTTTGGCATATGAGGTCACCACTGCATTGTGGTATGTTGTAGCAAAATCTGCATGGCGCACAACATACAGCTCTTCTACGGTGGCCCTCTCCCGGCATATGGGGTTAGTGCAAACAATCTTGCACCCAGGTGACCGGTGCTCATCTGAACCCCCTCACCCCACACCCCCCACAGGGAGTCCTCATGGTAGGACTCCCCACTGGACCTTATTCCCTCCAATGCCTTGCTATTCCTCACAGGGCACATTAATCTTGGCAAGCGGGCAGGTGCTGCGGCTCGGGTTCCAGGGCAGGTGGTCTTTGTTTTCTTGGGTGATGTCACTTTACCGAGCAAGGAGATTAATAGGCTTTGGCCCCAGTCCTGGTCACAGGCAGAAGTCTTGTAGAGATTTCCCTTCTCACACAGCTCATCTGGGTGCTTAGCAGATGACAAATGTTTGGGAACTCAATCTACCTTTGTTATAGTCCTTTCCACACACCAAATGGGATTCAGGGTCTGAGTCTCTGAAGTTTTTTAAGTTAGGGTTTTGCCTCTTTTTAAATTTGCACCTCTCCTTTTCATCTTCCTCCATGAGAGAGGTCTGCCACAGCAGGTATAACTCCAAAACTGATTGTCCACAACACAATTCATGGGAGTGACCAGAGTTCCCAATTGGATATCAGCCACAGTGAAATGTGCATCAAAAGGTTAATCCCAGAACCACGGGCCTACTCTTTATGATTCTCTTATCAGCCCCATCTCCCTTCCTGAGATGTGTCCAGGCCCTTTCCTCATGGTCTATAACTGAATTGAGGAGCAGTCTTTGAAGATGTAAGGGAGTATCTTCCTTTTCCCTTTAGTGTGTCCCCATCCAGCTCGGGGAATGCAACAATACACAAATCTGTCTGGGGGATTACTCTCTTTCTCATGTCTTCACCAGACATGCCTGGGCTTCGCAAAATGGAACACAGGCTCTTCCATTAAATGTACCATTAAAGGTACCATGGCACACTCACTCAGTGAAGGTTCACAACACACATTCGGTCCAGTACTGTTACCGAAATACATTGTACCATTACATGTACACATGCATTCAGCACACACACTCAATCTGTGCACACTGTTCAGCACTGAAGCTTTTCTATCCACAACCAGGGTGTGTTGTTTACAGACAGATACACTGCCAGAGCACATATTCACTATGTGCGTGCAGCACAAAACTTCACAATTCATGTATTGTACTTCACACAAGCACACATACACCCAGCACCAGCATTATCCAAACAAGCACTGCACAGCACTACATCTCTTATGTAACATATTCCTCTTGGCATGCATATACTCAGTACATGTAATAACACACATGCATTATACAGTACTACTCTACCTCTGTACTGTACCCTTTCCAGGCATGTATGCATTCAGCGCAGTCACTTCACCTGCGCTATGCATTACCTTACATTTATCTGATATAGAGTAAGGTACTTTTGAAAAGGTGGGTGTGCTTGTGGTCCCTATTCCAGTGATGCAGGATAAAATGGTCCTGTTCACTACCACTGATCACTACACGGTATGCTGCCAAAACAGCGTTTGTGCAGCTTAACTCCTGGTGAAGGTGGTAGCCTTCCACCACTATGAGGGTAGCATTTTGGGGGACCCTCTAGGTCCAACAAAACCGGGCTTCTGTGATAGTGCACCAGCATGATCCCTGTTCGCCTATGACAAAAAATCTGCATTAGGGATCCAGACAAAAATACAAGGGCATTCAGGGCAGGAGTATACACCTCTTACCATGCAGAGGACTTTTCTGTCGCAATAGCATCCATGCAGATTAATAGCATATACAGCAGCAGTACTATTAAGTATAGTATGTTGTGGATTTGTATAGGGGAGAAGGAAATTTCTTAATTGACCTTTGAAGATTCACAGGGATGTTGTGACCTTCACAGCTAGAGGTGATGGATTCCCATTTGTGTATATGCTTGTTGGTGAATTATTAGGCATCACATGTCACTTGTAGATGTTTCAGAGTGTGTAGGAATAAAAGAAGAGAATACAATTCATAGACGAATTAGTAGAACAGAATACGCACAAAACAAACAGTCATATTCATCAACATGAATTGCGCTCGCAAATGGCCAGGTTCTGAGAATCTGGCCGTTTGCGAGTGCGATTTTTGCATTTGGGATTCATCATCCCAAATGCAAAAATCGCTATTACCGAAATCGCATATTTGCGAGGAATTGGGTTTAAGGAATCTCTAATAGAGATTCCTTAAATCCAATTCATCACCCAATTTGAAATTGCGAATTCGCAATATTTGGTCGCAATTTACCACGAAATCTGACTTCGTGGTAAATTGCGAAAAAAGAGTAAAAAGCACTTTAGTGCATTTTTTTCTTTTGCATGTTACACACACACATGTCCTCTGGACATGTGTGTGCGCAACACCTGTTCAAATGTGCATTTGAGGGGTGCTACAGGGTGTCCTTTGGACACCCCTGGCACCCTTCAAATCGCAATCTTATTTGCGATTAGCTAATTGCTAATCGCAAATAAGGAATACTCCCCATTCATTCCTATGGGCCTTTTGGCCCATAGGAATGAATGGGGAGTTTTTCCTTATTTGCGATTAGCAATTTGCTAATCGCAAATAAGGAATCAGTAGGAATCGCAATAAATTTTGCTAATCCTACATGAATCCCGTTTTGCGAGTCCTTAATAGCGAATCGCTATAATTCGCTATTAGGGCCTCGCAAAACGGGAGATTGATGAATATGGCTGAAAATATGTAATATTAATAGATCTTTGATAGTTGCATTCCATTTCAGAGGATGTATGTCACTTTTTCGTCTTACCAGTTAAAAAAAGGAAATAATGATATATTGTTCCATGCAGTAATCAGTGGGCTGTGCTCAAAAGGCCTAAAATAATTCTGTTTGACATTTAGATGAGGGGGGCTTTAATTCAGAATGAGGGAATACGCTGGAAGTGTGCTAGACTGTTGAAACCTCAAAAAGTAACAATTTCAGAGGCAATGAATAATGTAAGTCAGTCAGTGTTCATTTTCTGTAAGGAGGATGCTCCTGGGGATGTAAAGAAAGAATGTTTGGACTGGGAAAGAGGATGAGGCTGTAGATTGTTTTGAGTGCTTAAAGAAAGAATTTGTATTTTTAATCATTGTGTATTCCCCAGTGTCTGACAGGGGTTCTTCGAATGGTAAATATGGAAGGGGTTTGACATTCAAGACATCCAGGGCTTATTAGGTGCAGAGTCGAACTGTACAGACAATGTTTAAATGGCATTGGAGGCCAAGCTGAAAAGGTGTGAAGATAAAAGAATGATCAAGATTATTTTCAAGAGGAATCTAAGATCTGGGCATATTTAGTACTTGGTAAAGGTATAGTTCACGGTCAAGGTGAAGAAGGCGGAAATTGGAATGCGATTGTCAAAACAAAAATGACTATTAGAGTAGACAGTAGTATGTTGTATGTAGGAAACAATGTGTAAGTATTCCCAATACAAAGAATCATTTCCAATACATCTTTCTAACCAGAATCTTGTCAGTTTAATCTGGTCTGACATGTTCAGAATATTTTTTGAAGGACCAATAGGGTATCCTTAAAGAAGACCCACCAGACCAATTCGAATTGTGACCTGTGCTTGGGCATTGGCTAAAGACAAGGGTTGAGCCTGCCTCACATTTCTATGTGTGTGCTTATATCATGAAAGCTGTCCATTGTACTTTGGTAACGGCAATAACTAGGATATTCAGTATCCTGAGAAACTTAGAAGCATCGGAATATACCACCATGTAAGATAACACTTTGCTCCAGGGGAGTGCAAACCTTTTGGAATTTGATCATGGGTTATTACGTGACATTTCGGCAGAATAAAGCAAAATTACGCGTAAATACAGCAAAATAAAAAACTGGCATTTAGAGTTGTATCTTAGTATGAAATGCTTCCTCATGCTTCCTCATGTCCACTTTGGACATAAACATGTATTTAATGTAAAAAAAATGGTGAAAACATACAAAAGCACCACAAACAATAGCTGCTTGTTTTCTGTTTCTTACTTTGGTTGTGGTTTTACCATGAATGGTGCTTTTGCTGTAAATTCTAACATTGAACGGCATCTAAATACGTGTGGTGTAATAGTGTAATTTCTTTTTAACAAGAGTAACAAACAATTACTGAAATTACAATAATTGCACCCAATGGTGGCTGCTCCTGAATAGTACAGGTGGTGAGAGGGATGAAGAGGGTAGAAAAAAGTTCACTTATCAGTCGACCGCTGACTCTCCTCCGTCTTTCTGTCCATAACGCACAGAAGCAGGAAGCACACAGGCACCCAGACTCCCCTAGCCAATCATGACACTGCTGTCACCAGCATGACAGTAGCGTCATGATTGGTTCTAAGCTGTCTGGTTTGCCGCTCATACAGGGTCAAGACTGATTTGCATATGGCCATGTCTGAACTGGGGTGACTTAGTGAGCAAAATAACAATGGATGAAACCCAGATATGTGACTGGGGGTGAATGTTTTGCCATTTTGCAACATTCCGTCCATCATCTAGTGTATTTTGCTGTTCACCCTATGTGGGAAGGGTATGCCCAGACGTGGGTCCCATGCTCACTAAGCCACTGGAGTCTAGCTATCCTGGCTGAAGATGGCTGATAGCCAGAAACCGGTCCTAGGATGCTTGATTCAGGTCCAGGGAAGACATGGCTTGGTAGTTCAGGCTGAACTGTTCCCATGAGGCACATGGTCAAGACTGATTTGCATATGGCCATGTCTAAACTGGGGTGGCTTGGTGAGCAAAATAACAATGGATTAAACCCAGATCTGTGACTGGAGGTGAATGTTTTGCCATTGTGCAACCAGGGCCGGACTGACTACTGGGTAGTTTGGAATGGTGCCGAGCTGGGGGGTGATTTAATTGCAGTGGGGGCTGATTTTGTTCATGGAGACCTGCGTGTGCTTCGGAATAATGAAAGCAAAACAAATTTTGTTTGGTACACGCAGGTCCCCATCAACTAAATCAGCCCCCAGCTCAGCAGCATTCCAAACTGGCCGGTAGCCAGTCCGGCCATGTGTGCAACATTCCATCCATCATCTTGTGCATTTTGATGTTCACCCTATGTGGGTAGGGTATGCCCAGACGTGGGTCCTGTGCTCACTAAGCCACTGGAGTCAAGCTATCCTAGCGGAAAACGTCTGATAGCCAGAAACCGGTCCTAGAATGCTTAATTCCGGTCCAGGGAAGACATGGCTTGGCAGTTCGGGCTGGACTGTTCCCATGAGGCACAGGGTCAAGACTGATTTGCATATGGCAAATAACGATGGATTAAACCCAGATCTGTGACAGGGGGTGAATGTTTTGCCATTGTGCAACATTCTGTCCATCATCTTGTGTATTTTGTTGTTCACACTATGTGGGGAGGGTATGCCCAGACGTGGGTCCGTGCTCACTAATGTAAAATATAGTGAGACACCCTTTATGAAGAAAAGGAAAGGGGTTTATAATAAGCAAATAACACGAATTCCCTTTTCCTGGTTATGAATGACAGGTTAGACCAATTTTATAGTCTATCTGTCCTTTTTAAAAAAAAAAATTTTTTATTGATTTTATGGCAGAGGAAAGTTGCATAATAGGAGATACAGGCAATAACTACATATATTATAGTACAATAATTCATCAGAGGACAAAAGGAAAAATGAATAATAAACGGTAATTAATACAAAGACAGCTTGATTATATCCAGTTTGTTATTGGTGAACATAATTTTTGGCCAAAGATCTTTCTTTTCCGGCCCTTAATTTTATACACAGCATTTTCCAACCGATAGATACTTAACAGCTTGGATTGCCAATGATAAAACGTTGGTGGATCGGCGTCTAGCCACCGCGAAGTTATGCAGAATCGATATGCAGACATAGCTATAAATATAAAATCTTCTTCCTCAGCCGTCTTGTCAATTTGATCGGTTTGAATTCCGAATATTACTAATTCAGGTGATAGAACAACAGTCGATTCCAAAATAATATTTAAAAAATCTTGCACTTTGGTTACAAACTGAATTAATTTCGGACAACAAAAAAACATATGAATTGAATCAGCAGCCAGAAATCCACAACGACTGCAGTTGATAACCTTATGAGCTTTCCATTTCACTCATTTTAAAGGTGTATAATACAGGTCGAAAATAGACATGAAATGCTGGCTTTTGAGCGATCTGTTAAATAACACCTTACAGCCCACCTCTAAGGATCTAAATATATTGACTCTCTCGATCCCCAGACTTCTTTGCCATTTATCTGCAAACACATCTAGATTATCTGGCATTCTGTTTATCATCATTCGATATAATACACCAATTCGATCTTTTTTCCTGCAGCTTTCCAACACGTCTATTTTATTCATAGATTCGGTGTGTAATAAATTGTTTGACTCTAGAAAACTACAAATCTGCAGGAATTTAAAAATAACGCGATCTAAATTGTGAAAATGTAAACTTATACCCTAGCAAAGTCGCGATTAACAGGGAGGTAAATAGAGAAGAAACACGTTCCAAAGTGGCTGACCCAGCGACACAAATCCACACGTCATCCTGAGTGATAATCTCTAATTAATTCCAATTAAGACCATTTTCATCCAATTTACAGGAGTATAAATAGGAGAGAAAGTTTGAGTCTCTTTCTTAGTTGCAGCCACGAGACAGGACAGTTGTGGAAGCGGTATTCAGAGCCTAACAAGTAAGTGGAGCCCTCTACAGATCCTAGAGTTGGCCAGGGGTCTAATAATTAAAACTTTAGCTTTGACCCTTAGAGATTAAATCCATACTAAAATGTTTGTTTTTCTTTTCTTTGTGGGATATATAGAATCTCCTGAAAATATAAAACCAGGCTAACTAAAGATGCAGATCAACTACAAATAAAGAGGTATACACCAGCATATAACTCCAAGGTAATACATAGAATATGATTGGTATATTTAAAAAGGGATTAAAATCTATTGATGTACTAGGAAAGAGTAATACAAAGTTGTGTTTCCACAGTAAATCTAACCTTGGACCACAACTGCTTTGCAAAAAGGTTTCACCAAGACTGTTGTCGGAAACATTTTGAGGTAAGAGGGAGAATATCAATACCTATATGACCCATAGGACTGCAATGCAAAAGTAGACCGTGGGGTACCCACATTCAAGCTGTAGGACAATATAAGTCTCAAGAATTTTTTTTTTTAATTGTTTCAAAACAAGTAATCGATATGCTTCAAGACAAAACGGTTTTATCAAATTCAAACCATATTTTTACAAAGAACCCATGCCTACAAACATTATATGCATGCTAATAGTCATGTGTCACTTTTACAGATGTTTCATTGTTAGATTCACAAAATAACAGAGTATTATGCGTAAATATCTGAATATGCAATAACATTACTGACTTTAAAAATCCCAATGCATTTCGGGTTCAGGAACAGAACCCTTCATCAGGGGAAAATCAATTCTGTCTTCAAATATCGATCCAATCCACAGTAATCTACAACACAACAAACGCAGTAAGACTACTGCATCTAGTACAATAAGAAACAATAATTCTTGATTGTCCTGTTTTTGTTTTTAGCGCCCTTAAGAATCTATCAAAAATTAAAAAGGAATATGCGTTATGGAAGCTGCTGAATAGAAGAGGTTAATTACCTATATTATCTGAGCTCATTATAATTCAGGTTAGAATTTTGACCCACTAATTTACTACATGTATCTAGAAAATAAGGATTGGTACTTAGCCCATAAACCTTTGTCTCCACAGTTGACTATATTTATCAACAACTGCCCATAAGAAATAGGAGTATAACATATTAGGAGGAGAGGATATATATAAAATCCGACCCCAGAGTTAAACAAGTAAGTGAGTACAACCTTGTGACCCTAAGGTGATTATGTTTATCCTGAAGGAGCATAAGAGTGGTAATCAAAGACAATACTCTTTATGTTACAGTATCATTGAACGGTCGGTGCCCCAGGAAGTTTCCGGTACCACAATTTAAGACCAATACAGTTGAACTGAAGTAAGAAACGTATTAAATAAGTGACTATTATACTCATGAATCACACAGCCTTAATTTTCCAACAGAGTATGTAAAAAAACTGGAGCCCACAGAGTAACAAATAGTATAAGATGTAATGAATGTATATGCAGCAACCCTCTTTTTTTCGAATTATTCGTCCATCATACCTTTTTCTGTTGTGTCATACACATGTAACAGTAACAACACAATGACATCATGCGAACTAGGACAATTAGTCTTAAATATGGTAGTGGATGGTCGAAAGTTAAGGGACAACATATAGTGAACAGAAATGCAGTTAACCAGATACTGTAAATGAAATATGGTGCAATAAGATATAGAGGTTTTTCTTATAAGAATGTTTAGTAATACAAATTTTCACTTTTCTTTACGTAGATTGTTTTTAAACCTTAGAAAGCATTGTCCTGAAGAAGGTGATCAACTCTTTCACCGAAACGCCGCGTCAACAGTTTTTGTGCTTTTTCTTAAAGATATTTTTTAATAAAGAAATATAATATCATGTTTTTAATGAATTGTATGTGATAAATTGTTTTTATAAAATGTTTATGAATGTAAAAAATCCTTTTTTAACAATAAACCTCAGATATTTAAAAATTGCAAAACCCCCTTTTTATTATTTTTTTAATATCCTTTGTTCACTATTGATGTAGATCTGAAACTGTTTAAAATTATAAAATATCTGTGTGGGGAAGGCAAATTATCTATACTGACGTGATTTTTGTAAATTTGTTACCTTGTGATATGGGACTCCAACCTGATTATACTCTATAGGCTATCGTAAAATATGTTAGGACAGATAGACTATAAAATCATTCCGTGCTCACTAAGCCACTGGAGTCAAGCTATCCTGGCTGAAAACGACTGATAGCCAGAAACCGGTCTTAGGATGCTTGATCCGGTCCAGGGAAGACATGGCTTGGCAGTTCGGGCTGGACTGTTCCCATGAGGCACAGGGTCAAAACTGATTTGCATATGGCCATGTCTGAATTGGGGTGGCTTGATGAACAAAATAACGATGGATTAAACCCAGAACTGTGACTGGGGTTGAATGTTTTGCCATTGTGCAACATTCCGTCCATCATCTTGTGTATTTTGCGGCATAAAGGGAATGGGAGCCTGGGACAGTTTTCCTCCCAGCTTTACAACAAAGGTGTAGAAATGGTAAAGTGCACCTGACGGTTTGAGCAGCCCAAGGTGGCCAGCCAAACTCTCATGTGCACTTATGGTGCATCAACCACACCTCCCCGTGACACAGCCAAGCCCCACCCCGCCCAGTAATAAAAACCAAACTGGCGCAGTACGGAAAATTAAAATTATAAAAACATTGCATTATTATCATTTTGTTTTTCCTTTTTGCAAGTGGGGCAACTCTTCTCTGCCTCAGTCAAGGAGCCACCACTGATTACACCACTGTACCAAAACGTCACCTTGGCCTACTTTGCTCCTGCCTTCCTGCTGTAAATAGGGCATCACATATTGCTGGTAACAGTCTCCTCTTTTGGTTTTGATACATTTGTGGCTCTAGTGCAGTGCTGGCTGGTGCTAGTAAGCATGGTGAGGCACTGCGGTGGGGCATGTAGGTGTAAAGTCGACAGTAGACAGAATAGGACAAATAAAATAAATAAATAAATCCTATTCCTGCCCCACCCCACCACCTCACCAAGCTTACCTGTAACAGCCGCGACTGCTCCTGTGGCAGTTTAAGTTATTGCTCATAGTCTAGTCTTGACGTTTCAATCCGTTTGTTTCTGAGGACCATTTTTTCATTTGCTTCTTACATTTAATTCCTGTGATAGTTTTGAACATTTATTTCAGTTTGGTCTTATCTTAAGCATTACATATTTTCTCATTATTTATTGGTTGTGTGCTGCCTAAAGGTGTTCCTTATATTTCTTGTGAAAAGGGCAGTTGATTTTTGCCAAATCTACTGGGTGTAAGCCCAGGTATTCTCACTGAAACTGTATTTTACTAACAAAGCAATGACATTCTTCTTTTGCATAGTTTCATGCCATTACCTCACTCCAGTTAATCATTCAGAATCTCACATTGTATTACAAAATCAACCAAGCAAACAACAGTACGGTTATCAAACAAACAATCAACAGCCCAAACAAAATGTTATGGAATGTGTAAGAAAATAGGTTATTAGTTGGGGTGGAGTGTAGTCCTCCACAAGTAATAATGTCACTATTCTTGTTAGGGCCAGTAAAGGTTTAGTTTAGCTCTCATTTTCTGACTGGGTGATTGACAGCATGGCAGGACAGGTCAGCACTAAGAGTGAAGGGAAATGATACGATTCAAAGCCCACAACTAGTGCAGATGCACACTAATAGTGTATGCACGTAGCTAAAATGTCGGAATAGTGAATTAGGACACACATCTCATTATATTTACTGTTAGAATATATGATTAGATTATTTATTTATGTATTAATAGCGAGAGTTTTATTAAGATCAGACAGGCCCAAAGGTGGTCAGAGAGCTGTATACTAGGCCTGGGTGAAATTTTATTTGCGCCGGTGTAAATGGAGTCAATTCTGTAATTACAAGTTACTCCTGAGATGTGAAATTACTGAAACTACTTGTTTACTTTAGTTTAAGTTATTAAGAGTAATTTGAGGCCAAAATCCTACCGTAGGACCACAGGAAGAACAAACTAACAGACAGCGAGCAGCTTCTGGTTACTTCTGTTCGTGTCCTGTAGAATATAGTGCTATTTTCTTAGCGCAAAATGCATCCTCTTGCCCATTTTGGATGTAAGGGTACATTTTGTACTAAGAAGATAGCACTAAGGGCCACATGTATCAACATTAAAAATAGTGATTACCTAATTACGATTTTCTGCGAATCGCAATTAGGTAATTGCTATTCCTAAGGTATGAAACTCCAAGAGTTTCATTTAGTGAGTCCTAGGAAGCCCCAAATTGACCGAACCTCATTAATATTAATGTGGTAGGTTGCAATTTGCACCCCATTAGGAATCACTAAATCACAGGGTCAGCAGATCACCATGTCCGTAATTGTTATGCAATAAAGAAATCTTTTGTTTTTTTTAATGCAGCTTGTTTTTCTTATAGGACAATGGGTTGTGCTTAAAAGAAAAAAATGAAAAGTTTTTTTTCATTTTTTTAAGAGCAGGGAGGCCACTGCCTGTTCCTAAAAAATATAGTTTTCGCATTTGCGAATGGATTACAATTAAATTGAAGTTGGTGTTAAAATGTGAATTTTTTTTGACAGCATCCCGGTCACAAAACATTCTTAATGCCCGCTGCGATTCGGTATTAGAAAGGGACGCTCTAAACACGCTCCTTCCGAAAAGCGAATCGCTGACCCATTTCGCGATTCAGTAATAGGTTACCAAATTGCGAAATACGGTTTGGTTCATAGGAAAATCATTTTTTGCGATCCTGAGAATTGGCCTGGTTAAGAATGCAAAATAGCTTCATACATGTGGCCCTATATGCTGAATTGCACTTCTCCCACAAACACGCATAACTACAAGTAATTTTGTGAGAATTACGAGTAATAATGTAATGCTAGAGAGAATTATACCAGTTACACCCACCCCTACTGCATATGAAATGTGGGGAACAAAAATGTAACTGTTTTGCAAATAACATTGGGAGCAGATTGCTGTGTTGCGTATACAAAAACGACGCATAATAGGTACCCCGAGCATCTTATCCAAAGGAGAGAGCTAATGACAAAGTTATATTTGGAGGAATTGTGTTTTTCTTTATGACACGCCGCCGTCATGTTGACCGCTGTCAAACTATCGAACTGCTGTAGCGTGCAATGCTAAAGGCATCACTTAGAAACAGGAAAACGTTAGTCCTGGTATCCCTGCAGCTAAATGCACAATTTCATCACGGTACGCTCCCGCTTTGAAAGGGATGAAGCAGTGCCAGGCATGTTAATGACATAGTTAATTTAAATCACAATGACTTTGCCCCTCTGTCTTTTATGAAGTGTGGTTTCTGATGCATGCAAATGTTATTCTTGAAAGATGCTAATAGTCTTTTCTTTGGTCAGTCTGGCACATTTCATCACTGCTTAATTGTTTTCCCATACAGTAACATCATTCTGCACATGCAATTCGTTTAAAATAGTATTTTTTTTTATACACGACCAGACTGTTTGATTTTATTTTAGGAATGTTCAAGGTTTGCTTCATTTTAGACATTTTAATCTACGGGTGCCTGATTGATGCCACAGACATACCTATTAAGTATTTTAGAAAAAAATATTATTATAATTATTTTAATCCTCAGGATTTATGTAGTTCCCTAGAGGACTGACCGAATCAAACGTGTACAATTTTCTCAGAACCCCCTCCCTATGAGCTTTGTCCTGTCTCAAATCTGCGCAGATAATGACATATTATCATTGGACCTACAGTTCAAAATGTTCGACTAGTCATTCACTCAATTTACCCCAAAACTAGGTATTGACACTTTAATAAACCTCAAATCCATGAGCTAAACTTTCCTAACGCTATATAGCTATTCTCAGAGCGTAGCCTGATTGTGGGAGAGCAGATCTTTATGGATGCTTGTTTTTGCAATCAGTATTAAATGCAACGCAACGACGCGTCTTTAGATTAAATGAGTTGATCAGTCGGATGGACAGATAGGTAGCCCAAGATACCAAAGACGACCGGAAGTTCACTTACTGGGACATATTGCGTTATAAAGAAAGCAATGGAAATCGCAAAACGTACTCTAGCCCACAACACCAGAATGTGTGGGCACTGAAAAAACACGTGTAAATCATTTGGTTCCTACAATGCCGCATTTATGACAAGAGGTGTAATCCTTTCTTTGCATTTTGGCAAGATTCTTGTGTGTCCAGTGGAGCCTATGTATGAGGAAAGAACGTGTTTTTCTTGAAAGAACCATTTTTGGCAATTATGTATTATAGATCATTAAACAATGGACATACCTTTGCAGAATTCATTCTTGGCAAACATCTTCTCCAGACCTACTTCACTGGCGCTATTTTGCATCCCAGAGGGTCGTTTATCACTTACCAACTACTACCACAGTTGTTTATTATAAGGACTTTGCGCCCTTAGGTCCACTTCGAAGTCAAAGCATAAAGAGTCCAACAGCAATGCTTTATTGGAGAACTAGTATCAAGGGGGTTTATCTCCGCTTTTTTGGCTTTAAAAGCCAAGAAAGCGGAGATACATTTTTCTCCCTATTACCTTGCTGTCGCTAACACCAGTTAGCGACAGCTAGTAGGAGATAGCGACCATCTTGGGCCCCACTTTGCATGTCAGTGATATTTATCACTAATGACATGCAAAGTGGGCGTGCCAAGATGTTAGCGACTGGAAACAGTCGCTAACATCGCTATCTCCTATTACCAACTTTTGGAGATATTTGCGCTAAGCGCGAATATCTCTAAAAGCTAACACCTGCCCTGAGCAGTTCTTAGCCATGTTATCCAATGGGAGGTGGATAACATGGCTGAGAGCATTAGCTCGGTAATGCATGAATATCGCTGACTTTTCAGCGATATTCATGCATTGCGGACGATTTTTATTGCATTTGCGATAAACCTTGGTAATACCAAGGTTTATCTGCGATAAAAATCGCCGCAGCTCAGCGGTAAATTTTTGTCTCTAACCAAGCAATAGCGATAATTATCGCTATTGCTTGGTAATATGCCCACAATGCACTGTCTGCTGCACCAGATATACATTGCCTAGGGTCAAGATTCACTCCATTTCTAAAGTTACTCACCTTCTAAATCCCCACTATCTTAAGTGATGGGCTGAGCGCATCTGTTTATTATATCTAGGGCTCCCGGTTTTAAGTTTTTTTATTTTTTTTACATTTCCGTCTGTATTTTTTATTTTTTTATTTTTTTTATTTTTATTTTGGCAAGCATGTCAAAGAGAAAACATTATATCAAAATCAAATTTTAGAGCGATTTCAGGGAAAGATCAAATATACAAAGTAACACAATATTCTTACACATAATACAGCATCAGCCTGACAAAAAGACTAGATATACGAAATCAAAGTAGACAAAAAGCATTCAATCTTCAATGTTCATAGTCGCAAACCATTCATCTTCTATCATATAGGATTTATACAAAATTAGCCCATATCCTTTCCATTTTTTCTACTGCCTTTCGGCTTCTATTCTTAGCAAGAGCCTTTTCCATAGAGTATATTTCATGGATTAAGGTTAACCATTCTGTCCTATAAGGTGGGTTCGGTGAAATCCATGCTCTAGCTACCACCAGTCTAGCACAAGATAGAGCTATATTTAGCCAGCCAGTATTGTTATTACTTCTCGAATTTAGAGAAAGTAAGACCATAGGTGCAGTAAGTGGGAAGCAGATCAGTTGCTTTTGAAGTAGAGTGTTTTCTACTTCTTGCCAAAATGGAGCCAACATAGGCACGAGTAAATCATATGAGTTAGATCTGCTGCCACCAGATCGCATTTAGGGCATTTGGTGCAATCGGTATTTTGTGACCATTTAGAGATTTTCAGCGGACTATGGTATAGTTGGCTGACCGTCCTATATAGTTGAAGCTTTAAGCTCGAGGAATGGACTATTTTGTTAATATTAACAAGAGCACTTGATATATTCTGTGGTGTCACATTAATTCCTAATTCTATGGTCCATTTTTGTGACAATCTCGGGCAATCATCCACATTATGTTGGCTTAAGAATTGTATCCAGAGCTGATTAGGGATTTCTTTCTTGTGCTATACAAGAAACCCCTCATATCCGAGCTTGTAATTTTATTCAACTTCATTTTTTGCATGATGAAGAGGATCACAGTAAACACAACACCGAGCAACAATACACAACAGATGCTGTCAGTGATTTCAGATGGCTCTTTCTACCAGGATACTGAATCCTTTGATTTCTGCTCACTGTGACATAAGTGTTTTTTATTTAATTTTACCTGCTTGAGCTACTTAGTTATTGGTATGCTTTCAACTATTTTAATTTCCATATCTAGTGTCTGTCTGGTACTCATTATTTATTGTATGCTACATACTGTTTTCAGTTATTCTGAGATACAGTCTTATTTCCCCTTCAAGATATGCAGGTTCCTTGTCAGTCAGCTCACTCTCTTATGCCCTCCCCTCCTTTCCACATTAAAAAATGTGCTAATAGACCTCACTTTGACCCCTATCCTTAATCTCCACCGTGCCCATGGACAGTGCTTGGATATCTTCATGGGTGATAAGCTGCGCTATATAAATCTACAAATTAAATTACATTTCCAAATTAAATCCTAAATATAACCTGTGAGTCATTGTGTAACCCTTCTTCAGAGGCCAGCAATGCTTGAGCATGGGGGTTACTCACTTACTGTTTCTTGTTTTCTGTCAGTGTGCCACTGTGAGTGTGTATTGTGGTGTGTGGCACCCTTATTAGAAATGTTATGGCAGCACTGGAGCAGCTGTGACTCTCCCATCATGCATCTCACCACAAGGTGAGGCAAGTAAAATGAAGAATCAAGCATTAAAAATAACTCCTTTGAAGAAATATCAAATCCTTTGTGTAAGAGAATGGTATTATCAATTTGGAAAGATGTCCTGTCAAATTAGTAATATTGAACCTTGTATGGTAAAGGCAGATTTCTGTGACGATTCATAGTTTCACCCTCGATGTCTTCGTGCTCAAGCACTTGCCCTGTGTCTGAGAAACCATGAATACATTTTTAACAGTGCCAAAACAATACTAAAGTCAATGCAAGCAGTAAAGTTGTCAAACCAATCTAGTTAGAAATAGAACAAATTTATAATGATGCAAATAGGGTCAAAATTGGATCAGGAAAGAAAAAGCACCAAGAAACAGGAAGCATCCTCTGGCTATGTCTGAAATCATCCAGAGGTTCAAAAGCAAACCCAAGGAACAAAGCATTCTGATGTGTACCAGCCAAACTCTGGAATACTTTATCCACGGACATTAGGAAACACCAAGATACACCATCCTCAGGAAGGAAATGTCTTTTGTTCAAATATTTTTTACCCGAGAGCGTTCTGGCCTAATGCCAATGACTTGATTCTCTATCCTGTACTTTCAGCATTAAGTTACCTATAAACATTTTAATGCTTGTTGTAATATTCATGATACGATGTATAAGTTGCTCTAATGCACAGTGCTCCGCTACATACCGTGAGCTGATGGAATTCCTTGCCCTTATATAATAACATTTTTAATATGATTTGTGTGCTACACCCCAAAATGTTGAAAGAGATGTCAACTTGGCCCCTAAACCACCTTGAAAATCACTAGACGTAAAACTAACTAATTATTATTCCTTCTGTCTAAGGAAAATGTGGAAGATTTTACACCTGCATAGATCAGAACTTGAATAGAACCTGAAGTTAAATAATGTTCAGTATCAAACATATAAGTGTGCTGAAGCCTAGCACTCAATAGAGGACCAAACTCTTATGTAGAATTTCATTCTGTTCAGCCCATCCAAACTGAACTGCTCTGGTGGTTACATATAACATGTTTATAATTCATTGCAGACTCTTAGCTCATGTATGTGTTGTGTAGGGGTGGGTGGAAAAAACAAGATTCCTTGGAGTTCCGTGAGTGGGCGAATTTCGGCACTTTGTGCTGCTCGCGTTCATTTTCTGTGCCAGGAGCTTGTTCCAGAGGGTGTTGCTTCTTTCTGCCGTTCGAGTAGATTTTCTACTTGAGCGTCAGATTTCTCAATGCGAACAGCGGTGACCGGCAGCAACTGACGGTGTTGAAAAATCGCGTGGGACTCATCCTAGCGCTATTTTTTTCTAAACAGAGTTCGGCAACATAACAGTGGCGAGCCACATGTGAGAAAAACTCCACCACACAGCGGTTTGTGGAATTTTTTCCGAACTCCGTGCTCCAGACGGAGTGAGCAAAACTATGCAAACTCCATTGCGGAACGGAGTTTACTGCCCACCCCTAGTGTTGGGCAATCTTAGATCATTTTTAGGGTAAGCAGGGAATGCTGTAGCAGTTACAACAAATGCAATAATGTTACATTTTATTGGATATATTAAAGCAAGAAAATGTATTATCTTGATCCCTCTTGTTGAAGTCCGTACTGAAGAAATTAATGAGATTATGGATGGAATTATGTGGAAGAAGAGGTTTCATCCACGCTGTCACATAAAAGCGGTCCCCTATCATGGCAGGAATTTTCCCCATGGTGATAGGTGGATAGACTGCCACTTCTATAAATTGTAGAAATAGACCCATAAAGTGGGGTCCAGTTTCAGAACTCATATAGGTAATGCTCCCTACATTGGGGCCCTTAAATGGTAGGACCCTCTAGCACAATTACTGTTGCTACATGGCCTTTCAAAGGGGGAGCTAGTAGCAACTCCCTTCAAATGAATCATGAACCACTGCATCCTGAATGAGGTGGCAGGTAAAGGAAGTGGGCACACAGGATGTTCCAGTTGGGCAGAAGGGACATTTGCTATTTTTGGCCAATGTCCCATTATTCACCGGCACTAAATAAGGCCATGGTCGATTTTTTACATTATTTCATCTAGTACACCACCAGTGCCACACTAACATTTAAGGAATATACATTATTATGATCAATTATCTCTTTGCTATATAGCTTCTTTGTTACTCTTCTCCTGAAGCAGTATTATTTATTTAATCCTTTGATAACAAATCCATCTACATGATCTTTTTTTTGATGGAGCCAATTGCTACGACATTATCAAATTCCCAGACATTTTTACACCAGAGACACATTCCTGTTTCTATCCTATTAAAAGAGAAAATGGGTACTTTTCAGATTATTTCATTTTTTGTCATAAAGTCTTAAAAGATATCTTAAATTGATTCTAGTGCTCTAGCAAGCACTTCTCCTGTAAACTCACCATCTGAAGTTCCACCATTGTTTATTAAAGGCAGCATTTTACCATTAGAAACAGGAAACATTAAGTCCTTTAGGCCCAACTACATTCATGCAAACCATGCGAGACAATAAAGCATTTGCCTACCGCCCAGCAAAATATGGAAAATATAAAACCTACCTTGAGTAGTTTAACATATTACCTTTTTTCCAATGCACTCTTCATAATGGCTCTTACCTCTCATGAAAAGAAATGGCTTCTAATAAACCAAAAGAGTGATTTGGGTTCTTCAAACTTTCCTGCCATCTGAAAACATTTAAGACACCTCTAACTCTTTCACTTTCTCACTCTGGGGCATATTTACAAGCCCCTTTCGCCACCACAGCGCCAATTTTAGTGCCATTGAGATGGGGATAGGGGCTTTGCCTTATTTACAAGGCAGCGTTAAGCCAGTTAAAGTGGCTCAACGTTGCCTTTTAAATAAGGCACAATTTCAAGCTGTACTCAGCAATGGGTGTTTTGGTGGGCGTTCCACCACAACACCCATTGATTTTGACACTGCCCCCTATTTACAAAAGTGGCGTAAATAGAAGGCAGCGCCAAAATTAAGACCAGGGAAAAACTGGTCTCACCCTGGTGCAACAAGGAGAAATTATTTATTTCTCCTTTTTTTGCTTTTTTCATGTGTCCTGCCCAAACTGCAAATTGCGATTGAATGTGTATGTACAGGACGGTAACCCTTCCTGCACATAAACAATCCCCAAAAATATGACGTTTTGAAACTTCTATTGCGCTGCATTAAGGTGCACACATAGAAGTTTTGAAACGCCATGAATGATTGTTTATGTGCAGCAAGGGAGACCTACTTGCACATAAACAATCATTTCCCCCAACGCTGATACCCTTGTACTATGGTGCAAGGGTGCCTGCATTGTTGCTAGGCAGCTGAGCTCAGCGCCAGTGCTAGGTGAAACGTGGCTGGGGGGTGCCGCATTCTTGTGAATATGACGTATCCCAGCGTTTTCATAATGGAGAAGTGTGATGCTAGCAATGCTTGCTTAACCCAATGCTTCTCCATTCTGTTGTAAATATGCCTCTCTGTCTCCCTACATCTCTGTTTCAATCTCTCTACCTCTCTTGCTGTCTCTCACCCTCTCCCCCTTACCTTTTCTTTGCTCAGAAAGTATTGGATGTTCAGTTCTTCTTTGCTAAGAACCTACGAACTTGATTAGTGCTATTCACCTGTCAGATTCACTGCTTAATTCAGCAGCTTTTTAAAATGTCTGCACGAAACACCACTCTCCTTTTCTGATAATAGCTGAGAGATCTATTTGTGGATTTTTGACCTCAATATCTCTATTTCCTTGTGATGCTATTCCTACTGAAGTTCGTAAAGAAAGCATAAATATCTTAACTCTTCTGGTTATAGAAATCTGTTTTGCTCTCAGCCCACGGTTTGTAACTCTATCTTGTAACAATTGTGCATCCATTTCCTATTATAAGATGGCCATTATTGATCTGGTTGTGTTAATAAAAAGTTTCTTTCATATACAAAATCTTTGGCAGCATGCAGCACTATCTCTTGAAATGAAGGACCCCATATCATACCCTCGTTACTCATTGTACTGGCTCCCTGTTAAGTCCACAACAACACTACAAGTCCCTTCCATATAGAATCGTACTCTATATTTAGTAAAGGAATTATTATCATTATTATTATTTAAGGATTTGTAGAGCGAGTCAGCTACTCCAAAGAGTGCTCCAGTGCTAAATAGTAAGTCTGATCAATAAATAACAGTAAGACTAGAAAGCTGAACTAAAGAGCCAGGTCTCGAGAAGGCTCTTAAATGTCGCAGTGTCTGTAGAAGCATGCAGCTGAACTGGAAGGGCATTCCACTCCCTGGTGGCCAAATACGAAAAACAAATACTGCCCCCCCCTTTTTCGTCTAAAGTGTGGACTGGCTATCAACAAGGCATTGGAAGACCACAGGGATTGTGCTGGCTAGTAAGGAGTGAATCTATTGGACACATACTGAGGGCCTTTAGGTAGAACACACTGTGTTCCAGGATTAAACCTTTAATTCTCACTCGTTCTTTTACAGGCAAACAGTGAAGTTCTTTTAGGCCTTGTTGGATACATGCTCTTCTGGGAAGGCGTAAAAAGAGCCTACACGCAGCATTCTGCACCAGCTGTAGTCTCTTCAGAAGGTAAGCAGGAAGGCCCCAGTATAGGGAGTTGGCATAATCCGGCCTTGATGTGATCAAGGCCTGGATTACGGTCTTCTGCTGTGGAAAGCGAAGGATGTAAAGACACTTTTTCAACATTTTTAACAGGTCAAAACAGGTGCCTACTACCCCGCTATCTAAGGCGCAAATGAAGACTTTTTGTCAAATTTAGCCACAAGATTGCACACTACTGTTGTGGGGGGAGGTGGGGAACCTCCTTAGGCCAAAAGTTGTTATCCCAGCTGAGTCAAACAAACTTGGAAGTTACGCAGTGCATTAAGAGAATTTCTCTCGAGAGTAAGCAGCAACTGCGCATCATCAGCATAAGATATAGTCTGTACTGAAAGATTCTATTGGGGTAGCCAAGGGGGTCTTGTACACATTAAACAATGTGGGACTTAAAGCACGCCACTGAGGATCCCTGATGTGCAGTTATTAAGGATTGGAGGCAAATGAGGCCACTCCAACTAACTGAGACCTATTAGTCAGGAAAGAGTGGAGCCAAGCCTAGGCAGAACCAAAGACACCAATGGCCTCTAAGCACTGCAAAAGTATCACATGTGAGACCATGTCAAAGGCAGCAGATAAATCAATGAGAACCAGTTCCACTTGTTTCCCCTGAACCACCACTAGCCTTATTGTATTGAGACTTCTAACACTGTGGGACATATTATCAAGGGGGTTTATCTCCGCTTTGTTGGCTTTAAAAGCCAAGAAAGCAGAGATGAAATGATCTCCCTACTACCTAGCTGTCGCTAACACCAGTTAGCGACAGCTAGTAGGAGATAGCGACCATCTTGGGCCCCACTTTGCATGTCAGAGAAATGTATCACTAATGACATGCAAAGTGGGCGTGCCAAGATGTTAGCGACTGGAAACAGTCGCTAACATCGCTATCTCTTTTTACTAATTTTTAGGTGATATTCGCGCTAAGCGCGAATATCTCTAAAAGCTAATACCTGCCCTGAGCAGTTCTTAGCCATGTTATCCAATGGGAGGTGGATAACATGGCTAAGAGCATTAGCTCAGTAATGCATGAATATCACTGACTTTTCAGCGAAATTCATGCATTGCGGCCGATTTTTATCGTATTTGCGATAAACCTTGGTAATACCAGGGTTTATCTGCGATAAAAATCGCTGCAGGTCGGCGATAAATTTTTGTCTCTAACCAAGCAATAGCGATAATTATCGCTATTAATTGGTAATATGACCCTGTGTTCTCTGTATTAAATCCCAGCCGGAAGCACAATTGCATAGGATGGAGAAGAGCATTCTGTTTGAAAAAAGGAGAAAGTTGTTTATTTATCAACTTCTCCAAATGTTTTGAAACCGATGGCAGTAGAGAGATCGACCAAAAATTAGCCAGATTGGACGTATATGCTGTGGATTTCTTGACTATAGGAATCAGCGTGGCCTGCTTCCAGACACTGGGCAATGTGTCAGAACTAATTGACTGGTTTAAAAGCTGGTTTACAACCAGGTTTATAGCCATACCATTACCAGCAAAATTATGGGGTGCACAAGGATCATTTGGAGAACCCAAATTACAAGCCTTCAGCGGATTCCTCAAGTGAAATTGAGACACATTCCTTAAATATTTGTCTGACTTCTTTAGATGTAAAGCATCTAGAATAGTTTTAACTTGTGTATCAAAAAAGTTAGGCAATTGTGTGCAGGAAAGCTGTTCATGTGGAAAATAAGCCTGGGTGGAGGCCGTGGAATTCTGCTATGCAGAACTCTGCGAAGTGCAAAAAATCACTCCACTGAGCTACACGGAGCTCCGCAAGTGTGTTAGATAAATGCATGTGCTCTCAGCTTTTGAAATCAACAAAACGTTCCACACCGGGTAGTGGGAGAAATACTAAAAAGGAGGGGAAAGATCGAACCAGAGGCTACAAGCTGCACCTCAAGAGGGCAGCCTACGTGTCTCTCCCTCCACCCTATGTGGAATGTTTCGTGATTTAAAAAGCTGCAAGAATAAATATAACCGGTGGAATAATGAGATCTATGGGATAGTATTCGACCTGACGTGAGTAATATAAAAAACAAGGGGGATCTTCCTTTCTCATCTTAAATTGGTCCTGACGAAAGCCATCGACCCGGCAATGGCGCATGTCGGGTGAAGCATGTAGACCATTCTTTTGACCTTTTTGAAAATGATGTGAAGGACACATTACAGGTCTTATTTTTCACATCCACCTTTGTTTTTAACCTTACCTTTATCATTGTTTTTAATAAATTTAGGTCTATGTTTAGGAGGTAATTTTAATTCACATTTAAACAAAGAATGTGCTATCAACCATGAATACGCCGGTGCCCCGGGCATCCCTCGAGACCTTAGGGCTCCATTTATTTCTGATTCTTGTCAAATAATGTATTACATTTTACTCTATTTTCAGTGCCGGCTCCTCCACTAAGGCAGAGGAGCATCGCCCCACTGACGCAACGAAAGGAAAAAATAAAATAATAATGGAATGTTATTATCATTTTATATTTTCCTGCTGCTGCAGCATAAATACTTTACACATTGCCTCTAAGTTAGGTCTGACTGCTTTGTACACAGCTACCAGAGGGTTAAGCACAGGTTAATTCAAGGTTGGCTTATGTTTCACCCTGACAGAGATTGTGGTTCCTTTGAGTAGGGTTTCACCCTTCTCAACCAGTAACCCAATTTCAAGCAATACTCATTCAGTACTCTGGTATGTTAGAGCATGACTTGCTGTATATAAATGCCACACTAGCATACCAGACTCTGTCATTTTTGTGAAACCCCTCCATATCCAATGGAAGTCATAGACACATATCTGTGAAGTGTTGGTATACTCTTTTTTTGAAGAATCAAACCCTAGCTTGACACTATTATAGGTCAGAAATCCCCAAAAATCAGTGCTATACAATGAAACAGGTATCATTAAACATAACCACTGCATGAGAACAAATTGTCATCTACCTACTTAACTGAACTCAATCTACAATATTTGTTTCCACAGTGCATAATATGATATTTCAATATTATATATATATTGTTCTCTAAAGTTGTTCTTTCAGCTAAAATAAGCGCACCATTTGTATGTTGTTTTAAAATCTTGTGTCTGTGAAATGATTTGTGGTTTTTGTGAATTAGCTGGGATAGCACACACAGCTCCTGCCAAATAACAGGTAGCTATGTACTGTAAACAGGCTTAGTGCTATCTGACTGCACCATATCTTTCCACTGCACTGAATCACACAATAGCTGAGTAATTAATTCCAGCATGTGTTATCTGGTGATGGTGCATGAAGTATGAGGCAATTATGTGTGTATGCACTTGTTGATTCCAATTAAAGGAGTTTATGATGATTATACGATGTCTCTGAATCAAAACAGAAATTAAATGCAGAATGAATCAGAATTATGCAGTCAAGAGTGTCGGCGTCAACAAAACGAGCACAAAGCAACAGAATCTAACAACAATAGTACGCTCAGCCATCTTAACCTAGCAGGTTCGCTTACTTTATCAATGAAACCTTCATATTTCACAGTTGGTTAAACAAAAGTATTACCCTGTAGCCACAGTCAATGACAAACCTCTTTATGTATTTAGTCAGAGGTGACTTGATTCTTTCGGAATTTATTGAAATTAAAATATTCTGGCACTTCTGAGTCAGTTTGATGTGGGATGCGTAAAACCTACAATGTAAAAAAACATGCCAGTGACTGCTGCAACCCTGTTTATTAAAGAAAGGTTCTAGACCTGGATTATTGCTGCCATAGTTGTAATGTTAGCAAATGTTAATACTATTTATAAAAGGTATAAAACGATCCTCCAGGATCTATATGAAAGACAACCTGGGCGATATGACAGTGTCCTTCCTACCTTTGTGTTTTTTCAACATGACATTGTCACAGTTGAAAAATTCATTCTAGAAATAGTCTTTTTTGACAAAATGCAATACTGGGTTTCTTTGTTCTGCATTGAACGTGATCCCCGTGCTTCTCTATTTATTAACTCTTAACATCATTTCGTTCTTTTTAGTCTAACTCTCTCCTTTTAGTTACTCTTCTCTCTTTATTTTTGGAGAGAAGCACTATGTCCCCTGGGGCCATATTATCAAGAAAGGCAGATACATTATCGCCACTTTTATCGGCAGGAAACTGCCGATAAAGTGGCGATAATGGGCTTGATAATAGAAGCCCAGGTTAACACCAGAACCTGGGCTTTTATGGGAATTCACAAGGGCATATTATCAAGCCCATTATTGCCGCTTTATCGGCAGTTTCCTGCCGATAAAAGTGGAGATATTGTATCACCCTTTCTTGATAATATGGCCCTTGTTCAGGCCACGCTCCGCCTTTCATCCTTTGCTGCCCATGCTTCTTTTCCCCTTCACCATGGGCTTTATCAATTCAAGTGAGCATTGGAAGTGCTGAGTTAAGACATGGCTATGCCACAGTAAGGGCTGGTTCCTTCCTTAAATAGTGGAAGAGTGGGATGAATAGTATTTGACCAGTTTAGACTATGATAAATGGCTGTTAGTGATAGGAACTATAAAGAAATGTCGTGCTGTATGCTGGAAATGTCTAGAAACCAACACAAGTACCAATATTGCCTAGCTATTTCAACAGTGGAACAGACAATGATCACCCGAATTACCGAAGCAAAACAGTAACTCTCAGGAGTAGTATTTCTCCGGAATTAATCCAATACTATTTAATTATTTTGCATCAAACAGAACCATATACATGAACAATTTTTCATTTTTAAACATACAAATTGTTTGAACTCCACATAACATCAATATAGACAATTTTCACAATCAGCCAACTTTCATACAAGCATTCATACACGACAAAACATTAATATATATACACATAAGAAGTTTTTGGAACTATACAAAATTATTTACAATTTCTTGATTTCAAAGAACAAAGCATTGGAAAGCAAATGAAATTTTTCAGTATTTCTATGATCAAATAGGTATTCCTAATGCTGAATGGGTGGGTCTACGCGTTTCGATAACCCCTTGGTGTGGGGAAATCTCGTCAGGACCAGGAGCCTGTGAATAAAGGACAAAGGACAAATCAACCTATGGAAAGCCATGCCTCTGGCACTACAGTGGGAAGGGGAGGAGAAACTAATCCTACCTCTTAAGTGCTCGATTTTCTTCTGATGTAACTGTAATGAAAACGAAGCTACTTTTAAATTCTATTCAACAAGGATTACCAAAATCTTCAAAAGGTAACAGACTCATACGTGCAATACTCACATATGTTAACCCATATTGTGGCTTGGCGGGGGTGGTGGAGTGGGGAATCTGTAACAAGAGAGCGTTTTATGAGCATCCTGAGGTTGAACAGGTGGCTCTTGCGTTGTTTAAAAGAGGAACAGTGTTAATGAACACTTACTTAGTTATGGCGAGTGTGGCAGCCGGACTTTGGTCCCGGTCTGGTAAGCCTGCTTGGTGCTTGCAATCACTGAAACGGAATAAGGGAGAGGCTTATTTCAGACCTGAGTTCTCATTTGCTGGTCGCTCCGTTTTTGCTTCCTATTTGGTCCGTTTTATCTAATAGTGCTCACATTTACCTTAAGGGCTGACTTGCATTGGAGTCATCTGGGGTCCACACTACTCGGCGTCCGTCATACTATGCCGGCAATCTCAACGACTGAGCTGTTCTCGTTCCTCTCGCGACTGTTACTTCAGACTCGCTTCCTGGTTGTTAGGATTCTGGGGGTTGTAGTTTCCATTGCCAGTTGTCAAGGAAACGTGATGCGCAACGTCCTAGAACGAACGCAGGGTGAACTTGAATCAAACTGAATCGAACTTCGTGCACCCGACCTCTGGGTCTGGCACGGGGGGGACAAGTCGTGCGTGGGGCACGTGGTGTGTACATTGTTGCTTGGAATAGCGTCTTCAATATTTACAAATGATAAATCTCTGAAAGTTCATTTAAACCATCTGTGGCCGTATTAAATTTCACAATTAGTAGAGCTTCCTGTCGTGATAGCTTTTCTTCAATATCACCGCCTCTAGATTCTTTATCAATTTTAGCAATCACTGTCCATTTTAAATCATCATAAAGAATCTAGAGGCATTTGTTTTTCCTTAGCTTTCCTACAGGCACCCACTTCTCCTGCCAACCTTCACCACTCCTGAACCCTGGTAAATGTCTTGGCCACACTTCCCCAAACCATTTTCCTTCCAAATTACTTTCCAAATTACTCACGTTATTTATTTAATTATTTATTGTTACCCTCATTTGAATTACCATAATTTCAGCAATCATATATATTTGTAATTCTTGTATGCCTGTTCTGTCTGGAAGAGTAATTAGCGAAGCGGGTGATACTTAGTGATCTATAGACCGCAGAGACATGTCGACCACTATGACAACCCAGTGACTATTAGGGTTACTCACTGGTTATATTGCACTGATTGTTTTTTAACCTTGGAAATGAACGGCACCAGAATAAAGTTCCTCAGCGTTTATTATCCAATTTTATTATAGAGCACCTCTTTCTCCTTTTCTTTTTGAATTTCACTAATTCTCTTCTGCACTGCTCCTCAGTTATCGAGTAACTACCATTCACTTTACCGCACACTTCCCTTTCCTTGTTGAAGTGGCAACATCTCAGCTTCAACAACTTGGAAAGGGTTCAAATGATGACAGGGCGGCAAAGGACGATAAATTGATGGATATCTTCCCCCTTAGTGCGATACTTTGTTGTGTGCTATTCTAACAAATTACTTAACACACATAGTCACCATTACACACTCTAGAAAAGGCACATTTCTCCTGACCCACAGTTATTTGTGTGTAAGAGTAATTTTATAGCCAGTCAGATTACATGTTTGAGTACTATTTGTCAGATCTTACCGATTTTGTCTTTCATTAGCTTGATATCTCTTTAAGTTAGAGATTCCTCAATCAAGATTATGAGTTTGGAACTAGCCCGTCTGCCAAACAAACAAACTCTAGATAAGATAAGATAAGATAAATCTTTATTGTACTATGAATTTAAAATCATTTTAATCGAGGATTGCAGAACATGGGAAGAAAACATCGGAAGTAAAAAAAAATAACAGCTATTTTAAAAGATATTTGAAAACAAGAAGGTTATTAATAATGGGCAGGCCTTTTCTACGCAATCTAAAAGGCTTCCCTTCATCCACCTTCAGCCGCTATTCACAATCCAGATGAGGCCCGGATGGGCTGACAGGCTTTCTCAACCCTGGCAAATCAATCATTATAACAGTGCCAGGGGTAGCAAACAGTGCGGCTACTGATTTAATACATTTAAAAAAACGGGCAGCTAGCTGGGCTGAATCTCCTCTTAAACAGGCTTCTACGGCGCCTCGACAGGTCTTGACATTTGAAGTACGCCATACTGGCTGAAGCCAGAACTTCCTTCATGGGGGCAACTTGTCAGAGATGCAAAGTGCATGTGTCAATGATTTCTCTCCCTTTGCACAGACGCAACGTTGTCTGTCAGAGTCATCCAGGTTCCTTCATCAATACCAGTAGGATTTACGGATTAATACAAATTGCAAGCTCATGATCTGACGTTTCATGCTCAAGCTAAGGGGCAGGGGAAGATTGGATGGAGGATCCCTGTCTCGTACAGCTTTGAGGCCATCCCTCCATGTGCTAATCTAGTCACAGCTTGTGCGTTATATTTCGTTGATATTAGCCTTACTTGTTTGATAAGTAGTTTGGCAGTCAAGTGCACCTGCAGGCCGCTAGTCCAAATTTCACTTGCCTCCAGTGGCTCTAGTGCAGGATTTAGATACTTGTGCTACTTTGTTGGCGGATTACTTATCACTTCCTCGCTGATATTTTTTAATGTGTGATTCTTCGCCTGCTTGGCTTTAAGGCTGTAGCCTACAAACTTCTCTTTTAGTATCCAGTGCTCCCAGGCTAACCCAAACTCTTGTCCAATTTGGATGTGTTATGTACAATTTGGGAGCGAAAATACTCTTTGATAACAGAAGGACTGCACCCTGTCCAGCCAGTTGGCCATTTTGTCTCAGAATACCATTGCCCCTTAGGTGATGGTTGGGAGGAATTTATAACCCTTTACCTTCAAGAGAGGGGATAGATCCAGGTTCTTCAGTTATTTTTGTAGCTTGCAAAGACCAATTTCAAGGAGTTTACAGCCCCATGTTGGGCATGGATGTGTGGTGCCAAGCAGCCTCCGTGGTCCAGCCATGCCCCCAGATACCTATTAGCATCAAACACTTTTGGCCTTCATCTCAATGAACCATGTTCCTGTCAGGATTTCAGCCACTGCTCACCACTCTTGACTATCGGAATATACAGGCATTACTCATATCATTTCTCCCAACACTTATGAATAAACAAATGTCTTGTACCCTGACTTTTGACCATATTACATGCTGTTGGTAATAGCTAGCTGTTTGAAAAGTCTTAATAGCTTTTACAAATGCTTTACCATGCATAGGCAAGGTCAGGAAACATCCAGAAAATCCACCAGAATAAGCATCAAGCAACTGGCATAGATGACCTCAATGCGAACCATCCAGAAGACAGGCTTCATCAAATTGATCCCCAGCACTGATTCCTTGATATAACCAATTAGAATGCCACCTTTGTGAACATTCTAAAACACCCTCTAGAAGACAGCCTCATCAAATTAATCATCTGCACCTGTGCCTTGCTATAAGCAATTGAACACAATCAAAGTGAACATTCAAAAGAACCTTATAGAAGGCAGTCTCATCAAGTTAACTATCTGCACCTGTTCCTTGTTACAAACAATTAGAAAGTGATCTTTATGATCGTTTTAAAGCAGTCTTATTTAAAAGATTGTGCACACTCCTCCCCTTCGCTTAGCCTCTTTGCCCACCACTTACCTGTTTCCCGGCTTCTACGACTCTGTCTTGCCAACTACCTTGATCCTCCTGCAAAGAACATCCCACATCAGTCTCGCACCTGGATGGAAAAAAATGAAGAAGAAAAGGAGAGACACATTAACAGACTTTATTTTACTACACTCTGAGCTCAGTCGCAACATCGGGCTGCAAACTAAGGTAACTAGTGTGTTTGTTTAACTTGTACATACTGTTGGCAGGGCTCTGCCAGAGAGGACTAGGGTGAAGCTAACCCCATCCAAATATGCTTATATGTTTGATGCTGAAATCATACTCACTAGAGTTTCACAAAAATTGATAAAGGAGCCCCTATGGACAATCTATATGGAAAACAAACCAACAACAAAACTAAAGCTTGGTTGAGATTTGAAAATCTTTTATGAGGTGATACCTTAAAAGATAGGGTTAATACTAGACTAAAAACACACAAGATGATGGATGGAATGTTGCACAATGGGAAAACATTCACCCCCAGTCACAGATATGGGTTTAATCCATTGTTATTTTGCTCACCAAGCCACCCCAGTTCAGACATGTTCATATGCAAATCAGTCTTGGCCCTGTGCCCAATGGGAACAGTCCAGCCCGAACTGCCAAGCCATGTCTTCCCTGGACCGGAATCAAGTATCCTAGGACTGGTTTCTGGCTATCAGCCATCTTCAGCCAGGATAGCTTGACTCCAGTGGCGTAGTGAGCACAGGACCCACGTCTGGGCATACCCTTCCCACATAGGGTGAATAGCAAAACACACAAGATGATGGACGGAATGTTGCACAATGGCAAACCATTCACCCCCAGTCACAGATCTGGGTTTATTCCATTGTTATTTTGCTCACCAAGTCACCCCAGTTCAGACATGGCCATATGCAAATCAGTCTTGACCCTGTGCCTCATGGGAACAGTCCAGCCCGAACTGCCAAGCCATGTCTTCCCTGTTCCTGTGCCTCATGGGAACAGTCGAGCCTTAACTGCCGGTCCTAGGAGACTTGATTCCGGTCCAGGGAAGACATGGCTTGGCAGTTCGGGCTGGACTGTTCCCGTGCGGCACAGGGTCAAGACTGATTTGCATGTGGCCATGTCTGAACTGGGGTGGCTTGGTGAGCAAAATAATGATGGATTAAACCCAGGTCTGTGACTGGCGATGAATGTTTTGCCATTGTGCAACATTCTGTCCATCATCTTGTGTGTTTTGCTATTCACCCTATGTGGAAAGGGTATGCCCAGACGTGGGTCCCATGCTTACTACGCCACTGGAGTCAAGCTATCCTGGCTGAAGACGACTGATAGCCAGAAAACGGTCCCAGGATGCTTGATTCTGGTCCAGGGAAGACATGGCTTGGCAGTTCGGGCTGGACTGTTCCCATGAGGCACAGGGTCAAGACTGATTTGCATATGGCCATGTCTGAACTGGGGTGACTTGGTGAGCAAAATAACAATGGAATAAACCCAGATCTGTGACTGGGGGTGAATGTTTTGCCATTGTGCAACATTCCGTCCATCATCTTGTGTGTTTTGCTATTCACCCTATGTGGGAAGGGTATGCCCAGACGTGGGTCCCGTGCTCACTACGCCACTGGAGTCAAGCTATCCTGGCTGAAGATGACTGATAGCCAGAAACCGGTCCTAGGATGCTTGATTCCGGTCCAGGGAAGACATGGCTTGGCAGTTCGGGCTGGACTGTTCCCATGAGGTACAGGGTAAAGTCTGATTTGCATATGGTCATGTCGGAACTAGGGTGGCTTAGTGAACAAAACAACAATGGATTAAACCCAGATCTGTGACTGGGGGTGAATGTTTTTCCTTTGTGCAACATTCCGTCCATCATCTTGTGTGTTTTGCTATTCACACTATGTGAGAAGGGTATGCCCAGACATGGGTCCTGTGCTCACTACGCCACTGGAGGCAAGCTATCCTGGCTGAAGACGGCTGATAGCCAGAAACCGGTCCTAGGATGCTTGATTACGATCCAGGGGAGACATGGCTTGGCAGTTCGGGCTGGACTGTTCCCATGAGGCACATGGTCAAGACTGATTTGCATATGGCCATGTCTGAACTGGGATGGCTTGGTGAGCAAAATAACGATGGATTAAACCTAGATCTGTGACTGGGGGTGAATGTTTTGCCATTGTGCAACATTCCGTCCATCATCTTGTGTGTTTTGCTAATACTAGACTAAAGTCTTATTATTTGTTCACTTACCAACAAAGATCATAGCGCTAGTGCTTGAATGCGACCAGGAGTTCTGCAAGCTGCTACTTTCGTTTTTAATAATTTTAAAGACCTATTGACTAAGAACATGTGTTTTTAAAATTAGATTGCTGCTACTTCGTTTTTAACAATTTAAAAACCTATTGATTGAAGAATATGTGTTTTTAAATTACATTGCTGTGCCTCTTACCTGTTTTCTGGTCGCTACTCCCCGGTCCACCACAGCTTGTGTTGATTGTGTGGAGGGAGGCTTAAGCGACACCACTTCCTGGTTGTCCCATTCTGGGCAGCCATCTTGGGGAGGTTGACGGGCTAGTCTCCACCCTGGCCTAATCTATATGACCTCTTCCTATCCCGCGCAGCGGTGACGCGCTGCGGTAGCGCCGTATACGCGCCGAAGAGGCGCCAAAGAGAAGCCAGTCTGCGCCAGTCCGCGTTCAGACGCTTCTCGCTGGTCCTGGTCTGGGGTGGTGACCGGCATCATGGTCGGTAATCAAGTTGTCTACAACTCTTTGTGGTTACACTCCTTACGCCCCCCTGTCAGTCCTTCCTGCTGCCATTCCGTCTCTCCAGCTAACACCGACCTTCACTGCAAGCACTGTACATGGAGCACCTCCCGCCCATGTAGCGGCTCCCTCCCGTTGGGAGAGTTTTGGAGATTGTTTCTCCTTAATTGCCGGTCGCTACCTAAACACTCCACAGAGTTGCATCTGTTGATTGATGAGCTTAATCCTGATGCCCTATTTTTAACGGAAACTTGGCTTCAGATTGACAACGACCCGTCCTTGATATGGGCCACTCCTCCAGGCTACACCCTTAAGCACCTCGACCGCCAATCGGGGAGAGGCGGGGGCTTAGCTATTATATATAGGGACACCTTTAAGTGTCGGGTCACTTCTAATTCCTTGCTGACCTGTGAGAGCTTACACTTTGCACTTGATCTCTCCCCTACCACCACTTTTTCTGGTATTCTACTCTATCGACCACCAGGCTCCCTCAACAATTTTATCACTCAAATTACTGATCTCACCGCTAACGCAGCCGTGACCTCATCTAACCTCACTCTGCTTGGGGATTTTAATATTCATTCAGATGACCCCCAGGATACGGCAGCTAATAACTTGCGGGCCAACATGCAAGCGTTAGACCTCTGCCAGAGAGGCTATCAGGCGACCCATAAGAAGGGACATCTTCTCGATCACATATACAGTAATATCAACCTTAATGTAGAGTCCCCTGTTCCTCTGCCTTGGACCGATCATTTTTTGATACCGTTCACCTGGCTTTCTAACTCTTGTCCCCCTCCTGAAGCCTCTATAAAGTACATGGGCAGGAAATGGTCCTCACTTCCCCTCACCGATTGGACAACGGCCCTTACTCAAGACCCCCCGAGAAAGGCCTTGAACCCTGCCTCAGCTTCTAGCAACTTTGATCACTGGATCTCCAGCACTTTAGATCAAGTTCTTCCCAAACGCCCTTGTAATCTCATCAGAAGACCTAAAGTTGCACCCTGGTACACTCCTGCTCTGAGGTTATTAAAGCTTGACTGCCGCAAACTAGAGAGAGCATGGAGGAAGGACCATTCTCAGTCTAGGAAAGACGAATACAGGTCCGCAATGAGGCTCTATAAATCAGAGATTAAAATGGCGCAAACCTCCTTCTATGAAGGTAAAATTAGTGCTGCAGCAAATGCGCCTAGAGAAATCTTTAGGATAGCTAAGTCCCTCATTTCAGCTCCGGCTGAGCATCCTTCTGTTGAAGGGGCACAAGACCGCTGTAATGAGCTAGCTGCTTTTTTTTCCAAGAAAATCTCGACCATATATTCATCTTTTAGTAATCCTACAGTCAATACCCCCTCCGTCCCTCCTAGGCCAGCTGACTCCTCGGTTCCCTGCAAACTGGACACAATTCCGCTTCTCGATGCCGCCAGCCTGGATAGATTAATCTCCAAAGTTTCTTCTGGCTCCCCCAATGACCCGGCACCCCCCCGGATCCTTGTCAAGGCACTGGACGTGATTCGTCCTGTGATCCTGGAAACTTTAAACACCTCCATTGTGTCCAGGTCGGTCCCACTCGCTTGGAAGTGTGCCATGGTGAAGGCGCTTCTCAAGAAACCCTCCCTGGACCAGAACAACCTGTCCAACTACCGCCCCATTTCGTTGCTTCCCTGGTTGAGTAAACTGCTGGAGAGGCACACCAACAATATCTTAACAGACTATCTGGAGTCCAACTGTCTGTTGCGTGCCTCCCAGACAGGTTTTCACCCTCAACATGGCACAGAAACTGCCATGTTGGCGGTCACAGAGGAAGCAAGAACGACTTTGGATCGGGGAGGAAAGGTGGCCATTATCCTGTTAGACCTTAGTGCCGCGTTCGACACGGTGAACCATGCCACGCTAGTATACCGACTGGCGGGCATGGGCGTGTCGGGCGCAGCTCTGGACTGGCTCACCTCCTTTTTGAGTGAGCGCTTTTTCCGGGTCTTTGAGGGTGAGACAGTCTCTCCTAAACATCCTCTCAGGTGTGGGGTCCCTCAGGGCTCCTCCCTGAGCCCGACCCTCTTTAACGCCTACATGGAACCTCTGGACAGGATAGTCCATCCCTTTGGTGTGCGTATAGTCACCTACGCGGATGATACGCAGCTGGTGGTCTCGTTAGACCACGCAGATGGATCATCCAACACCTTAGGCCCCTGTCTAGAGGCTGTTGCCAGTTGGATGCAAGCTTCCTGTCTCAAGCTTAACGGGGAGAAGACAGACATCATTCTCCTTGGAAATCCCTCCCCGTCTGCTCTTGCACCCGTCTGGCCACCATGTCTTGGCGCTCCTCCTGCGCCCAAGTCCCAGATAAAGAGCCTCGGGATCTGGCTTGACACTGCCCTTGATTTCTCTGTCCAGGCTACTAAGACTGCTGCCACTTGCTTCGGACTAATGAGGATGCTCCGGCGGGTGCTCCCTTTGCTCCCTTTCCAGGCGAGGAGGATCATGGTCCAGGCCCTCATTCTCTCTCGCCTGGATTACGGGAACGCTCTCTACCTGGGAGCACCGGCTTCGGTCCTTCAGAGGCTTCAGGTCACACAAAACAGTGCGGCCCGCCTATTGTTCAATCTGTCCCGTCGGCAGTCGGCGAGGAAGGCCCTGAAGGACCTTCATTGGCTCCCAATGGCTGCCAGAGTGCAGTTCAAAGCTCTGTGCATTATGCACAAATCCTTCCACCGTGTAGGCCCAGCGATTCTGCACCTGCTGGTTATGCCTTATGTTCCAACACGCCCCCTTCGGTCTGGTACCCTGCAGCTGGCCACCTCCTCTAAAATTAACAAAGCCCGTTGGGGTGGCCGCTCTTTTTCTCATTCGGCGACCAGACTCTGGAATGCCCTCCCCTTTGCCATCCGGGGTAACAGCAACCTCCTCTCGTTCAGAAAGGCCCTAAAAACGCATTTGTTTGCTAAATCTCTCTGATCTGCCCCGAGTCTGCGCTAAAACCATTTTATCTTCAAGCGCTGCGAGGCCCCAGGGCGGTTATGCGCTATACAAATGCAATTTTTCATTTCATTTCATTTCATTTCATTTATTTATAGTTACCATATCTGCCAGTACCATTCATCAGACTGGTAAGAATGCCTGCTGCAGTGTTGCTGTTGAGTAGACGAGCCACAACATTTTTGACTCTACACGCTTGCTCCATCCCAACCCCTTTCCCCCTAGGATTTGCCACCGGAGCAGTGTCTCCTCCTGTAAACCGAGGGCAAGTCTCAGGAGCATTCGGGAACTAACCTTACAGCCCCTTTGGAATGACCAAGGATCCAGGTAGGTGGCTTATGACAGTTCCTATTTTTTCAGTTTGTGGGAAATTATCATTATCTTCATTTTCATTGCATTTATCTTCAGGTTATTGGCCCTGCAATAACTGGCTAGTACATTAAAAAGCCTTTGCAGGCCTATTAGCGTTAGGTCTAAAAGGACCTTATCATCTGCATACTGAATTGATTGAACTTTAAGGCCGACCATTTTTGGTGGAAATCCTGTTGCCAGGTGCCCTGGCAGATCAGCCAGGTACAGGCTGAATAGTTCTTTTTTTTCATTCATTAATACTTTATTTCGGCCTCTTGGGCCATTAGAGTGCATCAAAAAAACAAATAATATACACATCTGGTTTATAAACAGTGAATGCTGACAAAGATCTTCTGTACAATAGTCCACCCGCAGATGAAAGGCGCACAGCGCACACTGCTCAGGTACAGCAGGGATGTGGAAGTATGTACTAAGGCATAAGCCAATTAAAATACAACCGTCCATATGTAAAATTATTAAAAACAACCGTCCATATAAAAATAAACAATTATAAAAATGTATGCTAAAATAGAAATATGGGAAAGCGATGCAAGGCGTAGGGTCTGGACACAAACATACTCGCCCTTCGTCGGTTCATACAACTCTTCAACACCCCTGAGAAACTACTTTAGATAGGCTCGACGAGTGTGCCACATTCAATTTAGGAAACGCGATACAGCAAAGACAATTGGTGGGTGAGTGTCATACTTTAGGACTCTGTAAGCCTCTATAGAGGGCACAAAACCTAGATTCTTGCATAGTTGGATTAACCAGAGGTAACCAGCGCATTTAGTGTAACCAGTGAAGCCAGGGCGTCTGAGAGCGGTAAGGAGGTTGACTCTGACTCTGTATGTCTCTCTGCAGCAGTTGTTTCAGTTCATCCAGTAGCGGCAGCTTCTGGGTCCCTGCATTTTGCTCTTCACCAAAATAACTCTAAAGGCAAACAGGGGCGCAAAAAGAAAGAGGCGCTTGTCAAAATCGTCCCTTCAGTGGCGAGCCCTGTGGCGACCTTGATAAATAAGAAACCGTCTTCATTTTTATCCACCGAGGTAAAACCAAAATGTACAAGGTCCTCTAAAGCCACAAAAAACCTGAAAACAGTACTAGGTTACTAGGTTTAGGATCTAAAATCACTCCCTCGTTACGCTCCACAGGTGCTTGATCTATCAGAAGAGCGTGCTATGTCTATCACTGAGGGTGCACTGCTATTGTTTTTTCTGCTGCATTGCCGGCCTTTCGTTCACCCGCACCCGCACCTGATGGTGATGGCGATGTAGTGCCAGCATTGCTACTACCAGCTAGCACCCCTTTGGCGAGCGCACCGGTGCCCCCATCGGTGGTGAAATGGTTTCCTATGCTATGGGTGTTGTACCTGTTGTACCTGTGGTATCTGTTGCTCCTGCTGGCTCTTTTGGGGACATAGCTCAACCACTCCTAGATCCAACAACTGTGAGGGGTAAACCCTTGGGGGTTGAGGAATCTTCTACCCGGTCTTCTAGAGATTCTGCAATTATTGAAGAAGGGCTCATGGTGGATGCAGGAGGTTTCAGTAATGTTGTTGCAGACGCAGACTTGGGGCTATGGCAGGGGTTGTTGCAGTTGTAGACACACAGGCATCGCTTGCCCTTGGGGATCTCAACATCCCTCTTAAGGCTGTTTTAGAGGTTACAGATCCCGGCATGGACTCTGGCATGGACTCTGGCATTACTGCTGTCTCCCTTCTAGCCATGTTTTCCTCTCTGTCTCTGGACATAAGGAAAGGGTTTAATGAGTCATCTGCGAATCAGGCTGAGATTAGGAATTATTATGAATCCTTGGACAATAAGATCAATGGCCTTACATCAAGGACAGGGATACTGGAGGAGCCAGTAACTGAACTATCGACCCATTTAGTTCAGGCTAGAGAAGATATAGTTAAACTCAGGAAAGAGGACTTGGTCCTGTGTGAAAGGATGGAAACATTGGAAAACAACGCTCGACACAGTAATATACGCATTCTTAATGTGATGAAGGTTCAGAGGGGTCAGACATTAAACAGTTCATCTCTGCCCTTTTGAAGGAATCTCTATGCCTAGATCACTCAATTGAGGAATTGTCAATTGATATTCAGCGGGTTCACAGGGATCTCTTTAGACGAAACCCTCAAAGGTCTAAACCCCGTAAGATCCTCGTAAACTTCCACACATATGTACTCAAGGAACAGATTCTTAACTTGGCTTTGAAACGAAAGTCCTTGGCTGGGAAAGGCTTCACCTTCCTTATTAGATCTGACCTTTCCAGGGTCACTTTGGAGAAGCAGTGGGAATTTGGGAGGCGGTTAGATGCTTTCAGGAAACTGGGTGCAACTGCCCAACTTATGTTTCCTGCTGCTTTAAAAATCATGCACAACAATAAGATGTTCAACATTAGATCTGTGCAAGCAGCAGACAAGCGATTATTAGATCTTGGCAATAAGGGCTTCTCTGACTAAGACCTATTTTTTGTTCCCTTTTTTTTATTTTTTTCTCTCTCTCAGGCTGAGTTTGCTCTTATAGGTCCTATATCTCTACTTAATTTGTTTGGAAAGATTGTTCTAAATTAAGGGGTAAAGGAGAAGAAAAAAAAAGAAGGAAAGAAAAAGGAGAGAAGGAAAAGAGGGAAAAAATAAAGGGAAAAAAAGAATGGAAAAGAAAGGGAGAAGGAAAGAAAACCGGGTATGGGGGACGGGAATGGGGGAAAAAGAAAAAAGAAAATTAAAAAAAGGATGAAAAAAAAAAAGAAAAAAAAAGAAAAGTATGAGATGAGAAAAAAGGATATATATTCCTCCTAACTATGTTTCTGGGAGATTTCGCTCTCCTCCACATTATTCTGCATGGTGGCTCTTGATTTTACCTTTTCCCCTGCAATTATGCTATTAAATCACACCAAACTGGGTTATAGTCGTGGGCGACTCGGTGGGGGCTTGAGGAGGGGTGCTATCTACTGGACTTGATCCGGCTAGATATAGCAAGGGTTTTCCAAGGGGAGGAGGGGGGTGGGGGGGCACCTGGTGAAGTTGGGGGTTGGGTTGGGGCAGGACTTTAAAAATGACCTCATTCTCCCATTCCTCTCTCAACGTTAGCCCCTTTCTAACCGTAGTCAACTTCGAGATGTACCATTGTTCTCTCACTTTTCTCTTTTTTTTACCATACTACTGCCTCTACTTCTACCCGTAAATCTTTCCAAAATGAACCAATGAAAGCACATATGACTATGACTTTCTTTCATAAAATGTTCCACAAGTGGAGCATTGGGTTTGGATGTTCTAATTGCTGACTTATGTTATTGAATACAGCATTGAGGATCCTCTTAACTGTACAAAGGTGTGGTATCAAACTTCAGAGGAAGTGGGGGTCAAAACAAAGTTCTGATGAGGTTGAAAGGTGAGAGTTGTCAAAGTTTGGAGTAACTGTATCTATTGTAATGAACCACAAGGGGGACTGAAGAGTTTAGATTAATGAAGCGTACTGACAGTTGGAGTCAGAAGACACATGAGTAGGTTGCGTGGGATGTGAGCTCATTTTATATTTGAAAATAAATTGCTCAGTTGAAGGCGATCTTCTGGTAAGGAGCCTTTCTTCACATGTACTTGTCAATGCGCTTCCTCCGCATCTTGGACAAAGAAGCAGCCCAGCCATCTACAGTGGGGGGATCAAAAGTGTTCGAGCCATGCTCATCTGACCCGGGCATTTGGCACAGGAACACCCTTGAAGGGGATGCAGGGTGGGTGTGGGGGTCCTCCCCTAAGGTGGAACCCACCACAGGTCAGAGGGCGGAAAGGCTGGACCTGGACCGGGGAGATATCATGGAAGTCAATCATGATCTCACTGGAGGCATAATTTGGGATAGGCAGGAATGTGTCTGGATAGCGTCTCTGTTAAGGTTAGGTAAGCACCACCTGGTGTAAATAATGTTGTAAATATGAGGGTTACTGCGTATGCAAATGGGGAAATGCTGTGCGCTTTGTTTCTATAATGTTTGTGATAAAATACGGCCAGGGTTTATGACCCCTAATCCAAAGCATTGTGTAGGTTGCTTTTCCAGGGATGCGTGGGGGACGAGTGGATGTGGCTGGTTGTAGTTTTGAGCTGAAGGCCACGGTGATGCCACAGCATGTGGTTATGCAACATGAAATGTGGGGAAAAAGATCAAGGAAGCACATCAAAAGTCAACAAATTCACATTTCACAGTGTATTAGGCTACTGAACAGGTCAGTGCATGCAAGAGTACATGTATTAAGAGTGTCACGTCCACATTTCTATGACTGGCTAACATGTGCCATTCTTTCTGTATTTGTGCCATTTATTAATTGCCCTCGCATATTGGTTGATAGTTTTGTAAAGGTGTTGAGTTATATTTTCCCTCTTTCTGTAACTGCTAGGATTGTGATTGTCTTTATTGTTGTTGTGTTTTTGAAAGGGAAACAATAACGTTATGGGCTTAGCTACCATGGGCAGTGGAACCCTGCTGTTTCAGTGATGTTGTGTGTTCCTTTGCAGAAATTAGAACTCTGTTGAGGGCTGTTTAGCGTTGAAGGTTCATGATGTTCTTATCAGTGTCTGTAATCTGAGCTGGGAAGGAAAGTGGCTTGCTGCACATATCAAATAAACTGCTGTTCTACATCATTTCTGCTTTGTCAGTTACCTGGATCACCACATATAACTCCTTCCATAGAACATGATTCCAGATCCAGATTTGGAAGAGCGATGTCTTAAGCAATTACTGAGCAAGTATCAACGTTCTGTCCCTTCTGATACGGATAGTGTTGACTTGGCCGTATCTTCAGGGTAAACCCACCAACATTTTGCCATCACCCCTCCTGTTTCCTGAATGTGTTTTTATTCATTTTTCACATTTTTAAAGCGCACTGTTACCAGACGGTGTCCTGGCGCTGACTGACCGCTCCTAGCTTGAGCTGAAACTTGTTGTTTAAAGAGCCAGGTTTTCAAGGCCCTCCGAAAGGACATCACAACCGGAGCCAATCTGAGGACCTTTGGCAGGGCGTTCCAGGCTTTTGCTGCTCCCAGGGAGAAACTCCTTCCACCCCAGCGGGCTTTCCTGATTCTTGGGACCACAATCATCCCCTGGTCGGCTGATCTAAGTGATCTTGCTGGTATGTACCACTGGAAAAGTTGTGCCATACAGCAAGGGCCTACTCCTTTGTGTGCCTTAAATATTAAACAGAGCGCTTTTAATGTAATTCTTTTGCGCACAGGTAGCCAGTGTAAATTCACCATATCCTGGGCAGCCAAGGCAAATTTCGGTGTGCCCGTGATCAGGCGGGCCGCTGCATTCTGCAGGACTTGAAGTTTATTAAGCAGCCCTTGTTGAGCATTAAGCAGCAAACTGTTGCAGTAATCCAGGCGTGACATGATCAGACCCGTCACCACTGTCTTCCTGCATTCATCTGGGAGGAAAGGCAGGACTTTGCGCACTGTTTTCAGAGCGTAGTGGGTTGCGGAGGACAATGCATTTACTTGCGGTCTGAATGACAGTGTATCGTCCATCAGGATCCCAAGGTTTTTCCTTAGCAACTGGGGAGGGAGGAAGCACCCATTTCCTCCGGCCACCACCTTGGGGTCCAGAAATTCTCTCTGGCCCCAAACAGGAGACCTTCTGTCTTAGGTGAGTTCAGCTTTAGGCAGTTCCCTGCCATCCAGCTGCTGACCGCCTGCATACAGCCTTTAAACCTGCTGGCCGTACCTTCCTCTCCCCCGGGTAACAATGAGACCACAATCTGCATATCATCCGCATATGATGTAAATTTAAAGCGAAATGATCTAATGACAGGGGCCAGAGTGGAAACGTATACGTTAAAAAGAGTTGGACTCAGGGATGACCCCTGAGGGACCCCACAGGGGAGCACAAACGTGTCCGACTCTAAGTCTCCCAAGGCTGAGATCAGTAGCATTGATCAAGTGGACGTCATTCATCGCTGGCTTACATCTGCTGTAGACATTTGTCTCCCACTTCGTAAGCAGACATTTAATATACATCACCCTCCGGCCCCTTGGTTCAATGACCAACTAAAAAAAGAAAAATCCAGCTGCAAACATCTTGAGCGGAAATGGTGCTCAGAGTACGATCCACAAGCTAAACTACACTATAAAGCTGCTCTAACTAAATACCATTCACTCTGCAAAACTGCCAGAACTGAATATGCTAATTCATCCATACTGAACGCTCAAAATCGTCCTAAAGCCTTGTTCAAGGTAATGCAGCAAATCTCAGGTGCCACCAGTCAACCCAAGGCCCCTTGTTTGGATAAATCACAATGTGATTCCTTAGCAGACTTCTTTGTCTCCAAAATCGAGAGTATATATGCCGATTTCGGTCCATCTAATGTTCAACCAGTTTTTGAACCTACTGCCTCTACTGCTTCAGACTTCTCTCAGTCGGAAGGGGCGGAGATCAAGGTCTGGGATCCATTGACCCCTTCCACACTACTTAACTTAGTTAAAAGTATTAAATCTGGTTCCCCTCTGGATCCCTTCCCTCCTCAAATCTTGCTCACCCTTGACCCACCCTCCCTAAAACTCATAGTGGAACTATTGAATACATCTCTTAGGGAGGCTAAGGTCCCCAATTCCTGGAAACATGCGATGGTTGTACCATTGCTAAAAAAGGCCAATGCTGATCCAAGTATTTCCGCCAACTTCCGACCAATTTCCCTTCTTCCAGTCTATTCCAAGATTCTGGAAAAACATATAAATAAGCAACTCACTAGCCATATCGAGTTTTACAACATTTTACACCCTTCACAATCTGGTTTTCGTTCTGGTTTTTCTACAGAATCCATTCTGCTGGGAGTCTCTGAAACCATTCGTCATCTGGTAGACAGAGGGGAGACCGTGGCACTTATTCTATTAGATTTAAGTGCTGCATTTGATACGGTCTCCAACCCCATTCTGATTAACACTCTAAAAACATCTGGAATCACTCATTCGGCCCTTGAATGGCTCATCAGTTTTCTGTCCGATCGGACATTTCAAGTCTTTTCGGCTACTTCGATGTCAAAAATTCATACATCTGCATATGGTGTCCCACAAGGCTCCATCCTAAGCCCCCTCCTTTTTAACTTATATGTCCGACCCTTGGCGGCTATTGCAGAGCAGGCAGGGCTCTCCATATTTTCATATGCAGATGACACACAGATCATTTTTTCCCTCTCCACCAGTCATCTTTCCACTACATCATCCCTCTGTCATAGACTCAATAATATTGCCTCTTGGATGTACAATAATAAGTTAAAACTGAACGGAGGGAAAACGGAACTCCTCCTATTTGGCAACAATCCTGCCTTATGGGGACCCTCTCACTGGCCTGTTCAAATGGGCACCCCTCCCAACCCTTCGAAAACTGCCCGTAACTGGGGAATAATATTCGATGACCAGCTGTCCATGAGACAACATGCCGTGAGAGTCTCCTCCATTTGTACAACCATCCTCAAATGGCTGAGGAAAATCACCTGGATGCTTCCTCTTGAAACTCAGAAAACCGTAGTCCAGGCGTTAATAACATCTCGCCTGGACTATGGTAATGTTCTCTTTTTGGGAGCAGGCAAAGAGGTTATTCGGAAATTACAAACGGTTCAGAACATGGCAGTTTGCCTCCTATGTAAACTACCTCATAAATCTTCCACTTCCTGGCACCGTCGTAGTCTTCACTGGCTAAACATTGACAATCGATGTAAATTCAAGGCTCTTTGTCTTGTACACAAAATTAACACTGGGAAAGCCCCCCAGTATTTGAAATCTCTTATTCACCCATACCTTCCTTCCCGCACTCTTCGTTCATCTAGTCAACATAAACTTCTGATCCCCAGGACGAAGAGAGCCAGAATGGGAGGTCGATCTTTTGCTTTTTTGGCCCCATCCTTGTGGAATTCTCTCCCTTTGTCCATTCGGATGGAATCCAACTATCTAAAATTCAGAAGGGATGTCAAAACGTGGCTTTTTGATCTTTAGTTTTGCTACTGTACACTCTCCTCATTGGTTTAGCGCAGGGAAACCTCCGGGTAGCTGTGCGCTCTATAAAATTAAATATAAATAAATAAATAAATAAGGCCACGACCTGGCTCCTGCCAGAAAGGAAAGCCTGCAATATCGTGAGAGCTTTACCCTGAATCCCACAGGCCTCTAAACGGTCCACCAGTAACCTGTGGTGGACCGTATCAAAGGCCGCAGAGAGGTCCAATAGGATCAAGGCGGCTCTCCCTCCTGCATCCATCACTGTTCTAATGTCTTCTGTCGACTTGATCAGGGCAGATTCTGTGCTGTGTTGGCATTATAACTCTCTGCGTTTTACCATTGCTAACCAATGCTAAAGTGCTTGAGCTCTCGCTCTAAAACATTGTAAATTTGGTCTACACTTGATTGGCACATTTAATTTACTTAATTAACTCCCTAGTATATGGTACTATGTGTATCTAGGGCATATAAATTAAATGCTACTAGTAGGTCTGCAGCACTTATTGCTCCACTCACTAAGATAGCACTGTAGGGCCCGATGTAGGTAAAAGGGATTTTCCGATTTCAAAATACCGAGGCTGGCCGAATCGGTATTCTGAAATCGGAAAACGAGATGTAGGAAATAATCAGCGAAATAATACCGAATCGGTCGGCATCGGTAATGTGAATCGCAACGTACCGAATCGGCACGGACCGAATCGGAAAGTACCGAATCGGCTACCACCGAATCGGAAATAGCCGAATCGGCTACCACCGAATCGGAAATAGCCGATTCGGTAAATTCCGATTCGGCAATTACCGAATCGGAGGTTTGAAAACACACCCATGGGCAAAAAGCCCATAGGAGTGCATTGAACAAACCGATTCGGTAAAATCCGAATCGGTAAAATCCGATTCGGTAAAATCCGATTCGGTAAAAGCCGATTCAGCCAATGAGGTGGATCCCCCCTCCCCCACCCAAACAGGGAGTGGCAACCCTGGCAGGTGCAGCTAATTAAGAACTTTCTGGAGAGCCAGCCTGAGCTGAACACTCACAGTTAGCAGCAGTGGGAGTAGGAGGTAGAGAACTGTTGAGAGCAAGATGGCAAACCCCAGTGAGAGCCAGAAGGCCAGCCAGAAGAGAAAGCCAAAGTTCAGCAGCATGGAGCTGCAGGTGTTGGTGGAGGAGGTGGTGAGGGTGCACAGGCAGCTATTTGGGAAGCTGTCCCTCACTGTGCCGGACAGCACCAAGAGGAGGCTCTGGAGTGAGATCGCAGAAAAGGTCAATGCTGTAGGTGTCACCCCCAGGTCCCTTGATGAGCTGAAAAAACGCTTCTACGATATCCGCAGCCTGACCAAACGAAAGATGGCTGAGATCCAGAGGCAAGCTGGAGGGACAGGTGGAGGCAGGAACCCGGCGCCACCCCTCACGGAGCTGGAGGAACTGGTGTCCAGCACCATCGAGAGGGAGAGCGTGACCGGAATCGGGACCCTGGACAGCTCAGCCAGAGCTACAGCTACAGGTAAGAAGCATGCGCATCATGACACACCCTACCAGACACCTCCCCATTAGACACAATGCACAGCCAAAGCCCAGCCCAGTACTGTAACCAACATACAAGAGACAAGCATCATGGTATATGTAGTCAGCAGAAGTTAGCAAAATATGGCAGTGCAGAATCACAAGATAGGAAACAGTGGAACACATTCTAAGGAGATGCAAGGACATGTGCAATGCTTTAATTGTACTGACTGTAATACATCGGCACTCAATTTACAAATGCTTCTTTGTACCTAGGGGCACCATCAGGCGGAGAACCACAGACAACAGAGGCAGCAGCACCAACTACCAGTGCAGTCGCAGGGCCGAGCACGAGTCAGGCTGCCGAGGAGGAGGAGGACAACACCATAGGGCTGGGTATTGAGGGAGACCTGGCAATTGACTATGACTTACTTCATTCCCCACAAATGCCGAGCACACCCCCCTTGCTGTTCTCCCCAGAGAACTCCCCGACAAGGGACCACCATGCACCTACACCACCTCCTGGCACGATTATGGCTGTGGCTCCAGTAAACCCTATCCTGGGAGCAGGGGCTCAGGCCCCGGCCACCACCACACCCACACCAGTGGCACCCCAGCCCACTCAGCAGGGCGGCAGCAGCAGTACCCGGCGGCATGCCATTCCCAGCACTGCAGCGCCGGCACCGGAGGGCAGTGTCTTCCTGGGCCTTGAAGGGAACATGGTGAAAATCCAAAGGCAGCAGGCGAAGTCCATCATGGCCTGCCAGCGCCAGCTCCGCAACCATAACCTGCAGATGGGCGAGATGGTGAAAGGTTTCAAGGTCTTTGTAGATACCAACAAGGAGGTAGCAGCAGGTCTTGGCAGGCTGACCACTGCCATTACCCAGTTATGCGGCAGACTAGAGGAGCATGAACTCTCGCGCAGGTGGGATGCCCGCGTGCAAAACCGCTCCATTAGCCGCCTTGCTGCTGCAACGGCGCAACTTTGTCAGCGCGGTGCCAATATGGAGTCAAGTCTAACCCAGAATACCGCCGAGATAACCAGGGGAATGGCCCGCATCACTACAGCAATGGAGGCTATGATAATCTCAAACACTGCCGCCAATCCTGCCCTGGACCTGGGGGATGCTGGGGACAGCAGCAGCCGCAGCAGCCCGGCCAGCGCTGCGTCAGCACCAGGCGCTCCGCAAAAGCCGCAGGACATTCTGAAGGGGGTGAGGGACACCCCAGTGGGGCTGCCAAGCGCTCCAAGAAGTAGGCTTGCAAGGGCGGGTGAGGTAACCTGGACCTTAGACTTTTGTTTTCTTAGCTATTACATTTTTTTTTGTTGCACATCAGTGCAGTAATGGTGTTGCAACAGTATTAAAATTTGCTTTTCACCACAACCATTTACCTTTCTGTGCATCTGTACTCACTCAGAACTAGTTTTCTGTAATCTCCTCACGTCTGTATCTGCCATCACTTGGCGTACACACCCCAGCTGGCTGTGTTAGTGGCACAGCTTCGTCGTCGTCATGGTCCTCGTAGTCAGACAACTCCACCTCAGTGCCCTTCTTCACCGCAAGGTTGTGTAACATTGCACATACAGCTATGATCTTGCAGCAGGTGATGGGGGTATACTGCCTTGCACCTCCACTCTTGTGCAGGCATCTGAATCTACTTTTCCAGATGCCAAAGGTCCGTTCGACGACATTCCTTGTGCTTTTGTGGGCCCGGTTATACCTCCTTTGGCTGGGTGTGGAGGGGTTGAGGTAGGGGGTGAGTATGAATGAGCGGAGGGCATATGCACTGTCGCCTGGAAGGAAAAGGGGTAACATTACACACATGCATACATGTATTACACCTAGCTACTTTGTGTTATGGGGGTCTGATGATGTGTCTCACCTAGGAGGTATCCTTCACCAAATTCGCCAGCCATCAGCCGTGCATAGATGCCGCTCTGTTGGAAAATATAGGAGTCGTGGGTACTCCCTGGGAATTTTGCTACCAGGTCTGTGATGGTGCACTTCGCATTGCAGATCACCTGCACGTTGATGGTGTGCGTAGACTTCCGATTGCGGTATATGTATTCTGTGTCAGCTGGTGGGCAAATCGGAATGTGCGTGCCATCTATGCAGCCAATGATTTGGGGAAATTGTGCCATCTGGTAGAAGTCAGCTTTAGTTTGTAGCAGTTCTGCGTGGGTTGCAGGGAAAGAGATGTATTGGTCCATCCTGTGTATCATGGCGTCAAGGAATGTGTGGAAGAACCTTGACAGGCTGCTCTGGGTCACCCCTCCTGCCGCTGCAACTCCACTTTGATAGCTGCCAGACGCAAGCAGGTGTAGGCTGCATAGCACCTGGACGTGTGCTGGGATGGCGTGTGCCCTTGGGGTGGGGTGGTCCAACAATGGTTTGAGGTCCCTGATGAGCTCAAGAATGGTGTCAGAGTCCAGCCTGTATCTCTGTAGGATCTCTGCCTCTGTGAGCATGAACAGGGTTATCCTCTGTCTGTAGACCTGTTAATTTCTTTGCCATTCCCTCTGTCCTTCCTGCTGTAGCCGTAGCCGCCTCGCAATGACATAAAAAGCTGCCATCCTGCAAGTTGCAATGCATTTTGGGGCTGTTTTTATGGGTAGGAGTTGGTTACCACCTGATTGTAATCCATGGTAAATACCGAGTGAATTCTACCGATTTTGAGCCGAAATCGGTGTTTCTGTGCCTCCCTACATCTCCCCATCTGTCCGATTCGGGGAATTTCCCGATCGGTGATTCTACCGAATCAGTAGGTTCTCCGATTCGGCTTATGTCCGAATCGGTGTATTTACCGATTCGGTACATGGACCGAATCGGCTTAATTCCGATTCGGTGTCACTACCGAATCGGTACATGGACCGAATCGGATAATTTCCGATTCGGTGTAACTACCGAATCGGTACATGGACCGAATCGGTTATTTTCCGATTCGGTGTCTCTACCAATTCGGTACATGGACCAAATCGGTGTTTGCATCCGAATCGGTGTGTTACCGATTCGTAAAATATCCGATTTTCGGTATGTACGTATCGGATTCTTTTCCATTCGGTACTCATTCCGAATCGCTTTTCGCTCCGATTTGGACTTTTTTCTTTGCCCTACATCTCGATGGCAGTATACCGATCGGTAAGGGCCCAAAATCGGTATTTTCGGCCGTTATCGATCGGTAACGGCCTACCTACATCTGGCCCTATAAACCATGTCTGAGGCCTGGCATTCCAGCATATAGTGCTATTTTAAACTGCCAATTCGACCAAGCAGATAAACCTTTTTGCCAGGCCTACATTTTCCTTTTAAATACAAATAAACCAGCCCTAAGGAAGTTTTTCACCAGCCCATTAAGCAGGGTGCATAGTATTAAATAGTAGGACATGTGTTTTTAAGTTTTACATTTCCTGCTAGTGAAAAACTTAATTTGATTTTCCCTACAGTCAGGCCTACCTCTCCCAAAGGATTACTTTGGGTTGCCTCATTATACTTAATAAGTGCTAACTTTTGATTGGGGACAGGGAAATATGTCATGTTTGGTCTCAAATAAATTATAATTTAAAACCCTCTTTAGTGATAAAGTTGGATTTTAAGTTCCAATTCTGAAAATTATACTTTTATAAAGTTGCTATTTTCTTATCCTAATCATTAGTGCCCACTGCCTGTGTCTAGGGTTGCATGACTGTAAATAGCATGGTCGATGGCCTTTGTATATTCCTCCCAGACAGTCAGACAAAGGGGGAACTAGGTGTTGGAAGTATGGGTGGGAAAGAACTGTTTCCAGCCCCATTACAATTTCAAAGGGCAGGCCTCCCGCACTCGCACAAATGAACTTGACACCACTCTTTGGGCACCCTAGACTACTTTGAGCCTGGGCAGGGAAAGGAATGCGCTTTCTAGAACCAGATGTGATGGAAGCCTAGATTATTCCCCCTTCAAAAGCTGTCACCAGTTATAAATATTCGACCATCAAACTAACTCTTCACTACACACCTGGACCTGTGGAAGACTCAAGAAGGACTGCCGTGTTCCCCAGAGGACTGCCCTGCTGTTAGAATGCTTGGACCCTCAGGCGACTACGCTGCTGCTACCAGAGAAGCTGTCCTGCTACTAGAGGCCTGTCTGAACCACCAAAGGACTGTCCTCCTACGTAAGCCTTGCCTTCTCAAGGAGCAGTAAACAATCTCCTTGTACCTTGACCTGAATTACTCCAAGGGTCATTTGGCTGACTTTTGGTTCTGAGCTGCAGGGACACACCAAGCTCCAGCCAAGCTGACCTGCTTTAAATGGACCTGCCTGTGCCTGCAACTTGACCTACCTGAGCAGTGCTGGCCTCTGCTAGAGTGGCATCACACTGAGAATGGGAGTGATGCATTGTGTTTTTAAGTGCTACACTAACCTAAAACTTTTAAGTTGTGCGTCTCAATTTCTACAGATTGTATTTTTGTCATTTTGGTCTCATTTAGCTTTTATATTTTACTATAATATTCGAAAATTGGCTTTGGATTTTTCCTGTGTACTGTTTTCACTTTATTACAGTCTGTGTGCTGCATAAATTCTTAATACAGGTCCGTCTAACTAAAGCCTGACTGCTTTTGTGCCAAGCTACCAGAAGGTTAACCAGAGGTTAATTTGGTGACTTTTGTGTTTCACCCTGATAAGACTGTGGTTGTTGCTTGAGAGTGATTTCCATCCCCCTCAACCAATGACCCAATTTCATACACCCACTTACACAAATGACATGTATTCCAGCCAGGTATGTACCCCACATGAAGGTGCTGGATGGGGGAAAGTCACAAGTTCAGGTTGACCACGATGGCATGCGGGCCACATGAAGGGACCTTATTAGTCCCAAAGAAAAAAGTTACCTCTTCAAAATCGGGCGAAAAGAGTGCAAAACTTCAGGATTCCATAGGAGGAGCTCAGCTGTTGCCAGTCATGGATCCAGGATCTGTGGAGGTGCCTCTTGGGGATCAGAAACGCTCTCCAGCAGGGCTCAGGCAGATCCAGATGAAGGTCCAGGCAGTTTCAGTTGCAGGTCCAGGAAGGGCCAGGTGCAGCAGGTCAGCTAGGCAGTTGCAGAGAGGCCTCTGTAACTTGTTGTGTCCCTGTTGCTCAAAACAGGAGGTAGCCTAGTGACCCTTGAAACACTCAGGTAGCCTGGGATGAAAGGAGCTCGTTCAAATGTCCATCACATAGAACAGGGAAGACCCAAGCAGCTGGGTAATCATCTGGGGACCAAGGCAAGCCTCAAGCAGCAGGCCATTGCTCTGGGGAACAAGGCAGGCTTAAAGCATAAGGGCAGTCCTCTGGGGAACAAGGCAAGCCTCAAGCAGCAGGGCAGTCCTCTGAAAAACAAGGTGGTCCTTTCTCTGTAATGTATGCAGATCATGAGCTGAAGAGTGGCTCAAGAGGTCCACTATTTGTAGCTGGTGCCATCCTGTGAATTGGATGAATTTTCTAGGCTATTCCCACATCTGGTTCTGGAAAGTTCTTCTTTTTCCTACCAAGGCTCTAAATCATGTGGGGTGACAAAAGAATAGTGTCAGGTTTCTTTTTGTGTGCTGTCGGCATGCCCTTGAAGATGTAATTAGGGCAGGGAACAGCTCCGCCCTTTTTCATCCTAGCAGGATGATCCATCCTTCCCACACCTAGGGCCAGATGTAGGTAAATCCGATTTACCGACTTTTAAATACAGAGTCATACCGATTCGGTATTTAAAAGTCGGTAAATTGGAAGGAGGCAGATGTAGGTAAAAAATTACCGAATCTGTGAGAGTCGGTATTTACCGGTTCTGTAAACACCGAATCTGTATTTCCCATTGATACCTATGGGCCTTGAAGCCCATAGGAATCAATGTGAAATACAGATTTGGTATTTACAGAATCGGTAAATACCGAATCCTGCAAGGGTGCAGGGGGTGTCACTTTGACACCCTCTAGCACCCCAATTCTGGACTTGTGTGCAATGTGGCACACAGACATGCCCTAAGGGCATGTCTGTGTGTCACATTGCACAGGTGTGCATGCACAGATGTGCATGCACACCTGAATTCGGTATTTTACCACCCAATAGGATTGGGTGGTAAAATACCGATTTTTAAGGGCCTGTGGCACTCTTAGGAGTGCCACCTACATGTGGTTTTTCCGAATCGGTAAATATACCGATTCGGTATTTTAGCGATTCTGTAAATTTACCGATTCGGTAACTTTACAGAATAGGTACAATATAGGCCCCCTACATCTGGAATCCCTAATACCGGTCGGTAACGGCCGAATTCGGCCGTTACCGACCGGTATTAGGGCTCCTACATCTGGACCTAAGTCCCCTATTGTTCATTGTCTGGCCCAATATGCATTCTCAGTAGGGGAGCCATTAACAGGCCCAGGCAGCTGAAAACTGCTAGAAGGCCTTGAAAGGTTTTGGGCAGGAAAATGCCAACTTTCTAAAACTCAAAGAATCAAAAGAGGGCCTTGACTCATTACTCAGTAAGGCTGAGTCCAACTAATACTAATAACCAACAAAAGAGCCAAAACTGGGGTTTTCAACAATTGTATGAACTGGTTTCAATGAAGGTTGCTTTGATAGAAGCAAACAACAACCGGTAAACTTATTAAACCGAGCAAATTTATTTAATTTTTGCAAGCAATCTTTTTTTCTTTTTTCAGCACATTATTCGTTGTGCGTGGAAAATACAAAATGAACAATGAAATACGTTTTATATACAATATATACAAACATGTAAATACACCATTTCATACACACTTGGCCATACATTCATACACAGACCATACAAAGCAAACAATAATACAAAAAACACTGTGTCCAGGCATCTGAAAATAAATCAGTGGAAAATATTTCTTTTCATATTTTGCAATGTCGTTGTAATTGTCATGAGTGATCTCATGACAATTACAACGACATTGCAAAATATGAAAAGAAATATTTTCCACTGATTTATTTTCAGATGCCTGGACACAGTGTTTTTTGTATTATTGTTTGCTTTGTATGGTCTGTGTATGAATGTATGGCCAAGTGTGTATGAAATGGTGTATTTACATGTTTGTATATATTGTATATAAAACGTATTTCATTGTTCATTTTGTATTTTCCACGCACAACGAATAATGTGCTGAAAAAAGAAAAAAAGATTGCTTGCAAAAATTAAATAAATTTGCTCGGTTTAATAAGTTTACCGGTTGTTGTTTGCTTCTATCAAAGCAACCTTCATTGAAACCAGTTCATACAATTGTTGAAAACCCCAGTTTTGGCTCTTTTGTTGGTTATTAGTAACTTTCTAAAACTGGCATTTTCAAAATTGTAATCTGAATTCCGACTTTACCATTAAAGAGCATTTTAAATTACAATTCATTTGAGTCCAATCATCTCATTTCTACCTGTTTCTAATCAGACGTTAGCACATTCTAAATGTAATAATGTAACCCAATGTTATCTTTTAGGAGAGGTAGTCCTTACAGTAGTAAAAAACGAGCTTAGGAGTTTTTCAGTACATGACAAAACATGTCCCACTTTTTAAATACACTGCACCCTGTCCTGTGGGCTGTTTGGGCCTTCCTTATGAGTAACTTATATGTATTAAAAAGGAAGGTTTAGACCAGCAAAAGGCAGAATTGGAAGTTTAAAACCTCACTACAGGCTGGAATGGCAGGCCTGAGACATCTTTTAAAGTGCTACTTTAGTACAGGCCCACTAGTTGCATTTAATTTACAGGCCCTGGGCATATGTAGTACCGTAGTCAACCAAATTCCCCTATCCTGGAAGGAAAATTCTGTTAGCCTAATGGCAAGTAGAATCACTGTAATAGATCCCATTGCCTTAACCCCTGATTCCCCTACTACTCTAGAAATTCCGGGAAAAGTGTTCAGGCCAAAACAATCTCATGTATGTTTAAGCTAAATTCTAAGGTAAGAAAAAGGGCTCGTCCACAGCTAATGGGTCTGACATCAAAAGATCCCATATGAGTCCTCTACCGTCCCCCATGCCACCCAGGTTGACTGCCAAAATAAGTTTGACTGCTTAATACATGACGAGCCTAAGGCTGGTTAGGTTACCCCTAGTCAACCCAGAAATGTTTATGCGAACAAAATGGCTGTATTGAAATCTGTCATAGAGTCCCTGAGAGAAGAAGTGATCATTTTCAGACGGGAGGTTAAGACTCTGTCGCAGAGGGCTAGCTATGGGAATAAAGTATGGCATTTTCACCCCAAAGTACCCATTCCTGTAGTTTACCCCATAGTCAAAGGCAAGGGCTCGAGGCAACAACATCCAGAGGGATTAGTTGAACCAGCGTACCGAGTTCTACTGTCAAGCAGTTCATGTCAACTCCAAGATCTTGTGTGTAATTTTTCTGCTAGTAATAGGGATTCAAGAGGAGCAGGATCTACTCTACAAGGAGATAGCTTGGGGGTGTCAGGATTCAGGCACATGTGTTGTATGGCGTTTTAGGATCGGAGCGAAATTTCCCGATTCATGCCCTTATATAGGTACAATTTACATTGCCCTAATATAGACATAGAAATCATACCCTTATTTAGACATAACCCATGCAGTCCAAATACAGGCATGACTACTTCTACCCGTACCAAAACATCACAAACATTTCTTGGAAAATCGGCTTAAGCAGTCAGGGACCTCCCCTCGCTTGAATATTGATTTGTCCAAGAATTCATGTACTTTACAAAGAACTATTATTCCCTTGGGGTTCCTTACTGATGTTATTATGCCCAACTTTACGTCAAACTAGGCACCTTCAAGGTATAAATATGCTTTCACTTGCCATAGCAAGACACAGTGGTTCGGAGCAGTTCAACTATCTACTTGCCCGACGCAGCTCGCTACAGCAAGTACCGAAGGAAGCCGACCCTCCAGCTGGCGCACTGATCGAGAAGCTGTCCTTTCTCTCGCTGAGAATCCAGCTCCAGTGTTTCCAAGCTCCCCTTGCGGGGTGTCCGAGACAGAGTTACCAGACCTTCTTCATTCTAAGCTAAGGTATGGAGCTGATTAGAATCTAAGAAAAATCTTGGATAGATTCTTGGCAAAAAAAACAAACCTCTGCTACACAATACTTACTCCCTCCCTCGTACTAGACTTTAGTTAGGTACATTGAGGTAGGCGTATTTTAGAAGCACCAGTTGAGTATTTTAATCATTGTTATTTATGTATGTATTTTTATGGCTTAGAAACCAATGCTCTTACAGTATTATTTCATAATACTATTCTCGCAGTACGCATTATACTTTGCAGCCTGCATTACGATTGTAGCACTTCATTTCTTTTGCATGAGAAAGAAGACTGTTCAATTAACCTTTTATTGAAAACGCCTGTCTCTCTATTCTTCTGCACCTCTGTAGAAACGAAGCATGCACGATTAACTGAGTGAAATACTTATCTATTGTTTCCGCGACTCTAGAGATACATTTCTTATTCTTGGGAAACAAAGTTGTCTTGTTTATGCGGTTGTCAGAAACGAATCCCTTCTTGTGAATTCGAGAAAGTTTCTAGTGACCTCTGAGCTAGCTGGCTAGCTGGCACTCACTATTAAGTTTAATATATTCGATAGAGACCTAGTCGACCTCAGTCCAACGTCTAATCTATAGGATATAATAATCCAATGCGCAGAGCCTATTGGGAATATAGGAACTACACTACATGGCGGCCAACGTTTGGTAAGGAACTAATTTAACGCTATATACTAAAGTAACTCAGTCGTGCTTTTCTCAGAGACCCCTTTTTTCTCTTAAATACTCCAATAGGCATCTGGAGTGGGTAAAAGAATAAAATATCCGCCATAACTGAGTAGGACGAGAATCCGATGTATTCGTTTTTGGTTTTGTTCAACATTGAAGGGTACAGTGTTCCAAAATATTGTACACCTTATCTTTGTTTCCTTGAGACTTGCTCTGCAAACTTTCATTAAACAATGTCAAATAATGACAACAACGCAAACAGTGGAGCTGCAGCAGCTGCTCCCCAACCCAGCTTAGACGTTAAAGGTTTTTAAGAGACCGATGCGGCTGCTATTATCATCCCGGAAAATTTAAGGAAAACCATCACTATAAAACTTATGACAAATGACCTATCATAAAGAGGTTGTAAGGTGATTTTTGTCATAGAGGCATATGAATATCGGCAGACAGAGGTATTCTATTCATGGATTATCTTCCCTGAAGCAAATCCAGTAACACATGTGTTTCACTTCTACAAAGAAGAGGAACCTCCAATGGAATACACACCTTTCAAGGATGTTGAAATTCAACTAACATACCAAAAGCGTGCGCTCTGGTTTAAAGGCGCCCTACAACATCAAAATCACATTACCAGGCTCGGTCCACTAGGTAGACCAGTAGCAATATGGCTGGTATTAGCCAGCTATACACCACATCCTGCCATTGAAGAAATGACAAATGCGGAATTATTAGTTCAACTAAAACAACTAAACAAAATACATAGACAATTGGTTCAATATGTCATGCGGACAGTCCAACCTCCTATAAGGATTCCACGCACACCCCTTACCAGGGGAACACAAATAAAATTACTCCACAAACTATACATTCAGTCATTGGTAAATTGCCCGCAAAAAGGGTCAAAAACATATTCTGGATAGCTACAAAAATTACTCAAATTGAGGCAGTATTTCCTGATACTACCCCTCATGAGAAACACAGGATTTTAACAATCTGTTTACCAATGGGGATCACACCACACCTGGAGGACTGTGACACTTGGGGTACAGTCTTTGCTCCAATCTACACAAAAACACATGGTGTTCATTCCATGGTGGTTAGACCAGACGTTCTGAAACAGATTCAAAATGAATACGGGGCAGAGCCTGCTTTAAATCTGGGTATGGAACTACTGCAAGATTTCAAACAGGTCTCAACAATAATATTAGCAAATATTAAAGGTGAGGCAGCATCTGTGGCGATCCACCAAAAGTTAAGAAAATCTGATGTAACTGAGCAACCATATGAACTGGCCAGAATAATTGAAAAATCCTATGAAGAACTAGGTAGAGACAGTTTGGGTGGTCAACCAGTGAAACCCCAACTGACTGAAAGTCCTGAAAAGGTCTTTAATAAAAACACTCTTACTCTTCCAAAGAAGAAGTGGAAGAACACTAAACAAACTTCTAAAGAGAAGCGTTCTCAATCCAGAGGTAGGTCTCCTCAAAAGGAGCCCTGTGAAAAGAGGTATAACCTCACGAACAGGTATAATTTGAGAAAACCTGATAGATATCAAGATACTGATACACGTTCCTCTCGTATCTTTCAGACTTTCTCACAGAAATCGGAAAGTAGAGGACGAGCAGAACAAAAAGAAGTATGTGTGAAGTCCAAAGACGATCAACACGTTCCAAAAAATAATAAAACTCAATTCACCGAAAAGAAGGTAGCAGGTCTAAAAATCAGACATGCTGAGGATCTTGAGGACACAACTCAAGAATGGGGAGTGGCCCCAGACTATGTTGGACAGCGCAGCAGAAGTAACCAAAGCTCACAAGATCTTGAAGGATCATCTGGAGACAGTGGACTTGAATGAGTACATCTAAGTCGAAACTGCTGATACCAGGGTTAGTGTACCCCATAAGTTATATGAAGTAACGCTACGGATGGAGGGGGATATAACTAGAAAAATAAAAGCACTCTTTTGGGAGAAGCTCTCTAAGGGTTATGACATTCTTCTAGCTAAAAAATACTGGCCTCTGAATTTGTCAGTGAGTGCTCACTTGGTGAAGACGTCATTATGCTAGCCTTCTCCAATCATATTCCAATTAATTTAAAATACACCTATGCCAGAAAATGGGCTGTAGCCCAGGCTCCAGCATTATATAAAAATCATGTAGGATGGGATGAGGATTCTTCTCGCCATAAAATCCAGTTAAAAACTCAACTAACTGCACAAAGGCAGTACCCAGTTAAGCAAGAAGCGAAAAAACAGGCCAGGGTGATCTTAGATCAACTTGAATACTAAGGGGTGATTGAAACATGCACCTCGTCAATGAACAATCAATGAACAATCCTTTGTTTCCTGTCTCCAAACCAGACAATACATATCGTCTAGTTTTGGATTACAGACATTTAAACTCTTGTTGCAAAACCTTTGCAGTACAAAATCCTCACAGTGCAGCACTAATGAATAACATTGTGCGTAAAAAATATAAAACCACATTCGATATTTCTAACAGTTTCTTCTGTCAAAACATCGCACCAGAAAGTAGGTATTTGACCGCTTTCTCAATAATGGGGATACAGCATCAATTCTGTCATCTCCCCCAGGGAATCAAGAATAGTCCAGGGTTATTTTCAGCCAGAGTAACAGGCTTACTACAAGCGTATGATGATGAGGCATTATCCTATGTTGATGACATCTATCAAACAGACGATGACTTGGACAGGCACTTGAACAGAGTAAATACCATAATACTTGGTTTTGCCTCTGAAGGGGATGAATTCAATTTTAAGAAATCAACAATTGCCCACCTCAACGTCCTTTTTCTGGGATACGACTTATCAAGTGAAGGCAAAAGCCTGGCAGACAAATTTTTAGAGAAGTGTGCGCTGCTCCAACCTCCAAAAACGCTGAAAAACTTACAGTCTATTCTAGGTTTCCTGAATTTCTGAAGAACTTACATTCTAAATTATGCAAAAAGAGTTAAACCTCACTACGAATTAATCAAACCTGATTTTAAAACAGTTAATTCGACTCAAAAACACACAGAAATGTTGCTTTCAGTGCAAACAGACATGTTAACAACAACACATTTGCAGACACGCTTAAACGTACGCAACCTTGTAATCCGAATCATTCCAGGAAGATGCAGATTCATGTACTTAAACTTTAATGAAGGAGAAAAAGTACCATTAGCTGATAAATCACACTTATACACTCAAGCTGAAATGAAAATCACCTCTACGGAAAAAATTATGACAGCGGTCCAAACTGCAGTAGCAAAAGAGAGAGCTCTTGCACAGGGTAAGCGCATAATGGTCGTTACTCCTGTACCTGCCTTGGAGGCAGTGACAAAAGCGAGCTTTGCAAATGCAAAGGCTTTACATCCGAGATGGATACAATGGGTTAACTCTCTTGATGCAACAGACGTTGAATATGTTTTTTACCCTTATTTAAAAACACAATAATTTCTACAATACAAACAAGAATGTCCTCTGCCCACTGAGATTCTGCCTCTAGAACAGTACAAATGTATAATTTATACAGACGGATCAGCACAGCCTGCAATTGGGGTAAACAAGCTTATAGTGCTGCGTGCGTGATCGTTAAAGGTTGCTGGCGCGAAGGTAAATTCTGACCTATGGTAACAAAAACTCAATCTCTCGTAGATTATACAGCTCAGCGAGCTGAACTGCAAGCATTTAAGATGGCGCTTGAAAATACCAATCGCTAATTCCCCACACTGATAGTGTGCGATTCTTATTACTGCCTTCAATCTTACAATGAATACTTGCAGAACTGCATTCAAAACGGTTTCAAAGATGCAAAAGGTGGCACAATCAAGTATAAGTTGCTTTGGGAACAAGTAGTTCAGTTAACAAAATAACTTAAAAAAACTCACGTGATCCATACACTGAGTCATCAAAGTGATGGCGTTCACGTTGCAGGGAATTCATTGGCTGATGAAGCCACAAAGGCAGCTGTGCAAACAGCTTCCGTAGCTGCAATAATTCGTTCAAAAACAAAAATAGACGGCGAAATAATGCTAGCTGTCAATGCGAAATGCAAAGGCAGCGGTGCAGCGTTACTTCAAAACTATCCACTCGAATATTCATACATAATTGATGCCAACTCAGTTCTTTTTGCTCGAATCCCTGGAGTGGGAGATAGGGTAATTCCAAACAAGAAATGTAGAGTAGCTTTGATACATGAAGCACATTTAGGCGAGGGTCTGATACATCAGGAATCTCTAAATCCATACTAGAATTAAAAGAGAGGTACTGGTGGCCAGGGATGAATGCCCACATTCAAGAATTTGCAATTAATTGCTATGACTGCAACAGAGATTGCAGCAGAGAACACCGCCAGATACCTGACTACAGTGTAGCCAGCCCAGTATAGACACAATTGTTAGACAGCATTAGACTATCTACACGCAGACGTCCCTATGGACAAATGCGTTCCCACAAATATTAAGACAAAATTTATTTGGATGTGGCCTCAGCGCTTGGCTGACGCCCTAACTGTTATAAAAGATTTGTGAGTCTTTATCGGCACATACACAGTTGGCACGCTACATTCTGACCAGGGTCCTGCGTGTAGCTCAAAAGCTTACACGGAGGCCATGGCCAATCTGGGTGTGCATTGAGGTATTCTAGTCCATTCCATCCTGAGGGAAATTCGCTTGTTGAGAGAAAAAACCTGGGACATAAAGCAATCTATACCAGCTAAGGTATTAGGCACGGCTGACGGGTGGGTCAAACATCTAATAAGTGTCCAACGTAGTCTTAACAATCTGCCAAGAAGTTCTCTGGGTGGAATCACTCCATATGAAATCTTTTTTGGAACTAGAATGATTGTTCAGGACCTTGATCATCACACTTCAGTGGTAGAGCAGAAACCTTTTGATATCAAAGACCGTTTGGCTGTTTTGCAGAACTTAAATGAAACAAGGAGAAGTTAAAGTAACACATTGCAGAAACCAGCGACCACTGAAAGAGAACCACCCGTCCCAGCAAGGCCTGCCTGGATTCCAAAGATTGAGAATCTAGTCAGAGAAAAGATCGCGGACAAGAAGGAATTTGGGCCTTCTTACAGACAACCAATACCTGTGCTAACAATCCATGGATCAAGAACAGTGTTACTGCCGCCCCTTGCTGGAAAAAAGGAGAACAGGTTCGTATCCATCGACCTGGTAAAACCACATCATGTGGCCAATCATAAGTAGTAGGTCAAGTGTATTCCAAAGATGTAGCAGACAACCAAATCTGGCTACTATCCAAGAGGTTCAAACTGAGAGACTCATCACCTTTGAGGAATCTGCAGCGCGAAAAGAAGGACTATGGGCCATATGTATCATCAAAGTATTTTGCATTTCCTAAATAGCGAATTTTAAGGAATCGCTATTTAGGAAATGCAAAATGGTATGTATGAACAAAATCGCTTTTTCATAGCGATTCCTTACCATTCCTAATTTGCGATTAGCAAATTGCTAATCGCAAATTGCCCATTCATTTCTATGGGCCAGGAGGAATTCTTTCAAGGGTGCAGGGGTGTGTCAAGAACACCCTGCTGCACCCCTGAATATGACATTTGGGGGCATATGGCGCACATACATGCCCTAAGGGTATGTATGAGCGTCATATTGCACCTTTGGTTTTTTGGAAAAAAGCTTTTTAAAAAGAATTTGCAACTTACCACCAACTAGAAGTTGGTGGTAATTTGCGAATCCTTATGGGCATTTTTTGAATATTTTTTCTTTGAAACATTGCATTTAAGGAATCTCAAAAATTGTGATTCCTTAAGTGCAATCGCAAAATAAGGAATAGCAAATTTAGCGATTCCTTATTTTGCATCAAACATGTTACATACATACCATTTAGCTAATTAGCATTCGCAAAGGCCAAATAGCTTGATACATATGGCCCTATGCAACAAAGCAATGGAACTTGTGCCTCTTGAGACCCAAATAAAAGTTTGCAAAGAAACACCTTTATACAATGATATAGCTTCTGACTATACTAATATGACAAGTGATCAAGTGGTTCCAGCGATTTCAACAAATCCTGATGCAATACCTACAATTGACAGAACTGCCTCTGGCTATTTCAATAACTTTGATACGTTTTCCGAGGATCCCAGTGTACCTGACACAACGCTAAATAAAATAACTTTTAAAGAACAAGCTACAGAACTTTTTCATCAACTGGAAAAGACTTATCTGGTTTCACCATGGGTTGAAATTTGGATTGTGTTGGGTGTACTTTTTCTTCTACTTTGGTTGACTCTTGTATTAACTTTGGGAATGCTGATCAATGGGAAATATAGCACAAAGGACATTGTGAGAAGGAACATCAACTTGCTCCTCAAGTAACACAAATCATCCCATTGTGAACAACGAGACTTGTCATCAGTGAACATCACAGCTATTCCTATACCTGGTCGTATAGCTTGGGACAGAACTGATTGTGACATCTTTGCTCCTGCAGAGCTGTTGAAGATTCCACACCAATTCAAGGTTTCCTTGAGTGACTTTGTTTCATCTAGTAACTTTTGTGATTATTGGGACTATGAGACTGTTAATAATATGATGTCAGACTTAGAAAAATGTACAAATCATGAATATTTAGAAGGTTCATCAGATTATGAACAAATGTACTGTTATAATCACTATGGTCATAATTTCTTGCATAGATCTGCAACCCCTAGAACTGTTTATACTTATAATCAATGGGAACATTGTCCAACGCCACCAAAGGGTAGCTCAAAAACATTTTATTACAAATTTCAGTACTTTTCAGGCTTTAATATTTCCAATCCAGAATCTTTTTACTTTAAAAATGTTAATAAGACAGGAATGAAAAGTATGTTGACTTATACTAAGCAAATTTATTCTGCAGCCTTTTATGCTCAGCTGTCTACATTAGGTTTTTACTTTTGGAAACCCAACATTGAGACAAAAACTGTCTGGGGTACACAAGACTGGCAGGTGCAGGGATTAGAAACCTTATTTAGAGCCTGCATCATCCCTGAACAGATAATGATTTTGAATGGCACTGTTCAACAGACATCTTGTCTTGGCAAAGCTAAGATAAAAGATTTAAACAAACCGTCTATACCTACACCTGCATCGGATAGTAAGAACACTACGGAGGAGGTGGTTGATGTAAATACTATTTTACTTCAAAACAGAAGAAATCCTGATTGGAAAAAATAGTTAATCTGGCCCACAGACACAAACACCTGTCAAGATAGATTCCTGAATAAAACACAAGGGTTTAAACTCACTAGGCCAGATCCATGATATGTCCAGAGGCAACATCCAGGGATAGTAACAACATACAGTGTAGGAAAACAGTGCCTTGAGTGGCTACACAAAGCCACATTAAAAGAGGTAAAACAACACTTATCGTTACATTAAAGATGGCGTTGATCTAAGGGACTTCTTACAAGGACCTGCAAAACCGCGTCATAAACGTTTTATATATGCTGGTATATATGCCATTTATAATGAAGCATGGAAAGCAACGCAAGCAGAGACTGCAGAACAAATACTAGAAATTGATCGTATTAATTTAGAGAAATCACTCTCTGTAGTTGACAATGGGTTAACGACTCCGTCATTCAAAATTTATTCTTTGGACAGCATAGTATCCTCCGCCATAGACATAATAGAACAGGACTTGGCCATGTTACAACATGGTCAATCACAATTGCGTTCTATAATGCTTTTAGGCTGGAAATTACAAAATCTGCATTCTGGCTATGTTCCATGGCATCTAATCAACACCACATCAGTGTTTTCTGAATTCAACCTTACAGATAAACAAATCACTTTGGCACAAAGAGGAGCAGACTATACAGTTTTGTGTATTCATGAGATAGTGGAGGCTGGCTCACCCTTTGGTCCTGCGCCTCTGATTCCCACCCTCAGCAACATTGCTGGGGTTAGTGTGTGTGGAATGTTTATGTGGTTGTCAGAAACGAATCCCTTCTTGTGAATTCGAGAAGGTTTCTAGTGACCTCTGAGCTAGCTGGCACTCACTGTTAAGTTTAATGTATTTGATAGAGACCTAGTCGACCTCAGTCCTATGGCTAATCTATAGGATATATTATTCCAATGCGCAGAGCCTATTGGGAATATAGGAACTATACACTACACCTGGATAGAGGAAAGGTGATCCTAGATGAGGGGTACACCCCCCAGGCTGAGGAATGGGGTGCCACTAGTGATAAAAACAGTCAGGAATGGAGTGTATAGGAAGTTGAGCCCTACAGGTAACTGAGGTACAGTTTATCTCACAGAAGTCCCTAAATCTCCAATGGGAAGGTGTGAGGACCCTGGCTCCCTAAAGAACAAGGTGACCCATTGGTTTAGATCAATTCGGCACTATTATTCTATCATTAGAGATGATATAAAATATGTTGGCAGGCTGAACATTCCGGGGGCAGTAAATGATACTATTGTAGTTAGATTTGTTGATGAGGCCATAGTTTCAGGGCTCTTGTCAATTGATTCTTGTACTTTCCCCCGGCAAACACCTCTATCTCTATTAGGTACACACATCCATTAGAGGAAGGGGCAGTCCTGCAGAGAACATCTTGAGAGGATCCACGTAAAGGCCTGCGTGGGTCAAATAGCCCCCAGCAGTGACTGAAGAAGGATGGTACTTTGTCGCATAGATGCAGATAGGACCACTCCCCTCCCCCACAGTATTCCTTGCCAGAAACAAATGTATTGCTTACTACTACAACGTGTGGCGTGTTTAATGCTACAAATGTAACTTCCGGCATAACCCTGAATGTTTGTTCAGTTGAAACTGGGTGTCCTACTGCTCCACCATACAGGATTCTGGTGTGGAATGTGGCTGGGGTTTCTAAACTATTAGCATACCAACTGGTGCACATTCATTGATACCTTTGACATAATTTTGCTACAGGAAACTTGGAGTCTGTCCGCTCCTCACAGAAGCGGCTTTTCCACTTTCGATATTGCTGCTATTAAGAAAAAGCAGGGTAGACCCTCGGGAGGCTTACTGGTTTGGGTGAGGAATGCTACCGGGTCCAAAATTAAGCACCTGCATGTAGATTTGCAGGGCATTTTGGCATTGGAGCTGACTCTATTTAGTGGTTGGAAAGGCACATTTTTTAATGTATATAATAGGGTGGACATTGCCACGGAGGAAACCACTACTCTACGCATACTGGACTATGCACTGTCTAAGTACCTGGATAACACCACCGCCATAGTGGCTGGCAACTTCAATTGTATGTGTGAACCTCATGCTTTGACGGTCCCAGATCTGACTGAGGACTGGGATCGGGAGTGGTCAATTCCACCACTTAATTTGCCGAAGGTAAGATGGACGAAGGGAGGTGGTCAGTTACTTGCCCTTACTCTGCAGCATGATTTGAGAGCAACTAATGGAAGATCAAGGTCAGACTTAAATGGGGACCACAGCTTTAACAGACCAAACCATTCAAGCAGAATAGATTACTATTTAATCACCCCAATCTATGGCTTATAATAGGTGACATGGCCGTTGTGAAAAGATTTGAAAGTGATCACAACGCTCTTGCTCTTAGGCTTCTTATGCAAGGCAATGTTCAGTCCCACATAAGGGGGTTTTCTGATCCAGGAGCCTTGCCCCCTACTAATAATTTGAGGTTAGTAAAATGGAGCTGGGTAGAAAAACATCCAGAAACGCTCGTCAAAGTTAAGAGCAAAATTAGGGACCTAATTAGGCACCTAGGCAAAATCCCTAGGTCTGAGGCGGGAATGAGTTTAGGCCCCTGGCATGAGCAGCTCTGTAAGAAAGTTAGAGAACTGCTCAGCCGGCCAGTTAAGACACGGGGAAGTGGTTGTCATTCTGCTGGTCTGCAGCAATATCCTAAAAGTTCCTGGTTTAACCGGAAGTGTAGTAAGGCTAAGGGGAAACTTATTAGTGCTGTAAAGTGAAAGGT